>NC_133862.1:6831313-7569943 GCF_044706935.1 Curcuma longa | reverse complement strand
TTACCTCGGGGACAATTATTTGAGATATGAATCTCAACTTGTAATTGTCTCTCAGAAGTAGATTAGATTATTTATCTTTCAATTGAAGTTTGACCGTTAAAAGTTATTGGCTAATTTTAGAATAAAATACAAATAATTAATTTAAGAAATTACACTAAAACTTTTCAAAGATTGAACAATTGGACGATTTATCCCCGAGGCATAGCTGAGTTGGTTACGACGTAGCAGACTTGCAGAAGAGGGCAAGGGTTCGAATCCTGGCGAAGCCAGGCAATAGCCTCCTGCGTCGTGATCAACTGCAGTTTCTCGATTTACCTCCTCACAAATGGTCGTGGGTTTGTAACATCCCCCCCTTCCTACATACAGGGGATGCTACTTATTTTAGCATTATTAAATCCTAAATAGAAATTTTCATAGATAAATTTTAAAAAGAAACATCCTTAAAATGACGGAAGTTATTATTCTTAATGAACTAAAACAACTGTTCAATTCTTATGATGCGGAAGCGATTGCTATAAAAGACATAATCAATACTAAGCATGGTTATTTATTTATCTATTCTAATCCGCGGTTCCGCCGCCACACACATCGAACACTGCTCCTGCTGCCTCCCGTTGCTTAACACTTTTCTTTGCCCTTATCTGCAGTACAAGGAAGATAAAACTATAAGCATAAAGCTTAGTAAGTACCATCCTACTCACAAAACGATGCATATCTTAAAATCATGCTTTTGAAAAATATGAAAGGAAATATTTTCATGCTTATAATTTATTGCTACTGAAACATATAAGCTAGATAAATATCATGGCATACGCATCATAACAAGCACATGGACTAAAATCATAACTGAACTAAACATGATCTTAAAAACTACTTTCACTTCAAGTTAGTAATGAACTTTTGAAAACTTATACATATAGTAAGTGAAAATAGTAATCATCCTGCTGTGGGCCCGGCATTGTGCTAACTATGCGCGCATCCCTAAATAGATCCGAGGTAGCTAATCCCGAACCCATTAGGGTACTACTAGGCGATCTGAGCCTAGGGGCGATCTAGGAGCCCACCCATGGACGATCTGAGTCCAAGCACATGCCACATAAAAAGTAAAATACTTTCTTTAATAATTCTTTTCTCTTTAACCTTGCATATACTAGGCGATCTAGGGCCTAGGGGCGATCTAGGAGCCCACCCATGGACGAACTGAGTCCATAATTACTGAGGCAAGGTAAATTATTTTCATAAACATTCTGTAAGAGAAACTAATCTCCACATACATACATAAATTTTCGAATAACTAAAACTATGGATTTATGCATACGAACGAAGCTACTTATACTGCAGGTGAGAGGTACTTACCTTATCCTTTCTACTCACTAGGTTTTCGACGCTAGGGTTAATGAAATCGAAGAACTTCTCCGAAGTGCTCTAGCGCCTTCTCTGTGCGACCTTTCTCGTGGGATGGTCTTTGAAGGAGTGGATGACCCCGTGATCTTCAACTGTATAACTTCTCCTCTTCTCAAACGTTGTGTGGGGAACGATCCTTCAAGATGATTCCACTAAAACTCTTCTCTTCCGATGGCTTACGAGAAGAAGCTCCCTTCTTTTATCCTCTCCTTAATCTAGACACCATGCAACGGACAGATGGGTAGCAATGCAATGAAAGGAATTCATTGCAACGTCAAGCAACGATCGAACCAAAACAAGCAAGCAATTGCTTCATGCATGCAATTGAACCGTTGCTTGCTTCATGCATGCAATTGAACCGAAACAGGCAATTGCTTCATGCATGCAATGCAACCGGTTCCATGAATTTGAAAAATCGATCCGTTGCTTGCTTCATGCATGCAATGCAACCGGTTCCATGAATTGTTGCTTGCATCATGCATGCAATCCAACCGGTTCCATGAATAGAAGAGAGTTGTAATTGCAACCGGTTCCATCCAATGCATGCAAGTTGTCCACGTGCATCATGCAAAGCAATTAAACTTGCTTCATCCACATGCAACGTGGAATACAATTTGGAATTGTTTCATCCACGTTAAAGCAATTTCCTTCGTGCAAAGTAATTGGAATTGCAATGCATGCAATGCATGTAACGTGTACCACAAAGAAATTTCCAATTTCTTTATCACGTTGCAACGTGCATGGCTTTCTTCCACCGTTTATTCACCGCCGCCGGCTTAGGCACGAAGAGGAGGAGGTGGGGGTGGGCGACAACAAAAGACAGAAAGATTCTTTGGTGCCACCGACTCTGGGAGAGGAGAGATCCATTGAGATGTCCCCTAAACCTCTCTTTATATAGTTATATCATTTAGGAAATTTAAGAAAAAGTCTAACAAAATTTCTTTTTTTTTATAAGATTTTATTAGAACAAATCTAATAAAATCTAACGGATAAGGTTTGCTACTTCCGCTACTCTAAAAATTCTAGAAAAATATTCTAAAATTCTAAAAAAATCATAGAATATTTCTAGACTAATTTTCGAGATATTCTAAACTAATTTTCGGAAAATCCCGCTTCGGACTTAAGTAATTCCAAGACCTAATCTTGCCTATAATTAAAATTCAGTTCCTTTTTATTTGGAATAAACCTAATTAAAAACCTAATTCTTTTACTGTAGCGAACCGGGTTCAGACTTGGTTCACCTGGTTCAGCCATCAAATGACTTCCGATTTGGTCAAACTTGGTCTCGTTGGATTCGTCTTTGCAAGGCGAATCTTTTCACCTATTTTATTTCATCAAACTCCCCTTCTATCATTTAACTAAAGAATCTTTTATTATAATTTTAAATCTATTTAATATTCCTAAAATAGGGAGAATTAATCGGGGTGTTACAGGCCGATTGTGTGGGGCCGCTAAGGTGGTGGATTCCACCTTTTTGCATAAGAAAAGAACAATTAGACGATCTATTATTTTTTTATAGTCTAGATATTCATATTTTACGATTTGATTAGTATTGAGATGTGATCTGGCTCGCTGCCGACGACAGTCAGGTCATCAGTCAATAAAATGCCGTGTCAACCTTCGTATGCCCGTCGACAGGAGGATCCTGAAGAAGCAATTAAGAACTGAACGCACGGATTATCAAGGCGTTGGGAAATCTCGGCGTGTCCACTCTGACGCTCAAGTCAGGAATAGAAAAAATTGAAGTAGTAATGTGTGTAGAGAATCCAAGATGCTTGATTATCATACCTGCAGAGTTTATATAGAGGTATTGAGAGCGATATCCTCGGATCCCCTTGTTTGCGATTGACTATGAAGGCGTGATCAGTGGATCGATCTCGAACTAATTTTAACCATCTAACGACTTAGTAATGTTAGTTATCCTCTTTCGACGACTAAGATTGTCCGGGGCCAAGTATGGGCGCTTGGTCCCTATCCTGATCCTTATAGATAAGTTGCTAAGTCTGACGAAAAGGTCAGCATGGTGGCCCGTTGACATCTGTCCAGATACCTGAGGTCGGTAATGGGCGTTTTGTGTGAGTGACGGGGATGCACAAGTATGACGTGAGTTTATAGGGGTTGATGAGCTGAATTAGGTATGCGTCCGAGCTCTTTACGTACACCATAGTTGAACAAAGTGACTTGCCGAACTCTTGGCGTGTGTCTGTTCCTTAAACCAAGCGTTTGGTCGAGCTCTCACTTGAATTACCGAGCTATCTGAAGTGGATGGTTCATGAGGTAAGGACCAATTCATGGGGGCGGTATGTGATACCGGGACCGGGTCATGAGGTCGGTATGTGATACCGGGACCGGGTCATGAGGTCGGTATGTGATACTGGGACCAGGTCATGAGGTCGGTTCATGATGTTTATACTTTGCTAGGCTTGTTGCAAGAGGACGGAGTTTATATACCATTGTTCTGAATACCGTGGCCCGTGACGACCTTGTAATGAGGTTGGTATATGAAGTCAGCTTGATGCTAAGGTGATCGTAAGGGATCGGGTTATACAAATCGAGGTTAGGAAGAGCTCGGTCTACATCTTAAACCCTGTGCCGACCTCATAGTGAGGTCGGCGATTGATGTCTGTATTCTGCTGAGGTTATTATAAAAAGATCGGGCTTCATAGATAGAGATGAGGAAGAGGTCCGACCTTCTAATGAGGTCGGCTGATAAAGTTTGTACCCTATGGAGAATTGTAGTCTATAGATCGAAGCTACGAAGAGCTCGTCTTAAGCATCAAGGTACACGCCGACCTCTTAATGAGGTCGGCGGTTTACTTGGGATGAGCGTATTGAAACCAAGAGGAGAAGAGATCGGGGCTTTTCACACGAGTATTTTACTTATTTTTTCCCGTTCCCCTCCTATCCTTGGTTCAAGCCACTACTAAGTGTCTGTGTGCATTCATCAGCATTTTGCTAGGATCATGGTAAGAGGTCGGAATGTTTAGGAAGACTTCGGTCATTGTGCCGAGAAGCATGCTACCCTTCTTGAGAGGTCGGCCTCGTTTTACATTTATTATGACTTCTCGGAGATCGGGATTCTCTGAGCGGTTTTACTAGTTTTTCCGCATCTATTTCTCCTTCCTCCACATCATCACCTAATATTCTCGCCGGATCAAGATGGATGATCTTCCTCCTACATATTTTACTCATCGGATAAATTCAAAATCGCGAGAGGTCCGATGATGAAGTAATCAATATGTCTCAATTTTCAGATATGATGATAAATTTCTTACTGATCATGAGTTTCGAATCTTCTGTAAAAGGTGGAATTCGCCACCTTAGCGGTCCCACATGGCCCCACGACCATTTGTGAGGAGGTAAATCGAGAAACTATAGTTGGTCATGATGCAGGAAGATATTTGACTAGCTTCGTCAGGATTCGAACCCTTGTCCTCTTCTACAACTCTGCTATGTCATAATCAACTCAGTTATACCCCGGGGGCTGAGTTTCGAATCTTGATTGCATGGGTGGATGATCTATTGGGGCCTTGCCAATCCGGGGATCTAAAATTTTAGACTTCCAAACAACAGTTGCTGAAATAAATGATTGAGATTGATTCAATTATATATGTTAATCTCTATCCGTTGAACAAGTATGAACATCTTAATTAATTAATTAATTTATTTTTTAATAACTATTTTACCAAAACCGTTGTAGATCAATATGCGCACGAGTTTCACCTTGGAAATTGGAAGGAAAAGGTCGTTGGGCACGCGCAGTCTCCGGAGGCGGCCAGTTGACTCGTGGCGGTCGCTTCCAGCCATCTTCCTGTCGTCGGAGTTCGCAGGGGTCCCTGCGAGTTTGGAAGCGACACCGGAGCACGCGCAGTCGTTTGAGGCTCCTCTGCCTCGCTCCATCCGCCGAGCTGTGTGGTAGTTCCTCTGCAAAGACGAGCTAAACGCTGCCAGCCCTCCATTAGATTAGATACATACAAAAGTCGACGGAACAGACAAAGACTTTGACCTTTCTACGATTGCAGTCCCCTAAGTCTAAACAAAGATTAATAGCAAGGCTACGCCTGACCACAACTGTCACCGTCCAGTAACTGTCAGTGACTTCATGAAGGATGTTGCTCTTTCGAATTTGCCAGCTGCTGCATAATTTTACTGTTTCGAATAATGAATTTGTTCGACATGTTGCCATACCCAATCAGCGCCTGCATTAATCCATCTTAGAATGAAAACTGGCAGAGAGAAGATTTGTATTTTCAAATCTTGTTCTGTTCCTTTAGGTCAGGTTTCTCTATACATAAGAAAATTTTTCACTTTGTTTTATGAATCTTCAGTTAATGAATGCGAATGTCAGAACTTGTTACTTAACAGTGATACTAAATAAACTAAACACTTGCTCGAGTCTAATTCACTACCATTCATATCAAGAACTGTAAATGCATGCATGCATACTCTTGAAAAAAGAGATGTTACTGTAATAAATCCTCTAATGATTGGAAATCATTCAGTAAATGCACTCTCACATTTTTGTTTACAAAAAAGGCAAAAGAAAAATAAATAAGATTTTATGTAGTAGTTGTGGGTTCAGATTTCCTCTGTTTCTGAGAATCAACAAATCTAGACTTGATATCTTGCAGCACCCTGACAGCATTCTGCATTGAAGGCCGCATAGTTGCATTCCTTGCTACACATCTCAGGGCTAAGGAAAGAACCTTGTTCACTTCTTCCATCTCTGAAGTACCTGTGACTTCGTTCGCAAGGTCTTCATCCATGACAGTTTCACCACTGCCATCCGAGGAGGAAGTCACCCATTTTACTATGTCCATATTTTCCGAGAACGAAGGGTCGATGGCCATCTTTCTGGTTATGAGTTCGAGTAATACAACTCCATAACTGTACACATCCGACTCCTTGCTCCTTCTGGTCGTGTAGGCGGTCTCTGTTACAAGGCACAGAAGCATAACATCACAATGCAGTTGTAAGAACTGTGGAAGAATATAATAGTAAGAGTGGTTCCTTTCATAAACACCCGAGAAACATAAAGCTTTTATGAGATTTATGGGTATTTATTAGGTAGATCTATCCGATTAGCATAAAAATATAAAAGTAAAGAAAGCAAACTTAATTGCTCAAATGGAAGTTTTTTTTCCTCTTGGAAAATATTTTACACAAACAAGTAATCGCACTTGGTGAACTCAGGGGATCAAGTGGTGGGGTAACAATTCTAATTTCGCCTACCATTGGATCTACTATTTGACAGGGCAAAATTGAATCGCAGAAGGAACATACATTTTTGGTTACCAACAAGAACAATGAAGACCTGTTAGCAATTCAAGGACTGTTTTACTCAGGAAAGAGAAAGAGAAATGCAGACCTGGTGAAATATAACCAAGGGTGCCCATAATAGCAGTTGACTGAATAGAATGTTGATCAAGCTTAGCAATCCCAAAATCTGAGATATGTGGCTCCATTTCAGCATCCAGCAATATGTTTTTAGGCTTTATGTCACGGTGGATAATCGCAGGGCTGCAGTGGTTGTGAAGATAATCTAGCCCATGGGCAATGCCAACAGCTATCTTGTACCTCACCTTCCACTCCAGGACGGGTGCCGGCTTGATCTCATGAAGAACATCATGGAGGCTGCCATTTGCCATATACTCATACAATATAAGTCCATATTCACCTTTCAACCAAAAATTCTCCAATTTCACTAAATTTCTATGCCTGATTTTCCCAATAGTTTGAATTTCCCTTATCATGCTTGGATTTGATCCTTTCTGACCTGGAAAAGCAATCTTCTTTACAGCATATATTTTCTCCATGTCTAGGGCTGCCTTGTAAACTATCCCATGAGCTCCTCTACCGATTTCATATTTCTGATTGAAATCCTCAGTGGCTTCAATCACTTTGTTTAGTAGGAAAGAAGAACCTTCTTGCAAAGATGGAACGCCATCTTTCTTTCTTTTACACCTGAGAAAGAAAAATCCCGCAAAGGAAAGCACTAGAGCACAGAGCAAAACTGAAGCAAGAGCTATGATTACAATCTTCATCTTGGATAAACCTTTGGAATTATTATTTGGCATGCTGCATTGTTCTAATATAGTGATGTTTGTGCATGTAGAATCTCCTGTCTGACATGAGATGCAGAGTTGAGGATTTCCTATAAATGAGCTTGGCGATGATTCTACAAACTTAAACAAACCTCTTGGCAGTGAACCATTAAAATCATTGTATGAAACATTGATGTATGTTAATGAACTGAGATCACTTAAAGGAATCAAACTTCCTGTTAGATTGTTAAAAGAAATATCAAAGCTCTGTAGCATATTCAAATTCCTCAACTCAATTGGAAGTTGTCCTACTAGTCCATTATCACTGAGGTTTAAGGCTACATTCAGGTTTTGCAACGAACCCAATGATGGCGGGATGCTGCCTCCCAACTTGTTTCCTCCAAACTGTAGCTCAATCAGTCCATTTAACTCATATAAGAAATCCGGAATTCCTCCGCTAAATTGATTCTCTTGCAGTATCAAGTGAGAGAGACCAGATAAGTTTCCAAGGCTTGCTAGTATTGTTCCATTGAAATAGTTGAATCCCAAGTCCAACGCATATAACCTACGACATTCTGATAATTCAGAAGGCAGTGGACCATACAAATTGTTGTTGGACAGATTCAGAAGTTGAAGGTTGGCTAGGCTTCCTATTTGTTGAGGTATCAATCCATCAAGCTTATTCATTGACAAATTGATCATGGTTAGATTCACACAATTCCCTACAGTTTGGGGGATTTGTCCATTGAGTTTGTTGAAACTTAAATCAATATACAACAAACTTGATGTCACAACAAATTCTGGAATTGAGCCACTAATGTTATTGTTACTAAGAATCAATCTTTGCAAACTCGAACAATTTCCAATTCCTGGAGGTATTGTCCCATTAAGCATATTATAACCCAATGTCATAGAGACCAATTGATTTCTGAAACAGATATTAGGAGGGATGTTGCCAACAAGACCACTATTTGTAAAGTCAACTTGCACCAAACTGTTGTTGATTCCCAAGCATTGAGGAATGACCCCTGTGAATTGATTATCATAAATAGAAATGTTACTCAAACTTTTTAACTCACACATCTCCACAGGTAGTTGCCCAGAGAAGTTGTTGTCATAAATAAGTATAGTTGTCAAATTTGAGATTCTCCAAATTTCAATTGGAAGCTCTCCAGTCAAATTATTACTAAAAAGTAAAAGGACTTCTAGATTTCTCAAATTACCCAATTCTCTTGGAACAATCCCTTCTAGTTGATTATCATACAACTGCAATGAAATCAAAGACTGACATTGGCCTATCTGAGAGGGAATTGGCCCTGACAAAGAGTTAATAGATAGGTAAAGAATCTCGAGCTTTGTCAACAAGCCAAATGTTGATGGTATTCTCCCTGACAAGTGATTGTGAACAATAGCAAGATTCTTCAAATTACTGCAATTACCCAATGCCGCAGGAAGTTCACCGTCAAATTGGTTGAAGGACATAACTAGGCTCTCCAACTTGCATGTTTTTGAGCTGAAAGGGATGTTCCCCGCTAGATAATTTTCACTAACATCTACTTCTGTGAGGTCATTTATGTTCCAAGGAATAAGTCCTGTCAACTGGTTCGTATATAGATAGAGCTCCTCTAACTCACTGCAATTACTAATTGAAGCAGGTAATGAACCAGAAATATTATTTTGACCAAGCCATAGAAATTTAACCCTGCATGCATTTCCATCAAAGGAAGGAATTGAGCCGTTGAGGTTGTTTTCATTAAGGTAAACAGTCTCAAGAGACGGGTTGTGGAACAAAAGACTTGGTATATGTCCACTCAACAAATTATTGTAAAGTGAAAGGTATGACAACTTCTTGACGTTCTGAAGGGTCATTGGTATCTCACCTGAAAGGACATTGTTTGAGAGATCCAAATATTCAAGAAGGGTGCAATTGCCTAGTTCTGAGGGAATAAGTCCAGAAAGATTGTTGACACCAAGATCTAGTTTCCTCAGATGACTTAGCAACCCAATTTCTTTGCCCAGCGAACCAGAAATTTGAAGCTCAGGAAGCTCAAATGAAGTCACGAATCCACCTCTGTTGCAACCGATTCCTGCCCATCCACAGGGACTTGGGTCTGATGAGTTCCAAGTGGAGTTCACTGACCGAGGGAGTATCAAACTGCTGGAAAGGGCCAACAGAGCCTCTCCATCAGAGTTCAAGGCGTTGCTTAGTTGAAAGAAAACCAAGAGCAATAACAACAGAGACCGAAGACTGAAAGCCATTACCGTGTCCATGTTTCCTAAAGGAAATAAACAAGTCAGCTTCTGATGTATCCCATGTTTCCTTCTACCCAAGGTTAGAATCCACACAATATAAGAACATAAGAAACTAACTACATATAGTAATGATTTCCAACATTTTATGCTTTAGGAGCTAAAAAAACGAAGAAGAAAAAAACAAAAAGAGTAAACATGAAACTCTAGAGAAGAAGAAACTATCCAATATAGCAGAAACATAAAGCACACACAGTTAACACATTAAGGAAAAACAAAACAAGAGCTCTGAAGAAGAGAAGATTATCACTGCTTCAAAGAACAGGAATGGCCTTTGGCTGAACAGACACAAGTCCGGAATTTCTAGTAAAAGCTATACCCTTAGAACAGAAAAGAGAAATAAAATCCAAGCTTCAAATCCACAGAAAATCAAAATGAACCGCAAAATGAAGTACTGTCGTACCTTCTTCAAGAGCGATTCCTCAACAATCCCTAGTTTTTATGATTTTCCCTCTTCTTTTTTTTTTTGCTTTAGCTTCAGCAGAGGCGGTAGGCAGTGGCATCTGGCTTTGAATGCAGGTCACGAGCTGCATCTACTTCCTGCGCATTTTATAGTTGCAGATTTATGTTAAAGCAGCAACCAAAACCAAGAGGTAAGGGATGAGCGTTCATACAGCAAATGCGGATGAGCGTTCATACAGCAAATGCAAAAGCTCTGATTACTTTAAATTTGTCGTTGGGTGCACAAAACTGACCTTTGACGGAGAAGACTGAGTGCTCATGTCAACGCGCCTTAAAAAATGAAGCACGCAAACCTGGTGCATTCACCAAATCCTAATCCACCTCGTCATTGAAGTATGATTTAACTTTAAACAAAAATAAAACAAGCAGAGGTCTGTCTTTTCTTTCTAATGGTTGCTAAATACAAACTACACAGAGGTAGACCTGAGGTTGCAGTTATGAGGATTGCCAGACAAGGTCCCTGTTCATGTGTTCCCACATGGTTGATAATATTAACTACACAGAGGTGGACCTGAGGTTGCAGTTATGAGGATTGCCAGCCAAGATCCTTGTTCAAGTGTTCCTCACTATGTGTTATTCTATCTTGGAATTTGTTTCTCTCCTTCCGAAGCAAATCACTGATGATGTCATAAATACGTCAAGATTCTGCAAAGACAAGCTAAGCACTGCCCACTTGTATTTGATTCACACAAAAGATAATAGAGGACAGAAAAAATATAGGCAAAAATATCTATATAAGGTAAAAGGATGCTCTATTTTAGAAAAATATCAAATAGGTACTCCATAAGAATATTTTTATTTTAATATTATTATAACAATTTAAACTAAAATTATTACTATATTTTTAAAACTATTAAATAATTATAGTTAAAATTATTTTAATATTGGTTAATACTGCTCAAACATAGGTTAAAAATATTTTAATTTAATCAAAACTAGTCCAATTTAATTAAAATTGATCAAATAGGACTTTTGAGTAGAGCTGCTATAATCGAAATAATTTTGATCAAACTTACTATAATATAAATTAACAAAATTATTTGAAGCAATTTTGAATAAATAAAATATAATGTTTTTTAATAACAATAAAAAAATGAAGCCCTTTTTAATTTTTACACTTGTATCTTATATTATAGTTTCCTAAGGTCTAAGCCTTGACAAAGATTAATAGCAAGGTTACGTCTACCAAATTGTCATTATCCAATATTAGTGGTGCATGACATTAGGAAGGATGTAATTAAGTTGGGTTGCTGACAAAGCAACCTCTAAAAGAAGGAGGCTAAAGGATTCAATAAAGATAAGAAAACAATCAAACCTGACTGACCGCATGCATTCCCACGGAGAGAGACCAAGCAAGTAGAGCCCACCACTTTGCTTGGAGCAAAAAAGATAACAAGGAATTAGTGCATAAGAAACGCATGCTGTTTCACTTAGTTTGACCAAGAAAAATAAATGGGAAATGAGTAGGGGTGGCAATTTTCCCCGCGGGTTCGGGGCCCCGCGGGGAAAACCCGAAATGGGGATGGGTTTGGGGAGTTTTTTCGGGTATGGGTTCGGGTTCGGGGTTTTTTTCGGGTATGGGTTCGGGTTCGGGGCGGGTATGGGAATACTATCCCCATCCCCGAACCCGCCCCGATTCTTTAAAAAACACTTGTTGTTTCGGGTCGGGGTTCGGGTTCGCGGATGGGGAATTTGTGGTCTCCAATGATCTTGAGGCTTGTTTCACAAAACACTTGTTGTTGTTTCCTGAGAGTCGGGGATGGGGACGGGGATGGGGATTTAATCCCCGCGGGTTCGGGGATGGGGATTCCCCGAACCCACGGGTTCGGGGATGGGGTCGGGGATGGGGGCGGGAATGTAATTCGGGGGCGGGGATGGGAATGACAAACCCGCCCCCGCCCCGCCCCATTGCCACCCTTAGAAATGAGGTAGAAAGTAATGTTCATATTTTTAGTTGAGTGCACAATTTGAATAGTTCTGACAAGACATTTGTATAATTAATTATCAGACCATGAGATTCACACCAAAATTTAGTTAACAAAGAGAACCTCAGAAGATTATGCATGGTACATAATTGCATGCCCAATTGGAAGGAATGAGCAAATTAAATAAAGATGATTGCAGTTCATTCATTCCAGCCATAAAAAAAGGAGAGAATTTTCAAGACAAGAAGTAGCAACAGAGATGCACAAAGCAAGTAGAATTTAAGCACTGATATTACAAACAATATAACAAATTTATTTAATTATCCCACGACATTACAAAGAAAATTGGTGAAATACACAAAGATAGGTGGGTGCGGTTTGTGCATATGATCTAAGTTGCAAGACTAAAGAATTTGCAGTGGAGTATTTGAGTCTAAGTTGCCTAAATCAATGAAAACTAGGGATTCTGAAAGTTAGCTTTTGGAAGGAACTTAGAAAGTAGTTTCACGCCCTTGATAATCATGGCCATACCAATATATCATAGTTATCAATGGTTAATTTCTAGACAACTCTTTGGTTGCATCCTGTTGCGTGGAATGGTGATCAAGTTATCCCTAACAAATCATCTAGAAATCGCATGGAAAAGAGTAGTTTGATGACAAGTTGCACACAAAATAGCCATGGATCAGGGTGCATTGTGAGATCCGAAATAAAACAGTAAGACCAATCTCACTCCGGTGTCGAAGGTTAGAGAAGAAATAAATACCTTCATCTCACAGGCTGCATCGAGGGATTCGCCGGGATCGAGAAACCCTACAGACAATGACGGCGGACGGGGACAGAATACGCAGTCCGGAATCCATACCGGTGAGTCGTCGTTGTTCTCGCCCCCTTTTTGGTGAACCCTGCAGGCGGAGTCGGACTTGGGACATTTATCGGCGGCTTCAAGGGAGACGCGTCGCGGGATCCCTCGTCGCCGTCCATGGGCAAAGCGGCTTCTCCGCCGCCGGAGCATGGCCACTGTTCCAGTTTACTTGATTCGTACGATTTTTTTTAAAATTTAGAAAATATATTTAATAATAATATTTTTTTTGTTAAATTTATAAATAAAAACTCAATAATAATAATTAATAAGTGAACCAAGAAATCACACCAGCCAATCATGGAGCTGGCTGCCGAGGCAGTAGTCTGCGCCAAGTCCACTCTTTTTCCTCTGTTCGGATCGCCTCTGCGCTAAGGCTCTCCTCCTCCCTCCAACGCCAAGACGAGAGAAGAAGCAACACGTAATTTCTCCTCCTCCTCCACTTCATTCGATCACTCCCTCGTCGCCGTTATTCCTTGGTTAATCGACTCTTCTACGATTATTTTTGGCTGTTTTATGTTGCAGGAATTTGAATCTTGCTTTTTCTTGCTCCTCCACAGAAAACCCAGATTTTGGGGTCTTCTCCAGATCGGGAAGGTGGATCTGGAGCTGGGACTTGTTTTCGGCTGGTAGGGTCTTTGGAATCGGCCGGACGATGAAGGAGAAGCGCGTATTGGACTCCGAAGGCGGCGATTTCTTGCATCCGGAACCTAAAAGGCAGAGGGTTCCTGCGCTTGCGAGGTAGAGGAATCTTTAAAACTCCATACGGTTCTGGTTATGTTATTCTCTTGTTGGGGCTCTACGAATTGGGTTGCATTTTTGGGAGTTGAATGCTTGGGTCTTCTATATTTTGCTTGTGTACGTAGGGGGAAAAGTATAGGATACTGGAGCGGTAGATTTATGGGGCTTTGATTTGTGAATAAATGATAATACTAGAGTGAGCTACGTCTTGAAATTGAGCTCATGAGTAACTGGTAGTTTTCTATGTGTGGAAAAAAAAGATCTTGGACATGGAATAGGGATGCTCAGTTTTGAATTTTGTGAAAGTTCAGAAACAAGGAATCGTTATTGTATCTCTTATTGTTTTATCTATATATAGGGATGGTTGTCATTGCCCGTTCACTAATTAAAAAGCTTTTTGAAGACAGTCTGCGTAGGCAATTATTATTTGTTTAGGTTAGTGCAATAACCGTTAACCTTCATGCTATATCCAAGAAGGATATATTCTAGCTATCCTTTGTGAAAAGATACTTAAATTTGTTTCCGTATTACCCAAAATGCAGTGTCGATTAGTTCACCATTTAACGAGTAAATTATTTGTCTTCATGTGTGTTGGTTATGCAATGAATAAAAGTACTTTCTTCACTTTTTCTCTGTGTACTATATATCTTGCATCCATGTGTTCCATCAGGGGAATGTCTACATGGAGTTTGTTCTTTGCATTATATACATCTTCTAAATGAAATCATGCATGTTGTGTTGAGTGAGATCAATCAACAGCATACATTTTAATATTTTTGGTATATCATGTAAATGATTATAATTGTTTTGCCATGAATTTCTTTGATCTTTGACTTGCATTGCTCATTGTTGGGCAACTCGATTTTTGTAAATGGCAAGCATTTTTACCAAGTCATCCTGTCATTCCTTGTTTTCTTTAAAAAAAATCCAGCTCTAATGATGGCTTTATGTTGATGGGTTATTTAGGTTAGTCTAACAATTTGTTTAGTAAAGTATGATATCTGATGTTTTCACCTTCTCCAATCATATGAATAATCGAACTGTTTGGATTTTTTTATTGCCATTTTATCCCTGCAGCGTGGTTATTGAAGCTCTGAAGGTGGACAGTTTGCAAAAACTTTGTTCTTCACTGGAGCCAATTCTCCGCAGAATTGTGAGTCATATGATTACATTTTTATTAACCTTTATAGGTGAAAATTTACTTAATTCCTTTTCTAGCATGTTAGCATTTTTGAAAGGAGTCAATGCATTAACTTTGAGCTTGTAAATTCTGAATCTAGACTAGTGAAAGACGTTTCATGCAATAAATTTAGATTGGGTTCGTTATACTGTTATTATTATTCTTTATCTGCATTCTCCATTGTAGCAAAAGATTCTTTTCCCTTTTTGTTAATACTTTGAGGCACACAATAAACTGAATTCAATTCAATTCTCTCTTCCTCCTCCCTCTCCCCCCCACCGCCCCCACTTTCCTCACATATGCCTAAACTTAAGCCTCCTTAAGTAACAAGGGGTATGGATTGCCTAAAAACATATGCTTTGTTATAACATGTTTAATATCTACCTTCCTCATCTTAAGTTTGATTGACTTGGTTAGTTACTGCTGATTTTGTGGTTGTTGAAATTAATCACAACCACAGTTGTCTAGTCAAGCTTAGCCAACAGTATGATTATTAATCATGGTATTTTTTTCCTTGTTTGGCTTTTGTTTATATCTATTCCCCTATTCATGTTTAAATGTAGGTTAGTGAGGAAGTTGAAAGAGCATTGGTGAAACTTGAACCTGCAAGAATTGGGGGCAGGTATATATGGTCACGAAACTCATTATATTTATCATTTCTATGACTAAGGATTGTTTTTGTTGTTTCTTCTTTGTGTGGAGAAGCTAATGGGTTTCTGTCAAGATTTATGGTTTGCTACACCATGCTTAAAGATTGTGTATGTTTCCGCTAGATGATATTTTTTACCCTGCGCTGCTGATCACAATAGAATGTTTTTCCCCATTTTTAATGATTTGGTACTCCTTTTTTACCACTGGAAGGTTTATTACTTCAAAATTTTATTCACTTCAATCAGTTTAAATACCTATTGGCTTGGTTGGATTAATATCTGCCTTTATATTTATCGTTGTTTTGATGAATTTTTTAACCTAAGACTGTTACATGTAGGTCGGTCATCCTTTTATATTGTTTTATAAATGCAAGCGGAGTTCATTTTGATGCATATTATGCAAAATACCTGAAGTTATGTATGGTCTCTATCAATTTCAGGAAAGCCATGTGCTATATTTCAGGCTCATCCGACAATTATATTTCACAGATGTCCACCTAAGTATAATAACTTATTTTGTTACTTTTTGGTCTATTTTATATGCAAATTTTATAATCTACAACTCGAGGCTGAGATCAGGAATCTCCCTTTGGATGACCAACTTAAGATTCTTATTTGTTATTCAAATTGCAAACTGTTTGGCTCATCGTCACATTGTCTGGTTGCAGATTGAGTTTTTATGTTACATGTATTGTTTCCGAGCAGATGTTTCATTTTATGGTTTCATTACTTGTATGTTATTATCTTGCTGATCTTGGTTTAATGGTTCTTTCTTTGCATGATGATTTTGCATGAGAAATTATTTATTTCCTTACTTGATCTGGTTGGTTACAAGCAAAAGTTTTTCTACATGCACTTGATACATTAGGAATATTCTTATTTTTCAAGAAAATACAGGAGTTCTCCAAAACACATTGAATGGTCCGGTGGAAGAAAGCTGCAGTTGCATTTCAGATCAACTTTGTCCCTACCACTTTTTACTGGTGGTAAAGTAGAAGGAGAGCAAGGTTCTGCAATTCATGTTGTTTTGCTAGATGCAAGCACTGGTCTTGTTGTGACATCAGAGCCCGAGTCATCTGCAAAACTAGATGTTGTTGTACTTGAGGGTGATTTCAACAATGAAGATGATGATGATTGGACCGAAGAAGAGTTTGAAAGTCATATAGTGAAGGAGCGTGAAGGCAAGAGGCCACTTTTGACTGGAGACTTACAGATATCACTGAAGGAAGGTGTAGGAACACTCGGGGAGCTTACATTTACAGATAACTCTAGCTGGATAAGAAACAGGAAGTTCAGACTTGGGCTAAAAATCTCTCCTGGTTTTTGTGAGGGTATACGTATTCGTGAGGCGAAAACAGAAGCTTTCGCAGTCAAGGATCACAGAGGAGAGTGTATGTTGCTCATACTCATTAGTTTGTTTTGCCCTCCATTTTTTTGCTATGATTTTCCTTAAGTACTGTAGGCTATCGCATCTGTTGCAGTATACAAGAAACATTATCCTCCTTCATGGAAGGATGATGTTTGGAGATTGGAAAAGATCGGCAAGGATGGGTCATTCCACAAGAAGTTGAACAATAATGGGATCTTTACCGTTGAAGATTTTCTCCGGCTTTACGTCAAGGATCCACAAAAATTACGAAGTGTATGATGCTTTTATCTCCTTTGCTGCAGGCTCTTTGATACTTTGCTCTAACTTTCTGGTGTTTTCCCCCCTTCAAAATATCTGCAGATCCTTGGAGGTGGCATGTCAAATAAAATGTGGGAAATTCTGATTGAGCATGCCAAAACCTGTCCCCTTAGTGGAAAGTATTACGTTTACTATTCCGATGACGCAAGAGATGTCGGTGCGATCTTCAATCATATTTACGAGTTTAGTGGCTTGGTTGCTGGAGGGCAGTTCTGTTCAGCTGAATCTTTGACAGATAGTCAAAAGGTACGTGTTGTTCTGTTTCTTTGATGCTTCAGGTTTTGCATTGCTTTAGGAAGATAACACTTAGAGTTCAGAAAATATTAGAGATACAATGTATTATTGTGCGGTTCATCAAATGAAAATATTCCACATATTGATCTAGTTCCTTTACTTTTCGAGAAAGATAAATAGTTTTAGACAACCTTTGGTCGCCTGAAGTAGGTTATCCTCTTGGCATTGCAGGTCTTCGCAGATGCTCTTGTTAAAAGAGCATATGAAAATTGGTCTTATGTAGTAGAATATGATGGCAAAGCTCTTCTAGGCCTCAAGCCGAACAAGAAGACAATAACTACTCGAAGTGAAACTTCAGCTTTGGCAAAATTTTCTGGATCGTATGACCTAGAAGCCTCACAACAGCATTTGTCAGTTCCAGAACCTATACCTCAATCTTCCAACAACCAAGGATTAGCTGCTCGAGGTAACATTATGTTTGTTTTCACAACACTTTGATTGCTTGCAATTGGTTTTTTTTTTTTTTTCAATTGGCTTTGTTTCCTTTTTGTGTCGTGTGCAGGAGAAGCAAGTTCTTCGCGATACGATGATCACCAAATGACCAGATACTCTAATTCTCACTTTGTTGGTCCAAATGCCCAGTTGGATTATGAAACTGCTTTGTCGCAGCAGAATCCATTCAGTGGTTCTTCTAGCCTAGCTCAAGATCCTGGGAAAGACACCATTGGTCTAGCATTAGCCCCGCCGCAGTATTCAAACTTGGGAGTTCAACCGGCAAGCCAGCCCCTTTCATTCTCAACCCCGAATTCATACTACGACTGGCCACACCAACGGCAGAATAACGGCGCCGAGGACTTCTTCACGGAGGAAGAGATTCGCATGAAGAGCCACGAGATTCTGGGACACGAGGATATGCAACTGCTTCTCCGACATCTGAGCATGGCAGGAGCTTCCGGCAACAACATCCCGGATGATGAATACGGGTATCCGTTGTTCATGCCTTCTCCAATCCCAACCTACAATTTCGATGAGGATCAAGGCCGCTCGTCCGGGAAGGCCGTCGTCGGGTGGCTCAAGATCAAGGCAGCCATGAGATGGGGCATATTCATCAGGAAGCAGGTGGCCAAAAAAAGAGGGGCTAAACTCGTTGAGTTGAAAGATTAACTAGCAATCTGAGGAGGAAAGAAGGCTTCAGTAGGAAGTAGTTGTGGTAGTTGGCGTGCTTGCTGATATGATTTGTACAGTAACGTTTATGATTAGATCTATTATGAAGGCTTTGGCAGAGCCTACTTCAATAATACTGTCTGATTTTAATGACAATATCTAGTGAACCAAATATTTTATTTTATTTTTGTAAGTTGAACCAAAATAATTAATATGTATAATCAGAAGAGACGATTGCCGAAGTTTGTGTGCCATTTATAGATGATATGAACCAATCTTAATAAAAATGTATATTATCTCTGATCTATCAGTCACTAAAAGTGGAATAAGATTGAATGAAAAAGAGTGAAAAGGATGCATTGCTTTTATTTTCTTTTGAATTTACTACTTTGTTTCTCTCCAACTTCTTCCTCCTACACAAGTAAACACAAATTTTTGGAAAACTTTACTGTTAGATGTTAAATGTAACATGTCACAGCAAAAGTCTGAACCAGAAACTTATTAAGATGTCCAGAAAACTACTACATAAGATCTGAGAGATGATAGATGACTTATTTCCTTGAGATGCATAGGCCTTCCATGAACAAGGGTTCTTATGGTTACCTCTTTTTTTGCTTGTCGATGTAAAGTGCAAAATCTTGTCATCCTCATCAGAGATTTGAGTTTGCAAGTGAAAGTTCGTGCAACTCACTCAACACCCATTCTTCACCGGTCCGGCCTCCGAGTACTATCGTCCTTGTTCCTCCAACAACACAAGTACTATGTCCCCAAGCGAACCGAGGCGGCCGACCGGGTACATTCAGTATCCTCCATGTGGGCGTCTCTTCGGTCGGATCCAAGAGATAAAGTTGAGAAGGTGAGTGAAGGCCTGCAACAGAACCACCAAATATTAGGATTCTTCCACCAGGTAGGCTCACAGCTACGTGATCAAGGCGCGGCGGGGGGCCAATTCCGGAAGGATTCCCTGCACCAGGCATCCCCCTTCCTGTAATGCACCTCCAGCAGGGTTCAACTTCACTGAGATCCAATGTGAACACGTCACTCGAGCGCAATCGAAGCGGCCCACTCTTAGCCAGACCACCAAACATAAGTATTTTCCTACCGTCATATACTGATAGGGAGTGCCCCAACCTAGATGGAGGTGTCCATGATGCTGGGATTTCTCTCCACACAGGTTTCTCCATCGTGATGTCCAATAGATATGTATCACTGAGAAGTACGCCAGAATCAGCACAGCCACCTGAAACAACTAGTTTTGTGCCGTCAAGGGTGCAAGAGCTGTGCCATGACCTGGGCACAGGAGGTGCAAGGCCAGATATCTCGCGCCATCCTGGATGTTGAGCATCCAAATCCAATATGAAGACATCATTGAGCAAGCCCTGAGTTCCACAGCCGCCAAAGACAACCAACCAAGATCCATTTAAGCAAGATAAAGTGTGGCCCCAGCGACCTGGAGGGGCAGATGTCACATTGACATGTCTCCACTCTGGATTACTGGCATTTAGATCCAAAACAAAGGTGTCATTCATCGGTTGCATGTTAAGGCCTTCCCCACCAAAGAGAACTAGCCGATTCCCAACAGCGCATGCGCTAAAATTGCAACGGGAAGGCTCTACGGCACCCCCAACAGTCAGCTTCCTCCATGAAACAGCTTCAAGTGTGGTCAATTCCCTCGCAAGTCTTCCCCACCCTAGTCTTCTTGCTCCTGGTACAGTCTCTAACGCACGGGTAGTTTCACTGCCCCATGCATTCTGACAAACAATTTTCCAGAGGTCCTCATTCTTAGTTAGCTCATAAAGGCTCTTGCACACAGAACTTACAGATGCAATATCCCTCGGCGACAATCTTGACAAGATCTTCTGATATAGCACCTCATCACCCACCTGAAACAGGCAGCAAGTTTCGCGGCAGATTTGTCCATGTCCCGTTGAAATAGGGTAGCCAATCAAGCGATCAGAAGGCTTTTCAACTTCCCTTGTCAAAGGGCCAGGCAGAGGTCCCAAATTAATGTCAGTGTCAGCGAAGAACTGAATGCCCATATGATGAGTTATTATTTCATCATCTCCATAAATAGGCTTTATTTGCAGTTTGTTCATGACTGGAGAGCCATCCTTCCGAAAGTTCAATAGATCACCTTGGAACTCAATGCCAGCCTCGAGACATCTTCGAATTTCAGCAATCACAGTAGCATCAACTAAGGGATGCCGCCTCTGAGCAAAGGGTCCCCTGCATTGCATGAATCGGCTGGGAAAAAAAATGAAACAGCAATCTGTGTTATGTATTTTGACATTTTTATACATACACTGAGTGTACAGAAGTAAATTTGGTATGGCATATGGACAGGTGTAAAATTAGTGTGCAATTACTTTTCATAATTAAAGAAGTTTCTCATTCTTCTAACTTAACTGGTACTCTGAACAATGCAACACAAATTTCTCACCTTTCATGTTAGACGATAATGTTATCTGTATCTAAATCATGGTTATGATGCAACTCCTGGCTAAGTTGGGAATATTTCATCTCAATCTATAAACTTTAGTTCCAAAGCTATCATGCTTAATCAAGCTTGTACTAACAATTCATTTAATGAACAAGCATAATTGAGGCTACTACATATCATACGTGAACTTGTTTTTTGGGAGGTCAGATTCAAGATTGACCTGAAGAAATTAATGATATATAAAGGGTAAACCCGTGGAGTAAAAAATATACAGTGATGAAAAAAGTTACAGAATTTGAAACCATCACTTCCCTGGTGCAGATTGACAGACTTTCAGACTAAAGATTTGATGCATCAAACACAGAGAAAAAAAATTTCATTTTAAACTAAAAAAGTAGTTTGTTTTTCCAATAGAAAATTAGCATGTGTATATACTCGGCACAAGACAGAATCCATTAAAACAAAAACATGGAAAATGGTATTTCAACACACCCTAAAACTCAAAAGAAAGCTATATTCTGAAGTAGCATCTTCAAAAAAAAAAAAAGTTTCTTTAAGTGGGAGGTCCTAGCAAACAGATTATCCATTGACATATTGAAAGATTTTGTGCTCTTTGAACATTTTTCCTCAGACTATTCGATAGTCTATACCTCTAGAAGAAGTGCCAAATTTCCACTTTCAAAATTGTTCAGAATAATGTGAATGATATTTTTATGATTTTCTGATTCGCATATACTGAAACCAGAAGCTTTGAAATGCCAGCATAAATAGTTCATTTTGTTTAACTTTCAAAATCCATCTTGTTTTCTACAACAATCACAATAGAAGCAATAGAGTAGTTAAATCCAATTACACATCATGCAAGACCCTACTATAATGTAGGAACTTATTTGCCTCCATCTTTCTGATGATATACCCATATGAGGCGACCTTACACCAACCAACTACAGCATGACAATTGGTGCTCATAAACTAGAATTTAGGGGCTTAGGTAAGGACCATCTTCACAGATTCTACTTCCACAGGGCTCTTCACAGATGGTGTTCATACATATGCCTATTCAGATTTTCAAAATCACATTGGATGGTCGCAGAGGATTCTTGGAAGATGAGCTGATGGTACATGAAGAGGTACCAGAAGAACCATCTGAGTCATGACAGATGGTGCTGCTACCAAGAATTAATTTTTATTGTAACACCCACTGCCTCCACTCCCTTCGCCTACTAATATCAAGATAGGATGGCAGGGATCAGTCTAAACTAGGCACACTTCTCAAAACAATCCATTTAGCCTGGACAAAAGGTATCTTCAGACTTCACTGGTCTACCTGCAAAAAACATTAGAGGCTCCTTGTTCTCAGTACATGATAGTTGGTGTACTGTACAAGTCAGCTATCAAGTTTCACCTTGTAGGAAAAACAAATCTGTATTCAACTCCTCTCTCATTATCACTTACCAGTTAGTTTCCTTCCAATGAATCCCTCGTTTGTTAACTTCACCAAACACACACACACTGCCAAGGATGCCAAAGTGTGTTCATTACTTGGTCACTGGGCTTTTTAATAGAAGCAACTTCTAAACCTTTTATTTAATCACAAGTGTAGATTGATGTATATTTGTTCAGATTTTCTATATTGCATTTTCTTCAGGCTCATGCCATGTTAACACTTTAAAAAAATATATACAAATTCAATAGTCATTTGGTCATGTAAAGATACACAAGCAGTTGTTAATGGGTTGCCTCTCCAAGCTATCCTTCTCTTCAAATACAGCCTGATGGTTGCAAGAAAAGTCACACACAGCACCATACATTTTCTTTAGTGATGGTTGAGTATGGTACAAGATGCTTGTGGTGTCTGTGCGTTGCTGTACCACCACAATATATTTTTGGAAATACCGCTCCTACATATAACCTAGGTAGTTGAATCAAAGAATTCTGGCTACTACCAAGGTGATCAAGGAGTGAAACCAATGACAAAATCTACCTTAGAATCGCTAACTTAAGTTGTTCAGTGCTTGCCTCCAACAATGAAATAAACATCTTCGCCTCAATCAGGTTGCATCAGTTCGAAAGAGAGTATGGTAACATTGAAAGGTAAACAAAAGCAATAGTCTATGGACTTCAGTCCCCGTTAGTTGTATGCTTCACTTTGTTGATTTGTACTAGCTTGAATTATGGTGATTACTAACCAATTCCAATATCTTTGAATTCACATGTTCATCATAAGTCATACTAAAGCACCAAGCTAAGATTCATCGTTCAAATTGATTTCTGTAACCTGCCCTCTAGCGCAGAAAGTGTGGATAAGAAGTTAACAACCAAGCATAATTCACTATGTTTAATCACTAGTGTGACTCATTGCATGCTGCCAAAATGATTATTATGCCCTAATCTGACCAAAGAATATCTTCACTTTTGTAACCTTACTCTTCAATCTGATAAAAAAAAGCACGAAGAAGATCTTGACAACGGGAATTAATATTAGATGACTAGTGGAGAATGATGGTTCAATCTTCAGATACAAAGCAAATCGAGCAAAAATTCAAACTGCACATCCTAAACGCATCAATTGAACGCGATACAGAAAACCAAAGCAAGCTGCGTAAGCCCTCAAAACAACCCCAAATCGATAGCTCAAAAAGGGATTTTAGCGAGCTCACCAGTTCCTTCCGACCACCTCCTCCGCGCGATACCCGGTCGTGACCTCGAACCCGCGATTGACGTAGATGATGGGCTGGTCGGGCTCGAGCGCGTCGGTCACCACCAGCCCGCACGAGGAGGCCGACCCGAACATTCCCGCCAGGGGGAACGACAAGAAGTCCTTCCCCTCCTCGTCCTCCTCGCCTCCGCTCATGCTTTCCGGTTCGCTGTCTGACTCCATCACGCGACCGCCTCAGCCCATCCTTCGGCGACGCGAGCGCGAGAGAATCTTTTGCTCCAAGAAGCTATCGACCGACGGTTTCGGCGATTGATTGCTCAGCGCGGCGACGAGGCCAGAGATCCAGAAGAGAAGGGCACAGAGACGCGACCACCAGCGAACCAAAACCCCAATTGGCCTGCTGAAGCCGGTGGGCGAAGGTGACGACTGCCGAACGAGTGATTCAGGGAGCATCACGATCCGACGGCAGATACGTGAGGTGTGAGTCCAGTTGGCGGAGGAACCGAGGATTTGCAGGGAGAAGCTGGGGCGGGGACTTGTAGGGATCCGGAAAAGGGCCATAAAGCAGACGTGTTGTCACACGGCCCGTTGAAATTGTTTGGCAGAAAAGATGAGACATTCGGATCCGCTCCAAAAGTGACTAAGTAGAGCTCCTTACTGGTCCATCTAATCAAAATTTCAAGTAATAAATACCATTTAAATATATAAATTATTTAATTTATTTTTAGAAATTAAGATTGTATTTATTGAGAGAAAATATTAAAATATGAGTTTAATATATATATATATATATATATATATTAATAATTAATAATAATAAATTAGAATAAAATTTATAATTGTGTTTTAAGGAAGAATAGATAAATTTTATGCGGGGACATTCTTATCAATTAAAAGGAGGCTGCCTCCTCCGCGTCCTATGCGACACTGATCGATCTCCTTCAACTACGCCGGCGATGCTGGTGCCAACGATCGACATGGCCACTGCCAGCGCCCGTCGTCTTCCGCCGACGTGTGCGACGGGGACCGCGAGCGCGTGCGCGCGATTCCACCGCCCACCTCCCTCCCCCTGACACCGTCGGCGACATGCCTCCCAACACAAACGATCAGACTCCTCTTCGATCATCTGCGCGCAACTTTCTCTGCTGAACAACACCTTCCGAGAGCAGCACCGGCCAACGTTCTCCGCATTCGCAACCTCCGCCGCATCCACAAGGCCCTGAGAAGAGAATCAAGCGCCGAAATCGCTCCTCTAGGAAATCCAGTGCCAAAGGCGTCGACTTTCGACCATTAGAACCGGCGACGCCACTCCGGCACCACTGATAGTAGAAAATTAAGAGTCCAGAAATGGAAGGAAAATGTAAACTTTAATGCAACATTAATTTGTAGCTTGGAACAGTTGATGCCACGCTATTTATCAGTTCTGGGCAACTGTCTTCATGACAGACATGGTTGTTTGCATTGCTGAGTTTCTTTCATTCTAGCAAATGCTATGAAAAAGAAGAACAGTGATATGGATTCTGGTAGATGCATAGAGCAGAAAATGTAGGATTTATTGACAAGTAAATGCTCAAAGTGCATGTAGATGCATAGAGCAACCACCAAACTCCCATGTGTACATCAACTGTGTGTCCCAAAAGTGAATTAAAAAAAGAAAACACAGACCATAGAACCAGGCTCTCTGTCTGGCATTTCCTCAAACATATGAGGAGCAAGCAAAGGAGGAAGAGGAAGAGGAAGAGCACGAGATCTCTAAGGAACCATCGTATATGAGCTCCTCGATCATCTCCTCGATGTACTCATCGTCCATCTCCTCCTCCTTCACCGTCCGCTTGGCGGTCGACCCCGCCGCAGAGCAGCACTTCTCCAGCTTCGCCACCAGGCTCGGCGACAGCGCCGCCGCCGATCCGGCCGCCGGGGGGAAGTTGGTGCGGGCCTTGGGGCCGCACATCAACCGCGCCGCCTCGTCGTACGCCCGCGCCGCGTCCTCCGCCGTCTCGAACGTCCCCAGCCAGATCCGCGTCTTCCTGGACTCAGCAATTGCCTACAGGTCAGTAAAGTGTTCGGCGAAATGCCTGAATGAAAAGCTTTAGTTATATATATCTCAATTAGTTACTGTATCGGGTGGCGGATTTCTGAGACCCACGAGCCCCAGTGGCGCTGCCTTACTCCTCTATACCTCTGCAACTTTGGCATCTCGGACAAATCTGCCAGAGACAGAGGAAGTGGAACATGCAAGTGCCCTTGATTCTTCTCTTCCTTTGCCTCTCTCCTTCTGTTTATATACACACACCATCCTTGTCCTTCATATACCCCACCCACTAAATGCCCATCTTTTTTTTCTCAAAGTTTTTCATAATTCTTTCCACTATTATAGAGTTATCCAAATCTAATTAAATCCAATACTTTAATTGTAGATCTTTCAATATAATTTTTTCCTCTAAATTTTTATGCTCCAATTTAGGATCAAATTGCAGTGTTGTACTTCAGTCATCCCTCAACATAACTTTTTCCTTCAAATTAATCACTCAAATATATTCTGGATTTGGTCTCATCTGTGAGAAAGTAAATTGAAAAATTATAGTTGGTTACAACGAAGGATGATATTGCTCGACTTCGCTGAAATTCGAACTCTTATCCTCTTCTGCAAGTCTACTCCATCGTAACCAACTCAACTATGCCTCAGGGTAAAAAAATTATATTGGATAAATTTTTTATCCTCTTCTGCAAATCTGCTCTGTCGTAATCAACCTCATAAGGGATTTTTTAAGACACGGTACCACTATGTTGATAAGAGCTTACTGCCGAAACAACACCTCAGTCAACAGGTACATGTTATTAAGAGGACTTAAACTTGAAATCTCAGACAACACATGTCTCTATGCTTACCATTTGAAATAAGTCACTTCGATCCGAATCACTTTACCATTACACCATAATCTGGGGCTATAAATGCCCATTCCTTAAATATGGATGTGCAAGTATTGGTGCTCATTGGAGTAAATTAAGCTAATCTTTCATTTTCAAACTAATTAGCTAGTTGAATGACAGTTTGATCCCAATATATAAAATGCATTGTGTCACAAAAGAGATGATGTATTATAGTATTGTTGGACGGTTAGTGAGCAGTGGAATCAAACTGTCTTGTTATAGCAATGGCTACAAGCCATGTGAGGCATACAATGACAATGTTCTAGGCAGAATAAGATATTTCTAATTGTTTGTGTTGAGTCGAGTGGGTCCGATCTAATCTCGATAGATCTTGTGTTGGTTGGGCCACCTCGAAAGCGCGAAAATGGGGGTGGGACAATACAAATTGTGCTCCTTGGCAATGCCTCATGTGCTATAGCATGTGTGTTGGTGTCTTGTTTAAGTTGATACATTGAACTCACAAGACACAAGTCATGTTCAATTTATTGATAGTGGGACCAAGTTTAAGTGGCACAGCCATTAGGGAACTTCATCAAATTGAACTACTTGAATTAGGACACTTGGCAATACTACATGCATCATGGATAACAAGAGATGCATTATCTTGTGTATATATACATATTTTTTTATCTATTTACTTTGCATAAGTTAAATTATGAATGATGAATACAAAGTGTGTCAAAAATTATAATTGCAAAAGGTATTAAAAAAATAAAATAAAAAAGTTAAGAGAGAAAGTGAAAGGAAAATTTTATAGGGTAGGTGTCAAGTTATGGGAAATGGACAAGATCTAAAGGGTGAAGATGAAGGCACATGCAAGCAATACATGATGAGCAAAGCTTTGGGCATTGCATGTGCCATGCCTACCTCAAGCTCCATGTGGTCGTTTGACCAAGACAAAAATTCCTTTGTAATGGGACATCTCTTTCTTCTCCCTTCCTTCCTTCCTTCTCCTTAGTTATTTTAATCATATTAGACGTCATTTTCAACTTGGTAGGATAAGACTGTGTATAATAGATCAAATTTTATATATCAAACTATCCCTTTTATTGAATGTTTAACTTCTTATTTTATATGATGATTATATAGTGAGACATACTTGAACCATCATTAAAATGAAACGAAACAAAACTTGTAAGTGTTATTACAAAGATTAAGAAATATTGTGGAGGAGCAAGAAACATCCTCTATGAATAGATTGGATTGGTGGATTAATGCAAGTAAAAAAAAACACAAATGTGGCATCATGAATGGGTTTGATTCTGTGGGGTCAAGTTGGAAAATTATAAATTGGCTCATGTTGTGATCATTAGACAATCCATGTGGTTACTACCACATGACAACAATCAATTCCATATAAAATATTTTGTCATCTTGTACCAAGACTAGGAAATTAGATCATGCATTAACAGACCACATTTGTCACATAATTAATTAGGATTGTGTGATAGGAATCAAAATGGACATTTTACCATATCTGAAAGAAAATATCTGTATTACAATCAATGTTCATAATCATGTACCACATACAATCACACAAGTTCAGTAGGTTAGCTTCCAGGAGGGCATTTAAAGTACCCCAACAAGCACAGAAACACCACCATTGATCACTCCAAATATAAGAGCAACCAATTCTTATTGCTCAAATTCCAAGTCCTAAATCAATTACAGACAACATAGAGGGGATAAAAGCGAAAAGGAAGCAGAGGGAGAGAGGCTTTCTTACTCTCTCGTAGTTTCGTCCGTCCCAGCCAAGAAACACACAACGACGCAGGTTATATTGTCCGCGCTGCCTCTTTGATACGCCTCCTGCAACAGCTTCTTTGCTGCTTGTTCTGGAACCTCAAAGGGTTTCACCATCTCCACAGCTTCCTGCACGGAATGGGATTCTATAAGAAAGTAGTAGATGCTTTTGTGTAGATCTTTTCTTTCATTTCTTAAAAGGAATGGTTAAACATGCAGGCAAAGTTTTTGAGAATTCATTTTTGTGTTTATCATTGTGAAGGACAACTAGTTCAGCAAATATTCATCATAACCAGATTCACCATAAATGGGTAAATCTACTTTGACTTTGCTTAATATCATATTCACAGTGATGCATAAAATTATCAGTCTTGTTCATAAAAGATTCAGATTCACAAGATTCAATCTAAATAGAGAAATCTACTGAATCTACATTTTCTATGCACACTTGAATTAGTTAATTTAACTAATATAACATTTTAATCATATTCTAGATAACTTAATCATTTTTAAAAACAAATCACAATTATCTCATGTATCCATCACATTTTTTATAATTGATTTTACTCGTGTTGTTTCTTAACCAACATCAGCCCACATTTGACATTAATTTCATTTAGCTTAAGAGGCATGTGGCAATGGTATAACGTTATTTTAACCAGTCAACCTGTTTTATTCTATCAGTGACATCTTAGTTTATCTTCCCTTGTTTATGAATGAAAAAAAATATATAAGTCGTACTTGCAGGGATTTTGTTCTCATTTAATTGTTTTCTCAACTTATTATTATTATTTTTACTTTTAAAGTCGGGTCCACAACTTAAACGTTCAAATATGATTTTGCAGAACTCTCATTAGTTATTAGCATACTCCATTTTTGGAATAGCAATAATGTTTATAATTTTATATGGCACTAAAATAAAAAAGATAAAAACGAAACTGAACTTTAATGCAGAACCTAACATTTTTTTTCCGAAACAATTAAATTAATGTACAAACCTTTAACTTTTTCCAATTTATTGATATTTTCAAGCATAAAATAGAACTAATTCTTAACAATTTTCAATTTTCATCTTATCTACAAGTTCAGGGACCTTTTATTTTGGAATCTGTTTAGAAGCGGAGCAAATTATGTTCAGAATTTGATCAGGGTTCTTATTGTTTGAAGTATTCATGTTATATTCAAGCGAAAAAAAATCTAATTCAACATTTATTTATCATTTAATTTACTGATTTATGCTTCCTATTAATGGGTGTAATTATTTTTGCACTTAACTTAGACTAACTAGTAGCCACAAGTCTTGTCGAAGCTCAAATCATAGCTATACAACTTTAAAACTTAAGATACAAGTGATTTACTATTTGTATAAGTCTATAGCATATTTCTAAAGGGAAATAAGATATACACTTACAAATAAAATAAGATATAATCTTAGTTTTATACATAAATAAAGATAGAAATTGTTATTACATATTAGATTTATTTCAAATCAGACCAATACACTTAAACTACAAAGACACAAATCCACTTCATGAAATTTATGTTTTTTTTTCTTCACTTAAATATACTTCAGATTTTAAAAGCGTAGATGCATAGTACCTCGTTTGAAACAACATCCCATAATCCATCACTTGCAAGGATCACAAATTCGAGAGATCCATCAACCACCTCCTCCTGCATCAAGCAATGAGTAGTTATTGGAATCAGAAAAATCAACAAAATCTGTTAGCACATTGCCAAAGAAACATTATAGTTTATTGGATATTGTAGAGAAGAAAAGAAGGGTTAGGTCAAACATGGATGTCAGGATCTGCAACAACGAATCGCTTCAAATGCCTATCACCAAATGCGCGGGAAACAGCAAGAACACCGCCGACACGCCATGTTCCTGTAGTCACAAAGTCAAGATTAAACAAATATTGGTGCAACGATAGGTAAGGCTAGAGGAGTAATAAATACCAGCCCACATAACAAAGCCTCCTGCATCCTCAATCCTTTGCCTCTCATCTGTTTGGTCAGGCTTGTGATCCCTTGAGACGGCTATAGCTGCACAAGTGACAATAGGAACCTATTAGAAGGCCTAGTAGATAGGGAATTTTAAGAAGCTTAATTAATAGGTTTGCTATTTCATGTGCTCATTTGATAAACTGTTAGTTTATGAAACTTCAAACAATTCTAAGAAAATTGTTTCTGTTGTGAACCAGCACATTAGTTATTTCCTGTGCTCATTTCATAAACTGTTAGTTTATGAAACTTCAAACAATTCTAAGAAAATTGTTTCTGTTCTGAACCAGCACATTAGTTTTAGAATATATATGGTTCTGAAAGTAATCAACAAATCTTTCACTTGAAAACTAATCTCTTGATATGCTAAGATATTTCTAGTAAGATGGCTAGCTTTCAACAGCCAACCACTTGGGAAGTAGAAAATTTATATTTCATTACAAATCAAACTTTGAAATCTTGCATACTACTCTACGATGATTTTAATTTGGCATTCAATGAAAAAAAGTGATCCCAAAATTAAGTCCTAGAAAAATTTACCGCACATGATGTATCAAAAGACAAGATTCTAAATTTTGCATGAGGCTCAGAGTATCTTCACATGAAAACATTTGAATCAGTTTGACCATTAATGAATAAGCAAATTTGATTGAAGGGGAAAGGAAGGGAAGAAAAAAAATGAAATGCAAAACTGCAAAAGCATGTAGAAAATAAGCGCATATCCTATTTCGACCAAAAAACAAATGAACAGCCCTACATGATTTATTGCTCATAAATGAAATGGGAATTTGAGTACATTTAGAAGGAACTATTTAGTGGTACTTGATAAAAAAAATACACAAAGTGAACCATGAGATTATTAAGGATCAAGGAAGTCTCTACTGTATGATTAAACAGAGAAAATTTCCGTAACAATATAAAACAATCTATAGATCTTCAAAGGAAGGCTAAAGAGTCTGTAATCTAACACACAATTTTTCACTTCAGCTGTTCCTCCAGTCATGGTTTAAGAGTCTGTAATCTAGCATATAATAATTTTCTAATTGGATCAGGACCCACATTTTTTGATCTTATTCACTGGGCTAGTTCTTAGAAGTTTGAGCGAATCATATAACTTTAAATTAGCAAATTCAAGTTAATTGAATTTAAATACTGGGTCTTACCATCTCCTCCCCTACATATAACAACTCTTGAGTCCCCAACATTAGCTACAACTAACCGGTCACCAACAAGGACTGCAGTTGAAGCAGTTGAACCAGCCTCTCGATTTAGGCTATTCTCACATTTTAAAAACTCCGAATCCGTAAGTTTGTATACATCAGCTGAAGAAATTCAAATGAATTTTACAAAGTTAGATTATCTATCTTAAATATCCAAACATACCAAAAGGAAACTAGCATCACCTAGAGCTGATTTGGTATCACTAATGAACTTGGGATGCAAAAGTAAGTTGCTGAAAAGGTTCTGTTTAACATACTCTGCCACTTGTGCACCACCATGACCTGCACATCATACAATTATGGTAAAAAACTGACATCAAGATAATGAGTGCATAAGAACTCCAACAACAAAAAAACCCTATTTAAGATTTATTCAAAGAGGCGTGATTAAGGATATTCAAAAGAACATTTTCCAACTTTTGCCACTAAAAAAAACTAAGAAAATAAAATACTGAAACATATTAAATAAGAAATACTAGATAGAAACTGGAGAAATTCTTACCATCAAATACACCAAACAAGCCTACAATTTGGTCATCTACACAATCAATTCTTGTTTCATAGAAGTCCTCCATTGAAGATCTTTTACCTGGAGAGCTTGCATATCCATAACTGAACTTCAAGTTTTGACTGTTGTGAAAGAAACACACATGAGTTCTCATTGTAATATGAAACATTACTACATCCACATAATGTGATCCATATCAACAATGCGTGAATCAATGAATAGTCTAGCTCATAGGTAACAATTCAAAGTTACATCATGGAAACAACAAGGCATGTTCATCCATCCACTTGAACATAAAAAACTTAAACTAATGATTCCATGTAATATAACACTTATCATGAAAATTAGTCTTGATTTGTAAGCTAAAAATGCATAATGTCAATGCTAGAAGAAAGCAAAGATCCACTAGAACATTAAACACAGGAAAGCTCTCCAGAAAAAATTTGGGTAGCAGATCCGCTAGACAAATGGAAAGCAAACAAATACTAAACACAAATAATACAATCACCGTAATATGAGTTGACAATCAAAATTAGGAGGTCTAACACAACTTCATCGAGGAGGAAGGTAATCGAATTGAAGAAAAATGATACCTGAGTCCTCCACCGCTAACTGGCGCACCGTTAGCTTGAACACCGCTAATCAAATTCAAATTACTCATCTTTCTTCCAAATCCCCCAATCAAAATCGAAGAGAGGAATTCTACACAAATCAACCAATTATATCGGATCGAAATTATCCCGGAGAGAGATCCAGATCCTCAATCGATACCCTCATCCTCAACTTGGCGTTCGATCCAAAATAAAAAAAAAAAACTACGATCAAATCCACCGCCTGAATAAGAAATTCATAAGATATCAATCAACAAACCACAAAAACCAATCGAAGGAAATGATCAGGAGAAGCAAACCTAATCGATCGAGAAAGGGAGGAAAGAGAGAGAAAGACGGCCCTTTTGGCAATCCTCAGGGAAGCTGTCTTTTATATTTTCTTTCAAAACCTCGTACTTACCATATTTAAGAAAATACCCTCCAGTTTGTCCCCGTTAAGTAAGTGAACATGATATTTGCTTTTACACCCCCGTTCAATTGGAAATTCACGTCGACGCCTTCCATTTTTTTTAATTGTAAATTTCTAAAACCAAAATCGTATCTCTTCTCAGGAAGAGCTAGTTTGAGTTGCAGAAACTGGAGAGGTTAGTGAGAGCAGATCGAGCGCCAGGGATGGGATGAATGCCCAGTTTGAAGTAAGAAGTTTTGAAGAACTCATGAACTCTGATATTGGCTAAAACGTAACACAACCGAGGCATTAATCATAATGAGTGCGTTAGAAAGATCACAGGATGAAGCTTACCTTCCATTTGAGAGCACTTCCATATCTGTCGATTGAGCCATGTGTCAGTGAGAGTTGACTCACATAAAAAAGATAGAACATTATCTTCTTCTCCAGTTTATAAGATACCTTGCAGAAGTCGTAAACGTGATATTCAGAGACGGAATGATTGGAGGAGTAGTGGTCGGCGATGAATTGGTTCAGAGCAGAGAGGAAGCTTCCAAGAACTGGAGATCGATTCGAGGAGAGGAAATAAAACATGAAATGAACAAAATGCAGTAGAGCGACTAGGGAGCTGCAGTAATTACCTTCATCTACATCGACAGCAACAGTCAATTTCTGCTTCTGCAGAAAACCTGGAGCTCCAAAAGATGCGCCTTGTCTGCTCGATTCACCTTCGTTTACCAGCTTCAATCTCACAGCGGCTGAAGGAAGCTTATCAGAACCTTGAGTCAAACAATGGCGGACTCTTCTGAAGCAGCAACTTGAACTCCTGCGCGGTTTAATCTGCTCGCGAGCGAAGGTGGGGCGGTTCGTGCCGTGGAAGCTCGTAGAGAAGAGATGGTTGTTGGAAGCCATGAAGGATGCGCAGGAAAGCTTCCCCTTTTAATGGCGAGCCGATTCCCGAGTTGCAGAAAAGAAAAAGATCGGATTTTTAACGCAATCTACAAAGCTTTGATATGAGAATCAGAGGATATCCCTGACAACACGCGGTTGTTTCGAAGAACATTAGCGAGATCAAAGCCAACAAGAAGAAACGCCCGCAACAAGAGAAGAAGACAAGATCAAAGTGGCTAATTAAGAAGAAAACAGAAATCGGAAAGAAGCGAAAGGGAATCCGCATAGATTGTGATGGTTCTTCCAATTGGATTATGTTCTATTTTGGGCAAATTTTAGAATATGTGGTTAAATTTATTATTATTAAAAAATAATTATTTGATTCATAAGGATAAATAAGAAAATCAATTAATTAAATAATTAATATTTTTAAAATTAAATTAATCGTTCTAGTTGGGTTTAATTGGGCTTAATTGGGCCGAGCCCAATTAGATATTGAATAGTGGTCCTTTCGTTTGGCTGGAGGAACTTCGTAGTTTTCTTCCTCCTCTTCCACTTCGGCGGCCGCCCAACCTCCCGCTGCGGAAGTGCTGCGGCGGATTCCTCCGACGTCGCCGGACGTATTCGGATCAATCTCTCCGTCACTGATTTGTTCGATCTGTTCTCGGTGGCGATTCTCTATTTGAACGTGAGCTGTCTATGTAATTTACGCCGATCTGTCTGATATTTTGCGCCACTGACCTACTCTTCAAAATTCGATCTTGCTTAAATTTCACTTAATTTTTATGGTATTTTTTTGGATCTTTGTTGATCGGTGTGGCACTTCGATTCCGCTTCACCTGCCCTTATGAGGTAATGATCCGCGGACTTTCGACATGCTTGTTGAACGTCTGCGTTGCTTCCCTTTGTAAAGCTCGGAACTTGAAAAAGGCTGAGGCTGTCATCATTGATGGTATTAGACTGGGTTGCCTCCCTGATGTTGTCACGTATAACACTCTGATCGACGCGTATTGCTGGCTGAAAGGCATTGATGCAGCGTATTCGATCATTTATAGGATGAGAGAAGCAGGAATCAAACCTGATGTCATAACTTATAATTCTTTAATCGCTGGGGCTAGTCGCCATGGCTCGCCGTCACGATCCCTGCAGCTGTTTGAAGAAATGCTGCAGGTTGGACTCGTGCCAGATGTGTGGAGTTACAACACCTTAATGCATTGCTTGTTCAAATGCGGACATACAGAGGGTGCTTTTAAGATTTATGTAGAAATGAGTTCAAAAAGTATCTCTCCCTCATCGACGACATACAATACCTTGATTAATGGTCTGTGCAAGTCTGGGAAAGCCGTGAGTGGCCTCAGGCTCTTTAAGTACTTGAAAAGGCATGGTTTTACTCCAGAAGTGATTACATACAATACAATTATTGATGGCCTATGCAAATCTGGTAGGTTAGCTGAAGCAAGGAGGATTCTTAAGGAGTTGGTTGAATCAGATTATGATCCAAATGTGATTACTTACACAACAGTCATGAAATGCTGCTTTAGACATGGAAAATTTGAGCAGGGATTTCAGATATTTGATGGGATGATAGAGAAAGGCTATACAACAGATGTGTTTGCATATTGTGCAGCAATAAGTGCATTGGTCAAAAGGGGTAATCTTGAAGATGCTAGTTTATGTGTAGAGAAGATGCTAAGAAATGGAATCAATCTGGACGCAGCATGTTATAATACTATAGTTTATTTGCAGTGCAAAGAAGGTAACCTAGATTATGCATTTCAGTTGGTCAATGAAATGGAAGAAGCTGGAATTGCTAGTGATCATTATACATACTCTATATTGATCGATGGTTTGTGCAAGCTGAAGCATTTCAATGCTGCTAAAGAGCAGCTAGACAACATGAAGATGAGAGGATTCAACTCACATTTAGTGGCTTATAATTGCTTGATCGATGGGCTATGTAAGCATGGAGAAGTTAATTTAGCACTCACAGTATTTGAAAATATGGAACATAAGGATGATTTCACGTACACATCGATTGTGCATGGACTATGTAGGAATAGAAGATTTCATAAAGCATCGAAACTGTTGCGGAATTGCTTAAAGGAGGGTAATAGTGTGCTCAGTTCTATTCACCGAGCTGTGATAGCTGGTCTTCGCATTGCAGGATTTAAAAAGGATGCAAGAAAATTAAGAGAATCTTTACGGATTGCTCGGCTTTCACAGTATAATTGAAGAACAACATATCAACTCTTAGAGATTAATTTCTGGAGTGGAGATAATATTATGGCCTGAATATGATGTGCTACCATGGGAAAGCATGCATAATAAGAGCTGCTTGTGTACATTGCAGATATCTTCCAAGCTTGATTTTACTACTTTGGAACATTTAGGTCATGGTCCTCTGGATTATCTTTCACAGTTTCACCTACTCACAGTACACTGGCGAGTTTCTATCAGAGGACAGGCTGTGGTGCACTGGCAATTACCTATTGCAGCACAGCGCTATACCACATACAATCACCTATTGCAGCACAGAAGTATGTGGTATGATACATAATATATAGTCGGTACTTATGTTGGATCAAGATTGAGTGATGGGCTAATACTGCAGTCAGTTCAAATTCTATGTCACCTCTTCTGAATTCTAGAGTTTTGGTTGAGAAGAATCTTGTGGTTGCAAGATGGATTCCAGTAGCCACTTTACCTCTCCATGCCATTTCACACTATAAACTGTGCGTGTGATGTTACAAGTAGCAGATAATTAACATTAACATTTTTGTAAGAATATCCTTCATGTGAAGTTTTTCTACTTACAATATGCTTATCAACTCAGGAAATCTGAGGTTCTTTGATTGTATCCTGGAATAAATAGGTGATTTAACCTCACTACCTGTCGGCTGTTGCAATTTATCATCTATACTATTGCATAATAGAAGGTTGCAAAATGTGAGTATCCTTGGCTGCTTCTTGTGTCTTTGCAAACCTTTTTGTTGAATTTACAAATGTAATTTTGTTATATGGTTTTGTTCCTGAGTAAATTTATATTATTGTCCAGGAAAGCATTCAGTAGAACTCAGCACAATTTGTGCAATCTTATTCAAGGCTTATTCTTCTGACTTAAGTTGTGTGATGTTTCATTTGGGTTCCTGCAAAGGGTAACATGCTGTTTACTATGTTGATTGTGCAAATCCTGCTACTTGATTTGGATCTTGTTAACCAACACCGCGTTAGTGCTTGAACAAATGGAATCATATCAAATAAACCTTCCAGATTAAGTTTTTTGGTTCTGTTTGACAAATTAGATGATCTTTCTGTAAGTGTCTTGTGGAACAAGATAAAACTTAGATATATGTAGATTGGCATCATCAAAGTTTTCACCACTAGCAATCTATGGAATCACCATTGGACCCATATCTGCAGAGTGGCATCTTGAATGTGCAAGAAGGGAACCAGTAGTCCTATTTTCCTCTTGTAATTTAATATCAAGTGTCAAGAAATGGATATTTGAAATATGTTGTATGCTGACGAGCCACCTTTCAAGTGTACGTACCTTCAGGATATTTTTTTACTCCTGACAACTGTCCAGAGCACAGGGTCCTCGCAAACTATTTCTCAAGCATATGGGGTTTCATTGAATGTGACAATTGTATAAACTTGATCTATCAATATCTCTAAGACAACCTAAAAGGTTGCAAAAACCAAAGTCTAGATTGAATAGAAGTAAATTGAGCATTTATAGGGACTATATAATGAACATATTGAGAAGAGGTGATAAATTTATAGGGTCAAACTTATACCTTTCCCATGTTTAGGCTCATCAACCATCTGAGCATTTAGTTTTGCCTTCAAATTTGTGTCATTTACTTGAACAAAGCTATCAAGAAAAAAGAGTGGCTTCCCCTTCACAATTTCCCAAATGGGTAGACTGACTGATGTATCATGAGCTTCACGCACACAGACACATATATTCTAGGGGGAACAATGATATACACATACTATGTTTTTTTGTCAAATATATGTGGTGATGGATGATACAGATATGGTTATTAACACTTGAAACTATGATTAGACATGGCCTTCCTGAATTGAACAAACATTTTCTTTCTCTTTCTCCCTTTTACCTCCTGTAGTTCTACCATCTAATTCTGATTCTTGGTAGGACTTTAGATCTTTTCATGACATTGACTGCAAATGGGAGAAGAAAAGGGAAGAAAGAGAAAGAAAAGGTTGATAAATTGTTCCAACTTTAACAACTACATGATGGTCGGATGAATCTAGTGGTGTTGGATGATACAGATATGGCCATTAACTCTTGAAACTGTGATTAGAAATGGTCTTGCCGAATTGAACAAACATTTTCTTTTTCTTTTTCTTTCTCTTTCTCCTTGCTCTCTCCTGCTGTAGTTGTACTCTCGAATCCTGATTCTTGGCAGGACTTTAGATCTTTGCATGACATTGAATACAAATGGGAGAGGAGAAGGCGAGAGAAAAAGAAAAGGGTGATAAATTGTTCCAACTTAACAACTACATGATGGTCGGATGAATCTATTGAATCCAATAAGACGTGGATGAATGTTTCCTTGGTTACCAAAGCTTTGGATAAATCATTAAAGTTTGTGGCAAACTCTTTCCATGGAGGGTAGAGATAGAGGAACTGTTCTGTCTTATTTAGAAATGACTAGTTCTGCTGAAACAGCAACAGGATGTACTACAAACTTCAAATCATGCTGTTGTTTATTCTTTACTGCTCGATTAGATGATCTCACTGAATCTTTATTGTGCTGTTTTTGCCAATGCTCTCCATGCCTCAACTCTCCTATTATCTGCTGCCATTTCCTACATCATCTTCTCTTCTAAATCATATCTAAACCATTGTATCTTCATCTGCAGAAACAGTTCAAGGTTTGAATCATGGCACATCCTACAAAAGGGGCAAAGTCATCTGATATTTTAAGGGAAATCACATTGCGTGAATGCAAATTATTGCATTCTGATAATTTGCTGTTACTTAACCAGCATGTGGCCTTTGTCAACAAAAATTTTCTTCATTTGTTGATTGATATTAAAGGTGGAGGTTTGAGGCTTATAGAACAAGCACACACAAATTGCAATCCTCCAACTTGCTAGCCTGAGCTTCTGCCCTTGTATTTTCAACCCTCACCCAAGCTTAACCTTTGCTTCTTCTCTATGGTACCTACAAATATCATCATCAGTCCATCAAATTAAGTAACAATTTTCCTATATGAACCTGCTTTGACTCTTAGTTCTTTCCTATTCTTCAAAAGCTCCTATTCAGAAAAGCTTTTTCTTCCTCAACTCACTTCAAAGTGTTCAAAACACCTTGACATCTCCCCTTCCTCTGAACTCCAACGTGGTACGCTTAGATCAAAATGAGTGCTGAAATCAAGCTTGGGAAATTGGCAGTTTTTAACCTTTGAATTGCCTCACGGGAAAACTCAGTTCTATAGGTTCTGACATTTTGGTTTGCTGGAGCTATTACTATGAATCATGTAAGTTCCAACATTCAATGCTGGTGCCCTTAGTTCTTTCTCGAAAACATTAATATTTGGTCGCAGATGATCACGAATAATGGGGATCTTTAAGATAGTTGATGATTTGGTGACTTGTGCAGGAGATTGATGGCAATGGCTTCTGATCAATCATTTCTCTGCCTCATCCCACTTGGAGGGGATACTCTTTCTTCCTCCGGTGAAGCTGAAGATCGATTTGCCAGGAGCAGGAGCTTCCAACCTCTTCTGACCACCTGAAGTAAACACTTCTACTCTCCTATCTTTCCTTTTCAGGACTCAACCTGCACTATCTTTGCAATTTGCCTATTCTCCATGATCCTGAGCTTTCCGAGTAAATCCTAAAGGCTTCTCTTTCATTTTTGTTACTTTATTGCTAATGTAGAATCTATCGTCGCACTTTCTAGCTAGCTGATCCCTGCGAGTAAAGAGATAAAAGGTTTGTTCTTGTCTACAATCAATATATTATGCAAAAGATGGAATAGCAATTGAAGATATCTTGTCTTAATGTTGTCTTTTGTCTTTCTCACTTGATTGGAAAGGCTACTTTATTCTAAAAGTAGTTCATATTAAAATTGAATTGAATTAATCAAAATCAAATCAAATTTTATTAATTTTTTTAAAAAATTAAATAAATTAAAATAATATAAAAATTAATTAATTAAATTAATAAAATATTAATTTTTTATTAAATTAAATTAATCAAAATAAAATTAATCAAAATAATTAAAATTTTTAAATATTATAAAAATTTTATAAATTAATTAAAATTTTATAAATTTATTTATTTAAAAATTAATCAATTATTTTTTAAATTTTAATTAATTTAATCAAATAAAAAATTTTAAAATTAAAATAAAATTAATAGATTTTACTAATTTTTAAAAAAATCAAAATTTTAAAATAATCGAATCGTTTTAAACATTTAATAAATATCAACAAACGTTTACAAAATTCGCATACTACTAAATTTTATTTGAATCATAAGATTTTCTACTTTTATTTTTTGTATTTTTAACAAAATATATTTAAAATAAAAAAAACCTTCCTAGAAAAAGATCCATATCTAGAATTCAGTATGCGAATCAAAATGTGACACTGCAGATAAATAAGAAGAAAAAAAGAGAAAAATAAAATAAAATATCAAACTCTGGTCAAATTAAGACATTGCTTAATCCCCATGCATAATTTTTTGTTGTGGCAGAGACAATGACGCAAAGCAAATTTATTCTAAAGCCATAGCCAAAAACACAAGCAAATGTCTGCAAAGATCAAAAGAAGGGCATTTGAATGCAAATTGTCTTGTTGGTGCTCACAGCTCAGCAAAGCTATAAGTGCCTTTATTCCTTTCTCACAGTTGCCACTGCATAAAGTTCGTAGGCGCACGCTGGAAAATGAAACAAAAGATCAAAACTTGCAGTAAGGTGCTGTAATGAGAGAATCGTCTCTTGTGGATTTGCATAAAGAAATTGTCATTTTATGTTCTTACTGAAAACACAGCATCGAAAAGAATTTACCTTTCTGCAATAAATCCTGACTGATAAAGAAATTACCGTATGAGCAATAATAGTAGTACGTATAGGAAATATGATTTAGATAAACATACTCTATGGAGTTGAGTGATAGGGAGCATCCATTGAGGAAACGGCATATATATTCAGAATATTGGACATCAAAGGCATAAAGAAATTTAGCAAACACAACTCGGCAGCAGACAATTTGAATTGAGGCAACAAAGAGTCTCTCTTAGTTAGGAGGAAGAAAAAAACTAAGCAATTTGTTAAAAGAACTAAGGCATCACCAAGTCGAAGAATATCATTGATTGAGACAAAATTTCATACTAAAGAGGCAGTATTCATGATATAAAAAGGCTAGAAGTCTAAAGAACAGGGATGTGTTTCACGGGGGAAAAAAATATACCAGCGACAACAACTATAGTCAGAACATCTCCGATCTTTGACACCCGCTTCAGGTTATTTTTGTATGATTTGAACTTCTTTAATGCAGGATCTTCTTCCAAGAGCTGTATATCGAGGTTACCGATCACATTAAGTAAACAGAAAGAAGCACACAAGGTTGAAATATAAATGAAAACACTTCAACCAATCCCATGAAGAAAAAAAAAGGATGAGCAGTGTTTTAAGGTTTCTTCTGAATTTTCAAGTAGGATGACTGAATGTTTTGCTAGTTTGTTTTCATGTTAGTCAAGCACAAATTTTCTTCTTTCTGTCATCTATGTCGTCTGCTGATGTGAAACAAATTGGAGAAGGTTTAAACTGTTTACATATATAGACTGTGCATGCACTATTTATTATTTTATTTTTAAATTTGAATTGATCTAAATTTGTGACAAGTTATGAGCCACTATTATCTAGTTCTCACAGATTCCTCTTCTATAATGTCATAAGAGGCACAAGGTTTATTCTCTACAGCAATTGACTTTAAGTTTTACATAAGCTGGAGAGGTGACGAAGGAACATCCTCACCTGACCCATGAGAACCTTCATTAGATCATTTTAATGATGTTGAAGATATATCTGAAGTGCATATCTGTTAGGTACATCAGCAAGTCATGAATCTCAAATATTTGGGATCAACCATATGGATTTTATCACGATTTAGATGAACTATAGATATAAGACTATATCTAGACTTTTTAACTCTACGAATTCTATTTAAAGATTATATGAACACTGTGAATACTATATAAGCTCTATGATTACTGTATCACTAGTCATATCTAGTGTTTTAGATTGGCAGGTCTCTTTCTACCCCTCATGCCTTCAACTCTAGTAAATTTAAACCTTTTAACCAGAAAAGCTATTGCTCATTTTTTTGAAAATGTCCATGCAATGTAGATATATGTGAGGTAGGAATTGATGCCACTGATCAAGCATACAACCGGCTCACAACTCTAGAGGATTGCATCTGAGCTACAAGTTCCTAATAGATATACATGCTGTCCTTTTCATTCCTTCTATATCAGATGTAACCAAATTCAAAGATGCAAACATCAGTTCTATAAAGATATAATAAATCCAATCAAGTGACTGATTGCCTATACGATAAAAACACGGTGACAAGAGGATAGAACTGTTTTGATGCATTTCCTACCATCAACTTCTTTATTTAATTTTTCACAGCATTGGGATTCTTAACTACAAAACGGTTATTGGGTGTCCCATGTAAATAAAGTTACCTAGTGTGCTTGATCCAATCAGTATACATCATATTTATCCATGTTCTGGAAATAGACTTTCAAATAGTCAAATAAATGTTGCTAAAGACGACACTTTAGGAGTCTCAACCCAATACTTTTGTAACAACAGAAAAAGGAAATCCTTTTCACTAGATGCTCTTGACAAGTTAGGAGAAATGGCCAAACTATCCTGCAGGAGACTAGGCTGCAAACAATTGAAATAACACAACCACTTCAGCATTCCCAAACAAGATATTGCAAGTATGCACCATTCTTTTGTTTATTGGATCACTTTGGATAATTTTGTATGAAGCCCAGGTCGCAAACAATTATCTCTTAACAGCCAATGAGGTCGTGAAAATTTCATGCCTAGGGATCTTATTCCACATCCCAAACAAAGTTCTAGTGATATGGAAATCCAGTTTTGGAAATTTTACATCATTAATCAAATGCTACGGTGATCCTTTGGTGATTAACACCTCTATAACTATTGGCTATGATGTCATTTGGTAATGATTGCCAAACAAGAAAAAGGCCATAGATATAAAGGCGCAAAGATCTGATCAGATAAAACATTTTCATGAACCTCTATAATCAATCAATTAGGTCCGGGTAAAAAATGCCAAATTGGAGAGTTAGATTTATCGGCTGCCATGAACAATTCATAGACTTGCTTGTGCCATAAAAACCAATCCCAAGTAGCTAATATTTCATACTGACCATCTGCGCCGCCAATCGCCAAGATCAAAACACTACAACCAACCACGAAACCCACTAACGCTTGCCAAAACAAGGGGATCGGGATGCAAACATGAAGAAAAAAAAAACCTAGCTTTAATCGTAGATCAAGACGACAAAAAGATCATCAGACAATTGCTCACCGCTTTCTCGCGAGCTCCGAGATCGATGTGGTATCCGCGCCGAGCGATGTGGTTGGTCGGCGACGGCGACGTCTCCTTCTAGTACCAAAGAGAAGACCAAGAGATCGTAGATAGAGTAAGCGAATCGTTCATGAACAGGATCTATCAGAGACGAAATTAAGGAGGGGGAGACGAGTGAGGAAGAAACCTGAGGAGCAGAGTGCACGGTCCCGAAGAGGGTCGTCGTCTCGGCGAGTCTTCGAAAGGCCGCCATTAGGAAGGAACACGAACAGCGTCGAGGGTGTGCCCGTGAGGGTAGAAGAGATCGCTCGTCGCGTGCAACTCACGAGATCGAAAATTCCATTTTACTCCTTTATTTTTCCTTAATTCTCGTATTAAAATTTTAACTCATCGTAATAAGCCCAATAATTTTTCATAAACATTTGCTTAATTTTTTTAAAAAAAACATTTATAGAGAAAATATATAAATAATATAGGAGTTCAAATGGCTCCCTTTGAATCGAACACCCCTATTTTACTTGTCCTTGTCTAACAAAAAAAGGTATTTGATTTTCCTTTGAAAACTCAAAGGAAAGGTATTTTACTTGTCCGTCCAAAATTTATTATATGATGGGCAGAGTGGCATCCACCAATTTGATGAATTAAAATTTTTTTAATCTAATCCAAAATAGATTGCAGATTAGACGGAACTAATACATGAGTCTATCAAAAAAAATAAAAAAAATTTAAAAATATTAAAATTTTTAAATTTGAATTATAATTTAAATAGATCAAATTAAAATTTTTAAATTTAGATTACAATTTAGACGGATCATATCTTACTTTAATTTTAATTTTTTTAAAAAATAAATTTTCTTAATTTACGGGCCAATTTAAATCTACGATGGAGCGATCCATGTAAGTTGCAAATAAATTAAATTAACATTTTATCAATCTATCATCTAACAAACTTAAATAGATCAATCCAAATAAATTATGAATCCAGATGATTGAAAAAAAATTTTAAAATTAAAATAAAATTTTAATAAATTTATGGACAACTCGTTTAATCTACCATCCAAATTTAAAAATTCTATTTTTTATATTTTATATTTTAATGGATTAGATGATAGGTTGCTCCAATCTAATCGACTGAGTTAAAAAAAAATTATATAAAAAGTAAAATTTATCATCTCAGTAATTCTACACGATCATATCTCGACAATGTCCACGAAGCCCTAATTAAAAATTTTTCAATCCGTCGAGTTTGACGGCCGATCTGTCCCGATTCATCCCGTCAATATCACGAGCCGGCCCGTCTAATAACTTAATTATTGATTCTTGCCTGCACCACAATCCACTCACCTAAATATATAATATTCGTATTTCCTTTCCTCTTTGATTCACAAATAGCTGCAAACTTACTGTCACTGGTATTGATCTTGTGTTCCTGCTGTTGTTATTGGTGGTAGAAGAAAATAATACAACAAAACAAAAGCTGCATCCACTTGCTGATGCTCTGTGAATCTGACCTAGCAATGCATTTGCTGTGAAGAAACATTAATTTAGTGATCATGGGAGAAGTCATGCTGGCTCAGTCTCCTCTTCACTCTTCATGTAGAAAGTGGTTCCAGGCAGCTCCAAACAAGCTCTCTTGTTTTTGACAGAGATTCAGAGGAGACGAATAGCTTCTTTGTTAACATCTTCAGGCATTCTCGAGCTTATCGTTTCTATCTTGATTATTTAAGATCAATCATATAAATCTTTTATTTTGTTTTAAAAAGAAACTTGGAAGATAAGACACAAACTGAGGCAGATTACAAACAGGATGAAGATTTCTAGCATATCAAAGACTGAACGAGATAAGGATAATACAATAAATATCGTATTTTTTTCTTTCAGTTTATAGAAGGGCACGAGAGCGAGATGAAACGATCCGAAAAATAAGGTAGAAAAGGCAGAAATTTGAAGGGCGAAACGTACGAGGAGGATTCGGATCCGATCAAGCGCAGGCGCAGGGGTTCTCCACCACGACCATGTCCTCCTCCCCGCTGCTCCGGAAGAGGAAGTACCCAGCGGCCAGCCCGACGACGACGGCGAGGAAGACGCCGGCGTTGAAGGACATGACGGCGAGCATGAGCAAGTACCCGATCGCGGAATTGACGCCGAAGAGGACGGCGGTGGCGGCCCTGGCGACGGGAACAGAGACGGAGAAGGGGGCGGGTTCGAGGAGAGGGGCGGCGATCGGAGAGGGCTTGGATCGGGTGGCGAGGAGCTTGAATCGGAGGCGGCGGTCCTCCATGTACTGGTAGAAGGCGGCGACGGCGAAGAGGGCAACGAGGCTGAGGAGGTAGGAGGTCCAGGAGTCGGTCCGCCACGAATCGAACAGGATCGTGGCCTTGATTCCCCAGTAGAAGGTCATGTGCATCATCTTGGGAGCTGAGATCGAAGAAAGCGCAGTTGAAGGAGAGGAGGAGGAGGAGGAGGAGGAGGAGGAAGAAGAAGAAGAGGCTGGATCAAAGGCGGAAGCTTGAATTGCACGTCCCAAATTCCTCTATTTTAAGGACGATTTTGCCCTTGTAATTTTTAACAAGCAACCCAGTCCATTGCCAAATACATTCGACAAAAATCTTTTAAAATAATATGTATAATGAGAACTGATCTGCTGGACGCCTATTTCGTGGGCACCCGTGGGCGTCGCAGATCCATCGTCCATCACGTCGATCACGCGAAATCCGACCGTCCACTGCACAGTGTTTCTTCTCTGACCTCCGCCGCTTCCGGCCGCCATCCGGCCGCCATCCGGCCACCGTCGGCCGTCGACCCGGCCCGATCGACACGCCACTCGTCGGCGCATCGATCGGTGCCGATTTCCGATCGGATTGTGGCCGAAATCCGACGTAATTTGGCCGGAATCGCGTGCGGCCACTGCCAACCGCGATTCCGACTAAATCGCGCCCCATTTCTGGCCAAATCACGATCGGAGACCGGCCGAGGAAGGACCGCCGGCGGCCGACGATCCTTCCTCAAGCGGTCTCCGGCCGAATTGTGATTGAAATCCGGCGCGATTCGATCGGAATCGCGACTGGGAGAATAGAATAGATGGCTTAATCGATTAGTTGATCGATTAAGTTATATGGAAGCTTAATCGATCTGCTGATCGATTAAGCCCTGTCGTCCACGAGTCGTCCACAAAGTCGCCCAGCAGATCAATCTCATATGTATAATTATTAAAAATATATAACATACTATTATATCAACTTAATTAAAATTATTTAAATTTTTGAAAAATATTTTAAAATATTAATTATTATAATTATGTACCAGTTACTTATAATTAAATCTTATAATTTTAAATTTTAAATATTAATATATCAAAATATTCTTTATCAATTTATCAAAATTATTTATATTTTATCAAAATTATTTTAAAATAATTATAATAACTATTTAAATCGGTTGTTAAGTAGTTAATACGATACTACAATAATAATATTGTACTATATTAAAAAAGATATTAAAAGGATACTCTTTTTTTTACTTTTTTTCATTAATTTTTTTTCAATGAAGTACAATTTTTCCTAATTTTGTTTTTTTATTAATTTACGATAAAGAAAAATGCAGAAGAAAAGGGAATCAAATGTTGATTAGGTCCGGGTTCATCAACATTGAGTCGAACCCTTTTCCTAGGGCCTTCCAGAACCATCCTTGCGGTACGATGCCCATCAAGAAGTCCTGAAGCAACATTTTAGCGAGCATCTCGAGGCTACAGCTCGAATCGTGCTGCCGTTTTGTTCCTCGTCACCGTTTAATTAAAAGGACACGAAGGGAACATCACAACCACAAGCGGAGGATAAAATGGATCACATCACAATTGCGCGAGTCTCTAGGGTTTATCCTCCGGGTCTTCTTCGCGTCGCTTCTGGTGGAATCTCGCTGAAGGAAACTTAGATCTTTGGTCTTTCAGGTATGATGGTTCTAGCAAATTCGAACTTTTTTATGTAGTTTCATTTTTTGATACGTTAATTGTTGAGATCGTTAGTTTTGATTTTGTTTCCTGAATAATATTGTACTGCAATAATTTGTTAGCATCGTTTGTGTGGTTGATGACTCGATCCTTGTTCTTTCAAGTATGTTGATTCCACCAAGTTTCAATTTTTATGCATTTTTTTATCACATTTTTATTTATAACCATAATTTTATCTCATTTTTATTTTGTTGATTAACAGAATCAGATTGTTATCTGTATCATTTTTAATGGTTGATGGTAATCTTCAGGTTTTAGGAGTTCTAGTCCATCTATGGCTTCTTTGCACTTTTCTGGATTGGCGATCGCCTCTACTGCTGCGGCGCCTATGCCTTCCATCACCGGGCTTCGACTTGCTCCAGCGGCGTTCAGTCGTCCTTTTCCAGTCGGATCCCTTAACAGAAGGGGCTCTGGGGGGTTTGTTGTGAACGCCGCGACGGTTATTGCTCCAAAGGTACCTATTCTAGGTTTTGCAGTTCTTGTTTTGAATAGATTGGTTACGCTCACTTGTGTTATACTTTCCAAAATTGTTTGGTTTATGCTGATGAATCTAATACTGAGAGATTTGTTCTCTGTTCTCCAGTACACTTCTGTCAAACCTCTGGGTGATAGGGTGCTAATTAAGATCAAGACCTCCGAGGAGGTGACTGTTGGCGGTATATTACTACCCTCAACAGCTCAATCAAAACCTCAGTCCGGCGAAGTGGTTGCTGTCGGAGAAGGAAGGACTGTAGGCGACAAGAAGTTAGCAGTTGGTGTTCAGGTGGGTTCTTCTCAATTCTTAGCTTTACTATACTCGAAGATTCTGCATCAACATCCAAGTTTCTAAAACTTGTGTGATATGGTGAACCGCTCATGGTGCAGACTGGATCACAAGTTCTATACTCGAAGTACGCCGGCACAGAACTGGAACTGAATGGTGCCAGTCACATCATCCTGAAGGAGGATGACATTGTTGGCATTCTGGAAGCTGAGGACGTCAAGGATTTAAAGCCTCTCAATGACAGGATTCTAATCAAGGTTGCAGAAGCTCAGAGGAGAAGACCGCCGGCGGTCTGCTCTTGACGGAGGCAAGCAAAGAGAAGCCTTCCATTGGAACGGTAAGTCTGAAACTCCAAGAGAAAGAAAATCGATGGGTTTCCCATGCTCTTTTTTTCTATGTTTCGCAACAGGTCGTTGCGGTGGGTTCAGGCGCCGTCGACGAGGAAGGGAACCGGAAGCCATTGACGGTGGAGAGCGGGAGCACGGTGCTGTACTCCAAGTACGCTGGCAGCGAGTTCAAGGGCGCTGATGGCTCCGCCTACGTTGTTCTCAAAGCGTCCGACGTCTTGGCGATCCTCTCCGCCTGAATCGTCGCAATTGCATCTGGACAAATGCTTCAAGAATTTTGCAATGACAGTAATTCTTACGGAAATTCGCTTTGGATGCGCCTGTTCTGTTCTTATGTAGCAGGGAAAATCAGAAAAACTGATAACTTGCGACAATCTTTATAGTTCATTTGAGATTAATGGAGTAGCAAATATCTTCAAATTTTTTTCTTTCTATCATATGTTGGATGATAAAATGCTTCAACATATAATATAGTAGGGCGATAGGGATAGCGATCAGCGCGGGAAAAGAGGGATTTGGAGAATCGGCCTATTCGGCAGTGGCATGGGCGGCGGCGAGAGCAGCGCAGGCGCGGGAGAAACCCGCCCCGGAAGTCATCATGGCCTTGAACTCCTCGAAGCTAATGAGGCCGTCGCCGTCGCGGTCGACCCCTTGGATCATGCGGCGGCACTGGTCGACGGAGGCGCCCTCCCCGATCCCGCTGAGGACCCGGGAGATCTCGTCCGCGGAGATGACGCCGTTTCGGTCGACGTCGAAGACGGCGAAGGCGAGGCGGAGGTCCTCGTCGGTCGACGCCGGCGGCGCGTTGATCTCCAGGAACTCCTCCAGGGAGATGAACCCGTCCCCGTCGGAGTCGGCCTCGACCATCATCCGGCGGAGCTCCTCCTCGGAAGGCGGGTGGCCGAGGCTGGCGAGCATCGCCGCGAGCTCCTCGGACGAGATCTTGCCGTCGCCGTTGGAGTCGAATTTGTTGAAGACGCGCTCGAGGTCACCGGAAACGGAGGAGGGGGAGGAAGAGGAAGGGGTGGAGGGGGACGGCGGCGAGGAGGAGTGCTGGGATTTGGATCGGCGAAGGCGGAAGAGGGATCGGATCTTTCCCATCGCCACAGACCGAGGACGCAGCCAGAGAGCGGAGCGAAGGAGAAAGGACACCACTTTTCCTTCAAAATAAATAGAAAAATGAACGGACGGGCCAAAAAATTGCAAGGAAATAGGGAAAGGTCGGTTTTTTTAGCCACACAGCTAATTAATTTCAAGACCGCAATTATCGGAAGAAACGGCCTTTAAACACCTAGTAATCGGACCTTAATTTAATCTAAAATGAAACTAACAGAGATATAATTGCTTTAAATTAGCAGTAATTATTGACACGTAATTAGTTTGAATGCATTTTAAAATGGCATATTATACCTGTATAGAGAGAAGCTTTTGATATTCTACGTGACTTTCTCATGCGCGCCCGTGAGTGTCACGCGATCCATTGTCCATCACGCGATCGTGCGCTAGATCTGACCGTCTAAATGTGGAAATGTACAGTGTTTCGCCCCTCAACCCCCATTGTTGCCGGTGCTCTCGTCGCGCCGTCCGACCGCCGGCCCGGGCGCGATCGACGCATCGCTCGCCGACGCGTCGGTCGGCATCGGATTCATCGGATTGTGACTGAAATCCGACGTAATTTGGTCAGAAACGCGGCTGACAGTGGCGTGCGCCGATTTTTGACCAAATCGCGATCGGATTCCGGCCAAATCGCAGTCGGAGATCGGCTGAGGAAGGACCACCATCGCATGCCGGTCTTTCCTCGGTCAGTCTCCGACCGCGATTTGGCCGAAAACGATGCGCGCCACTGCCGGCCGCATTTCTGACCAAATCGTAGTCAAATTCCAGCCAAATCGCGGTTGAAGATCGGTCGAGGAAGGACCGCCGTCGCACGCATCCTTCCTCCACCGATCTCCGGCCGCAATTTGGTCGGAATCTGGTGTGTGCCACTGCCGGCCGCGTTTCGATCAAATTGCGCAGGATTCCGACCACAATCCGGCCGGAAGCCGACACCGACTGAAGCGCCGGCGAACGGCGCGCCGATCATGCCCGGGCCGGCAGCCGGCGGTGGCCGGACGGCGCGACGAGAACGGTGGCAACGGCAATGGATCGACTGTGTCATTCACGGGGTCGCACAGTGCAGGTTGTGCAGAATATCAAATCTCTTAAGATTGATAGCCTCTTTGATAGATTTTTAAGAACGACAGATGCGGCGTGAACGTTGTTTAGCAAGATTTTTGATCGATATGAAGGTCAGTCTGTTCTTTTTTCTTTTCATATTTTGAGAGTCTAGTTCTGAAACTGAACTTACTTCGAACAGCTCTACAGTCAAACAGATTCATTTAGTTCTATACAGAACGGCAGTAGGATTACTTCTAGCGAGGCTGCTGAATGAGATGGCGAGAGGCGAACTTTGGGATCATTCGCTGAACCGGTTTCTCGTGATACTTTGCAGGTTCGGATAATGCTCTCATGCCATCATTCTTAGGAGCTCTCGAGCCAAACCTATTCGCAGCAATCTCTGCATCGTTCAGAAACCCTGCACGAGATCAAATACTTGGATTCAGTATTCGGCAATGATTGATTATAAAGAACAACAGATGCCCTCGAATACCCAAATTGATCATGTCATTGTTCATGGCCACTTCTTGCAGAGATTGCTGAAGAGATACTTGTTCAATGCCAATGTCAAGATCAATGGAATCTGGAAGTAGGTTCGCAACGTCCTCATCTTCATCGGCGTCGAAGGTTTCTTGATCTTGGTGTATGTGGAACCAATGCTCGCGGAACCAAGTGGTTGTCTTCACTAGCTCCCACCATTCCGGCGAAAAGTCTTGCACCTGCTGAAAGGCCATTGGGATGAAGAGGGGAGCATCTGGGTTCAGCGTGGACTTGGGTACTGCTCCTGAAGGCAATTCCATCATGCTCATATCTGAAAGTAATAATTGTATAATTTAGTATCGAACTTCAATAAATTATATAACATAGAACACAAGACAGATCAACACAATTCTAATTTAGTATCGAACTTCAATCAATTATATAACATAGAACACAAGACAGATCAACACAATTCTAATTTAGTATCGAACTTCAATAAATTATATAACATAGAACACAAGACAGATCAACACAATTCTATTTTTCTGAATTTTGAGAGTAGCCCTTATTTCTTTTTAACTAAAACTTATTGTATGTGAATTGTGTATAATTTACTTCGACAGGGTATAAAGGAAGCAAATCCAATCACACTACAAACGTATGTACGGGAGATAAATCATCAGATGCTCTGAAGTAAGTATCACCCCAAACCTAATATAAAAATTATGGCTAGCTAAAACATAAACTCAACTTTACGGATGTCACAAAATTGCACCAATGTATTAAAGATTCAAGAAATGTAATTGTTCAAGGTCAAATGACTACTTATTACTTTGCAAAGAACACTCAATGTTTGTGATCGTGCATAAATTCCTTCAAACTTAATTTTTGAGATGGTTTCTACATTAATTTCACAAGCCCTCAAGTGAACCTCAGTAATTATGAAATATTGATTATGACCGAGAACTAACGAAGTACCTTCTGTAATTGTTCAAGGTCAAATGAAACAAACTAACCAACTGCTTCTTAGAATTATGAAATATTGATTATGACCGAGAACTAACGTGAAGTACAGAAACATCTCATATAGAACAATTAGGGGAGTCAAACAGAGAAACTAGACATAGGAATAACAAACTACAAGGTGAGTATCAAAGTCTCGTCAAATATTTGAGGCAAAAAGGTCACTTTGATGGTTCCCCAGGAGACTTTGGCAGTAATTATAATTAGTACTAAAGCTAAAACACAAAGCCAATCCCGTAGATTCCGAGCGGTCCACTTGAAAACAGAGGAGATTATGAATCCTTGGCTATGGCCATACCCCGCTTGAATCAGCAAGCAAGAATCCACGCAGAGTCTCAAAAAACTCAAGAAAAAGAACTGATAGTCTCCAGATCGATCGACGAAGCGACTCATCCGAAAACAAACTCAATCGAGATCAGATCGCAATCATCCAGATCCAAAGAAACGCAATAAATTTCAGATCCCAAAATAGAGAAGCAGAATCCACAAGTCTTTCCTAATCGATCCATTTCACAGCAAGATCTAATAGCACAAGTCAGATTGGTTTACCTCTTCGCCTCAAAAATATCTCCGGAGAAAGCAAAGCTCTTACAGTAGACGAACGAAGAAGCGGGTGGTCGGGTTTTATAGAGGTCGCTTTGGGAAATCCGAGCCATCTGCTTCGTCTGTCCGCACCGACGGTTCGTCAAGCGCGTCGACAAACCTGTTGGCTCTCCTCGGTCTACCGCTTTTATTCTTTTCGTTTACAGATCCCATCGAAATGACTTCAAAGTTTACCCGCCTCTAAAGACCGTGAGATTTAGGGGCCCTCGTAAACGTAGTGGTTGGTGAAGATTTGAGTATCTATCTCGTAAGCTTTAAGTTGATAAAGCTTTCCACTTTAACACGGCGTTGTTGTCCAGTCTTTTTCTTTTGCTGCCGCCGGAAAGACTTTTATTTATTTCTCTTTAGTCTATAAAATGATTTTTTGATGCGTGTATAATATATTTATTAATATGTTTGAATAAAAATATTTAATTGGGTCCTCGGTCAGATGTAGAACAGCTATTTTCTATATGAAAATTAATAATTTTCAGACAGGAGTTCAACATGTTTATTGTTTACGAGGGAAGGTAGGAATTTATAAAGGAAATAAAAATAATGAAACATTAGAACTGTAAACTGTAACTTTCAAGGACCATATTGAAAAGAGCAATGATAGGAAGTATGAAAAAGTCCAATATAAAATTAATATGATACACTGCATACAGTGGATCCCATGTCCATGCAATGGGACTCACAGACATACAATTGAGTGTGTCATATTTATTTCATATTGAACTTTTTCATATTACACATCATTTCTAACATGGCAGCATTTCATGTATATTTGATTTCTTAGTTGAATTGAAATTGGTTTGGCATTTCAAATTGTGCTATAGATTGGTTTGTATAAATATCTATTTTTTTTTGTTTAATTTTTGAGTGTTTTTATGCTTGATTACGGAAATGAAGTAAAGATATCAATTTCTTTTCAATTATGATTCATTATGAATACTTGTTCCTTGTATATTATGAACTAGCAAAGTGAAATGAATAGGCTGTTCGAGCTGTGAACAAATACATCACTCCCATAAATGTAGATAAATTCAACTTAATTATTGGGCATTGATAACATTATCGACCAAGTAATTATAACAGATGGGAGCATGATGTTTTAGATGAGGATGACCCCGTCGATATTACAAGAAAAGACATGGAAAAAATTACATGAATTCCTCGGCTATATTTGCTTCCTTTTTCTTTCGGTCTCGAGCACCAAATCTCCAGCGGTATCTTCTAATCCTTTTGGTAGAATGCGAGAACAAGGTCTGTATGTACGGAGAAAAGCTGTGTATCCACAAAAAGCTGTTCCAACAAGTGAAATAAATAAATAAGAACAAATATATAATCATCAATAGATTGTATAAGTTCCATTTCTAATACTTGTATCCAATCCGATGTCAATGAAGCCAAATAGTTTATTCAATAGACAACAGCGAATGGCTAGAAGAGGATGAGAATGCAATGAATTGTACCTTCATGAAGGGTCTGTCACGATATGGAAAGGAATCAATATAACTATCTTTCAACAGCACTGAAACCTGTAGATAAGCACAGAGCAGAAGGGTTAACAAGTCATGTTTGGTAATCTAACTAATAAGATTGATTTATCTTGGTAGTATTATAGTATTATGTATATGATTTTCTTTGTCACAGCAGTTGTTTAAGACAATTACAGAGATCATGGTGATACTTAAAAACATAGCTGGAATACATGAAATAACAACATTGGAGATGAGCACATTGTCAAATTCAGAGAGCAAACCTTGTCATTGTTTGATTGAACATTTGTTATTGTGTGGGATCGAAGGTTTGAGCAAAATGAATCAAGATATGACCTAATAACCGCCAAGAAACCTTTAGCAGCTTCAATCTGTGAAGATGAGCAAAAAAGTTTAATAAACCTAATAATAACTTCATTCATAGAAAATTACAGTGTATCTACACAACTTTTAAGTAATAAGAACAAGAAAATGCAGTATGTGAGTTTATCATTTAATGGCATACTCCACTTCCAGTAGACAGGGAAGTAATACTTATGGAAAATAGATCTACATCACGTAAATATACCCATGGTGAAATTTTCTTCACTGTCATTCAATATTAACAGCCAGGCTCGAGAAGTAGTTACCTGGACATCTGTGCACTCGTACACAGGTCTTCTACGGGCCAAGTAGCTTTCACCAACAAGCTTTGCATGGTAAGGACTAAGTGATGAGAAAAGTTCTTTCTTCTGTGGCAGTTGGGGCATCCAGGATGACCTAACCTACATGATTAAATATCTAAAGGATCATGAAGAGCAAAAGGTGTCCGATGAAATACCAACAGATGAACTATGACAAACAAGTAAACACTGACAGTGAATGCTGGATTTTATTCAGAAAAAAAAACCCAATATATACGGTGAACTTAGCATACACTACAGCAATGATCTCTTAAAATCCCAGTCAGGGTTACATTTAATTGGTCTGTGAAATTATTATGTGAGGACTAAAGATTTTTAGCGACTGCAAATGCTAGGTCTCATATTACATGTATATTACATATATTTTACGCATCAACATCTGCAAGCATATTAGTTCCAACTACTTGGGGTCAGCTACATAGATATCGTCCCTCCATCGAACTCTATGGAAGTCTATAATTACATCTCTTTTGAGAGAGAAAAACATTGACAATCACTTTATTGGAATTAGGTTGAAGTTCAATTCCAGAAGGACAATCTTGACCAAATACTAAATCCATGTCTACAACAAAATTAGTTTATTGTATCAGCTGACCCTAGTACTACTGATTTATGTTGACATAGCATCCAAAACTGTATAGATTTAGGTGATTGGCTTAGAATTGACAAAACACAATAAAGGTTGTCCTACATAGACTTTGAGCAGATTATAGCATCCAAGAAGAGTAAGTTACAGTGAAAGAAAAAAAAAGATGATGGTGGTTAGGCAAAAAGAGGATCCATGACCGAGAAAAGATAGTAAAATGAATTATTGTAAGATCATCCTTGTTTGTCAGGTTAAGATATTAAACGCCAAAGGGAAAAAGTTAATATATGCAATTTCTCATCTATGTGATGCTGTGTCTTCATTTTCTTATCTTGATTTCTTCTTACTTCCCTCTTTTAGTCTTCTGTTTAGTCTATACTTGTTACTGTGCTTAAACGCAATCTTAACCAAGACTGACCAATTTGGAATCGACTAACTCTGAAGTCTTAGAGATGGACTCCACAACCAGCATAGGAAACCAAATAGTGATGAAATATGCTGCTGCATTGGTAACTAAGAAATTGCAGGGATGAAGTTTATCCATTATGATACATTGATGATTTAGTACTATGGAAAGATTACACTACCAACACCAGAGTTGTTATCAGGTTCTAATTGGAAGTAAGACATTCATTGAAATATAGCTACGAGCAGCTAAAGATTATTATGGCTGAATGATTCATAAGTTTTTTTCAATAATAAAATTCTATAATCAAATGGACGAATATTAAAAAATGTATTATTAGTACTGTCAATCGAACTCATTCTATTAGTCAAGGGAGAAGATCCGCACACTAAATAGAAGGAAAACAAGGGGAAACTGAACTTGACATCTGGAAAGAGATGCATATGATCAACATTATGCTTTTTTTTTAAAAAAAAAAAAAGTTATGCATGATTCAACAGACATACTGAGCTTGAAAGTAACCTGGTTCTTGTCCGCGTCAACAAGAATAGCACTTGTCAACTTTGATTGTATATCAGTAGTTTTGTTTTTTATGCCTACCTACAAAGGCAGAATTTTTATCAGAATGATTCATATAATCTAATACATTTGTTAGGAATTAAAGAGACATAATAAATGGGTGAAGGATGAAATTCAAATATTTGAACTAAAACAACTATAACTTTTGTTTGTCACCGCATCGAAACAATGTGATCTCCAATGTACCAAAGTATGGAATCTCCTTTAATTTATCAACAATAATCAATGAGTTGCTAATCTAAGCAGTGGACTATCTTGACTGTTCATCTCAAACACAAGGCCAAGGTGGATGTTGAAGTAGACAGAGTTTAACCTAACTATGGTCATTTTTGCCATATTGGACATACTAGAAACATATTAGGATGTTCAAGGTTGGCTGTTAATGAGTTTCTAATACCTTTCAAGTCGATTCAAGTGACAGGATCATTAACAATTAAGGAATAAAATACCATCAGATGAACCTGCAATAGTAATAGGAGCAAATATAATGATTTACTGTGATGCAGATCGCGTAATCATCATTATTTATCAAACTACATTAGTTTTAACTGTTTTCTCACCCAAGTAAATGCACAAATTATGACCTTTGCAAGTAACAAACTGCCTAATGGGAGGCCAGCTAACTCTACCGCCACATGGACCCATTAAGTATTATATCATATTAACTGTACATATTCTTGCACCATGATTCAGTATACCAAGAAACCATATTTAAGTCATTATTGAGATAGACAACATATGCAAAGAGAACCAAATTAAATCATATGAATCTTTTCCTCGATCATAATATGCGTATGCTTGGTATGTTAAAAGGGAGACAGAATATACTGAAACTTACAATGTATGGAACAGGCGCGTCAAGAAAGTCCAGTATGTCATTTGGCAAAACCTTAATTTGAGATACAAATACATTGTTATCGGACAAGAGGTAATGAAATCCTTCTCTAGAACTAATATCAGTAAAGAATTGGTAAAGTTTGAGTTGCGTACTGGCATTAGTAGGCTATGCCACTGATAAGGACGTATCAATGGGACAACTGATAATACTGAAGCAGATAAGACTCCCTGCATGTTAAATGTTTACATGATATGAAGACCAGCTTTCAAGTTACAAAAAGAAGACAGAAATGAACAACAATTGTTTCTTACTAGATGTGCCAATGTGTCTAGATGTCACTAAAAGTATGCTCAGAAATGTATGAACAAAGATTGCAATAAGAATCCAGATGGTCCTCACGTTAATTTGTAAAACACAACAAGCATCACTAGCAAAAAGATGGAAGATTCCTTAAACCTACATGGCAATAAAATTGATGATAGGACAGCATGTAACTACTGCTAGAACATGATTAGCTGAAGATAGAAAAGAGTTAAGTCAAGTATTTTCCAACACACTAACAATATATCTTACTATTGTGAAATCAGGAAACCTAAAGATACGGCAATAGATACAGTGTTGAATAACAACTTGAAGTAGAAATAGTAATTAACAGAAGTAGAAGTAAAAGTAATAGAATGAGGGTTACCAAATTTGAGCAAACAACAACTATTTGCTTTTCCAGGAGTGCTCCAGCAAGCATCACCAATATCTGACAATTGCAAAAAAAAAAAAATTACAAAATAACAATTCACAAATAGATAAACAGGAAATTAAGTGCACAGTTATTCACCATATTCAGTAGTAATGAAACCATATAAACCACCTGTATGCACTGATACAATCAACAACCAGTTGAGAATCATATTCACCATTTTTTTCTAGTGAAAATAAATGATACTGAGTAATCCACTAATTTCAAAACTATATAGCCCCATATTCATAGAACATGCCGTCAGCTCCCAAATTAATGATATTAAAATGAAAAGCCACTGACTCACCAGGCCACAAAAGACAATTTTTAAGTTTTATCTGCTTCTATAGAATCATTCCTCATGAACCTAATCTTTAGCGCAATTAAAACTCATAATCCCTATCAAGTCATCATTTCAAAAGAGACTTGCAACTAATTCTCAATTAATGTGCTAAATATCTAGCAATAGACTTATACACCTACTTCAACTAAGTGTTTTCCTGTATTCAGCTGAATGGTTGAAAACCTAAAAGAAGCTAAGTAATCTAGTACATATATCTCAAAAAAATTTTAAAAGAATATATTTGCAGATCAGGTGCACCATTCCAGGAACCAATCTCTTATTGCCAAACTTGGCCATATCCCAACCACAATAATAGCAGTATGTCAACAACTATGCTAATTCAATAAACTTTTGACAACTATCACTATTCAATAAGCAGTAATAAGCAGGCTATATGACAAATATCTCATACTTACACGGTCAAGCCCTAAACACCCACATAACGTTGCAACCGTCCATACAGATAGAGCGGTCGCCTCCTCTTCTGCTAAAAGAGAATGATGCACCTAGAGTACAAGGGTAGATTAAGCAATATGAGATCAACATGCTTGAACATACAAGAAAGATTTCAAAGAAGATATTGAAGTAATTAGATAGCAAAGTAGAGCTGAATTATCAGCAGAAATGAACCTCAGTCATTTCTAAGCTTGTACATCCAGATCTTATATCGATAGTGGAGCCAGCAATATGAAGAACCGTTTCACCAGGCCTATGAAAATCCAACGGATGTAAGTGCTCTAAAGGCTTAAAAGTTAGTGTTGATCCTCTAGCAGGACATTCTAGACCATAATACTGACAAATAATCTGTAAGGATCCATTGCAGTTTGCCTGAGAATACATCCAAGCAATACATCAACCATTAGTGAATTTATGATGTGCATATATTTCAGAAATCCTTAACTAAAGCACAAAAGGCAAGTTTCCAACCTTGGCCCATTCAAGAATTTTACTGTGGCGATTTAGATCTTCTTGACCAGAAGAAGATGGCTCTTCCAGATCTGAATCATCATTATTTCTCCTCAGATTTCTACCTTCACATGGAGATCCCTGTAAACTGAGTGTACAGAGGAAAGAAATTCTTAGTCATTACACCAAAACCAAAACTTTTTCAAGCAGTAACCTATAATTTATCTAGTCTTCCAGGCAGTAATTTTGTCTAGGATTGGCAAGACTAAACAGAAGTTTTCAAATTACAATGGAAGCCTTCGTTTACATACAGTGTTTATGTGACAGAAAAGATCTATTTGAATGAAATAAGAAATTGTTTATATCCTACCAAAGTCATTATCTTTATACAGGCCAAGCTAAACTTAATATATATATATATATATATATTGCAAACTTACAAAAAAAATGCAGGGTTAATTTTATATATATATATATATATATATATTCATCCAAACTTATAAATCAAAAAGAAAAAAAAATGCAAGAAGCCATTGTAATATTCTTCAGTTGACCCTCAACATAAAATTTAATGACATGACAACTACAACTCAGGAGTAACAGCAACTAAATGGGTGGGCCAAAACGGGCCCCAGTGGAATTATATAGCTATTGAAACAAAGTCTTGGATCCTTCTCTGCACCTGGAAGATTTGTAATAGGGTACACACATAAGAGAAACAAGGGTACCAAACTAATAAACAGTTTAGTTATTTATATTTATTACATTTTACATTATTGATAACAATGATTCAAAGAATTTGAGGTAACCAGTCACAGATGTGCATAATTAATACTCTAAGAGGAATATATGGTACATCAAATCTGCAGTACCAAAATATTCATGTTCCAAAGTTTTAAAGGATAAATATGTAAAACTCCCAAATACCCATGGGAAAAGACGAATTAAAACATGGTGTTGGAATTCTAATAAATCCAAATAATAGTTTGACTATTCCGCATCTGCACCCCCAAAAAATAACTAATCGCCCTTACATTTGGGTGGTCTAAGAAAATTAAGCACTAATTATTATGAATTAGGAAAAAATAGAAGAAAATTGACTTAAGATTTATGACAATTTACATGTAGTTTTGTTTGATGACAAGAATATGATGATAGAGTGAAATATGCATTAATCAAATGCATAGCAAATTTGCTACACTTTGCCAATAATTGATTCACATGATCATGAAAAAAAAATTTCTTACCTGCTGGAGGATTCAGAACTTTCATAAGCAGGACAACGGAAAAGTGGCAAAACAGTATCTATTGCATCCATCTGCTGCTTGTTTTCATTAATTTTATTAATAGAGTCATCAAGATTGTTTTGGCTAATGTCTCCATTTTCTATTTCAGCGAGGTCCATTGATTCTTGGTAAGCTGCCAAAATTGCAGTTTCTTGGATAGAAATTGTTGGGTCTGAATCATGATCCTTGCTGACACTTACTTCCTTATGAGAAGCTTCTGAAGTTGAATCAGAATCTCTTGCTTGCCTTAATCCTTCCGCAGCAGCAAACTCTTCATCAGGTGAGTTATAAACTTCCTTAGGAGTAACTTTCGAAGCTGAATCAAAATCTCTTGTCTGCCTTTCTCCTAAGGCACCATACTCTTCCTCCGGCGTTTTACAAACTTCCATAGAAGTAGCTTCAGGCATTGAATCAAAATCTTTCATTTGCTTTACACCTTCCTCGGCAGTATACTCTTCCTCAGGTGAGTTATAAGTGATATCAAGCACCCTTTCATCCTCAGACGTTTCTTCTGTAGACAGCAGATTTAGCATTTCAGAGCCTTTCGTAAGCCATTCCAACCTTTCTTCAATAAAGATACTACAACAAAGACAAAATTTGAAAATTGTTATAGGTTAACTTATTTAAGAGGCATTCAATACTATAGGAGCAAAAAGCACTCTAATTTACTGAAAATGATTTTTGTCCGCTGCAAATCTACATTAGGCAAATACTCCCATTAGCGTATAAAAAACATAAGCTACTTGTGGAAGATTTAAAATTCAACTAACATGAGGTTGAATGGTCTAAGCAATGACCATCAAGTTAAATTTTCGATTGTGGCCATATTTTATTTCAATTAGCTTAAATGCCTTTATACACTCAAATTAAACATCAGACGCCAAAAGGCAACAATAAGATTGATGGTGGAGAAAGTTAGATTATTTGTTACCTTTTCAGTATCCCAAAATGCAGGTCAAAAAATGGAAGCCTTGATAAGATGCAGTAACAACGTGATGTAGTCAATATATGACGGCTTAATGGTGGTGAACATGGTTTGCCCCCTATAAGCAACGAAACCAAACTTGAAGGGTTTTGTAGAAGTTCTTCAACCAAAACGCAACATCCATATAATGTTGAATTATCAGCAGCCTGTGATATATAAAATACTTAAAATGGCAGCAACAAAAAGTTTATGACACGCCAGTATGGTATTTACCAGTCATGCTTAACCGAAAGCATAACTTTAAAAAGAGGAACTCTAATAGGATTTGGCTGTGAAACAAACAATTGGTCAAATAGGAAGGTCATATATAACTTACTATTCCATAGTTGGATATGCACCAATTGACTGTAGAACTAGCAAAGAGGCAAGCGACAGATCGAATACATGACAAGTTTTATTACCTTTAAACGGAAAACAAATGACTGGTTACTTTGCTTAAGTTGTTCCTGCAAAACATGACAGTCTGTGATGATTAGAAAAGTAGGAATCAAGCTTAAAGAGAACATTTAAAGGTGATTGGAAGTTCTGATGTACAGGAAAAATTTTAAAGCAGGTAACCTACTTTAAGAAGCTTACCTGCCCCAGCATTATTTCATTCAGCTCACTCATCGACGGAGTTCTTTCCACAGCATGCACCTAGAATAGAAGTTAGTATCTTAACTCATCGATGACCTTGAAAAATGGAGAAGCAGATTGCAGATAGAACAAAAGGCTTATTTATTTTTCTATCATGTCCCTCAATTTGGTCATAAGAATTTGTTTCCTATAGTTGAGTATGCATTATGTTTTCATTGTGTGTTCCTACAAGGGAAGAAAATTTGGAAGGAAATATATATTTTTCCAATGCACTTTCCTTCGGATTTCTTTGGCGGAACAATAGAAAGGGAACGAAAAGCCCAAGAAAAAATTTCTCTATATTTCTTTCATCTGATTTAGCAGAAAACTCACTTCTGCATACAATGAAATTCAATTTGACCTTAAAAAATTAGAATTTTTTCAAATATATTTTTATTGATGTTTTCTTTAATGTTTTAAACAAATAAAGTTTTGAAATTTAAAATTGATGTTTTCTTTAATGTTTTAAACAAATAAAGTTTTGAAATTTAAAATTCCCTTCCTCTTCCCCCTTGAAGGAAAGAGCCAGGAGAGTCCAATGAAAATTATTTTACAAGCCTTTTCACTTTTTCCACTACCTTTCTTTCCCTAATTGTTTCCTTCCTTTGTAGGAATCAGCACCAAACAGTTATTTTTATTTACAAGGGCATAGATTCTGTTGTAGCATGCATGACAAGAATGAAGATGAATCATCCAATAGAAGATAAAAGGTTGAGATATTCAAGTAAAATAACTAAAGACAAGGATAAGAGTGTTAGACCTCTACACCTCCAGGAAAGCAGAATGAAAGAAGATCCTTATACTTTAAAGGCAGTTGTTTATCCGGAGGATATGTGTGTACCTTTCCCCTACGAACCAAACAACCTACGTTGTAGCGCTCTAAATTCGGTGTAAGTCACTCTTAATGGGCTTTCTTGTGCTTTCCCTAAGGGTGTATCCTTATGTTAATTTTCCGTTTCTCTCTCTTAAGGTGTGCACATATCTTATACGGGTGACTACTTTTTGATTCTTTCTCTTAAGTCATTTTTCTAAGTGTAATAATTTTTTTCTTTCCCTACTAGGTTGGTCTATGTTATGTTATAGGTTTTCCTAAGGTATTCTGTCAAAAAGAAAGGGAACGTACCTTTATAAGTTAACCCTATTAATAGCTTCTAACTTCTGAAATAGGCCTTTGGGACGATATATATGTTAGGTAGGGGTTCACATTTATTAATATTAAGTTTAATTCCTTTTAAGAGCTTTCAGTTTCATTTAAGTAAGTTAGGGTCTCGTCCTTCCTTCCTCTAAAGGAAAGGGGTCCCACTTTTGTTTAATGTTTAAGGTGTTTCCCCTACAACAACACTACCCCAACCTACGTTCTAGCGCGTTTTCGCTTAATAGAAATGTGCTCCTTGCTCTACTATTTCCTTCCTTTCCGTTCCTCTAAAGGTGCTCATTTATTTATATTGGATTTGATTTTCCTTTCATGGCCTTTCCTTTCATGTGCTTTCTGTTGATTTTTGGTGGTGTTGTATCTTTATATAGATTTCTTAAATTTGACTTGATTGCCCTTCAGTCTAGTTATAGAGAATAGATTAGATCATTCCAGAACCATAGAATTGAATTGCATTTTTGAGACGTATATAGAGAACAATAGAGATCTTACTAGTACTAGAGAGATCTTAGCAAAAGAAACGCTGCAAGTTCAAGCAAAAGCGAAATGCTTAACACATGCTGTGCACCGTCCACAGGAGGCGGGATTGAATTCTTGTTGATCGGAAGGAAAATCATTGTCTTGAGACACACCTTTAGAGGAGCAAGCAATGCACCTCAATAGAAGCCTAGAAGGAAGGATAATGGCAGAACCATAAGATATATTGAGTAATACAATGATGGAGCTATTAAAGATTTAACCGGCTAACGCGTATGACTTAGCTGGTCAGTACTGAAAAAGAGAGGGTTCGGCTGATGCTGAAAATGCTGCGGCCCGGATGGCTCTGAATGTGGCTGGCGGAGTTAATAAGCAGAGGAGAAAGAGAAGAGCTGATCAGTACTAGTGCTTTGGTAGCGAGCACTGCTTGAATAATATAATCAGCAGAAGAAGATGTCGACGGAGAACCGAGAACCCTTAGCTGGAGGGTAAGAACCGCAAAGATAAGAAGCAGGAAAAACATTTTGCTTATTGGTCAGCTTAGATAATGTGTACCTTTTGCATTTTTCTCATTGATTAGGTGGGGCATATCAATTATACAACATTTTTGAATTGTTTAAATTGATTTTCTTAATAACAACCTAAACTAGCTTGGTTTTAGGTTTTTTTAGCAAGGCTTATATGAAACAGCATAGGCACCCACACCATTCTGTGTATTACAGTTACCTTGTCTTATACCATTTTCATGCAATCCTAAAATCAAGGTTATAATGCATGTGATGTTATCACCAGGAGAATAGTTAAAGGATGAAAACACATCCTTGATGGAGTCTGGATACGAAAGAGGCAGATACAGACAGTCTTATAAAAAAATTAAGGCCTTATCTATTTTCAATTTGCAGCTTTCAGAAAATAAAATAAAGACTTTAAAAATTTAAAATATATTTATCACATCATTCACCTCTAATACATTTAAATGTGTTAAGAAAAATAACTTAACAAATATTTATTTTAATTTTTATTTTCTAAAAGAATTTTTTTAAAACAAACAAGGCCTAAATGTGGCAGTGGCACTATTCTCATACTATGAAATCTGCTATACCTAGACACCTACTAAGAGTGTTAGACATACCAGAAGTAGAGTAAGTGAATGATTACTTTCTACACTGAGAAAGTACTGCAATGCTCTATCAGCATTCTCCTGCATAGGAACAAAGAAGTTGAATGCATAATGTATTTGTTAACACTTAACAGAACTGAAGGAGTTGACATATCTCACTCTGCCAACAGAATTTTAAAGTTAATTAAGCACAAGAAAAAATCAATCTATGGAGAACTTACTGTGACATGTCTAAACACATGATGTACTGATACACCCCTTGAATGCATGTAGTTGCCACCCTAGAAAAGTTTAATCACAATTATTACAGTAGAAAAAAATGAAAGAGAAGAGATGATTACTGGAAATGTCAATCACATGCATGTTTGATATGGTTGAATTGATTAGAAACAGGTCTCCTAATAAATATTGATCCACGAGCACTATGTAAATGATGGCAATCATTGAACCAAAATTTAATCAATTAAAAAGTAGTGAGAGCGCTATCATAGTGACTAAGGCTGGATTTGGCATAGTAGTTAAGTGTTTGTTAACCTAAATCCCAAAATTGCTTGAAAAAGCAATCTTACAATCTATATTGAATGGTAAAAATATATTTAGAAATCAGTTTTTGCTTTAAAATAAAAAATGACAGTGTATCAAAATAATTAAAATAAACATGATCAATTAAAACTTAAAATAAATTCATACATTTACACATCATTTTTATAATTAAAATTTTTAAAACTTAATTTGAAATATAAAATAATATTTTATGTAATATCACCATTTAAAAAAAATATTTCTTTCATTGACTTATGATCTTTCATTATATTAAAATTTTTTTGTCCAAATTAGTGTTCACCTATATGTTAAAATGCTTTTAACCAATTATTTATTAAAAATATTCAATCATTAATATAATATTTTTAAATTTTCATATAGTATTAACTTTTTATTTATTCAATAGGATGATGAAAGACCCCTTCAGTTCTGGAGAAGATGAAAAACCCTTCAGCAATCTTGCAGCACGGCGTTGCAATTTCTGAAAGTGACTGTCAACATTCATGTCTCCAGATGAGAAAACTGCAGATGGGCGTGGTGACCCAGCAGTTGCAGCTGAAGCAGCAGAAAAGAACGTTCTTGCAGCATCTTCAGTTTGCATGAATAGTGAAGCGCCCCATCCTGGGCTACCAGAATCTTCGCTCTTATTCATTTAAGCTTATGTGAAAATAAATAGGTCACCTGCAACTTGTATAGAAAATGTGTCTTGATAATTTACTAGCACTTTTTTTGAGTGAGAGAGCTTCAAAAATAAATTCACATAAAACATAGAGCAAAGGAAAAAATTAATATTTCTACCCAAGGTAAATTACCAAATAGATTATCTTCATAAAAGGTCATATAGTTACCTAGATGGTCAGGCCTAGCAATTATGTTCACTAGTTGGGTATACTTCAAATAAGAGATGCCCAAGAGGAGTAGCAATTATTTTCACTATTTGGGCATAGCTTTAAGTAAGAGATGCTTAAGCTAAGGAAAATTGAGTCTTCACTACTTCCACAACTTAAACACCAAGAAATAGTCTCAAGAGATTTGGGGCATGGGTTAAAACATCGGTAAGGACCAATATGGACATCGATACATACGAGTTCAATCCTCAAGAAACATATTTCATATCTTAAACAATCGGTCCGTGCAAGGATCCAATCCTTTCAGAACCCAATAAAAAAAGCTAAATTTCCATGACAAGCTAGTGAACTGGTTTTACATCTACACGGCGTACACAACTAAGAACGAAAACAAAGGAATTATAACCTTTGTTACTGTAAACTCCAAAAGGCATCTAACGGAGAAGAAAAAGGTGAGGACCACTAAGATCAGCAAAAACAAAAACAAAAACCGTTCCAATACGGCTCTCACACGAAACCCTCCTCGTGATTCAGCAGTAGCTTAGAGTTTAGCTTCGCGGACGCAATCCGTCAAACATGACCAGAACTCAACAGAAAACACACGACGAAACTGACACGGAGGGATCACCGAAGAAGATCAGAATTGATTACCTCGATGGATCAAGGAGCAGACAGACTTCGCCGGCCGCCGACGTCTCTCTCTCTCTCTCTCTTCTCTCTCTCTCCCTCCCTCTCTCCTCGATTGCAGAAGAGACTATAAAGGAATTAACTAAAGTATCAAAAGGGTTTCAACAAGATACAGCGACCACCGGACGCCTTTACCGGGCCACGAGACCACGCCACGTAGTGGAACACGCGTGGACCCGGAGCGAGCTCCTTCGCGGTGCGCACGTGGCGGGCTGCGGATTCGTCTACAGGTTGTGTTTTTCCAAATGCGCTGCGGATGGGATCTTTTGCGGCGTGGACATGATGGACGTTAGTGTGGTATGTGGGCCGAGTCGGGTCACTGTCCGGTGAGGTTACCGGTCGGCCTATCGGGTTTAACGGAAGCTGCGTCGTTTTCGCGAGTCACGAACTGCGCACCGGTCTGCGGGCCAAGCGATAACATGGAGTGGTGTCACATAAACAAAGCGGATGGCTTTATGGGCCATGATTTATTTTTATTTTTCTTTTTTCTTTTTTCTTTTTTATTTTTACTTAAATTAATGCAAGAAGAACAATGATGGTTTATTTAGGGGATAATCATGTTGTGTTGGTGTGCCAAAGACACTCTAATTACTTGATTAATTAACAAATCACTAAAATCAATTAGATAACCCAACTTAACTTACATAAGCTAAGAGACATGTTGTATAAATATACTATTGATCGAGATTATGTTAGATCTAATAGAATCCACATATATCTCTAAAACTTTTATGATTTTTGTTTTTGGACTTTATCCAAAAAGTCTCATATTAATATATAGATATCTTCATCTTATAACCACAGGATCTTTTCTATGTATTTTCAATGTAGGACTTTGATTGTATCCCAACAGATTAGCTCTTGTGCCTCAGTATGGAGTTCATAGAGAAATGTACACATGGCAAAAATTTGTGCAATCGAATTCCATCTCGATAGACAGTGTGATCTATCATTCCCTCCTTCGTCCAAACTGTTTGCAACTAGAGATTTACATGAGATGCATTCCATAGATAGTGTAACCCTCACTTATTGGAATTTGGCTATCAAGAATTCACACAATTCTACATTATCGAGATTGGCTCTTGTGCCTTAGCATCAAGTTTATAGAGAAATGTACACATGAGAAAAACTTAGGAATCGAATTCCATCTCGATAGACAGTGTGATCTATCATCCCCTCCTTCGTGCAGACTGTTTGCGACTAGAGAGCTTCACATGAGATGTGTTCCATAGATACTGTAACCCTCACTTATTGGAATTTGGCTAACAAAAATTCACACAATTCTACATGATCAAGATTGGCTCTTGTGCCTCAACATGGAGTTTATAGAGAAATGTACACATGGCAATAGGGGTGAGTATTCAGTTAAAATCGAACCGAACCGAACCGAATAAACCGAAAATCGAATAAACCGATTTTTTTCGGACCAACCGAACCGACTGAATTTCCCAATAAAAACTGAACAAACCGAACCAATATTTTATCGGTTAATTCGGTTTTCAACCGAATTAACCAAATTTTTTTAAATATTATAAAAGGCAAAAATTTGAGGAATCGAATACCATCCTAATAGACAGTGTGATCTATCGTCCCCTCCTTCATGCAAACTGTTTGCGACTAGAGATTCACATGAGATGTGTTCCATAGATAGTGTAACCCTCACTTGTTGGAATTTGGCTAACAAGAATTCACACAATGATCAAGCCATGGACAAACAAAACAAAGAGAAGGATGATATCAACATTTTATCCATCCATAGTAGCTACTCTAGATGCACTTTGTATATGAATGATATTTACTTCAATTAAGTATAAATAAATAAATGCAAAAATTAACTTGTGCTGGTGAATATTGCCTCCAATCTATCTATCGATGCGTGCAAGCTGCCAGGCATCATGTCAAAGACAGATTCCGTGGTGCTAACCTCCCTGTCAAGAATTAACCGACATCAAGCGTAAACAACACAGCTCACAAATTATTGTTGTAGAAGTGTAGAAGCATTGAGGCAGCAAGAATCTTACCCTTGAATCTCAGGGGGTATATAGTCTGCCCTCCAACCAATCCTTAGATCAACCCCCCGGCACAGACCAAGTGATGCTTTGTTTCTGATATGGCCAACACCATCTTTACCCAAACATGTAGATAGATTCCACTTCCATCCAGTTGCATTCGAGTGGAAACTATGACAAACTCCAATCTGTTCAAGTAAGCATAAATTAGTCAATTGTATGTGAAGCAAAAGGATTACTTAAATGTCCTCATCTATGTCATCTCTTAGACTAACAGTTACAGTTCAATAAACCTAATAAACAAAAATTGGTTCACTGACTACTGTCAGAGATATGTTTTATTGTTTGTTTGTTTTTCAAACTCACATGAAAACACTTCTTAGAAACCCTTTCAAGCAAATTCACTCTTGAACTACTTGTTCATATGACAATTTAAAAAATGTGGCCTATCAACTTTTAACTAGAGATATTAATAGAACTAACATTAGCCAATATTGTACTATGTGATCAATTGTTTAGCATTTTTTCATTCTAAAGAATGTGTTATCTCATAAATGTCACATTTCCATTTTAGTTCTGGTATGACACTTCAATTACCAATATTGCAGTCCAGAAGTGATATACAACATGATTCGACCTGCAATGCATATATTTTAAGTTTCTGAATAATTGAAAGTTTGTATTAAAATTTATTTGAGTTTGTTTGTGGCGAGTTTAATTAAACGGGTCATGAATGAATCAACCAATCTATTCAGCCACATGATTCAAGATGGCACTCTAAAGGATACAATATGGATAATGGGATCCTTAAAGAATTAACCCATCTAATCAGAGTATGTACCGCCAAGATGAACTACGAAGTTTTTAGTTATGGACATGTCAAACTATAGTAATATGCATTCATATGCAGTCACAAAGGTAGAAAACATTTCAGTCAAAGACAACAAATACCTGAAGATTCAGATATTTAGTAAGAGGCATCTTCTTTGAGAGCAACTGAATATCCCCGTGCAAGGGCTCATATACAAACTTCCACCTCTTATTATAAGCCATGGGCTTATTAGAAGCCATGGGTTTTAGAACAACCGCTGTTCGATATTCGTTAGTAGGAGAGTTGCAAAAGTACTGAATCAAGAAAAGAGACAGTGATCAGCTAGTTGGGGGAAAATACTTTCAAATAACAAGATGAAACACAAAAGTGCAATAATCACAAGTAAACAGATTAAATTCTTATGGGAAGGTTTCATTGATGCGAATTGAACTCTCGATACTGTTGATAACAACTCAATTGAGGTAATACTTAAAAGGAAAGTAGCACATTATAGAATTTGAGTTGTTTAAGAAAAATAAAATCATATAATTTAACTAAAACTAAAGAGGAAGAAGAAAGGAAAAGGTATAAATTGTATCGCAAAAGCATCTTATTTGGGGGAGAAAACTAAACTAACAAATATAATTTTGTGAACAAAATTCAAGATGATAAGTATGGGGTTTTACCAAACAATATAAAGGTTTAATATTCCTCCACTGGTACTTATTATTATTCTTAGATAGTTGAGAGACAAATAATCTATCTCATTCAAAAAAGCTAAAAAACCTGGCAATGGTTTCAGAAGTTGTTTAATGGTTAACATTGTACAACCATAAAAGAGATTATAATAACATCACTTTACTTCCATTGGTTCATTCGTGCAAAATTTCTACCATATCATATAGCAAAAAACCATTTGATGCCCCAAATATCTCTTTGAAAGTCTTTCTGCAAGAACCTTTAAATATTATTCACAATGTAAACATTAAACCATTCCAATCACCCCTGTATCCTCAAAATGTGCATATGTTAGTCTGGAACTATTCTATGCATCCTGCACACCAAAGGAATCCACAATTCTCAGAATTATCGTATATGCAAAGAATGATGAGATAGATAACAAATTGAGGCATCCTAATTTGACGAATATCGACAATATCAAATTTTGTGCAGTAAAAGGGAGACAAAGAATAGCATTCAGAGTAAGAAAAGATCTGCTATTAATTTCTATGTCCAGGATTTGCAATAACCAAACGCAGGCTTAAAAGGTGATATCATAATCAAATCATGCATAAGATAAGGCGTAATTGTATAAGAAACTAGATGAAGCAAAATAAATAAAAGCATGCAAGGAACCTTGAAATTAAGCCCAACGCGAAAGCCCTCGGTTTGCTTGCGGAACTTGAGGAAGAGATTGGAGGGAACTAAGTTGATGTTGAGGAGCCTGCCTGCCAAATCCCGCTCGTGGCTTTCTTGCAGGTCACGACCCTCACCGGAATCCGCAGCCGCTGCTGCCATCGGAAGTGCGAGGATTGCAGAGATCAAACAACCCTAAAAGGAAAACCAGAGGAGAACTAGTAACGGAACTGGAAATCAATGCGTTGGGAGTGCGATCGAATGAATCCGATGATTCAATGAGGGGTTTCGATCAACGCCGCCAAGGAGATTCGTGGGAATCTGACCGAGTTTGGAGGCCCATACATGCCCATTCAAATATTATTTTATTTTATTTTATTTTTTAAATTAAATTATTAAAAAAATGCTACTTTTTGAATGCGTCAAGGAATGAGACAACACCTGTCGTGTCATCTTTTGATTGGTTACAACTGTCGCGTAGATACAAGTCATCGACACGTGTTCCAAAAATGCTGCTGACGTGTGCAACTCTAACGGATAAGGCTACCTCCCACTCGAACAACCAAAAGCCGCCACGTCTGACACGAATTTGCTGACGTGGCGTACCGTATCTATTTCCCACCCCTCGTATCGCCTCCTCTGCCTCATCCGATTCCTTATCCCTTTCGCTGCACCACCTCGCAACTCCACCAGTCGACTTTCCCATGGCGGCGGCGCTCACCATGCTCATCCCCTCTTCGCCTTCCCTCGCCCCGGTCAAGCTTTCCTCCTCCTCAGCCGCCTTCTTCGGCCCCACGAAGGCGGTGGCCGCGGCGCGCCCGCGCAGGGCCTGCGCGTCCGTCGTCGCCGTGGCGCGCGCCTCGTGGAAGGAGAAGGCCCTGGCGGTGGCAGCGGCCGCTCTGGTGGTGGCTCTTCCGGAGGTGGCGGAGGCGGCGCAGCCTGGGTTCTCCCCCTCGCTGAAGAACTTCCTGCTCAGCATCGTCTCCGGCGGCGTCGTCCTCGGGGCGATCGGAGGCGCCGTCATCGCCGTGGCCAACTTTGATCCGGTGAAACGCACTTAATTAATTGGATTGAGATGATGAAGGACTCAACGCTCCTTACGAGTGATTAATCTAATTGTGAATTGTGATGTTTGCTGTACTCTGTTCCTTCTCCTCGCTTAATATGTTCTTTCTTCTATGAATTTATATAATAAAATTTTCATAAATTTTAAAGCAGATTTTCATAAATTTTCACATTTGGTGTGCGAAGTTAGCATCATGACAAGTCTAATTCGTGCTAAATTAGGGGCATAACACATTAAGCAACTGTTGCTTGTGCAACTCACAAGTCACAAAGCTTCCCTTGCAAGATCAAAATTCACTTATAGAAGCAAATCCACATAAAGACTCCGTTTTTTAACATCTAAGCCAATATAAATCTTGCATTCAATTACTGCCCGTGACACATTTTTTTACAAGAAAAAATCATTAATTCTTATATCAACAAATTGAAGAAATTAACAATGAAAATTGGAGATTCTATCAATGTTAGATAAAACCTATCCACGTTTACCAGAGAGAGTGAGTTCTTGTTCATACATGCGTTGGATCTCTTCCCTATACTTTGTCAATGACTTGTTGAGAAGAGTTGGTCTGAGCTCCACCACGTCCCCCATTTTGAGCTTCTGACTCGGGTCAGTCATCATTTCATGGTTCACTCGCGGCCTCAGATCAAACTTCATAGAGGAGCTGCAAGGGGATCCTCTTGAGCCACCACCTCCTACTCTCACCATCAGGTCAAGCAGGGTGGACTCTGCCGGAAACTCTAGTACAGACATCTGCAATCACAGTCATCGTTATGTTATGGTTGGTTTGCTATTAGAATTGAGAAGGAATAAAACAGTCTTTACTAGAGAATTGAACAGTGTAGGAAAGCTCACTTTCTCATTCTCCAGCATTATGACATAGATAGGGCCATCATGGGCACACTGCTGTGTGTAGGAGGAATAAGGGCAGTCTTCGGAGTGAGAGGGGAAAGGGCACGGCAGTTTGATCAGGTTTGTTTCTTCATATGGCCCTTCAACTTTCATCGTCGCGCATTGCCAACTCAAGACAAATCTTGCCCATTCCACCATTTGAAGCACATAAGATGAGTGCCTGTTGTTTCCTTCTTTGTACCTCCAATGTGCCGCAAATCCATATTCGGCCTGCAAATGCATCTCTTTTGTTCGAATCTGAACTTCAAAAGGAAGCGCCTCTTCGCTAAGGACAACCGTGTGCAGAGACTGATATCTGCAAGTGATGTTCACAGTGAATGAAGATTTTAAAAAAATATTGCTAACATAGTTTGATGATCACCGGTAACTTACCCATTAAATTTCGGATGAACTATGTAATCCTTGAATCTTCCCATGACTTTGGGCCACAATTGATGAACAATCTCAAGCGCTTTGTAACAATCGTCCTCATTCTCAACTATTAACCGCAAACCGTGTATGTCATGGATTTGATTCATGCTCAGTTTTTTCCTGTTATGAAACGATTGTTAGATTCATAATAACTGACAGCTACATCCACTTATAAAGGATGGCAGGTGGAAATCTGGGGAACATACTTGATCATCTTCGAATAAATACTATACAAGCTTTTGTGCCTCCCTGAGAGAGCATTGTAAGCAACACCTTCATTTCTTAGAGCTTTTCCTAGTTTCAGTACTGCAGAGGCAACCAGTTCTTCATCAAAGGAATTCAGAAGCTTTTCGGACAAGTCTTTGTGCTGCACTGGATGCAAATGTTTAAAGCATAAATTCTCCAATAGCTCTTTCCAAGTTGAGATTCCCAATCTGCTCGCCAGGGGAGCAAAGATCTCTAGGGTCTCCTTGGCAAATCTATGCTGTTTACACATTGGCAAAGCTTCCAGCGTCATCATGTTATGAATCCTGTCTGCTAGCTTTATTAACACTGCTCGTGCATCTTCCATCGCAAGAAACATTGTATGCAAGCGATCTGCCTCGACATTTCTACTAGCAGTGTTATTATCCCGAGCAAGCTGACTCAAGTGGCTTAACTTAGAAACCTGCAGTAGAAACCGTTTATTAGCATACTTCTGCACTACTATGGAGAATGTTTCTAGTCATACAACTGCTACGCACCAAATTAAACAGTTAGAGAAACACAAGAAAATTTTCATTGCGGTTGTCCAAGTGTATAATGATGCAAACTGCATAGTGGAATTCTTGTCAATATGAAAATTCATTCCCTTTTAGTTGTAGAAGCACATGATCTGTATAGAGGAACGTCTAATAAACTATGAATTACTTTGATTCAATGTGAACAAGGTGAACGAAGGGATAATCACATGTTCATCATGACAACTAGAAATTCATATATGCCTCTGTATCTTCATTGATGTGATTCTGAGCACCACTTCAGAGATGGTTATTACTTTACTTTAATCTAGATACTCTATTACTACCACACACTATAAAAAACAAATTTGCCTCCTGTTATGAGACATTATCATGTCGAGTTTACCATCATTGTAACAATGCCAAAACATCAGGTATGTAGGCTCTCTTTTCGCCCTTAATCTTATATAGATAAGAGATTATTTAATTTGGCCTATATGATTGTGTGGTGTGTTTAAAATAATCAGTTTTGAATTCTTTGGTATTTGGTGGATAGTGCTCCTGCTGGTGGATGCAGAAATGTTGTTACTCATCCTTGTTCATTTATACAAATTTCATGTATCTTTAGAGAAGTGTCAAATTACTGATTTTGAGTAATTGCTCTAGATATAAAAATTAAGAATACTACATTAATTATGTGAAAATGAACTTACAATTCCCAATTGGATATTTGATTTGGGATTTGAGGAGGATATAAGGGCAATATTTGTATAAATGAACCACAAGGATGAGTAACAACATTTCTGCATCCTCCAGCAGGAGCACTATCCAATTACCAAAGAATTCAAAACCATCATTTTTAAAATTATGGTAAAATAATATAAGATACAAATCTTTATTAGCCTTTGATATAGAGGATTTTACTATGAGCAAACCAACAGTCGACAACACCAAGCTTTATGATAAACATTGACAATACTATATGATAGAAAGGAAACAAAAACAAATTTATCTCCACAAAAAGTAATGAATTCATAAGCAACGAATATGACAGATGTAATATCTTAAAGGAACATTTTGAGAGAATAAGCATACCCCTTCCACTAAATCAGCTACCTCAGCTCCAAACAACTTTAAAATATGGTCATAGGCCATCAAAGAATCATCTAGCGTATCATGTAGAAGACCTGCAGTAACCACTGTAGCATTAGCCCCAATCTTCGCCAACAGAACAGCTGTTTCAACACAGTGCAGTAGGTAAGGATCTCCGCTTGCCCTCATCTATGATTAACAACGAGAAATTCACCTTCTTAGAACACTATACATGTTAGGATTATTTATTCTGACAAGAGAAAGATGTTTGACCTGACCCCTGTGAGCTTTCTCTGCTTCATGGAAAGCCTTGACAACGATCTCCTCGCGGAAAATCTCATGCCTTGACTGAGCTTCTGCAAGCAAATCATTGGCATACAGAGCGGCAGCAGGCATCGTGCCCATCGGATTGTCATCGAAACCAAAGGGCAACTCTTCCTCGCAGAAATCGCTGCTATAGAAGCTGGGGGGATCAAAATCCAGGCTAGGACTGGCGGCGTCCCGAACGAAACGCTTAAAGAACCCATCTTTTCCCGTTCTCCAATCGCCCCCGGTCCACTCTCGCGGATTCCTTGCCCGAGGCGGGCTTCTGGAAGATCCACTCCCGCTCCCGCTGCACGGGCCATGGAACACCGACATGGGACTGTGCTCCCGGCACTTGAAGAGCGACGAAGAGTACGAGCTCCCGAGCTCGTCCGATCTGTCGTATCTCAAATCATCGGCGCCGGCGTGTCGCGCGGCGGCCGTGGAGGAGAAGATGCGGGACAAGCCGCCGACGATGGGCCTCGGAGCGGAGGAAGAAGCATGGGCAGCGGCAGCGGCGCGGGGGTTGATGTCGAAGTCCTGGAATCCATGAATAGCTGATCCGGCGGGCGGGATCGGGTAGAGAGCGATCGCCGGCACGGACATGTTGCTTCCGGATGAAAAAGCGAACTTTTACCCTCCGCCGCCTACCTCAGCTCTCGGAAATCCTGATCCGAGAGATCGTGATCTGGAGAATGGAAGGAATCGAGGAACCTGGTAAGAATCCGAATTGGAACCCTAGATATAGATTGGAGAAGGAAGGTGCGAATTCTGGTTCGTCGGAAAGCGACAGCTCGATTGGCTTCTAGCCCCAGCGAAGAAGAACAATAAGAAAGTCGTTGAAATAACTAAATTGACCTCTTATTACTAATTTTGGATTACTAATTTTATTTTTTATAAAATATTTTATATTAATTGAATAGCTAAATATGATGCGGTGAATATACTCACATTTAACCATAGTTAAAAATTTATTATTCTATTAAGTTAATATTATTAATAGGGTTGAAAATAAATATGTTCATAAATAATTTATTTTTCTCAAGTTTAATTGACAAATTCAATTGAATATTTTACAAGTGATGTAGATATAATAATACTTGAACTAGTCAAACTTATTCTTGACAAAAATTTTGACGTTTACCAAATCATACTTTAATGCTACCTAATCGAAGAAATAATATTTAATCTTTTAATGATCGAGAAGGACGTGATAGGCCAGGTTCATGCATTTCAATTTACATTTTAAAAGCAATTAAAATGTTTTTTTTTGATAATGACAAATCAGACTTTTCATTTTCAACCCTTTATTAATAAATTTTAACGTTTTACACCCACAAAGCATATTATACATATTTCTCAAAATATCCATCTACCCAACTAATTTTGTTTCATTACCGATCAATCATATGATTCTAATAAATCGATAGTCAGAGGCACAGTGGTTGAATCTCGACAAAGAAGGTTCAATTTTCCAACAACATATTTATTGAATGCCTACTCGATTGCCGACCAACTCGTTTATTGAATTTATCTGATATAGCATAATATAGGATTGAATCGTCTACATTTGAATTAGTTAGATTATAAGATCTAAATATCTAATTAATTAAAAATAATAATAAATTAATAGTCATCATTTATTTTTTACTAAAGATAAAATAGACAAACTTAGTATAATCCTAAAAAAATAAATCTAAGATTTTATAAACTAACCTATTAAATTAAAAGCATTTATTAAAATTGAACAAAATTTAAAAATATTTTGTATTGCCGCTTTAGTTTTTATCGAATAAAATTCTAATTTGAACACGATTCTCAAAATTGGCCATTTCTTCGAGGCATTTAAAATCAAATTGTCTTATAAAAAGTCTAACTATGCCGGCTGAAGCAATAATTAATAAAATAATTATAGAGATATTTTAGTCAACGCAAGTAAAGCGTAACAGCAACAGGATGAGAAGTGGCATACGGTATTTAAAACGGTACGCCTCCGTACCACGTGGACGGCGTTGCGTGATCACACTGTCGTCTCCGCCTATCCAACAGCCACGGGCCACCACGTAACGTGTACCAATCCGCTACGCCTACGCCACGTTCCCCATAAAATTCCGGTACCGGTTGCAACCGTTACGAGCAGAAATCCTTAGCGTTTTAATTGATTTCGGCAATTACTCTTTAACCATTTTTTTATAGATAAATATATTTTTACCAGCAAAAAAAAAACCATGTACAGTGTTCTATTGCTTTGATTTATTATTTTGTAAAAGATATTTGAACATATTAAAAAAGATTAAAATAATCTAAGAATATCCTTTGATTGTGATCCATTTGTATATTTGATTCTTATTCATTATAGTAATATTTAGCCACATTCGGGGGTAGTAATCAATTCAATTATACTTCAGCAACATCATAAAAGTTGTAATGAATTATAATCGAGTTGATTCTTTGGTGTTAGATCAATTGAATGATTTAAATGAAATGGGCCTGGCCCAAATAGCAAGATCAACAATCTTTCTTCGACAAACCAAAAATGGTTTTTTTTATATTCTTTTTATTTTAAAAAGGAACTTATGATTTATTTATTTGTAATCAATTATTAAAGGCAAATTAAATATGATTTTGGGTTGTTGACGGTTCAATGAAGAAGGACAGAGGAGTTTTATCAATAATTTAGTGGTTGACTTATGAGCCAGCCATAAATCGGATGATTGAAGTGATGAATTATATGACAATTAATTTGGTATATTTCTATAGGCAGATGCAAATTAGATAAGGATGAGTGAGTGATCAGCTAAAATGGAATTTGACGTTGATTGACCAATAAAATACCCGATTATGGATTGGATCAATTAATATTGTTAACCTTTTTTTTCCTCTTCTGCATCACAAGTGACGAGGTACGAGAGGCATAAATAAAACATTGAAGTCTATTTCTACTAGGGATATTTATCCTGCATGATTAATTTTTAAATTAACTCTGATCGTACTCAAGCAAAATATCGTCCGTTTCATCGCAATCATCGTTACAAAAAATAGAACGGAATGGCAAAATGCAAATTACACTCACACACAAGTTACCTTATGGATAGTACAATCCGGGCTCTGGATTTGCACTTCTTGCACACTCACATGTGTGAAAGAGCTTCTCCTTATACATTTGTTTACAACATTAATACTTGTGATACATTATAAACTAACCAAGTTGCCCCTCAACTACCAATGTGGGACTAAAATCCCTCCATATTATGAGGGTCTTGTTTCCATTCACATTTCCAACACTTCTTAATTAAGATAGGACATCTTTTTCTCTAACGATCCCACCTCTCACAGGTACAGGTACACACACGATCAAGAACATCCTTACTTCTTTATTTTCACATTTTTCCTCTTCTACTACAACTAAACTTGAGCGTCAAAGCACTGAGTTAGGGTATCCTTGACTTCCGTTTTCATCCTTGTCTTTCCCCTTACGGCTCAATGCTCAATAGTACGTGAGAATCCGACGTCTTCCTCCTCGATCAGTGGGTACCGCTATTAAATTAAAATTGAACGAAATGTCTTCCACGTGTTAAATGAATTAAGTTATAGGAAAGTACGTAAGCAATTTAATGATAGCTAAGATGAATATATATATATATAGAGGACAATAAACACTTGTTAAATGTGGAAGATTAATTGTTTTTTTAATGAGTTTTAAAAATGTTCCCACATGAGATTCATCACGTTTTTTTCGATCAGTTCAAACTAAGAATAAACATAGATTAAATTGATCTTTCTTTTGACCTTTACAAGACTACTTACAAATTTAAGTCGAAGTGGAGAGAAAACAATGTGATAAGTAAAAAATTTAATATAAATTTGAGTGGAAAGTCGAGTATCTTTGAAATTACAATCGACATCTATTTCCTAGCTAAGATAGAATGGTATATCATAATTAATCACCTCGAGTCAATTTAATTCAATGTAATTATGATCATGGATTTGTAATCTTCTACAGATTCACATGTGAGAGAGAGTCTCTCTCCATATATATATATATATATATACATAATATATATATATAATATATATATAATTTTAATGATACATTATAAATTAACTATAATATCATAAAACTCTTAATGTGTATTATAAGTCTCCTTCCTTTTCAGCTATCTTATTTCCTTTCAAAATTCCAAACCTAAGTTTCTTCCAACTTAATGTCTTCCTTTCCTTTATTTCTAGTCATTAAAATGTCCTTTTAGAATTTTATTTTATCACCAAAATGCTTCATTTCTATCGCCAAATAAAAATTTTAAAAGGTTAAAATTATTATTTTAATAATAAAATAAATATTATAACTTTATAAACTTAGCCGACCAATTGAATCAATATTATTAAATAATAAAATAAATTAAATGAATTAAATCATTGAAATGACTATTTAAATTTGATTTATTATTTTTATAAATTTGAGTTTGATTCAAATGATCAAGTTCTAATTAATTTAATAATTTTAAATTTACTTGATTTATATGAGTTTGATCATATAAATTTATTTATTTATTTTAAAAATATTTTTTATTATTTAGCACGTTAATAAAAAATTTTATTGATGAATATATATAATTTGCTAATATTGCTCATAAATATTATTATTTATGATTGTTGTTCATGAATATTAATAAGTTGAACGTATATATATATTTAAATTTATTAATTTAATTTAATAAATCATTCAAATTAATTATATTTAATGAATAATAATTATTCTTAACACCAAATTTATTCACTGACCCTAGTTTACCGCCCTCGCCGAGAGCATGACGACCGATTGCATGTACTTGACCCAAATCCGTCGCTTCCACCGTCCACCTTCCACCTTCCTCCTTCCTCCTTCCTCCTTGGCCCCTCTCTCGATCTATACATATCAAGCCAACTCCTCGCCTTCTACGTGACAGACTCTATACCGATTCAATCAGATCTCTTCATGGCGGAGCAGAGTCGAAGGCGGCGGTCGTCCTCCTGGCTGATGAGCTGCTGGGGAGGAGGGGGAGGAGGAGGAGGAGGAGGAGCGACGGGCAGCGCAGACGAGAGCAGTTCGGATTCGGAGCGGAGGGTGTCGGATTCGGATCCTATGTCGCTGGAGGAAGAGCTATCGCTGGCGCTGGCGGGGTCGGAGCTGGTGGCGTTCACCATCTCGGAGCTGAAGGTGGCGACGAGGAACTTCGCCACGACCAACTTGCTCGGGTCCGGAGGCTTCGGACCCGTCTACAAGGGGTTCCTCGACGAGCGGATCCGCGAGGGGATCCGCCCGCAGCAGGTCGCCGTCAAGTCGCTGGACCTCGACGGGCATCAGGGCCACCGGGAGTGGCTGGTGAGGGCTCCTCCGATCATAATTTCTTGAAAATTCTGGAGTTTTACGAAAAGTTTCACAACGCCTTTTCAATTTACCCCTCATTCTTTAGAGTAATTACTAATTAATGGGTGTGTTATTGATTAATTGCAGGCTGAGGTGGTGTATTTAGGGCAAATGAGGCATCCGCATCTGGTTAAATTAATTGGATATTGCTGTGAGGACGAACACAGAATGTTGGTCTATGAGTACATGGCTAGAGGGAGCTTGGAGAATCAACTTTTCAAGAGTATGTTTGTCTTAATCTCCTTATAATCTAATCTAATCTAATCTAATTAATTAATTATCATGATTTTCATTGATTAGTGATCCATTTTATTTAAATTAAGATGCATTAGTTAAAGAATTATTGTTCAGCCATCATCAATTTGACTTTAATTCCCTTCATAAAACAATTAGAAGAATCAAACATTCACTTTCAATCCCATTTGAAAACAACTTTGTGACATCAACTTTTACTTTATTTAGTGCATTAAACTTGATCCATCTTGCTCATCTTTATCCACAATTAATTAATTAATTAATGATAACAAAAATTTTTTGATAATTTTATTGAACATTTCTAGTGTGATTCTTTGAAGGACTCCTTGCTTGGTTGCCATGGACGACAAGGTTAAAGATAGCTGTTGGAGCCGCAAAGGGATTGGCCTTTCTCCACGAAGCCAATAAGCCGGTCATCTATCGCGATTTCAAAGCTTCAAATATTTTACTCGATGAGGTAGCTATCTAGCTATTCATTTTCTCGATTCACTATGATCACAATTCACATTGTTGTACATGTCAAGAGTAGTGAGATCTTCAAAAATTATGCATTTACATGATCTAAACACAGGACTACACGGCTAAACTCTCCGACTTTGGGCTCGCAAAGGATGGCCCGCAAGGCGACAAGACTCACGTGACCACACGTGTCATGGGCACGTATGGGTACGCCGCACCCGAGTATATTTTGACTGGTACGACATGAAAAACAAGTTCATATATATGTTGCCATACTGTTGGGCTAACACGAACTCGATCTGATTCAGGCCACTTGAATGCCAAGAGTGATGTTTATAGTTTCGGAGTCGTGTTGTTGGAGCTATTGGCGGGGCAACGGTGCGTCGACAAGAACCGACCGAACCGACAGAAGAACCTGGTTGATTGGGCAAGGCCTTACCTCACCAATGCAGAGAAGTTGTGGCGTGTCATGGACCCGAGCCTGGATGGGCTTTACTCAGTCAAAGGCGCTCAAAGAGTGGCCGGGGTGGCGCACAAGTGCCTGAGCCACACTCCAAAGGCGAGACCGAGTATGAAAACTGTGGTGGAGTCTTTGGAGCCACTTCTCAGCTTGGATGATCACGAACCCGTCGATCCCTTCGTCTATGTTGCAACGAAGGAGAAGACGTGCGAAGAGGAAGACATTAAGAGTAAGGAGAAGAAGAAGAAGAAGAAGAAGATGATGATATTTGAGAGAAGAACCACGACAATCATGACCAAAGGCACAAACAACAGTTCCCCAATTCAGTGATTCACTCCGAGGTTGCTCTTCATAAGGATGGCAATAAACTGTTCCGGAACTCTCACTTTCGGCGGTTCAAAAGGCACAGCCAAGAACGATGAGCATGAGCATGAGCACATGAAATTGTTTGTTTATAGATTATATATATAGAGTGGGCATAAGACTTACAGTATGTTTGTAATTGTTAGTTTTGATGATCGTTACTGGCATGCCCGGAGAAGCCTGGCCAGAGAGGAGCACCTTGAATCTGAATCCCCCTGCCGGAGGAAGTGTGCTTTGTGCATTGAATTAGGAGCAGTCGACTTGAGTAGTCCTGATTGGATTGGGGCAGTAGTATACCTGATCAAGAAGATGGTGAAGCTCTTGGGTACTCGGTGGCGGTGAAGACGGCGGCGGCGGCGGTGGCGAGGCGGCGGTGGGAGAGGAGGATTGATGAGGGGGTGGATCCACTTCGCCACCGCGTCTTGCAAGCTAAGTAACCGGTCGATTGCATGGCTACGGGCCAGTTACCAAAACATCTGATCACTCAAGTGTTTAATGTTGAAGTGGTTTGAAAATGGAGACGAGATGGATCGGAGTTACATAGGAAGGGTAGTTGGATTAGGTTATATATATATATATATATATATATATTAATGGAGTTAAATAAGAGAGGTTGTTGGATTAGTTTGTCATTTGTCGGTGATATCTTGCGTGATGTACAGGATGCGACTGTATGTCTGCAGGGATTTTTTTTAATTAAATTTTTTTATATCTTTGATTAATTAAACTATTTAAGATTTTATCATTAGATTATAATATTAAATATAAAAAAAAATAAAAAAATTTAATTACTTTCAAGATATACGGGATAAGAAGTGTCAGTCTTATGAACAACTAAATTTCTTTTATTTTAAAATTTTTTTATACTTAATACTATAACTTAACTTTTAAATCATAAAATAAAAATCTTAAATAACTTAATTATAAATAAAAAATACTACTATTTTTATTTCGGATATTCGAACCACAAGACTCTTCAATCACGCACCCTACACACACAAACAGACACAAGATATATATATATATAATTCAATAAAAAAGTTTAAATGATTTGATCGTAAATTTAAAAAATAAATTAAAAAAAATCCTATCGACATCGTGCGTCGTGTAGAAGATATATATATATATATACAGACTAAGTTTGAGATGCACAGTTCGATTTTAATCATCAAATGAATTAAAAATTGAAATAGCTCGTTAGACACCCAGCGTTATTAATTATTGGAACATCACATATGTGCTAAGTGAAATTAGAACCTTGATTATCTGAGAGAGAAAAATACCTATCTTTTATCAGCCCATCCTACCTTGCACGACTAGTTAAAAGTAATGAATGATTCGATGTGAAAAGGGGTGGTAAATCAGCCAATTGATCTGCATCTACCAACTGCCAACTGGATCATATTTAGCACGGACATATTTTGTAATCTAATCTGTAACAAATTTGCAATTTGGCAGATAATCTAACAACCAAGTTCATAGCACTTTGAAAACGATAATAAACATGAACAAATATTCAGTGGAGGAGCACTTGTTGTTCCCCAATCAGTGTCGATACAAAACATTTCACTCTGAAAAAGGCTCTTCTTCTTCTTCTGCTGTCACATCAGACTCCTCATCCTCTTCATTGTCAGACAAGAGTTCAGTTTTGAGTTTGGTTGACATCCTGCTGATTGCTGCAGTCTTGCTCGCCCTCTGAGACCGCCCGCTGACCAGGCTCGCACTCATCGGAACCATAGAGATACTTGCATCATTGCCCCCGGCACTGTCATCATCGTCGGACGAGGAAACTTCACGCCTCACCCTTTGCCTCCTGGCCGGCGCATTCCTGGCAGACTGTTGTGCTGGTGTTGGAGGGAAGCTTGTGGATGTAATGCTTGGGTTCCACTCCAGTCCCAACTTCGCTGAAATGGCCAGCATTGTCATGGAGTTTGGTGCTAGATTTATTTATTCATGCTGAATTCACAGTCGAAGTTAGTGGTGATGTACTAGTACCGAAAATAGTGGCTAATTGGTCCTCTGATAGTTCTTCATCGGGATGTTTGTCGAGATTTTTGAGACGCGTCGCCATAAGATTGAACTCTTTGATGATTTCTTTGTCCCCTGTTACTGAATAGCTCATGGTATTCAATAGGCTCCTCATGCACTTGATAGAATGTTGCTCAGATGCGTGGAACTGAATCGAAGTTGCAAACCGAGACAGTGCCAGCATATAAGATTTTCCGGCAGATGTTTTCTTCTCTGAGAAGCTTGCAACCTAAATGATGCTTAGCATAAGTATCAATGATGCACATGTCTCGTATGAATAATGCTGAAACACTGAAAAGATAATCTCGCACAGGTTCAAAAGATGGATAAGCAACAAAGCTAAACCATCCTGGAGTTACAGTCTTTACCTCTGCAGCAATGCGAATGGCGATTCCCTCCACTCCATTGTCAAAATCATCCAACATTTGGAGTGAGCAAGAATGGCTTTCAGAGTTCACTTTGTTGGACTCATCCTCCTTGGATTCTTTTGAGAAGAGAGGGACTTGAATCATTTGTAACATGAAGCGTGCAACTAATAACGCTCTCTTTCTCATTTTCGACACAATGACTGAAGAACCACCAGAATTACCACAAATACCAGGCCAGAAAGATCTCACAGTAGGAATAAAAGCAGTGGAGATACACCTCTGCACAAGAAAATTCAGGCCATAAGAAATGAAGCTGCATTGACATTAATTGTCTCCCATGCAATTAATTTAACAACTTGCCTTGTGAATGCACGAGAGGGCAGGATAATGCTCAAAAAATATGGACAAGCATTGCTTTAACCTGTGTTACAACAATGAATTAGGAATTTTTAAAAAAAAAAATAACAAATTGTATGGGACTATCTTTACCTTTGTAATTCCTTAGTTTCATCACAAAAGTACAACTTTATGAGTCTGCCTAAGACCAAAGGATGTAAACTAGTAGAAATACTTGGATAATTCTCACTCAAAAGGAGAATCTTAGCAAAGCCTTCAGCCAGAACAGAATGGGCACTCTCATGCTCATCAGTATCACCAACTTCACCATTGTCATCATTGTTCAGTCCATAGTAAAGCAAATCAAGCGAGCCTATGTTGGCATCCTCCAAATTTAAGGAGTTGATAGAAAAAACTCCCTTTTCATTGTTAGACTGACTAATATCTATCCCAATTGCTTTATCGAGTTCTTGAGGACCATGCCATACCAATAAATCCATCAACGACTTGCCTGTCATGATTCTTACTGAAGCAGCACCATTTACAAAGGAAGATCTTAGTTGTGTAACTAGCTCTCCTGTCAATCTATTTTCTAGAAGTCCGTAGAGGCCAATGCATCTTACTGCAACTCTTTGTACATCAGTATGGCTCTGCTTTGCCTGCATTCCATGAATGTTGAAGTTTTCATAAGCATAGTAGTGTTAGTGAGATCTTGTAATGCTATCTCAGTTAATCGCCTACACACTTACCCCAGGAAGCAGTAAAGCATGTAGCAGCTCAGAAGGTTCAGTGCCAGTGCCTTTTAGGCTCCAAATATTATTAATGTTTTCCAAAAGAAGACCAGTAACTGCAAGACAATGCATCCAGTTTATGAAGTCAGCAGTTCTCTCTCTGCAAGGCTGGGCAAGCAGCTTAATAACACCAGTAATTACTGCTTCAAATTCACCCACTGAAGCATGCACTTTTTTAGCCAGTTCTGCTACTGCTCCTGCCCATTCCTTATCTCCACCGAGACTGATTCCATCACCAATGACAATCTTATTCCCATCCTCATCAACTTCAAATTCAAGAGGCATGAGTAAAAGTTCATTAACAAATTCGCTCGCAACTTTCCTGTTTGTCATGTCTGAGAAATCAAGCATTGTCCCAAGTAGTAATAGCTGACGAGCCGTGAAGTGGTGATTTGGACCTGTAAATACAACATGATTTGGTCACAAGATCTAAATTGTTTGTGATTCATAGATTTAGAGCAAAATGCGGGAAAAAATCTCACCAGAAGATAGATGCAGTTTTACCAAATCAACAAAGGAGGATACTGTTGCTGGAAGGATTGAGTCTAAAAGGTCATTATTCTCTGAAGCTTCTGATGCATATATTGCTGCTTCTGTGCCCGTGGCACTTGCGGCATCAGTACCTTTTATCTGTTTGATGACAATGAGAAGAAAATTTATATTTCATTATGCAAATTGAAATATTCCTCAACAAAGAAGTTCAACTATCATGAGTACCAAGATGAAATTAATCTAAAGAACAATTACTTGGTGATGACTATGCATGCGATATTTTAGAATTGAAAAGGAACTGAAATTAATGAGCCAAAGGATGTTCAAACTGTTCAGTTCTATGTGTCGTGCAATTAATACTGTACAGTCTTATGTGCCATGTCGTGTCCTAAAAGGCATACCTAGTGCAGCATGAGCAGAATTTGATTCAAACACAAATCTCTATGGCCTACATTCCTCTTTTCTTTGTTTGGGTTTGTAATAGATTACTTTTGGGTAAAGTATTGTGCCACCTTTTACCAAGGTCTAGTTATACTTGGGTTTCTTCCAAATTTAAAAATTAACGATGATGACAGTAAACATAAACAGCAGTGTCAATAAAGAAACAAATATGCCTTTTCTTCTCAGTTAGTTGAGAGGACAGTATCCTAATATTTATTTTGTCTAATAAAATAAATCTATTTCAATATTCTTTACAGTCGGAGATCTTCAAACAATCACCAAATATTCAGTGTGAGATTATAAACTCATAGCAAATCATTACCAAAACATTAGCTGAAATCACAATTGTTTCATGCAAGCTTAATCACATCAAATCAATTTTACTAGATAAAAATATTAAAATATCTAGCTCCATTGTTGGTTGGGGACATCAAGGGGTATCGTGCGCAATTCTGAAACTCAAGACCGTTAAGTATATGTAGACGTTAGTACTAGGGTTCCATGTAATTTTTACTTTTGTTCAGTTTGTTGTATTTAAATAATATAAAGGGATATTGTGTGCATTTTGAAACTCAAGTGTGTTAAAATTATGTAGACATTAGTGCAAAGGTCATGCAATTATTTTTATTTTTATTCAGTTCATTGCTTGTATTTGAGAATACAATATTATGAATTAAATTATTTATACTAGTCAACTATCTCTTCACATATGATCTTGCATATTGGCTGTACACTATGTAGAAAGTGGTAACTCCATCCATTGTTTTCAAAATGCAAGTTTTAGAATTTTGTAATTGACTCGAGCGCGTGATATCAAAGCCACCACAAGGAAATATTAGACAAAATTTTAAGTGCATCAACAAAGTCCTTACTTGAGCTTTACTTTGTAAATGCCAGCATAGGGTCCTCCAGTAAAGAGCAACTTCAGCTTCTATTAGCTGAATGCCTGAACCGTTTCCTTCTAAAATAAAAAAGAAACTTCAGCTACTTAGGGATGAAGAAGTTTGTTTGAGATAATGATGGTGTTAATGTAACATGGATGGACAACAAAAATTATATGTATGAAAATTATAATGATGTGAACAGTTAAGTAAATTTGCAAATCAATAACTTGTTCAATTCAGTACTCACCTTCACTAGTACTGCCGGATGGCAAGTGTTGTCTTAGACTTTGATGTTCTTGCACCATACCATTTTTCAGGAGAGCTTCCATAACTAGCACTCCTACTGATTCATATGTTTCAACATCAAGAAATCTCAAAAGAACAATTGGATCTCCATTGCAGCACTTTGTAAGCCAATCCTTCAACATCTTCAAACATTCATTCAATACAGATGAAGATCGATCTAAAAGTCCTCTCTGAAGGATAATGCTCCTTTGCTTAATGCTGAGAGTTCCAAAACAAAGGAGTTATCTCTGTGTAATTTCACCAAGCACATTCAATTTGGCTTCCAATTTCTTAATAGACAATTACCTAAGAGTTGGAAGTGGGAATCTACTTGCCAAGACAAGGTACGCTGCTTTCCGCACTGACTCACTAACATCAAGGGTTGATGTGATGATAGCCTCAGATGTCATGTCTGAGGGTGGCAGAGATAAGACTATAGACTTGCGAACCTCCTATTGAATTATAAAAATTAATGATGAGAACTAACGAGGACAATGGGATCAAGCAAACCGCAAATTGTATGCATGATTTTTTTTTTTTTGAAGGACATACAGAATTTGGTTCTCCAGGAAGAGTTTCAAGGAACAGAACAACAATGTCACTGTCTTCTCCGTCATTTGCAAAGCGTGATAAAGCTCGGATAGCAAATCCACGAATTGCTGGTACTTTGTCCCCTACACGTTGCTTCATGCTATCTAATACCTCATCCCACAGCTCATCACTCACCTCTGCGTCATCTGGAAGCCTCATAATTATCTGTAATGTCAACAGTTTGTGTGTGAAAAACATAGGATGAATTATTTAACAAAATACAAGATGCAGATGGCCAATCAAGACAAAATACTACAATAAACTGAAGACTTAAATCCTGAATCAGTCCAAATCAGGATCTTGGCAGTCCAATAAACTGAACATACAGATTATGGGTAATCATATAGGAATTTCGTGCTAATAAACAGTCTTCCATCACCAGCATTGGATTGTTCCAGACAAGCAACAATTTGAAGGCACTAATAGTGAGAAATCATAAATTTGACTCAAGGTGCAAACTTTTCCACACCTCGGAGATGATTTGACAGGCGCGGAACCTGGCGGCCCGGTGGCCGGCGGCAGTAGCCAGGAGGAGGAACCGGAGGAACTCCTCCAGGAAGGCATCGGATGTTGCGGCATCCTTCCCATCTCGGTGGGCGGCGAAGGAGGATACAAACCGGACGGTGCGCTCGGAGGACACTGTGCGCCGGGGGAAATCGAAGAGAGGGGTTAGGGCTCGGGAGAAGGCGCGGAAGAAGGGACCGCCGGAGGAGGAGCGGAGGGCGGAGAGCTCCTTGATCTTGCGCGAGTGGATAGCCTGGGATTGGCGGCACTCGTCGAGGACCCTAGCAATCTCGCCGGCGATGCGCTTCTCGTCGTCGTCCACCATCGTCATCGAGGATGCGAAATTTTTGGGGATGATTTGAGCGGGAAAAGGGCTCGTTTAAATTCAAGACGCGTCTCCCAAATCGGTGACCTCGTAACACGTGTCACGTCTGTGGATATTGCCAGCGAGAATTTCATTTCCACCCGTATAATTTGTATAATGCTAAGAATTGTTAAAATATCCCTTGAATTTCACTGTCTTTTCTTTGGTATATCCATCACTTCAACAATCTCACACGATCGATTATCACGATATTTATAAAAATTTAAATTAAAAAATTATAATTAATTACAATGAAAGAGATAGGATACACAACTGCATGGCTGACAACTAAGTGCATTCCCGTATTTCACTTCTTTTGGTGTAGTCGACAAGAAATTTCAACATTTTTAATGTATTTCACCTTCAAAAATAATCAATGGGACTAATTGAATTTATCATTTTTTTTATAATATAAGAATTGTAAAAATATCCCTTGAATTTCACTGCCTTTCAATCAAACGTAGTATGGCAAATTTTTGAAGGTTTTAATTGTTCCTGCATCAAACTACTAGCATGTTGATTTTTGAGGGTTTTAATTGTTCCTGCATCAAACCACTATAAAATCAAAGGTCTTCTTTCCTTCTCTTATCACTCAATAATATACAATTCGACATAAAAGTGATCAATAACTTACATCAATTAGCAGAAGAAAAAGCAACAGTTCGCCAGTCATTTTATTATTATTCTAGGCAATTCGCAAACATTCTCTTAGGTTTTCTATGAGCCTCGACACAAATCTGATATGAAATCATAGGATTAGACTAAAGAATACAGTGACGAAAGTGAGAAAGAAATCTTAGAACTCACAAACAAGCAAGGGGGTTCAGTCGTCCCCTTACAAACTTGTGTGTTTTTTGTTCAAGAGAAAGTTATGTCCTTGAGGAAATTTGATCTGCCCTTGTACAAAGCCATCTGTGTGCTTGTCTTGCGATGATGAACTTCAAGGAGTTTCTTGGAGACGGTATATGGTGATCTCTTGCTGCTTGAAATACCGCCGATCTTCCTCGTCCACGAGAACGAGATTCAAAAAGTATTTAACACTGAATTTGTTGTTGATGTTCCGATAGGTAGGTGTCAGCTCATAGGGACTCAGAAACAATCTTATAGGGATTGATTCTCCTGGGACAAAAACAAAGTTAACAGAAGGATGAATTAAGTAGAAATCTGTAATGAATCTAGAAAGTAGCATCTTTTACTACAAAACTAGAAATAACTTTTCAGAATATACAATTGATCGATTGACCGATAAGGTGACTACAAAACGGTGATCTTTGGTTACATCTGATTTCCTTCCCACACCAATGCCACCTCAATAATTGAGGTTATCAAATCATGATCAAGCTTAGGTTTACAATTAAGACCGTTATATCTGCCACATTGGTTGAATAACATCAGAAGAAAAAACATTCCACAAAAGAAGCAAAATTAGGAACAATTAGAGAAGATATTAGGGAACAGACTGGATCCATAACCAGTAATGAGCCATGGCTGATCGAAACTAGTGTGGCAAAATACAATTCGAAATGAAATTTAAGGTCAGCCAAAGAGTTGGACTATAGATCAAGTCAATACGAAAACAATGCTATAAAACTCAGAACTGGGAAGAGACATGTTTGGCCGTGATTGGATAGGTGAGATCAGATAGGAAGTCTGTGCTAAAACTATCACAATACAATCCTCTTGTTTCAAATGTCAGAATTGAGTCATTAATTTTTTAGGCACAATAACTAGCTCAAATGTTTTAAGTACAATTATAAAAGTTTACTCAATTAAACCTATAAACTCCTCTGTATTCTGCTGCAAGTCAACGTGTCACTAACCAAGGATGTCAAGAAAACTTCGTAAGTAGGCAAATTCTGGTATCATATATATAATCTTTCAACTTAAGTTGGCTATCAGGTGTGTTGGATTTACATTGCGAATCTTTAATGAAAGCTTTTTTGTATATGTTACAAAACTTCCATTTGCTGTTTTTCATTAATTTACTATGTGGAATAATAGAACAAGATGTGAAAATATGAATCAAAGAACCGGTTCTCATAGTAAGAAAAGGGAACGATCTATGAACACAAGACTTCACTAGAAGTGGCATGCGTTGAACCAGGTTCCCAGATTTTGATTATAATGTACTTTAATTTCTAAATCCCCTCAACATTTCAAGATTCAAGAAATACAAACACAATTTGTCTTTAAGCTTAGAAAATTTTGAGAAGATGACAAACCTAATCATAACAAAAAGTTTCAGAAAGTAAAAAAAACAGTGTAGCACAAATGTTTTGACAGTCATATATACCTCTAACTGGAGCACCATCCATTAACTCAAATTTTGCAAGTGTTTCTGTCTCAACATAGGTGTTGGGCCCTGAACCAGTTGATTCTCTACGTCTAATCTCCAATTCCATGTTTTTTAATTTTATTCTCACAAGAAGAAAGTAGATTTTCCCAACTATAACATCCTTGAGATGATACCTTCAGCAAAGTTGGCATAAGAAAATGAGATATTGCAAGAACAAGTGATGCAAAATGTTATTTTAATATATATGGACTTACTTGCTTTTGTTGTATTCGAACTCTATGTGTAAACAGTCTTCGATTCCAACTTCCATCTGCAATAATAACCATCACAACTTAAAAATTAAGGCATGCTCACAAACTACTACACTGCCCAGTTCCTAGAAAGACACCTTATGTGTTATAAAAAACAATGAAGTGAAGATTAAAGACAGCAATGACGACTAAACTTCCATCATAAATCATGTGAAGTTGCCCTGATGAAATTGGTATGTGGACCTGGCACCAATATTTGAGTAAACATACTAAAATTGAGGATTTGTGTTTCTTCGGAATGTTTTACTAATGCAATGACTCATCCATTTCAAGGATCCATGACAATTAGGCATTATAGATTGCAAAGTCTTGGCGCTTGTGATTCTGATCTCCTTATATGGGTTAAGGTTATGATGATTGACAAGCATTAAGGAATCATCTTCAGACCCAATTCTTCGGCCAGATAGATTCGTTGGAGCATAATGCTTGTCAGGAAAGGAACATAAAAAGGCAGAGGATTTAGAATCATGTCATGTTAATGTGAAAAATATTGTTTTAAAGTATTAGATATGTATATAGAATCATAGCTTGAGAAAAAAAAACACAGGATATGCTCACAAGCTGTATATAACAGCAAAGGTTATTTAACCATCCATAAGGGAAACAGACCTTGATACTATTGTTAATTGTTGGGGCTGGGGTATAATTGCGAACCTAAAACAAAAGACAAATTGAAAAGAATGAGTCAGAATAAAACAAGAGAAGTATTAAGTTTACCAAAGAGCACTTGCAAGAAAAAGTAGGCATATCTTAACAATATTTTGATATCGATAGCACTAACTTGCACAAAACAAACTGATGTAAAAACAATAGTCATAACAGAAATGAGATTTGTCGGTGCACAAAAATTGGAAAATTTTATTAATTCAAAGAAAAATAAGTCAGAATAGTAACAAAAGCTGCGATAGGACATCAGAAGATGCTCACGCCGAGCTAACTTCACCTGTGAGCTTGGAAGAGAAGTTTACAATATCTAGAAAATTATTTAGATGGAAAACTTGATGCAGTAGAATTTTGAAGAAGATATAACCATGAAATAAGAAGCAAACCTAGAAAGCATGATGACAAGCATAGCTTTGTATAGTCCAAGTGGAGTTTAAAGTATCTAGAAAGTTATTTAGATGGAAACTTAATGCAGTAGAATTTTGAAAAAAATTTAACCATAACCTAAGAAGCAAACCTAGACACAACGACAATAAGAATAGCTCTATATAATACAGGTACTTTGGATTTTGGAATGAGGGCGCAGCATCTTGCTAAAATATTCTAAAATAAAATTCTACTTGTCATCTTGATCATAATTTTTTGGGACACCAGACAGCATGGTAAACAAAGCAGTTACATAACCTATGCTGGAATGTACTTGAAGTTAATCAGTCCCCATCATGCATCTGATGATTTAAATATCAGTTCATTTCCAATATAGCTCTCAATTTTAACAAGGAATTGCCATAAAGTTCCAATTAAGACAAGGTGCATCTATAAACAACCAGATGCTAAAATTGTGATCAAAAGCCTTTACCCAGAAATCTTGGTGCTCCACAATGTTGCTGACATAATTACGACTGATTGTCACTTTCAAAACATACCTGTGAGACAGACGAAAATCAATTTTAGTCATTGATTTAATAAATTGTTTATATTATATACTTCTCACTACAATAGAGACCAACGTGTAATAGGATAAGTTTATCATGCAGTTCAGCCCAATAACTCAAAAAGTGCAAAGGCTCTACAATGAAATTTTTCATTGAATCTTCTCTCATGTGGAGTGAGATAAAGATAAAAGGGCACGCAGAATTCAAACAAGCAAAAGCAATTCCTTGAAGTATATGTGCCCAGGGATTCATCAAGCTTCAGTTATGGACATCTTTGGCTGCTTGTCTCTCCTTTTTTATTATTTTCAAAACCCAGTTGTAAGTGGCTAGAGTCAAATTTTCACTTGAGAAAAAATTGTTTAGCTTTCTTCCTTTGACCAATTCATTATCTAAAACCTAAAAGTTACAGATGAAAAGTGACAAAAACCTAACAGTCTAAGAATGGTTGTCACTTTGTGTTAGGACAAAGAACGGTTGAGGAACATTAAACATAAGCCTTTCTACAGTTCTCATATTCTAGGACAAAAAAGTGATAATACAGAATGAACAGAAGACAATGTCAATCACAATAGAGATAAAATTTCTTAAGGTTGTTTCTTGTTAACAACAAAAGGTGTCTACTAAAATTATGAATGTCTTGTCCGTGCTGTATAATGATTGTCCTAACTATCTAGGGTATGCTACAATGGGTTTTACAAAAAAAATAACTAACTGGCTCCAACATTCAGTACATGTTTGTCCAATTTGATGCAACATTAGTCAGCTAAGACTTTATATACTTTGACACAAGGATAGCATAACAAAAGCTAAATGCACTTGAACAAAAAAGAAAATCAAGGAATCTAAAACAAAATGGCATATGTACCTTAATCGGACATTGATACCATTATATGACTCATAGGGCATCTCAACAGACGAGAACTCAAATGGAAAAGTTTTTCTTTCATAAATTTCACCAGGAACATCCAGCTCACGCACTGCAAACATAAGAAGTTATTAGACTTCTAGTGCACAATTTAGAAAATAAGACCAAATGACCTGCAATATGTAGGTATATCAGTATTCTAAGCCAATTATAGCCAAGCTCATTGTACACATATATACATCAACGAAAAACATCCCAGACTATTACAAATATATGTCATTTCTACCAAGCTAGCGATCTCTGCCTACATCAGACCTTCAGGTTTGTCTCTTCTCCCACTCCAAATATCATCCTTATTGATACCTGTCCTATCATTTAGTTTCTTTGCAAAATTGAAGGCCTACTCTTTAATACAAAGGTATGGTGAATGATGCTCAAAGTTCATGTAGAGAGAGGTGAACACAAGGGATATATATAAAATTTTCTCTCCTGTGCCTTGGTGACAGACATTTCCATTAAAATTTATGTTTACTAGTTCCTATTGAAAGAACAAAATGTGTAGTTTATATATATCTTCGTTGACGTCGGGATATTGAAGATAATTCTGAGCCTGACGGAACTAATAGGCTTCAGCACTCAGCCATAGTTTCAGCCTCAACTGGCCTTTTAATTAGTATATGGAACAAAAGTGCAAACAGAAACAGATAAATTATCATCTTTCTCTATCATTTCTAGGAGTCCCAGAATTTATTGTGTTAATATATTGGAGATATGGCAAACTCTTTCCATCTATCTTCACTATGATATTCACAAATACTAGTCTTTTTTCCCATTGTCTTTTCTTTTGCATGCTGTCTTCCTCCCTATGCATTGATGGCACTTAGAATATGGTTATATTAACAAAAAGGCATAAATTATCTTCTTATACCTGATCGAATTAGTCACATGTGAGTGTGATATTAGATAGTGTGATATTAGATCGGTCGAGTAAATATCATATGCTAGACAAACTCTGTTAATTACCTATCATTATTTATTTTTCTAGTAAGTTAAAGACTTATATGAATGCAAATATCACTAATCTTTTTTATGTGCCTACACAATCTAATCCCCATCAGAAGTTAAACAATTACCTCTGAGTTTAAAAAGAACTAATAGGCCAATGAAATGTTGTGTAGACAGAATCAATTTATTATCCTAAAATTACTATCTAATATCTAGTTAAACAATTTATTATCTTCTTAAACAATTACCTCTGAGTTATAACTCAGTAGGTTCTCATTTGAAACCTAAAATTACAAATAAATGCTAAACTTATCGCCATAACAAATTTCAGGAACAGCTTGTGATCACAGGATGTCAACATATTTGCTAAGAAGCCATAAATGTATGGTCCATTATGTCCTTTTCGCGTGGACATAGCAAGTCTACTAATTCACACTCAATCCCAACACTTCAATTATGCTTTGTGGACCCAAAGCTTAGTTTAAATAAGATGCCTATGATGTGCCTGAGCCAAAGTCATGGAAGCAATTCTAATGCCTAAGAATCTTCTTGCTGAGTTTGCAATATAACTGATATGAAATGGTGAAATCCACTTGAGTATTTTGTAATAGAACTGATACAAGAAAGATGAAATATCCACAAACCTAGAGAGGTAAAGTCATAAAAGTTTCCTCTGTCAAAATATAGCTCTGCAAGAATACAAGAAAAATAAGAAAGCAAAAGGGGCAGTGAAACCAAGGAAATATAGGAAAAGTAAAGTCAAAATTTCTAAATTCCTAGGCTTGACATTTTACTACAATTAAAAGGGATTTTTTTTATGTATGGATTATTAAATCATTTGAAGTTATATAAGTTCAAAGGAATGTCAATCTGAAACTGCAAAGAAGAATGTGCTGCTTTAGACAGAAAAAAATGAAATAATACAAGTAAAATCCCTGCACCATTGCTTACCTAGAGAATGAGGATAAATCAATATAAGCTACACTAAAAATTAAGTCAACCATGATACATAATCCACATTGATTCGAAATTGGACGGATCATCAGCCATTACTAAAAGAATTAATAGCATTTGGGCACAAAAAGCTCTAGATTAGAGAAACAAGTACCAGCTCATTCTCCGTCTCTTGCACATGAAGGCTAAAACAAGCAATGAACTCTCAATGTTTCTAATTATTACAGTTAAATCATTTGATACATTATATCTTAAAAAACTGGTTGTTGCTAATTGCAATAATTGACTTATGAAAAAAATAATATTTTTTTGGGATAGTCAAACTAAATTGGGAGATTAGATGGTCATGCTTCTAATTATAAGAAGCACAAAACATTGTCATTTATACTTCTTTAGATTTGTTATTTGGTATAAAAAAGATGAAGAGAACAGTTATGCCAGAACCAAGCATGTCCTGAAAATCTAACAATTTTCAGCTTGTCATTAAACAACTAAAAAATCACCATTAGATCAACAACCAATCTTCATACATACTGAAAGATAAAAGTGAAACATACCGATCTGACCAAGGAGCTCAATTTTCACACCAGTATGTTCTAGTTTTTTCCCTTGAAGTGGATCTATAGACACCTGCAATGTCATTTCTCTATGATTTGTTCATATATTAGTTACGTGTGATTTTTCATTGTATTATATTTCTCTATATTAAAGAAATAGTAAAATTCCAAATCTATGCAATAAACCTCGCCGACAATATTTTCTAGGCTTTGAAAAAGTGGAACCATTGCAGTCTGTCCATTTTCTTTCTTTACAGAAGCCTGCACAAATGCATTAATAAATAGGAAATTAAAATAACAAACATGCCAAAGCCCTTCCATAACATATTGCAAATCAGTCTCAAATTCATACCACTTGAATGAAAGAAGACATAAGAGAGCATAAATATGAAAACGAATATGCCATTCACCTTCTTTCTGGTTTTGCCATCAACAAATGAAATTGTTATGTGACATGGTGGCTTGAAAGCTCCAATAATATAATTCTGCAATATAAAACACAGATAACAATGTCAGGAATTCAAGTTTAATCCACTTTACTGAATTCAGTAAGAATAAAAAACAAAATTGATGTATAAAAAATTGGATATGCGGGCAATAGATGATCATGTTTCATCAAATGGTGAGTAAATAGCCATGACCATGTATCAGCCAACAAGTCATAATTGAGTTTAACTATATGTTAACCACTTGGGTTGGGTTTGCATAGAAAGTGGCAATACTTTCCTGGTAAGTGAATTGGATCCATGCTGAGATATGCCAGTTAATACACTAATTCTTACTGACTGAATGTGCATGCACCAATACAGACAAGTTGATTTTTCATAAACATAACACTGGAAAACATCCCTCTGCTACCATAGTTACCATATAATGATAATGTATACGAAATCACCAAGCAAACAACCGGTATTGATAGTGAAGATTGAGACAAATAAAAATATTCCAGACTCCAGAAAATGTTGAATCTTGCAAAACAGATTAATCATACTTTGGCGCAGACCCCATCTTTGAAGTAGTCATGAATCACATAATAATTATATGTAGACTAAGGCAACTTCTAATAATTAGCAATAAGTACTTAGCATACTCCTAATAATAATGGAGCTATGATGTAAAAGGTCAAAAGGAGTACTAAATTTGAATTATGAGTCTTTCCCTTATGAAAGATATTCCACAGAGAACACAAGAAATCCATGTTTGGTTATTTAACTTCTTTCATGGTCACCTATGAGATGGTTGTAACTTTTTTGATGATCCAGGTTACTCAATTTTACTTACATATATCCTCACTCAAGATATTGTGCCTCTTGTTATCAGCTTGAGTTCATTCTTGCATAATTAAGCATAACATACTTGTGATGATAGCATCTATTTTCACTCATATATTGATAAGAAAAATTTTCTTCAGCATATATGTATTACAATCAAACCAGACTCTCATCATAACATTATAATGATGTACGCACATTAAGTCTCATAATTTCCAAGATATAAATAGCAAAAACATACCATTCTCAAGACTGACTATAGGTTAACTCCTTGGAAAAGTATCTGCACCTAGAAAATGCAATAAAATGAACCTTAATTTAAAGTAGAAACATAAGCAACTCAACTCGAATCACCAATAGAGCCAGAGATATATTAGCATGAAAACATCAAAAGTTAGGTAATCTTCCAATTTGCAAGGTCACAAAAAATCATATAGTCAAGTAATTGTACAGAGCAAAGGCAATACAATAATAGTAACATTTATTATATTAGACAATTAATATTTTGATAGTTAGGAATTAATTTAATTACTAGTCAATGCTTTGAAGATAGTCTTCATCAAACAATTTCCCTACTAATTTGCATCTATCATAGGAAACCGTAGAATTTATTTCATCCCTCACTTCATTCCCTCAAAGGAAACAGCCGAAGAGTCTCAAATGCATGTTTTTCTCCCTCGTCATAGCTTTCTTCTGCCATATTTCTTTCACTGGCAGTCTCTATTCTTCACAGGAAACAGACCCTTGATCAATTATAAACTTTTCATAACAAAGTATCTAGATATGTCGTCTTCACTTAAAACATTAATAGTTTACATTTCCAGCCTAATACTTGGTCAGTAACGATTAGCAAATAAGACCTAAGTTTCTATGATCTGATAACCAGAAAACTGATCAGTGTGCATGAAGAAAGCAATATGAAAATTCACTAATATTTCTTAAAACACACTTATTGAGAACATGTTGGCATTGCCATAATCATTACAGGATATTCATAGCCATTGCAATCCTCTCATCAAATAGATCTGCTGCAATAAAATCATGCAGACATTCTCTATGCGAGTTGTAACGCTCATCCAATAATTTAGTTTAATTAATAAATTGATTATTAAAAATTACGAAATAACAGGTAACAGGAAACCGATCGACCGCATCGCCGAGAACGCGCACCACCAGGTAACATCAATTTGTATTACTTTCAGTTTAACAATTTAGTCTGGAACAATACCCAAAAAAATCTAATGGGAATGAATCCAAGCAGATCAGTCAGACACGACGAAAAGGGATTTCCGCTTCAACGCGGGGGATCGTTCCGATCGTAGCAGATCAGGAGATGTATCCCGTAATTAGGAGCGACGAAACAGGGAAGTAGCAAGAGGGGGGCGAGAAGTTACCTCGCAGGCGACGGCAGGATCGGCCGGGAAAAGGAACCCAGGGAGCGGCTACTTGTTTCGTCAATCGAGTCGTTAGCAGGGAAGCAGAAGAATAAAAAAGAAGGAAAGTATTTACATGCTACTAAAGATTAAAGAAGCGATAAGATAACAAGCCCGTCTAGCTCAGTTGGTAGAGCGCAAGGCTCTTAACCTTGTGGTCGTGGGTTCGAGCCCCACGGTGGGCGTTCGCCACTATTTTTTTTTTTTGGAAAAAAAGCAAATTAATGAATAAAACAACTTCTTTATTAAATAATAAAAGAAAATTTTAATTATATGTCATTGTCGCATAAAATTTAAATTGCTCTCAATCACTTCAATAATTGTTATGGCCGTAAAGGTTGAACACGATTAGTCGAATCCAACGGAAAAGGTCGAATGCGATGCCTTATGGCCAGAAGCACAGACCGAGCCGAGTCCTTTGAAATTGCCTGGCCGAACCCCCCAGAAACCTCCTTAACTCCAGACGAGCAGACCGAATCGTGATGGGCAAGCCTAAAACTCGGAGACGATTCTCAACTCGATTCCAAGCCCCCCTCCATATGGTTTCACCCCACTGAATCCACCGAATCGAGTCCTCTCACGCCTATACAACAGGTTCGACGTAGCTGATGTCTTCAGAACGGAGCTGCCCTCGCAATGCCCGAATGGACTCGGTCGGCCCGAGCCCTCTCCATGGAAGTTACTCCCCCCCCCCCCCCCCCCTAACGTTTTAAGGGCCCCAATCAGAGCGGACTCTCTTAAGGATAGGTGTCCTCTAGAACCGGATCGAGTCGCCAGCCGAGAGATTCTTCTATTCGATTCGGTTTTGCGCCGACACACATCCGAGTTGAATCGACTCCTAACGGCTCTCCATATCCCTGTTGTAATCCTGAAAAAGACCACTCCCCTATCGTACGGTTGTGAATGTTCTCCTGACACTTCTGTAGCTCATCATGGCAAATCTTTGATATACAACGGAGCACACCTTCTTAAATGTAAGTCAGCGATGGGACGTAAGCGCTGACTATATACCCTTCACTGACACCTTCATAACGACGATGAAACTTAAGTCACATTCTTAATGTGGCCTGACATCTTCAACTTATATAAAAGGTCAGCTTGTTGCTACAGGGAGGTATGAAATCTCAAATCCTTAGCTACTGGTTCTTATTTCCTTTTCTTCCTCATAAAACTGACTTAAGCATCGGAGTTGTCGAGCCAGGACACTCCACGATCTTTGTGTCTACAGGTGTTCTTCCAAACTCCTCATCCCAGACCCTGCTCAGTCCCTTGGGATCCTGGTGCTAAAGAAGACGGTCGAAGCTTCCAGGAATGGATCTCAACATGAACAATATTATAAAACAAAAAAATAGAGTTTGATTCTCAGTTATTTTCGAAAAAAATGTTCAAATGCACAAGCAGAAACCATTAATTGAGAAATCAACGAACTACAAAGATTTGGAGAACATGCTCATGCATATTAATTTGGAAGTGGGCGATAGAAACCGATCATCCGATCATTTATCTGCTGAATCGGCCTCGCATTCCTCTCCGAATCCTGCAAAAGATCATAGAACTAAAACTTTTAAAATCTTGCCGATTTTAAAATTCCGATATGATTCAGAACGAAATTTTTAACAAAATGAATTATTGCAAAGTGTTGCTTACATCATGAACAGCTTGTCTGAGAAGGTCCACTTGCTCCCTTGTCACTGTTCTCACCTGCACAAACACTACTCGTATCATTATTCATTGCATCTACTCGATTCAAATAAAACGCAATTAATCGAGCAGAAATTAGATCCAACGAACCTTCTGAACGATGCTCCAGACCACACCTTCCGTGCAAGGGGGAGTAGTCAAAGACCCTATGTACCTGTAATACTTCCGGCTTCCCCTCTTGATGTGCCTCGGATCCACCATGCCCACCGCTTCCTCTGCTTCATGCTTGTCTGCAATCATCTGGATTTGTCTCGCTATCTGCAAGGGGTTGAATTGTTTTCTCCAAATTTATTTGTGGTTTCGTTGAATTTTAGTGTAAGAAAAATCAATTGGGAGTGGAGAGTAGGACGTTGGAAAGGAAGGGATCATGGCGGCCGATGGTGTAGAGAATGCCGACCACGGCGGTGCTGTTGTCGGCGCTCTGATGAACCATGTGGACTTCCAGAGAGAATCTTCACAAAATGATGTGATTTAAAAAAAAATCAAAAACAAATGATCGAAGGATTGAGAGAAGAAGCAAGGACCACCTGCGTCCGTTGATGGTGTGCTCGGACGGCGAGTGCCAATGCAACTGCTTCAGATCGTAGTCCTTTCCGTCGATCTGCAGAGTCCCGGCGTCGTCTTCCCATTGGAGCTAATCATCCATCGAAACAAGAAAACGATCGATCATCGATCTCGCGAATCAATCGAAGATGGATCGTTCGGCCGATCGTTTCGCTTACCATGATGTCGTGGCCGCGGTTTTTGAGGACGGCGGCGACGGGGCGGTAGGAGCGGCGAAGGCGGCCGAGACGGGGGAGGATCTGCACCCGCCTGTCAGTGAGATCGATGGGCGACTGCATCCGGCCATGGCCGCAGGCGGCCCACTCCTCGTGGATCTCGCCCCAGTGATCCGGCCCGATCTCGCTGCCTCGCTCGTAGCTGAACTCATCCTCGTGATCTGCGAGCTCGCAGCCATCAATGGCGAAGCTTTGTTCTCTCTTTTAAAAGCTGTAACAAGATGGAGGAAGAGCAGTGCTGCTTACCGACTTCTTGAGATGAAGCAAGGGGAGGTTGCAGTTGCAAGAGGAGAAGTAGGGCAGAAACGGCGAAGAGCTTGATGCGATGAGTCGCCATTAATCTGCGATCCTTGAGCTGAAGACGACGAAGAAGAAGACGACTACGGAATTGAAGAATTAAGAACCGGAAGAAAGGTTTTTGAAGGAGATTTGCCGTGTTTTTGAAGGAGATTTGCCGTGTTTCGGGCTAACTGGGATCCTATCGAGGAAGAAAAATATGGATATAAAGTAGAGAGAGAGAGAAAGATTTTTTCTTTATTAATTTTTATTCAACTTTGCATCAAATTCACATGGAAGAACACTACAACACTGTTTACGTACAGTTTTTTATTTTAGTATTTTCCATTCTTTTTTATTTTATAATTGTTATTATCATTTTACTTAAATGAAAAGGTGGCATTATTAGACGAATTACTAGTGTTTTTTGTTAAAAGGAGGGCGAATTAAAAACTGCCTTATAAATTAAATTATTGTCCTTTTACACGCTGAAAGTGGGGCCAACTACTGCGTTGTCACTGAGAATAATTGTTGTTTTATATGACCCAATGGCTCGTACAAGCCAACGAGCATGCAGTTTTGAAATGTCAATTTCTCAACCAACTCCCCAATTTTATTATTTTTCCAAACAACCAACCAGAAGTTTCAAAATTGAACCAATCCGAGCCGCAGAAGCCAAACTGGTCCGGTTCAATCAACAAAACCATTCAAACGTCAGTCCGACTGCAAAAATACTACAATTAACAGTGGAAAAAATGGGAAATCATTTGCTTCAAGAATCTGTTTATCTTGCATAAACAATTTTTTAAAACGAAATATGATCAATCAACCAATCAAGAAATATTCTGCAAAATAGATCGCATCGACCGGTTCAACCACATTTTGAAGTTTGTGTTCTGCGTTTGTAAATAAAAGGGGAAGCCGTTCTCTTCTCATCCTTGCAAATTGCTGATGGAAGAACTTTATTTGAAGTTGCAGAAGAGTGCAGTGATATTTTATTTTTGCACATCACCATGTTCGACCTCAGCATGATGCTGTCTTCTGAGACTAGCTAATCCTGGATCTATCGCTCACCTGAACAATCAATGGGTTAGCAACACAAGATATCAAGAAGCTTCATAATAAGAAGATTCGATGAATAGAAATAGTTTGATTGTGCGTGGAAGAAGATCGACTGACTGAAGCTTTTGGCTTTATGGAAATTGGTCGCCTAGAAGGCGTGACAGGTGAAGCACCCACTCAGAGAACCGATCTGGCCAGTTTTGCGATAGCATGAAACCTTTTTCATTGTCCTTGTTGCTTGGTTGCCTTGACTGGTAGTCATAGCACTTCTCATCTCCTGGGCTTTCTTCTGTGCCAACCCAAGTTTGTTCAGAATTTTCTCCATTGAGGAAGACCTTTTCTTCTCTAGCTTCATCTGCTATGAGATTTAGTTATTTCTAAATGAGCAATGCACTCGATCAAAGTTGAGTGCATTTAAATTTTAGAAATTTCATAGAGAAAAATGGTTTAAATGAAGAAATTTTGCAGAAATAAGATAATTGAGCGAGTTCTAATGCACCTCTAGTTTTCTGATCTCTGCCTCAGCTTTTGCCTTCTGCAAGTTCTCCCATGCTGTGATCTTGGCCTCCTCTCTCTTATACCTATCAAATGTATTGCAAAGTAGAAGATTTGGATGTACACATCACAAAAACAAATCAAGTAACACATTATTTGAAAACCATTTTCAGAAAATCATCAAGCAGGTAACAGTGCAAAGGGAAGAGATTGGTCATCTTCATATGGACAGATTCAAACAATTAAGGTTAGCTTAAGAAGACACATTTCCCAAATTAACCACTGTAATGCAGATTTTTCAGAAAAGTAATCAATGCACAGATTTGTGGTGTGAAGATTATCTGCATCGACATTTAAGTTACACAGACCCAATTTTGCAGAAATGGTGTCATTCTAAGCTATGTTGATCAAGTAGAGCAAGGACTCCATTACCACTGCTCATCTATGTGACCTGGTAAAGGGTCACAGTCTGGTATTAGTCCTTTCATCAGAAACTTAGGTGTCTAAAACCTAAACCCAATCCACGTTCAACAGTACTACTGGTAGAGTTTGATTCAAAACAATTTCCATGTGTAAAATGTTAATGACCCATAGAAAGTAGCAGGGCACATCAGTAAAAAGACAGATGGTATAACCTTGATATAGATTTTGCTGTCTCAGTAACTTCCCAAGTAGTGTTTGCCTCAATAGTCTTCTTCCATTCTGCGATGCTTGCTGACTGCCTATCAGAGCCTTGTGCCAAGTGTTTCCTGGACCACCTGGTTACGGTCACATGATTGTCTACCTGCACATCCCTAACCTCAATCTTTGAGAAGTGGCTCTCTAGCTCCGCAATTGCAGGGGCTGAGGCTGGGGAGGGAGAAGAAGGCCCCTCCTTAGGAGAGGAGAAAGTATTTCCATCTGGACTCATTTGTGTCGCCACATCCTTCCTTAAAGTTGAGATGGAAACCACGGATGCTGCGTCTTTGCTGCCATCAGACTTCTCATCTGTAAAATGATTCAACAATAAGAGTTTAAGGAACTTGGACGGCAGGGTTGGTTCTCATTCCACCAAAAAGGAACAACATAGTTTGCTTAAAGTAGTAAAAGAAATCTAAAATGGTCAACAGAGGAAACAAAATTTCCCTAGGATCGCAATCAACGCCTGTTGTATACACATATGTAAGAATGCACATATGAGTATCCTGTAGCTTATAGTTTGAAAAAGTAATGATGCTGCCCATTCTCAGGGAGCACATCAGGATCATTCAATTACACAGGATTCCAAAAGACCTTATCCATTTCAACCAATCACTCTTATCTTAACAATGATTTTTTAATCTTTCTTTTTGTTGAACATTAGAATTAACATATGTGCTAACACAGACTCCAGATAATAACATAGCAATGACACACAGTAACATGACGAAGCTAACAGAAAGATGCAGTAATAGACAGTTTACAGACAAACTACGTTACATAAGGAAACCAAAACTTGCACTTTTCCCCCAGTTATCAGATACATATTTTCCACATAACTTGTAAGTTTGAATAACTGTTTTTTTATGATGAATTAAGCATGGAAACAAAATAGCGATCAAGTATGACTTGCAACTATACTTACCAAGCAAGCTGTGACTGACAGGGATAGACCATGTACATAATGATCTACTTCAATACTGAGGTATGTTGAATAGCTGTATTTGCTTAATATCCTATGAAATGTATTTAATTACATGCTAATGTCATATTGCTAGATTGAAGTCTAGGATTATTGTGCTTCTAGCAAGAATCAACTAGTACAACAGACAAAAAATGAAAAATTGATCTTTAACGTTGGTGCAATCTAGAACACAATGCTTTCTGTTGTACCAAGAGAACACAGACTTCTACTGCATGTAGCTCAGTTTTCTTGTCAATGATCTTTAGAGTTGATGGTTGCGATAACAGAAATATGTTCAGAAATGGCAATTAATATAATAGTCTAACATGGCATAGTACCCCGAGAGCTAGGAATGGAGGAAGATGACTCAATGGCATTTTCAGACCACCCATGGATGCTAGCAGATCGGAATATGTAAGGATCCCTTATTGTGGAATGAGCTTTTCCACCCATGGCACCACCACCAACACCTACTACTATTCCTCCACTGCAAACACCCCCACTACCCCCTCTTCCTCTATTGCCATTGTGATAAAAATCCTGTTCAGGAATCAAAACTCCAGCCAGGAAGGGCGAGTTTGCTGTAATGCTTCCTGCCCTGCAACTATCAAAGCAAGGGACCAGCGGTGAAGCCAGCGAGTAGCTGCTGCTGAGCCCTAGGCCAGCCTGAGGTTCAAGTGGTCCACTCTTTGACTTGGGACGCCTATAGTGTGAGAGGGACAACGGCGACCTCCCAGCTCCATCAATTGAGGCCGGGCTAAAGATCCATCTCTCGGCATCCTCCCACTTAGAGGGCAGAGTCCTCCCATTGGCAAAAGGCAGGATAACTCTGCTGCCATCACGCCTATAGCTGCTGTGCGCCGGTAAAGGCACTCTCTCGGAGCTCCACCCCTTCTGGTACACAGCCACCCCAACTCCATGCCTGTAGTTAGGAGTCCCCGGGCTTGGTAATATGCCGGATCTGCTCCGAGACGAATCAGCAGAGCTTTTCTTCATCCCTGCTGCTACGCCAATGAAGAACCTCGGGGAAATAACAGATGCATCAGCACCTTGGCCATTGAAGTCGAGCGATACAGGTCGCCGGCGCTGCAGCTTCCTGCTGGTCAAAGCAGACTCTTCGGATATGCATTGTTGGCTCTGGCATTCTGCAAGAACCAGAAATTCACGACTTTACAAATGTGGCTATGGGTTATGGATGGAGGGAGTGGCACTTACCTCTGGGAGGGTGGGGAAAAGAATGCTTTGACGAACCCAAAGATGATGGTTCTTCTCCTTCCTCCTTTACCTCATCGTTCCCTTCTTCATCAACTCTTACTTCTCTTTGCACAAAGTCCTCAGCAGTCACTGCGAGACCGGACAAACGCTCGAGAAATCGATCGATTTCCATTTTAAAGGAGCAGACTAGTGGGGATGGCACGAACCCCAGCTCAGCTAGTGGAAGTGCCAGCAGCAGAAAGAACAGTACGGACCTTTGGAGGGATTCTCCGGCGGTGGAATGCCAACAGGAAAAGGGGAGGGCCTGGTCTCAGGATCTGGATCTGCAGGAGGGCCACCACCGGCGTGCCCAAGTGCTGCCAAAGTCTGTATCAATCACAAAAAGTCGAAAGCGTCTCTGTTAAACACAGAGGAATCCAACCCATGTCGCTACAAGAAACTACAGGAACAGGGTAGATCGATATGCGAAGAGAAGTAAAAAAAAAAAAAAAAAAAACAATATCAATATCTGGACCAAAAAAATCCCTGTTTCATTTCTCTTTTCTGTGTTTTTGTCCTGCCATCTTTCTTTCTTCTTGTTCTTGCTTCGTTTGCTTATATAATGTTCTTGTCCTTGCCTTCCAATATCTTTGCATTGTTTTAGAACATAGTTCTGACAAATTCTCAAACGAATGAATACCTCTCTAATCGCATGGAACAAAGATGCAACTCCGCTCAAGAAGAAACAAACATTTTTTCCGAGGAGGTCCCTGTTGTGCAATCGATCTTAGCTCTTACTTTAAGTGCCCTGGCGATTTCTCTTGCAAGACACATCGTGGGGACCTTCCTCGATCGACGTCCACTTGCTATTTTATTAGTCCTAGAAAACGAACTCGTCGCACTCTGACTTCCTTTCTAAAGTTCCACTGTTTTTCGTCTCAAGAACGCTGCTGGATCGCCACAACAAAGACTGTAACATACCCATCTGAAGCCCACCGCATTTCCCTGCCTGAATAACGCGAAAAATAGCCCCAAACATAGATTTAATAAGGAGAAAAATCGCAGAAAAGGGATTACAGATAGAGACCAAGTCATTGTGGTCGCCGCCATCAGTAACACTCCCACCGGTGGAAGAGAAAACACTGCCGCCGGCTTCGCCGTTGTCTACGTTTCCTCTGGAAGAGCGGTGATCGGATGAGTAGTAGATCGGGGAGTCACGCCTACCGTCTTCGCTCCGCCGTCGCCCCAACCTCGATCTCCGCTTCGCTTTCCTCCCGGCCGCCGCCACCGCCGCGCCCTCCGATCCCAACCCTAATGTCGGCATCCTCGGATCCTCCGCATTCCCCTCGGTTTCCAACGCCGGAGCTGGACCTCGAAGGCAGCGCAGCAACTCCGCCTCACGACTATTAAAATCACCATTTAAATAACGTTTTAGAAACGAAATGCCAAAACTAACACTGCTTGTAACGACAATAACGAACGAGATTAGTCCCTAAGTAAAGGGCATTTTAGTCCGAAGGGAATCTCCCTTGTTTTCGGTGGCGGACGCTTCTGGAGTCGGATCGAATACATTCTCTCCGACAGCATACACGCCAATACTCCCCTCCAACTGATCCATTTATTACTTTACAACTTCCTAGTGGTGAGGAATCGCGAGCTCATTGTAGCGGATCCAAGTTAGAGATTCGAGGTCTTCCGGTCCATGATTAGGACGGAAGCGTGTGACGAGGTAGACGTTGGACCAGGTTAAACTGAGGAGCTACGTTGGGATGTTCCGCGGAGTAGCAGAAGCGTTGCTGTTCTGTGCAGTGCGGGGGCGGGTGGTCACGAGCCGGATTTAATTGGGCTGCATGTGGTTGGGCCCGCTAACCATGTCGTCTTTAAGACAATAATTAATTAAGAATTTTTTCATGGGTAAAGTCTCATTGATAGTAAAGATGTAAAATAGATTAGAGTTTTTTTTTACATTAGCGGTTAGCAAAAATATAATATTTATTTAATAAAAATATCGTAAAGTGTCGTTTTAATTTGTTAAAACAAAATAAAAATAAATAGATAAATAAATCCAAAACAAATTTGTCGGGGAATGAACGGCTTGGATCCTCCCATGTGGCACCTTCTCATAAGAATAGTGGTCACCATCATCCGTCGCTCGCGACTCGCGACGCCGCGTCGAACGATAGCCCTCGCACTCTTTTCGCGTCGAGCTGCCCGCGCTGCCCGATTCATCCACTCTTTTCACGTCGAGCTGCCCGCGCTGCCCCCCATTCATGCACCTGGTATTTTAATCAATCGAATCGTCGGGGTCCATTTTCCTTCCAATAAGCACACCGGTTAGCAGGCAGAGAGCTCGACGACCACGATGAGTCTTCTTCCACAGTTCGATCGCGAGAATGTTGCGGTGAAAGCTTCGGTTTGGTGATTGGAGTATCTTTTGTTCGTTTGTTTGGGTGCATTTGTAGTGTTTGATTGCTTGGATTTTGAGGGTTTTGTCGTTCGATGGTGATGATTAAGATGATTTGATGCGATCTGAGGGATCGATAATGGTAGGATTTTGAGATTTTGCGGGGATTTGGAAAGTTTTGGTGATTAGAGGTGGAGAAGAAGAGGTTTTGGGAAGGATATGATCGAGAATGGACTTTAACAAGCATATCGTCATGGGAGGAGGAGGAGGAGGAGGAGTTGTGGAGAAGGGCAGCGGTGGAGGAGGAGGAAGTAGTTGGACGCGGCTGATGTCCGTGTACTCGCTGGCGTTCGATGAGTTCCAGAGTTCGCTGGGGGGAGTTGGGAAGGACTTCGGCTCTGTGAACATGGACGAGCTTCTGAAGAACATCTGGACCGCGGAGGAGAGCCAGGCGATGGAGGGGGCGACTGCACCTGGCGTCGGAAATGCCGTCCTCCAGCGGCAGGGATCTTTACTCTCTCTCCGACTCTGAGCCACATGACGGTCGATGAGGTCTGGCGGAACCCCCTCTGTCCAGCCCAAGCCGCCGCGGCTCCTGCTGCCGCTGCTGTGCCGCAGCAATAACACCGGCATCGGACGCTGGGGGAGATGACCTTGGAGGAGTTCCTAGTCATGCTGGTGTGGTCAGAGAGGAACCAGCTGCCATCCTGCCGCCGAGGCTATGGGTGATGCCAGCAATAGCAGCAGCAGCCATACAAAAACGATCGCAATGTGCTCTTCAGCGATCTTCCTGTTGTGAACAATGCCGCCGGTCTCTCTCTTGGGTTTTCGCCGCTTGGCCGAAGCCGTAGAGATGCTGTTGTCAGCAACCATATTGCCAATGGTGCCGCGGCTAATTTGGCGATGACGGCGACCAGCGAGCCAATTCCATTCGCCGTGCCGCGGGGTGTGGTTGATTTAGGGAGTCAGCAGGCAATTAGAGGGGGTGGCCTTGCAGGACTTGGCGAAACAAGGATGAGTAGTGGATTGATGTCTGGAGCTGTTGCTTTGGATGCAGGAGCAGATACAATTACAGTTGCCTCTCCAGTGAAGTGAACTATGTGCCTTCAGATTCTCTCGCCAAGAGAGGTGAAGATCATTCTTCTGCGTCACCAAATCCATATGTTTTTAGCGGAGGGCTAAGAGGAAGGAAGTCATGTGCTGTGGAGAAGGTGTTTGAGAGAAGACAGAGGAGGAGGATTAAGAACAGAGAGTCAGCTGCTAGACTGCGAACCAGGCAGCAGGTTTGCTCTCCATTGCATTTTCTTATTGAACTAGATGTAATGCAAACCCTCTATCTCACATCTAAAATGATGATGTGCTTTTGTCTCCTTTGAGAATTAGAGTGATAGTCTTTGTAGAGCTCAATGGAAGAATAAAATCCAAGTAACAAACTCCAAATAGTTGGGAAAAATAAGGTTATTTAACAAACCCCAAATAGTGGGAACAAATAGGGTTTTATGATGTTGATGAATTTGCTAAGGATAACTAACGAGGTTATAAAACAATATAGACAATGGTCAAATAAAGGGGTTGGGTTAAATACTTACTGTCTTGCTATAAAACTTATAGTACTGACTGAAAAAAATGGACAATTTCAAGATAGGGAGATTGGTAATGGTATCCCTAAGAAGAAACATGAATAATTGAATGATAAGCTAATAGTAAACAGCCGCCTCCCTAGGAAGTTCTAATATTGTGAATTTTTCTAGGATTTTTGAACTAAAGCTGCAGAAGAGTTTGCTAAGACTCTTTTCAAGTTGTTGATATTTGAAGATTTTGTTCCCTTTTACTCATTCTAATATGAAAGACACAGACTATTCCAAATGACTAATCAAATTATAAAAGGAAATAAAGAACAGCCAAATGGTCTAGTCAGACTTAGATTAAGCCTTTCATGGTTGAGTTTTGTGTTTCCTATTCACTATTGTCTAAGTCAACAACTAATGATTCTAGGTTATGATTTGGTTTTCTCACAATTTAATTTGGCATGTTCTTTGATCAGGCTTAGACAATGGAGTTGCAATCAGAAGTAGCAAAACTTAAAGAACTAAACCAAGAATTGCAGAAGAACAGGTGCTGTCTCTGTACAAGTACTATTTTGACTAATACATGCTAGGCCAATGGAATCATATGCCAGTTCTATACACATACAGAAATTGAATCAGTAAATAGCCCCCTTTTCTGATAATGGTCTATAACTTCGACAACACTGGCAACAATGATAATTTATATTTGTCATAGTTAAATTGATAGATACTATTTTTCATTTAACAATGATTGGAGAAATTAGTACTTTGAATAGGATTTTACTATCCAACCAAGTACATTATGTTTTTCTAACAAGGCCTAAAATTAAAATAATTGAAATTTTGGGATCAGATATAAAAGCAGATAAATCATTCACATAGATAAGATCTTTTATTATAATTAATATAATTTTCAAGTAATACTGTTGTAAATTTGAATGTAAATTTTTTTTTTAAAAAAAAACATATTTTGTTTTTCATGCCATTTATATTGGCAGGATGTAAAGGTTGAGTTGAGCATGTATTAGATAGATGCATCAGATATGGATAGGTTAGTTGAATTTGGTCTGATTGATGTGGATAGATTTGTTAAATATGGTCTAATCCATGATTGGTGTATAGTAACCTAGACAAATTTAGGCAAACTTTTGAGAACCTATCGATCTTAAATCTCTCCAACAACTAGTTTAGCTTTGTTTAACTTAACATCAACCCTTTGTTTCACTCTACTTTGTCCTCTAAGATTCCCTACGTTTTAAAATGCATCTTGGTATAGGGGGTAATATTTTTTTTCTTAAGAAATTGGCTCTACAGATGTTTAGTATCTTTTAGCATCTGCCATCTTTCTTGATCAAACTTTGTAAATTTATTTTTGCACAGATAAAATCTTCTGTAGGATATTTGGTAAAAGTTTAAAAATGATCTCCTGAATTTTTCCAATTTTTGTTGGTTGGAAGCAAGATTTCTTTCTTATTCTGCTGGCCTGTCTCTGTCTTTGTCAACCAAATTATTGATTGAGCTAAAGCCATCACCTTTTGCTCCTAGCTATTTTGTTTTTTTAGTACTCTGACGAAGCTAAGTGTTCCTCTGGCTGGTCCATCACTAGGCTTTTAATTAAATTGCCACTTCCAACCAAGAGAAGATTAGTCCAGATCTTTTTATATAGTATCGGTAGCCATGGTCTCCTAAAGGCTGAAACAGTTGGGAAACAAAGGATTGGGACAGAACAGGTCTTCCAACCCTTAATGATTTTGATGGTTCACTTATGGCAGGCAACCTTTTGCAACCACCATTAGTCAAATGGGTTCGATAGAAGGAGACTCAGGACCAAATGTACATTGTAGCTGTAGAACCCGGTGCAATGATCAATGCCGAGAACATTGTAGCTATAGGCCAACATTGAGTCGACACGGAACGATACATGATACATATCGCTCGTGATCAGACTTGGACGACGATGTCGGCCTCAGGTCCTAACTGGAGCATCAAAGTCATAGTCTTTGCGTGCCTAACTAGCTCAGGCCCCGTGATTCATGCTGATTGCTCGGTAAGGTAGCTATCGAACTGTGGCCTCTACATCAGTCGTCGATGACACGGCAAATGCCAAGCTAATACCGATTGATTGATGGCGACGAACAACTCTTCGAGCATGATCTGATCCCATTTGCCTTGCTCCAGTCCCCATCCCTGCCCAAGCCACTGCAATCTCAAGGAGGAACAAATGAAGAACAACCCAGGTGAAGTGTAGGGTCACTGTTCCCCGGCAAGGAGGGGCACCTCAAGACATGGGGAGCCCACACCATTCCATCCACTGTTTCATTGGCAAACCAAACATTTTCCTTGACAGTGGCGGATGATCTCTCAATTACTCCATGTTTGTATGACTCATATGATTTGTCAATGTTGATGATAGGCAGGAAAAGGGATGGCATATGTGATTCTGTCTGCACAATCCAGGACACTGCTTCGTCATCTCTGTGTGGTATGTATCGTAAGTGATACTCTGCTAGCTGCTTATATTGTGATATGTATCCTCTTAATTTCTGGCTCTAATTGAATCTGTAGGCCGAGACAGAAACCATTGAGAGCGCCGGTGATTTGGTAAGTTCTGTATTGTTGAATACAATAAATGCTTCGTTTGAATTATCTCGATCGGTTTAATCTCTATGCATTTTGATCTGAAAAGAAAGATTAAGATTCGATTTGAGCATTCGTCGATATCAGTGCATTAATTTAGCTGTTTGGATAATTGCTCGAGGTATCGTATAATAAATGAACTTGTACATGGTAGGTCGAGCTGATGTGGGCCACTCTGGCTTAGACACCTCAGAGGGGCCCGCTTGTCCTCCTTAATATCTCTATTTTTAAAATAATAGACAATTTATTATTATTATTATTGGAATGGTTAAAATGACATGAAGTGGTCATTAATGAAGACACGAACTCAGCATTTTGATTGTTCAACCACAGCGATGTATCCATGTGAGGAACATTAATGGCATTGCTGGCCGACTTTAATGGTTTCATGTGGGTTCTTCTTCACACGGGAAAAAGGGAACAAAATTTTAACATGAATTAAATAGTAAATAAATTTTATAGGTATGAAGATGATAATAATAATAATAATCAATATCGGAAAATAAATTTGATAGGGAATCTTTGTTCTTCTCTATCATCGTGGTAGATTGGGTAATCCAATGAAGGTGATAATAATAAAAATTTGATCATTAGATTTCGAGGGATTCATTGGATCCCTCTTGAACTTTGTATCTATCTCGATCTCTCATCATCATCATCATCATCATGTTCCAAAAATATATATATTCATCGAGATCGAAGAAGTGGTCCTTCCCTGCCGAGCACTGTATAAGAGATCTATGCATCACTTAAAGTAGTTAATTCTTTAGCGCTCGTGCAATTTTTCATTCTATTTACTCAAAAAGAGGGGCTGTTTTTTTCGCCCTTCTTCCTCCTTCATTGTCGTTCTCTTCTGTAAAGGTGGAATCCGTCACCTTAGCAGCTCCACATAGTCGACTCTACGACTATCTATAAGGAGATAAATCAAGAAATTGTAGTTGATTACGACGTATTAGGCCATTTTGTCAGTTAATTAGTGAGAGAGAGAAATTAACTAGACATTAAAGTTGAATGGGAGGGGTGGGGCCGAGTAGCGACACAGTAGGCAAATGATAGTTGTTGGCTTTTTCATCACTTTGTCTGCTTCTTGTTGGTTTCAAAGACAGTGGGAACTAGAGACGCATAGAAGCTGACGCCCAGGACGTCCTGGTCCTGCCTGCCTCGCTATATTTCCAACTTTTGTCATTTTAATCCATAATTTTATAATCAATAGCACCAATGAATTTTTAAAAAATATCAAATTTTATATCAAAATTAATATATTTTCAAAAATCTTCTTTATATACATATTGGAATTTAATAGTGTAAATTAAGAATAGTAATATTTTAAATTTATAAAGACTTGATAAAATTTATGATTAAATAAATAAATGAAAATATGAAAGAATTTTTTGGATGAATTTGAAAAAAATGAGAGCGCATTCAGACAAATTGGCTAATAATTAAAAGCGACGATGGAATCGACTTGGATGACAACGAAGGCAGCAAACCGCGCGTGTTGTGTGTTGTGTCGCAACTCGCCTCCTTCTCTATGCGCCCTACTCAATTACATCTGTTCACAATTATTGATTAATTAATTAATTAATTCGTGGTGACAATATTATGAATACTTTAATTTTTGTTTTTTTTTTTCCATTTCGATTTTCGTGTTCTTGGCGTTACGTGTAATGTTTGGACGACGTCTGAAACGTAGCTATCGAAGGGTTTATTAAAATATAATTTAAGGACCAAAAAGGAAGATTGGAATAATTTGTCGCTTTCTCCGTGCATTTGTTTTGTTAAGATTTAACTATCACACACACACGATGGCTGATTATAAAATGAATGCTTTTTCATCTGGGCCCTTAAAGTTTATTTTATCTAGAAATTCTTATTCCTTTTTAATCCCCTAATCATTGATCACTTAATAGAATAATAAAGCGAGAGTGTGTCTAAGATGAAACACTCTCGATACTAAAAAATGATACATGTTTTATATTAAAAAAATTAATTATAATTAATTATTTTTTATTTATTACTCATGAAATATAAACCTTATTTATTAAAACGGGCACTATGATTTATACATGTACATCTCCCCTCGTCATCTTTATACGGCTTCCCGTTACCGTATGAATACCGGAGTTTGTTAAAAGGAACAAAAAAAGGGGTTGTGGTTCTGGACACCGCCAGTCACGATCTGGTCACCGCCTTCGCCAGCTTCTCCGCCTTCAGGGTGATCTCCGGCGGAATCTTCATCGGTTGCCTCTTCCCCCTCGGCCGCTGCTGTCGGAAGTCGAATCCCAGCGCCTCGGAGACTTCGTCGGAGCTCCACCCTGCTCGCCTTAGCGAGTCGGAGCAGTGATCCGCCTTCACCAGCAGCGCGTCCATTGCCGCCTCGGAGTCGATCGCCGCCCCCGCCTCCTGCTCGCCGTCGAACATTCCCGATGCCGGAACGCGGACGATCTCGCTCACTTCGGAGTCGTCCCACCCGGCCGACCGGAGCACAGATCCGACTTGGTCCAGGTAGCCGTCGACCCAGCTCGGTAGCTGCCTCGAAGATCGGATCTCGACGAACCGATCCGGTGAAGCCGATCCGCAGGAGGAGGACGACGAGGAAGAGGAGGAGTTCCGGCGGCGGCGATTGGAGGCGGCGTCGCTCCAAAACTCGATCCACCGCGGTGTCCTCCCGGACACGGCGTCCAGGCTCCGCCGGGCAGGAGGCGGCGGAAGCGGGAGATTTAGGGATCGGATGGGATAAGACAGCGGATCGCGCGAATCAGAGGCGATGTGAAAAGCGGGCTCCCTTTGAAAGAAGTCGGCGAGGTCGAGGCCGCAGCAGAAGATTTTATGCTCGTCGACGTAGAAGACGGGGTTTCCGGCGAGGCAGGGGGTGGCGGGGAGGTAGCAGCGGTCGAAGAGGTGGATGAGAAGCGGTGCGCGGCGGAGGGCGGCGCGAGCCAGGCGGAGGGCCCTGTCGGGGTCCGCCGGGCGGGGACCCCACGACCGCGGCCAGAGCGCGCCGCGGGCGACCTGAAGGGAGGCGGCTGCTAAGGGGAGGTCGAAGCCGGCGCGGAGTAGGAGGAGGATGCAGCGACGACGATGGGAGGCGTCCGGACAACGCCAGTCAGGGAAGCCCGGAGCGGAAGGGAGGCCGAGGGCGAGAAGGGCTCGGAGGTCCGGCGGAAAGGAGAATCCGAGGTCAGCCTCGAGGCGGGCGAGCTCGGCGTCGGAGAGGCCGGGTAGGACGGGGATGGAGGCGGCGCGGAGGCGCGCGAGGATGGATTCGGCGAGGGGGCGGAAGGAGAGGAGACCACCGCGGTGGGAGACGGAGAAGGAAGGCGAGGAGGGCGCAGAGGCGGCAGCACGGGCGGAGAGACGGCGAAGTCCAGCGGCGTGGGCGGTGGCGAGGCCGGTCACCCGGCGGTCAACGTCGACCATGGCGTCGTCGGATTGGGATTCTCGAGGGAGGTGTAAACGGGCGCATAGAAGAGGATGTAGATGCTCTGGTTCTATGGAGGAAGGATCCGGCCGCTTTATATATATATACGGGAAAAAGCAGCGCAGAGTGGTGGGGTCATCCACGTACAAAGTGAGTGATGCATACTTTTTTAACTACGGGTTAATTAATAATTGCCTTTAGTACGGAATTTTATAATTCAAAATACTTTTAATTAACCCATTTATCCATCAAAATTAATTCAATTTAATCATCCAAATAAATGAATAGCGTACACAAGAAAGTTCATCTGCAGGAATATTTAATTTCTGCATTTCATCGCTTTTTAATTCCGAGTTCGTATTTACCAAAAAAAATATGAAATAATTTGAGGTTGATTCAATGGTATTGCAATTTCTTTTATTTAATCCGAGTTCCTTTTTTTAATATTATATATTATTATTTACTTTTTAACACTTTTCTTTTTCTATTTTGTTGACTTTTGGTACACTAGTGTTCATATTTGTGAACGATATCACATGAATCGTCCATGTCTCAAGATTTGATGCTTTGACTTAATTAGCTACCTATCAACCCAATATGAAAAACGATCATTGTTTGTTTGTTTGTTTTATGTGGCATTCCATTTTGTTTCTTATTGATGTTTTTGTTCCTTATTTGAGGTAAAAGTTTTGTATTGTTCTAAATAATTCTGAGTGTTTTGATTTTCCCGAGACCATGGGCTTCAAATCGACTCTGTTGGATTGGGCCAGGCCTAGCTCTATTCAGCCCAATGGGCCATTTGAATTGCACCTAATCCACGATGTCGTTATCTTGTCTACAAGATAGAGCCAACAGGCCTACTATTTAGAAAGAAACCCGTTTATTGTCCCTACAATTAAAAAATAAATTAAAAATCGAATAAATAACCTTTTATTTGATGAACGGTCGGGATGAACCTAATGATTTATATCTTCTCCTGATATTTTGCAGCGTAAGTGGGCCACGACACTTTTTGGCCACGTGTCCAAAAGGTCTGCCAACTCGGAGTTCGGTCTCGTCCCTTTCCTTTCCCTCTCACCACTTCTTCTTCCTCCTCGTCCTTTTGTCTGCACTCCATCTCCTTCTCCTCCTCCTCCTCCTCCTCATCTTTCTCCTCCAGATCACTGTGGAAAATTTACAATGGACGACGAAGCGATTCCGACGGAGGCTTCCTCCGTGAAGCGAGAGGGATCCAGGGAGGACACCGGCAGCAGCGATGAGAGCGTCAAAAGCGTAAGCGTTCTTCCAACTTCCTTCCTTGTTTCGAGATTTGTTCCGTGTTTGAATCAGTTGACACTCGAATGGCTAATCTTGCTCTGGAGAATTTCATATTTGATCTGAAATTTATGCCTGTGTTTTCGAATCTGTTTGCGGATAGCGGTGGAAGTTTAGGGTTGTGAATGCTTCGAAGGATTTGATCGAACCATTTTTCTCAGAAGAACCCTAGATCGGACCGAGTCATCAAGTTCCAGCCTTTTTTATTTTGTGCACGCAATTGGATCGGCGAAAGGAAACATTCGGTTCGACTAACAGAAATTTATCATGTTCGATTTTTCCCCAATCATTTGCCAATCTCAATTGATAGTGTATTTTGGTTTTAGCGGGTTGAAAAAGTTGAATCTCAAGTGTGACTAATACAGTGTGATCGACTCGTGTTAAGGCTCATCTTCATGTGATGGCTGTATATGCTTAAAATCCCACTCTTTAGGGGACGGATTGGTGTTGTTTAGGAATTTACAACTATATAGCCTCTCATTTGTTGTGTTCCCTTAGAAGGTCATCAAAGGTGAGAAGAGGAAAATGAATACTAAGCAATGGAGAACAGAGTTACGTGTTTGTTTTTGCAAATTATATTTATCTTGTTCAAGGTCTTACGTGATGATCTTGGGTAGAGAAATTTTCTCCAACATATTATTCTTTGATTATATGGCCTTCTTCTTCTTCTTCTCCTTTTGAATGTTATTGTTTCAGAAAGAACATCCTGTCAACACATATGGGAGATTTTCACAGCTACACAGATAATATTTACCATCTTGGTGTATTTACACCTATTTCCTTCTCATTACGATGTATGTAAAACTTGTATTTATAGGCTTTATGTCTAATTCAGATATTATCAAAATTTCTAAATCACATTGTTTTACAATTCCCTGATGAAGTAGTGTTTGTTTGTAGGACCCTCTCTTCGTACCGAAAAAATGGACCAATGAGAAGCATAATTTATATTTGAGAACCATGGAAACAGCTTTCCTTAATCAATTACACAACAACGAGAATGCATCAAGTGATCTGCTTGGTTTCCTACCACTAGTGACACCAAAGCCGACAAGGAAGTTGGGTTCAACTACCAACTTCTTCCACTTCTCTTGCCAGGTTTGAAAGTGAAATTTCTTGTTCACAGATAATTTATGAGGGAGATTTTACTTTTTGGTTAAACTGTGTAGTTTGAGTTCCCCGGTAGAAGACCACATAACTCTGCAAGTAAAAGGGCAAAATTTGAGAAGAAGGGAGATTACACAATTGTTTGAGGATCCATGGATTCGGCGTTTTATGTCTACAGATACATTGGATCAAGTAGATTCTAATGAGCTCATGAATCTCGCAATGCCCTCAAGCAACACAAGCCCAAATCACAGACAGACCAACTCTTCTCACATTCCATGTCAACATTATGCAGGTTTTACTTCAAACTAGTTATGGCAGTTTTGAGGTTGTTCTATTCATGACTTTGAATTTATTTTATTTAATTTTTTGGACATGCTACTGACCTCCACATGATTCTTCACTATGGACACATAACTTAAAGATGAACCAGATAAGATAGTGAACAGATCTAGATCTCTCAATATATTAGGACACCAATGAAATTGTATTCTATATTGTAGTTGGTTTTTGACACCACATGATAGAAGATATTCCACTGATGCTAGTCAGTTTTTCAAGAGTTTTCCTTGGATACCAAATGATCCTTTTTCTGTGGTTAACTTGTTTATCTAATGACTGTGTTTTTGTTAATATGGAATTGATAGAAGCATTTAGAAATTTCCCTGTTGTTAATGGCACAGCTTTGGTAGCATCCTATACTCGATAATGGACAGTCTGATTCCATTGCTTAGCATTAACTATGTCAAAATCCTACTATGAAACAAAAACAAATTCCATCATGTTTGAACCTCCATTTACTGCACCGAAGAGATAGGATATTTTGCAAAACTAATATAAACACAATTTCCTACAGAAGTCTCTGATCAGAACTTTGAAGACGTCGAATATGAAGGAGAAAGTGATGCCTGAGTGGCCAAGAGGAAAAGAGGTCATACTGTGAACCCCCCTCCCTGTCCAAAGATAAGTAAATCTTGAATGCTTCTAGTGAATGCATTTGCCAATATTAAAGTGTTCGTAGTTCCAGGATATTGTTACTGAATTTTCATTTTCTATTGTGATTTCAGACAGTTCTACCTAGCATTGAAGGACCAATGCGGAAGTAAAAGAACTCTGTGCTCTTGGTGTATGGTGTACATCGTTGTGGACCATAATTTCAGAAGAATTCCTAGTTTATTTATTAATGATCTAATCAAGGTCGAGATTGGTGACACTGGTATTAGTTACTTGAACCTCTTAATTCTGCTCATATTCATAATTGCTGCAACTGATTTATATCCTGAAATCATCTTACTCTATAGTTGGAATAATCTGCAAAGCTTGGTAGTTTACTCTATAACAAGGAACCATGATAGATCCAAGTTAGGGATGAAAAGGAGCAATCATATAGTCCTTTCGAGGAAGTCATATTTCCTCCAAAGTAAATTGCCTCTATGCTAGAAGGAGAAGAGACATCCCACCTTTACAAAACAATGCTACTTGGCAATTTCAAAGTCTATGACTAAGCTAGATATGATAAGTTAGTGTGCCAAACTACCAAACGAAGTAAAACAACCCAAATTGGCTAAGCAAATCATGTGTGTGGATAACACTAGTCGACTATCATGTGAGTCGATCGATCGATCGATTATCAATTAGGCAGATGAACCATGTGTGGCAATTGAGCTAACTGAACTGACCTGACCTAGATGATAGGGTTCATTGATGCTAAATGAATTATTTATTTGACTTCTCTCTTCTTCAAATCCTTGGACCATGATGCCATATAACCGCCATTAAAAGTTCTCAAACACGCCTTATTATTTAAACATCTAATAATTTCCTATAATTTTATTCTCTAAGTAAAAATACATTCATTGCGTGCCATGATCGTACATAAATTATATTTTGTCCAAAAGAAAATTGAACAAAAAAATGTTGATAAATATTTTTGTGCTTTCATTTGAAAATTGAAAAATAGAAAATTGATTTTACGAATTGACCTAAAGGAGCCTTTCGAGATTTCCCCTCAATAATTACTGAAAATAATAGGCTCTAATATTCCAGTTTTTTATTTTTTAAAAAAAATCGGAAATTATTTATTTTAATTTACTGATAAAATAGATAACATATATTTTATTTTATTTGTAATCTTCTCCTTGACTGCGTGTTGTCCTATCCCGAGTGACAGTTGGCATCGGTCCGCGGGTCAACCGTCTCAATTCCCGCCATAACCTCTATATATATACTCCGCCTCTTTCAGTTCCCGCCACCAGCCATGTCGCAGATATCCTCCTCCCGCTTCTCCACGGAGCAAGAGACCTCCATGCTCATCTCCGCCCTAGTCAGCGTCATCTCCGGCGCCACCACCTCCTCTCCAGACCTCATCGCCCTCGCGCCCCCCTGCAGCCTCTGCCGCATCGACGGCTGCCTCGGCTGCGAGTTCTTCGGCGTGGAGGCGACGACGAGCGGCGGGGGACCTGCGGCGGCGAAGGCGCCGAAAACGAGGAGAATAAGAGTGAGGAAGGGCAAGTACCGCGGCGTGCGGCAGCGGCCGTGGGGCAAGTGGGCGGCAGAGATCCGCGATCCCTGGAAGGCGGCGCGCAAGTGGCTCGGCACCTTCGACACCGCCGAGGAGGCCGCCCGAGCCTACGACCGCGCCGCCTTCGAGTTCCGCGGCCCGCGCGCCAAGCTCAATTTCCCACTGCTGCCCTCCTCCGGCGCTCCGGAGCTGAATGCCACTTCTCGGGCGCCGCCGTCGGTGAACAGCAATCAGCCGCCGCTGGCGGCCGATCGGCAAGTGGAGCAACTGTGGGACATGTTCTTGATCGACGAAGACGATGATGATCGTCGATTTTTTTGAATTAGAAATGGATAATTGATTTGTTTATTTCATTCATTATGATGCTTCAAAAAAAAGGCAGGGGCATAACTGACTTGATTAAGATGAAACAAACTTATAGAAAAAAAGTAAGAGTTCAAATTTTGATAAAGTTGAGAAATATTCTTCCGTCGTAACTAATTATAATTTCTCGATTTAACTTCTCATATAGGATCGTAGGATAATTTTTCGATTTACCTCCTCATATAAGATCGTAGGACCGATCGTGTAGATCGTTGAGATAACATATTTCATTATTTTTTTTAGAAGAAATCATAAGGGCACGTTTAAAAAATAAGTAAACGACGAGGGGTGAAAGGAAATGTTCCCTGTCATCCTATATCGCGTGGTGTGTTGACTCGCTTTCGGCTCAGCGTTGGTAACGTGTGAACGGGGCCACGACGATGAGCTCCTCGTGGGGCGGCGGGGGCGGCGACGGCGACGGCGATGGCGACGAGAGGGAGGAGGAACGCACGTGCGCATGGAGCGTCTGTCAAACGTTTCCCTCCCGCGCCGGAAGCCCTCGTGGCGGACATCGACGCAGCAGTCGCCTCCTTCGAGAACGCCCGCCCCGCATCCCTAGCCGTCCACCTCGCCTTTCCCTCTTCCCAGGGAGAGGCGGCGGAAAAGACCACCCTAGATGATTGGGATCGGCCGGCGGAGACAGCTCCGGTCTACGACAAGCAAGTCGCCGACGAGGCGTACAAGGCGGCGTGCTCTGCCCTCGCCTCTGGCGACGTGGGCGACGCCATCCCGCAGCAGCAGCGGTAGCGACCGCATCAAAGAGTAATGCCCTTTCTCGATCCGTTTCTTCTCTTTGTTTCAGCGTTATTCATTTTTCTGTGATTCACATGGTCAAAATAGATCTTTGATTCGAATAATCCCCTTTCTGTTTTTTTGTCCTGTTTGATTTCTATTATGGATTTCTGCTCTTGATTTAAACCTCGACCAACCGCTGAAATTCGAGATTAGGGTTTTCGGATGGAGAATTAGGAGATATCATTATTCAGGCCTTTTCTCACTTCAGGCAGAAATGTCCATACATTTGCAACCTCTAGTGAAATTAGTTTAGAAAGAAAATTCATAATCTTGTTTTCTCCAAGATTGAGTGGAAAACAAACAGATGCATTTTTCAGTAATCACTCAATATCTTTGCATTTTATTTTCATGTTAACATACTTAAAACACTATAAACTTACACAGACAGCACTAAACACTTACTAAGACGATGACGATACAAAAAACTTTTAAGAACTCGGGTAGGATTCTCTATCGAATAACTCGGTTCTATTATCCCATCAGCCTGCCTTGGTCGCCATCAGGATTGACGCCCACCAGCAAATCTTTGAGTTCGCCCTTCTGAAAATGGATGATGAAACTCAGAAAAAGAAGGGGAAAGAAGAATAGTTTAGGTTCAAATGTAAGACAATCAACATTCACCTGATGCATATTGAGCACAATGTCTGATCCCCCAACAAACTCTCCTTTTATAAATACTTGAGGAAATGTGGGCCAATTGCTGCAGAAGAAGAACAAGAAGAAGATACATTAATCAAAAATACCGAATATGATGCCCTATATATGTGGACAACACATCAGTAGTAAATTGCAAGAAAATTTAACTGCTCGTAAGACAAGCTTGAAGATATGGCCATTATAGCATAAACAAAGTGATAATCAACGTAAATGTGTTCAATGTGATATGGCAATCAACTAAAATTGCATCTAGTGTGAAGGAACAATCAACTTAAACGTGTTTAGGGTGTTTGTGAAATATTTGTGCACTAACCATGGTTGAGACTCATTGACATGGGGTTGATCTACTGAAATTAGAATGCTGAGAACTTACGTGTAAGCCTTCACACTTTCTTTGAGCTTAAGATCTCCCAAAATATCTCTTGCCTTAATAGGAACATCTGGAACATCAATTCAAAACAGGTAGATGCACAGTCACAAACTAACAAGAGTAGAAACCTCATCTTCTCATTTAGAACTCAACTGCAACGATATTAAGTCCTTACCATATTGCTGTAGGACCTTCACGGCCAATGCACTGAATCCACATCGAGGTGCACCTGGAAGACCTTTCATATAGATCATGACTGGACTTTCTTTCACATCCTGCAAGAATTTGTAAAAAAAAATATTATATATACAAAATGAAAGAAAGGGCTGAGTTGAATTTCTGTTAGTAAAACACCTAACAGACCCAAATACCTTCTCTACAATATCCAGTAAAGAGCCGGTACTTTTGTTCGTTGGCTGAAAGTCTTCGTGTGTATCGGGATCGCTAGTTATCTTTGTTGGGTATGTGGTAGAGGTGGCAACATCAGAATCAACACTTTGCTTGGTTGAGTAATTCATATATTGCATACAGAATGGACGAAATCCAACCTGTATATTAAAATAGTGAACTACTTAATGAGAATCCTAATATCCTCCTTAAAACGTGATACAGACTAAAAGAAAACTGCAAAAGTGAAACTGTAAATCTGAATACAGACTAAAAGAAAGCTGCAAAAGTGAACTGTAAATCTGAATTATCTCAATATCAGTTGCTGATTGATATAAAAACAAAAACAAATATGCAAAGGGAATCAATCTTTTACAAATTGACATCGAAATGATATTGATCCATCGATTGTCAAACATTTACATGGTTATTTCTTTATAAAAAATTGCGAGTGACTAATAACACTAAGCCCTATGAACAAGAAATTATGAGAAGGGAAAACAAAGATCTTTGTCAATATATTCACCATTCCACATAAAATAGTCAAATTCAAATTGGAGTGGTCTGTTTTTTTACACTAGATCCAGATGAAAACAGGTAATGCTTTTGATGATAATCCTGACATTGCATGATCTGCATGAACTATTGATGATGGAAGCATGCCATGTGTCTAGTTCTAAATTGGGATGATCATCATTCAGCATTATAAGAGTATGTAAATCCACCTTATAGAATGAGTATATAGAAGAAACAATTATCCTTGATGAATATGTGTTATAGCTAGATAATATCTTCATCTTGGACTCACATATTCAGAAATAAATACATTTTTTCCCCAGAACTGCAACTGGGATGTATCTGATTGGGGGGGGGGGGGGGAAATTATTTGAATGAAAAATAAAGCTGTTGTGTTGTTACTCGATGCTTATTCTACTTGTGAAAGGCCAAAATTTGGATTCCATTAAAAAACATATGAGCATTGAGTTCTGAGTATAGATGTAATACTATTGTAATCCATGTTACTAAACATATTGATGGCATCGCCAACTGAGCAGAAGTTGATTTGAGTCTTACCTTTGCATTGTAAATGGAACTTGCTGTGGCCCTCAGGATTTTGGTTGAGAGTTGTTTTGCCATTGGGATGAAACAAGTTGATTCCAATCCACTTGACAAAGAAAGATTTTAGCTGCAAAAGACAAAACAAAGGCAATTAAAAGATATTCAATATTTGTCATATAAGACATAAAATTGTCTGCAATTTCTTTGGATAATCTGACATGCAAAAGAGTCGTTTATCATATTGTTGTACGCTATCACCACTGATTAAGCTCGTCTTCTGAGCATGAACTGACGTAATGACCATGGTAGTTGATACTCTTACGGATCTGTACGCATATTGGTTTATTTCTTCTTTTAAGGATAATGTGCAAAATGGGAAGATTGGAAACGGAAGAGGGCGTTGATAAGATGGAGAAGGGACACCACGCCCTTTTTCGACTTGTTGCAAAATCAGATAGAAGGTACGAAAACTACATGGAGCCAGAACGAAAACGTCTGGTTCGAATAGGAGCACGCAGGAAAAAACTAAGCCAGAACAAACCTAGATCCCAAAACCCTCGTCAGTAAAAACCCATGTAAGGCAACTGCTTTGCCCTAGTTTTGCCTCGATGTTGGTAACCTTTATCAGGGTAGCAAAGGATGATGAAGCTAATTGGGCGGACAACATGCGAGAGGGGCGTACCGGAGGGAGGTGAGACTGAAACGAGAAGGCCCGGAAGAGGGTTGCTCGTCGCCGACGATGAGCGGAGGCGGCGGATAGGACGCAGGGCGAACAGCAATCGTCTCGTGAGATTTAGAACTTAATTAAATACTTAAATAATCACAATAAATATTTAAAAATATTAAATATCCTTTACTATAACAAATACTGAAAAAGGAAATGACTAAATTGCCCCTACTGAGAAGATCATCCAACTCGCTAATTCTGTCCTTTAAGCAGTTGCCAATCTTACCTATTTTCCAACTCGCTAATTCTGTCCTTTAAGCAGTTGCCAATAATCCATTCCAGGGTCCATCGGATAGATAAAGTTATGGAGTTTTGGCGTCTGTCTTCCGATGAGAAATCTCCGGTTCCGCCGCGGAACTTCCGGCGAGAAGGTCTGCCATGAGCGCCGGAGGAGGTGGCCGTGAGGAGGCGGCCCGGTGGCTAGAGATGTCCGAGAGGCTGCTGTGTTCCCGGGATCTCATCGGGTGCAAACGTTTCGACATTCGCGGAGCGCGCGGCGGAGGCGGATTCGTTCATCGGCGGCGGCGTGGCCGATCAGGTCATCGCGATCGATGACGTCATCCTGTCCTCCCAGGTCCGCGCCAACGACCATGTGGACTGGTACTCCGCTGTCCTCCGCCAGTACAGCCGGCTCGCGCTCCTCCTTAGGCCTGATCGCAACCACCTCGACGGGGCATCCTTTGCCTCCAAGCTCGTATCAGACGCCTGGGCCGTCCTCTCGGATCCCAGCAAAAAGCCCTTTTTGACTCCGAACTCGACATCGCCGTTGCGGCGGCTGCAGCGGCCCCGCCTCCCCCGGCTCCGTCCTTCCTTCTTCGACGATCTGGGCGGCGTGCCCGTCCTGCTTCCATCTGCACCAGTATGGCAGCGAATACAAAGGCAAGAACCTCCAGTGCCCTAACTGCCGGCGGACATGTGCCACTCCTTTGCAAGCCGAGCCGCCTATAGTTCCGGACACCGACATGTACTATTGCTCATGGGGATTCGTTCCCCTCGGCTTCGACCCGCCGGAATTCGGCGCCGAATGGAAACCCTTCCGTCCAATCTTCCCGGTCACTCCACCCCTTCAACCTCCGACCTCAGAAAAAAAAAAGGGGCGGCCACTACCCCTGTAAAGTCGACGCCTTTAGCTTCCGGAAAGAAAGCCATGGCCAAGAAGAGAGTCGGGGAAAGCATGCCAAAGAAGGTCTCGTTATCAGACGTCGGAACGAGGAGTTCCGAGAGGCTCAGGGGAGCGCGATCGGCCGCCATCGACATAAATACCGAAACCTGATGAATCAACTTTCTTTCGGATCTCGGGAACATTCTCACAACATCAACTGATGCAGCAATTCCGGAATCAGAAATTATCTCCGATTGTGTTCGCCGGAATCATGTACAGTCGCTGGCTCAGTCGATTATCATCATAAAGAAGCTGCGACTTCCGAACAACTTTGTCAGAGGTAATAGCTACTTCACTTAATTTAAAATTTTGATCTTTTCTCTTTCTTTCCTGTTTGTTCAAGAAAAATGGCATTCGATCTTTCGCCTTGGCGTATCATTTATCATAGAAATGGAACTAATTGTTAGAATGATGATTCTATTGTTCACTATCAGCCAAGCATCGAACCTTAACATAAACTCGATCACACCAACTCGTTGTTAGATAAACAAAAAGGTGTTTATTGCCTGTCAGAACATACACACATCAACTCATACAAATACTAAGAACAATAATTTAAACCACATCACACACTGTTGATCTTATACATATAGAAGATGACTGATAGAACTCCAAGTTTTACAGTGAAAAAGAATCCTTGTGTTCAAGACCATAAGGAGCGATTTTTAATCGCATACTTGCTGCCTCCCTCCAGGCCTTCTCTGTACACAAGAGTCCATTTCTCAAAGGTGCAGTTGATGAAGTCGTAGTAGCCACCGTGAAGGGATAGTGTCCCTTCACTCACTCTGTTCTCGATCCATGGGTAAGTTAACAAGTTCAGCAATGAGCCATTGATTGATTCCTGCAGTAAAGAAAATTAGATGGATAAAACTTGCCCGAAGGTCTACTATAATCAACCTGTAATAACTACTTACTATGCCAATGTAAGTCATATTCTATAACTGAATTGTAGCATTTGATGTAACTAAATTAACTTGAAGTTAGTATTGCTGGTGTCTTTTGGTGAAGGGAGCCTTCATACATGTTTTATATCTGGAAAAGATCAAAGTGAACCTTTATCGTATGAAAGATGATAGCATGGATGATACCTTTTCACAGTGTCTGCACTGGGCTTCAAAGCTCAAATTTCCAGCAGCAGCCTTTGTGCTTAACCTCGCACTCTTTGCCACAGACACCCAATCCTTGATAAAGCTTTTGAATATCGATAGGAATATGTAACGGTAAATTGGATCGGTATGTCGTCTGCATACATTCAGTAAACATGAAATACCTAGTCATGACTTACCTAGAGTCAGAATCATCTTTCATTCTCATGAGAGCCTGAATGCCTCCGCAACGACTGTGTCCCACAACTAATATGTTCGCAACCTACGAAATATATCGATAAGAACCACAAGGCACTAAGAGTTAGTTTACAGCAAACTTTCTGTGTTAAATAGCATTTGAATCTGGTTTATGGAATTGACTTACCTCAAGAGAGTTCACAGCAAACTCAAGGGCTGCGCTAGTTTCTGAACCACCATGCTGCAAACCGAAAATGATAGGTTAGAAGTTCCATTGACAAATCTCTTTGAGATGGTCTGGAACACAATCTGTATATCGAAATCATTTGTGCGGTTTACCCGAAAGGGAGGAACTAAATTTGCCACATTTCTGACCGTAAATGCTTCCCCGGGCTGAAACCCCAATATGTTGGAGGGGCAGACTCTCGAGTCCGCACAAGCAATCACCATGAACTGCATAAAAAACTACCGATCGATCGATACCTTATGCTACAAACTATAGACAAGTTATAAAAGGCACTGCGTGTATGCGAGAATTAAGAGGAAACTAGATCGTAGTAGAATGAAACATTTCAACCCAAGTGAATGTATTGCAAGAACCTTAGGTGATTGGCCTTCGGCTAGATTTTGATAGTGACTGAGGTTCTCCCTATTCATTGCATAATAACATCATTAGTTGCGCAGACTAAAACTTAGACTGAGAAACTATGCATAAATTTCTACTTACACGTAATTCTGTTGTTTGAAACCCCTGAATCTGAATTCCAATTCTTTAAATGGATCTGCCCCGATGTATCTTTCATTTTCTATACGTTCTCTAGGCAATTGAATAGGCTCTTTGGAAGTTTTCCTGATCGAAATGTGTTTTTCCCTGTAAATAAGATGTGAGTCGATTATCATGATCCAGTAAAACTGAATGAATGGGAAAATATCAAACTAATGCAAAACATATTTCTTTCATAACAACATGAACAAGGTGATATATGTATTTATCCATTGCTAAAGGAGCGAAGGATCCATTTTGCTTGGACCAATCTTAATCTTATATGATAATGAACATAATAAGGACCTGTAGAGTTCAGGCAGGCATATGATCTAACAGGTTGCAGGCATAAGAACAAAAAAGAAGGAATGGCGTCATCGTCGCTACCATCTTTCCAAATTGGGTTCAGATTCAACAGCCGAAGAGCTTGCGAATCCAAAACCCGATGAAGAATTTGGAAATCACAGTGTTCTTCTCGCCAAGATTAATAAGACGAAGAAGACATGACAACTTCCATTACGGTTTCCTTTCTACCAATCCAGAGCCTCAAAAGGAAGTGATCTTACTCGATGGACAGCCGGATTCTCAGTCGCGCAACGTTCACTCTCCCCAAATTCAGCAGCGAACCTCCGATCTGAAACGGAAACCACTCGATTTCAAAACAAAACCCGCAAAGAAACGATCGAAGACAAGAAAGCACGCCGAGGAGAGCTAAAAGGTCTCACCTTCCTGGCCTCGCAGAACCGATAGGGAAATTCAGAAGAGGAGGAGGAGGAAGAAGAATCCGCGACCGGAAAATCGAGGGGTGCCCTAAGCAAGGAAGCCATGGGAGGAGAAGATCCAGCGGAGGAGAACGAACTAAATAGGAGAGAGCGCGCTTCGCCGACGGGGAAATCCACTGGCGACGAAACAGACGGGGCTTTTTTTAACAGCTTCCAGCGGTGGCACCGAAGGGAGGATCTGCTGTTTTCGTCGGGACAGCAAAGACGAAATAAATATCGTTCAGCATCGAGCTTTGGCTTCGCGGCCTCATTTCATTGGGTGCTGATGGTGCCGTGAGGTTGGCTTAAATAGCAATTGAAGAGCTGGTTCCAAGATTTGTGGATGTCGCCGAAAGTCGTCGTTAATATCGAGGCCACATCCTTCGCGCAATGAATTAGCTGGAGGCCATTTATGAACTTCATGTTCTTGATTTAGTTACTCTTTATTCATTATATTTCTTCGTCGTTAACTTTCATGATCATATTAAACTCGATGAAAATATCACCACAGTCGAAAAAATATATTTAAGGAAAACCATAAATTAATTGATGAAAAATGATTTAATTATTCTTTCAGAAACACCCGTAAAAAGGATTCAAGAAATCAGGCACAATAGGCCACAATTTAATCACAAAATCACACTCTTTAAACACTTGGAGAAATGGCTGATTACCTAGCTCATGCAGTGTCACGAGGTTTGGCTTCCTCAGGCTTTGGTTTGGCTGCATCCTCCACCCCAATCTCAGCTTTGAGATCATTGATGCTCTGCTCCAGTTCGTCAATCTTGCTTCCCATTTCATCTAGTGTACTGATGTTAAAGAGAGTAATATAATGACAGGTATAGATAGATACAGTTGTTTGTATCAGTTTTGTAATCTTCTTACCAAAATTCTGTTATCAAGTTGAAATTTGTAGATTAGTCATTAAATAGAGGGACAAAGCAAAGCCAACATATATCGTATACAAGAAGACCTAACAGTCCTAATATGCACCAGATGGTGCAGTAGCTTAAAGACAAAGCACAGGATGCCAACAACATATAGTAGAAATCTGTGCAGGGACAAAATGTACTAGTAAAAGTCTCAATTCCATCAGATGCTCCTTTAGTCCACCTAAATGTATAGATATTATCTGAATTTGAAATTGCAAATCATTTCAATGGGATTTGCAGTTTAGTTATGAGAGAAATTAAATTTTAAACAGTGTATTGGTGTAAACTATACGTTCATGGTGTTTTTACCTTCAATAGTTCTACAAGAGGCCAAACAAGGAGCTTCTTAAAAGTATACTTATTGCCAGTGTACAAAAAGGATATTCTTCAAGAGGATGCCCTCAGACATTGCCTGGAACCTACTTTGCTGCAAAAGGAGGTTTAAGTTTTAAGCATCAAATATAGTATCAACTAAACATATCTGCTAAGTGAGCGAAATTATTGCTGAATAAAGAAAAAACATCATACCATCTGCACGAGAAGGTTTTGGACCTGCAAAAGCCCAAAAGAAATGGGTTAATGAAATACCAGTTTTTTAAAGTAAATTCATATACTAATAGTATATGAAGAAGTTAAATTCAAACAACCATTTCAATAGAAAGGTTTAATAGAGATTGAATTGAGACATTAACAAAATTGGAATGTATGACTATGTTTGTCAGCAAGGCAACAATCCCTGTGAAATTTCAAGACAGACAAACTGATAAGACTCACAAATACAGTCATGTCAGCAGTGTTTTGTGTTGGGTACTCTGAATCTTGGTCAGCCTGAAATTAAAAAGAAAGCATTCAAGTCAATTGGGGCTGTAGATATCATTTAAAAAATTGGGGCTGTGTTTCATCCTGCATAGTAGTGGTAGTGACAACTCATGAAGATATTCATTAAGAAAGGTGAATGATATACAATACCGACTTTATAAAGTAAGATCTAGCAGGAAAATATTAGTAATGTTTACCACAAACCGTTTACGATGAACATGCCTCTGAAAATGGAGCTTGATAATGAAAATTTTGATTATGAAACTACTTAGACTAGATCAGCATTATCATCAGGTTATTTTAGAGTAAAGAGAAAATATATAAAAAGTTATGGATTAGAGTGTTAGACAATGAAAACAGACCATAAAAAAGGTATGTAGAAAAAATAAGGATTTTGAGATAGATAATGTAGGGTTAGCAAGAGATATAGAATTACAAAATTCAGAAATTAGATGCAGATAAGAAGGATAAAGGAAAACAACTATTAAACATAATAAAAGTTGCCTAAATATTCAGATTACTAATAGCAATAAAACCTTATAGAGTTAAAAGGAAGTAAGATCCCGGAAGCCAATCTGGACCTTGTTATTGTGTGACACAAAGCAGCCGATATAACCAAGTAAATTAACATGATTCTGAACCATTGTTCATGATGATACTTCACTAAGCCCACTATATATGATACTATGGGTATCAGGTATCAAAATGCAACACTTAACAGTGACAAAATTCCTCAACTATGAGCACTATCCAAGCAAGTTGACGATAATCAATTGGTTAAACATGAAATCAAGACTAGTTTATGTATAGATCCAGTAGCAATTTGTCAGTCTTGTTTTCCAATTACCCAGCCCTTTCGACAAAATTCTGTTCTGTATCGAACTCGGCTAGTCCTTTTAATCTAAGATTTTTCTGGAAGATAACCGCAAAAATCAATAGACTGTCAAATCACTTTCTCCATGTCAGACACCTGATCAATGTTTCAAACTAAACTTGATGGAAATCAAAACCACGATGAGATTATGAACATTCATACTACCAAATCAGAGCGAGATCAAAAGATAGATCCAAAGGAAGATGCCCATCGATTCCTGCAGCGATCTAGGGCGGCAAGCGATCCAACCGACCATCGGAGAGATGAACAATGAACAAACGATAAGATCTAGCAGTAAGTCGGGATCAATGGCACTGACCTTGACGCTTCCGGTGTTACTGCCGGCCATCGCGAAGCCTTACCGTTTCTGGATGATTCCTGGGAGGAGGAATGCTTAACATTGTAACGGTCGTTATAAAATGACTCGGGGAACTGGAAAAGTCAAGTCCGTTACGCTGGACGTTATATAGTATAATTCCGCTAATAACAGATCGGGCCGTTACATTGTACATAATAAGTAATTGTGATCATTTTCAGCTATTTTTCCTCGCAATTTCTTTGCAAAAATAATAATAATTTTATTATCGAATTACCAGACAAGTTTTACTAAATTAAATATTTGATATAAAATTAGGAAAAATTCGAATTTTTTTTTCTTCCAATTATAGAGGTGACTCTTTGATTTCACCCGATCATGGCTAAGAAAAACCGATTCCAACTCATTCTTCCTCCGTTTCTCTTCCGATTCCAACTCACCTCTCATGGAATTTGCGGCGAGAGATTCATTTAATCCCCGCCGATCGCCATTTCCTCTGCCATGGAAAGAACGACAGGGCAGAGACGACAACTCCTCCATCTTGTCCTTCTCCAGCAATGGCAAGGATCAGCAACGGCGTGGTGGGCGCCCTCAACCTCCTGACGCTGCTGGCGTCGCTGGCCGCGATCGGGGTGGCGCTGTGGCTCCGCCTGCGCGGCGGCACGACGGAGTGCGAGCGGGTCCTGTTCCCGCTGCCGCTGTCGCTGGGCGCGGCGACTCTCGTGGCCTCGGCGCTGGGCCTCGTCGGCGCCTGCTTCCGGCGGCGGGCGTTCCTGTGGGCGTACCTCGCGCTGCTCTTCGTGGTGATCGTGGCGGCAGTGGCGCTCACGGTGGCGGTGCTGGTGGTGACGCACAGGGGAGCCGTCGGGCGGAAGCTACAGCTGCCGGGGCACATTAAGGAGCACCGCCTGAAGGACTTCTCGCACTGGCTGGCGAAGAGGGTGCTCGAGTGGAAGAACTGGGTCGTGATCGAGTCGTGCCTGAAGGAGAGCGGCGCGTGCCGTAGTGCCGCCGGCGTCGCGGCCAGCCCTACCGACGTCGACTTCTACGAGAAGCTATCGCCGATCCAGGTCCGGTCGACATTTACCAATCCCACCACGAACTTTCAGATAATTTCATTTTGCTCCCAGACTCTGCTAATCAATTTTCCAAAACGCTACCACAACTTTAAATATTTAAATTATCATGATTTCAACATTTTTAGTCTGGTTGTTGCAAGCCACCGAGGTACTGTAAGTTCATGTACGTGAACACTACGACGTGGGTGAGCCCGAGCTTCGCCGGCGCTGCTTCCTCGCCGCCTGATTGCTCGGCGTGGAGCAACGACGAGGACAAGCTTTGCTACGCGTGCGACTCGTGCAAGACTGGAGTTATCATGACGCTCAAGGGCGGATGGAGGAAGCTCACTGTCGCCAATATCGCACTGCTTTGCTTCCTCATAGTCGTTTATGCAATCACTTGCTGTGCACTCAGGAACGATGAGCATCTGCGACAACGTTCTGTCTGTGCATTAATTAAGAGAGTAGACAACCCTTAATTACCTTTGATTCATTGCCTTTTAAACCTTGTAGAGTTGTGTGTTTTTGTTATTCATTTAGAAATTAATATCCATTTGAACTTATGAATTAATTAATTGTTCTTTCTTCTAAATGAGTAGGCAAAACCATACTAGACAATCATGCAGAGCAAGGATGTTGTTTTCAAAGAAATTCTAAAATTTAGGCACAACCATGCATGCGTGTGTTTAATTATTATTTCGGCTGGATGTTGTCGACAGTTAAGTCATCAGTCAATGATATACCACCTCAATTTTTGTTGGTCCCGCCGATGAGAAAAATCTGAGGAAGCAGAGAATTGAGCAAGCGGATTAGCAGGACACTAGAGATTTTCGACGGGGCCACTCCGACGCTCAAATCAGAAGAGAACAAGAAGAAATAGTATGTATGTATAAAGAATTTCTCAATTTTTTTTTCATACCTGTGGGGGTTTATATAATAGCAGAGGGAGCGTGATCTTTAGAGATTAACGCATGTGATTCACCATTAATGCGCCATTAAAGCGGTATTAAAGGCATGACCTTTGACGGTTTCCAATCCAATGCCTCAGCGGGATTGATTATCTTCATTTGACGGTTGTGCGCATAAGTGTGCATGATTTTCGGGGACAAAGTTTGGGAACTTGGTCACCGTCCTTATCCTTTTGGATGAGTTGATAAGTCTGAGCTAAGGAGAAGGGTCAGTCTATTTGCCCGTTGATGGCTGACCTAACGCGTGAGGTCGGAAGACGTGTGATTGAGCTGTATGAATGGGCGAGTTGTGAGAGCATGTGGTCGAGCTGTATGAATGGCCAAGTTGTGAAAGCATATGGCCGAGCTGACCTGTATGTATGGTCGAGCTAAACTGAGCGTGCGACTGAACTGACCTAAATATATGGCCGAGCTGAACTGGCCGTGCTGAATTGATCATGTGGCCGAGCTCACCTAAATGTGTGGGCGAGCTGACCTGAATGACAGAGCTGCTGAGCTGACTAAGTGGCAGAGTGGTCGAGCTGACAGAGCTGCCGAGCTGAGCTGAGCTACTGAGTGTCTGACCGAGCTGACCTATGTGTCTGGCCGAGCTGACTTAAATATATGGTCGAGCTTACTTGAATATATGGTCGATCTGACCTGAACATGTGGCCGATCTAACCTTAATATATGGCCGACCTGACCTAAATGTGTGGCTGAGCTCGAGCCATGATTTGCTCTTTGACCTTATATATGTTAGGTCCCTTATATATGTTAGGTCGGATACCACTTTGGATCGATTGTTGACTTCTTTTTGCCATGTCAGACCAGTCAAGATCCGCCATATCAATTGTCTATAAACTTATTAATTATTTGCATATCATCATTCTTAAACATACTCATTATAACTTCGACTATTGAAGAACAAGACACGATCCATTCGTCTAAACTAGTAGAGGTGAGTCAACCTGATCGACCCATATAAAATTTTATAGTATTCAATTACTAATTAAATAATCATGTCGGAGCTAGTCAAAACAAAATCTATCACGAGTCAAAATGATCATGCGACTCGATCTGAAATTGTGACCCCCTAGCTATTAATCATTGACTTGCTCCTTTCTTGCTTAGCTGTTGAGGAATGGCCATAGCACATGCAAGCACATGCACACTTTATATATATAATACATAGATTAATTAATATATGTCGATCACTACTCACCATGCTCGGAATGCATGGAGGGCCATCATCACTATTGTCTATTAAATCTAAATTTTCCAACTATACGTGTCTTATCCTTCATTAGACCCCATTAATATGAGTGTTCAAATCAAGTCCCTTTTTCAAATTAAAATATTAATTAATATTACATTGGTGAATTGCATGCTCTTCTATACCATCCAATCAATTAATCAATATATATATATATATATATATAGGTTAATTAGCCAATAGTTAATTGATTAATTAATTGCTTAGGGCCAAAATTAGTTAGGCCAGATTTCGCATTCAGGTTTAATTAATAAATTAAATAAACCCTCGTGTGTGTCCATAAACAAATATATATATCACACACGCTGTCCTACACGTGCGACAACGCTGTCAGACACGTGCACATGACATGACGTGGCGTCCATCCCGTGGCCCCCACCCCCGCAACGCAACAAAAGCTCCCCGTGAATGGATCGGCCTTCGGCGGACGTTTCGGTTCGCCCCACGATGTTTCAGAAATGTCAATTGTGTTAAATCTTTTCGGTTTTAGAAGCGCATTCGGCAAAGTTTTGATGGTGTATATTTAAATTTTAAAATTCTGGGGGTTGAATTGGAAATCAACCTCGCCGCTTATATAATAAACTCATCTCCTCCTTGCCGACTCAACCACATGCTCCTCCTCCTGTTCTTCCTCCCCTTCGACTCTCTCCGCTTCCGATCATTAATCCGCGATGAACTCTCCGAGAAATCAGCGCCGGCGGCCGCAGGAGGCTGCCAGGGGACGGCGGAACCAGACTGCGAAGAGCTGCGGCGGAGGCCGAGGAGTTAAAGCGGCACCGGAGCGGGTGAGCAGGAGGGTGAAGGAGCTGCAAAGGCTGGTGCCGGGCGGCCGGGATCTGACGGCGGCGCAGCTCCTCCTGCGCACGGCGGAGTACATCCGGCGTCTGAGGTTGCAAGTGCAAGTCTTGAGGATTCTTTCCGACGACCTAGGCACTGCGCCGGCCGCTTAATTAATACAAAATCAATCCGGCCTTGAATTATTACTGGTTAATTAAAATATAAGATATCATCCTGCAATTTTTTTAAAATTGTAAGAAATATATTAGTTATTCGAGTTTATTCACATATATATATTATGATCGTATATTTGTATTTTATAATCTCTCAATTAAGCAAGCAATGAAGAAAAATGATATTGCTATAGTTTTTATGCATAACATAAAATGTTCACCAATAATTTTATAAAATATGCCATCATATTAGCAGTCAATTGTAAATTTTAATAAATTATTATGGTTGGTAGCACTTAAAATCAAATTATTTAGATATATATATATATTTTAAAAAGTAAACAATAAAAAATAATTTCAATTATAATTTCATTATTTATATATATATATTTTTAAAAAGTAAACAATAAAAAATAATTTATATTATAATTTCAATAAAAAATAATTTCACTCACTGTGTAGATTTTAACGGGCCTCGAATAATTTCAGCGGCCCATTAGAATTTCGAAAACTGAATTCCAACGAGAAAATGGCGGGAATCTAAAAGGTTTTTATCTTTAAAAGACAAAAGTGCCCCTCCAATGTCGAGCGACCTCTTCTTTGGCCTCGATCGCCCACCACTGGTGTTAAGACTTAAAGGAGCCGAGCGAACCCTAGCCTCCTCCCACACCCGAGCGCCGCCTTCCCCTAACGCGATCGCCGCCTCCTCCCAGCCGCGATCGCCCCCTTCTGCCCTAATCGCGACGCCGCCCGCCTTCGGTTGCAAACGCCGCCGACCCGCCCTGAACACCGCCTGCAGCGCCCGCGATACCTTGCCTGCCGTCCGCCCGCGACGCCGGCCGACCGCCACGGCACTTTCAGCCGCCCGACGCCGAAATCGTTGCTCGCCGACCAAGCGATCGCCGCCTTGCGCCCGTGAAGCCACTGCCGCGCCGCGATCCCGGCTGCAAGGTTTCCCCGATCTCTGTCTCCGCATCCTTTCTTTGGCCGGTTTGATGGATTTAGGGTTGATGACTTTGATATGAGATTTTAACCTTGATTGTTCCCTTATTAAGATAGGTTATGATTCTAATTAAAAGGATGTCTACAAGTTGCATTTTCCTGCTTTGTCTCATTCCCAACAATAGGAATAGGTTAAAGGAAATTGCAAGGTAGATTTTTCGTTAATTGATGTGTAGTTAGGATAGATAAATAATTAGATTATGGGATAAAGGTAGTAAGAATGTGAAATATTATGAGGAAGCGAATATTTGACTTAGGGTGGTTCGAAATGTTTAGATTTCGTACTATTATTCTTATTGAATAATATTCTGATTATTTGAATTATTTTAATATTATGTATAGATACTAGTTTGAGTGGAGTACGTTGATTTGCTGACACTCGAAGGTGGGTAAAGGTGGGTACTTCTATCCTTAGACTCTTACATTTTTCCTGTGCATGAATAATTAATTTTAAATAGATATATATGTATACAATTAATAATGGTTTTAAAAAGGAGATTTTAAAATGATCTTTAAACTATTGAAACGAGGTTAAAATAATTAAATTATTAAAGGGTAAATAATTGATTTATTTTTTGTTCGCACATGGGTTCATTTGGGGGAATTAAAATGGGAAAGAGTGTTTTCAAAAATTCAAATAGATATTCTCTTTTACTCTGCTGTTGATACATGTCTTTATACTGCTTGATCTTTTATTTCTCATATTGTTGATATAACATCTGGTTGATACTTATCCTTACTTGTAAATCTTATAGTGATACCTAAATGAATGAATATATTTCATTTGATTTGAGTTGGTCGTTTAGATCAAGTTGAGAAAATACATATTGAGAATGTAATGATTATGATAATTGATGAAAAAGATAAGACCTGAAATGATAGATATAAAAAGGAAATGATAAATATTAAAAGGTGTCCTCCCCTCCCTTCCTCAGAACCCTAACTCCTCTTACCCTTCCGCCGCCATAAGTATCGCCCCGCCGTAGCATCTACCTGGCTCCTGTATATTTATAGGCTTCTTATTTCGGCTTCTCTACCGGATTATCCAGGCCAAAACGCCGCCACTTCTTCCTCGTTGAGTTTGTATCTCCACTTCAGTCGCTCACAATTTTTCCCACGGAGGTTTGTTTGGATCCTTTAGTGTTTAGGTTCCTTCTCTTGGCCCTGTTGAATATTGATCTGCTTGGAGAAGGAAGGTGCAGTAGTTCCAGGGTGCAGTGCTGCTGACTAGTCAAATAGCAGGCATCGGTAGGGCTGGATTTCTATTTATTGGCTGGATTTCTATTTATTCGAGTAGGATGCTAGATATCTAAACCGAGAAAAGGAAATGCAATGCTACTTGAAATTTTTGTCAGTTGATTTTCTCAGTTGTATCTGGCTCTCTGTGTTGTGTGCATATAATTTGTGCCACAGCTTTCTTGATTTTTAATGTGAGAAAATTTTTGTTTGTTTAGTGTCAAGATTACCTTTTGTTGTTATTATTATTTTATATTTCAAAGAGCCTGTACCTCGATTTCTGTAGTTGAAAGCTTCCTTGCTTGAAATAAATAAGTAGCCTGGAAGACTTTTGGGTTCTAATATAGTTTATGATATATGAAATTGGAGTAAACCTAGTCTCTAGTTTGGTATGTGATCCGATGGGAAGATGTTCCTGATAATGGTGGAATTTTCATTGTCTTGTATGTCTGTGGCTTGGGAGGACTAGTCAATTGTAAGTGCAATGAAGGTTTTGTACTTTTGTTTATCATTTGATTTGGGATTCAAATCTAATTTTAGTCCTGATGATTTAGACGAGGCCCTAATTCAGACATGGGAGTTTAGTTGATCAAGGCTGAAATCAAACCTCCGCAGCACTTTCAAGTTAATTCAGTGCCAGTAGCCATACATGTGCCATGTAGCCCTATGCCTGATGAAATGTTACAAGAATCTGTTTGTCATATGCTTGACCTACTAGATGGTTTGTTGGTTGTAGACATGTTAAATGATGTGGTAGCAATGTGGTATTAATGCATTATCCAGGTGCTCTGGTACATCAGAGTAAGTGTTGTAGTGGTAGAGGTATTTTGATGCTCTGGCTTGCTGCCTTGGCATCACAAAATTGCATTGACTAGATGCATAGAATAAGATGCATAGCCTCGTGTTCTGATATTACTTTTGATGATAATTAATATACACACCCTGAGTTCATTCATTTAGTACACATTCTTTCTGTGTTAACTACCTTTCTTTTGCTTCTTGGTTCAGGAGTGGCTGTTGAATTGCTGCAACTTTAGGACTGTTGTGGTTAAAATTTGGTACGATGTTAGCATAAATTTATTCTTGTCATTAGGTTTGTGTGCATCAGACACTTGTACTGTTAGGTAGAATTATCCCGAATGAGACATAACAATTATTGTTGTGCTTTCTTTCTAGGTGCCACTACTGTAATGAGTCCTCGTGTTTTTCTGTTTCTGTTTGTATATTTTGGGTAGAAGTAAATCAATCTAAAGCAATGTATGGAACCATTTGTTAGATCGTAGAAGTGAACCAATCTAAAGGTCATGTATGGAAGGCGTGCATCCCAGCTTTTGAAAGAGCAAGCATGCTGTGAAGCTGGACAATTAGCACCATTTAATGTAAGCTATTTCTTACTGTTCTGTTCCAAGAGCTGTAGCATTTTTGTTTACAAACAAAATTAATTTATTTTTTTTAGATTAATTAAGAGTTCTTTGTATTCGCCTATGGTTTTTAAAGAACTCTTAATTAATCTAAAAAAGCACTAATATGATGGAGAACCAGACAGATCAGTGCGGAAGCATTTTTTCATGGAGTTTCTGATAAAGCACTAATCAGAAGACAAATTGCTGCGTTCAATTATTGGAGGATTTTTTTGATGAACTGCACTTTGTTTTCGTTCAACCAAAAGAGATGGGGAACTGGACAGATTAGATGGGTTGATCTCTATCAAATATAATGCTTAATAAGAGGAACAATGTTTCGTTCCACATAGAACAAATACAATACTTAATAATATATTGTTTTAAAACTAAAATTGAGATAAATAAAAGAATCAATTAGACACACTAGATGGGTTGATCAGAAAATTGAGCTAGCCAAGTAAATTGATTTAAGTAATCAGATCATGTGAAATAAGAAAACTAGGTGAGTAGATAGGTTGGGTCAGGTGGACTGGTTGGAGGGCGTGTCAGTTGAGTTGGGCATGTTTATTTAGCTAATTGGGCCAGTAGTGATGGTCACACCCAGTGGGTCTAGCAACTGGTTGAACTATGCATGCCTATTGGGTCAATTGGGTTGGTAATGTTGGTCAGGTTGGATCGGATGATTGAGCCAGGTATATCATATGGGTGGGTGGATTGATTGAATTCAGCATGTTGAGTGTATCACACAAACTCACATAGTATGTCATATGGACTGGAAGAGTTTAGTAAGTCAAATGGGTTAAAAGATATCATTTTATTAGTTATAATATTTCATTATTATAACCAAATAAAGAAATAAAAAACCTTCTTTAATTTTTTTTTTTGTGAGAGGTACCTAATTTCCTTTTGCTTATCATATTGTTGTCTGATCACATCTTTTTGTTCGGCATGGCGGATCACTAGATGCTTGCATAAACTTGTCTAAACCTTTGGTTCTGTGATTCTAGCTAAATTTTTCTACTTATTTGAATTGTTGTGCAACCCTTTTTTTTTGTTCAGTATTTCAAAATAGTTGTTCATTATTTGATTTCTTGCTATTATGAAAGAATTACAGTGTGCATCATTTTAACAAACAAGGTAATGTTCCCATTGCAAGCAGAAATGCAGAATAATGAATCAGAATCTTACAGATTGGGGATGGTGCGGGGAGTGGTTGGATTAGCTAGCTAGTGCACCCCCAAATTAGATCTATCGTATTGGGAAAATTTTACCAGGACCATTGATATCAATTTATTACATTGTTTCAAAATTGTGATCATCCATATTTAAATTATTAAATATTGCTGGCATTGAATAAGTATATTACTGTATATACAACTGAAGCACTTTACTCAACCTAAACAATATTACTTGAAAGAAATAGTTGCACATGAAATTTGCTATGTCAACCCTCCTAAAACCATGTTTTCCAGACGGAAGCAAACTTGCAGACATATGCGGGTTTGGCAGTCACATAAAGGGTCCCTTCTGCAATTGCATATGCAATACACATTACATGCAATTGTTTCTCTAATTCTTTGCTGGAATTCCAATGTTTGCTATTTAGTATTTACTAAGGACTTTCCAACATCAACGCACATGATTTTGGTGATATTGGCTTTCTTGTCTTCTTATATGATACTACTGTTCTAAAGAATTGCTTTGTCCTTATAGGTAATGCCAGTAAATTTTTACTTTTTTTTTTTCTAGTTCACTTGTTCTGATTTAAACCTACAACTTCTGTCTGAAACATTGTAGAGCGATGCATTTGAACAAGTCATCAAGGAATGCAATGAGCACAACCTGCAGCTTCAATCATTAATCAGGTAAGCTGTAGTGCTATTTCCTTAGTATACCATCATCATCAACGAACCATTTGCCAAATTTAAACACTCTACTTGCATGCAATTAAGTGCCTGTTCTCTGATAATTTGTTTATATTCTAAATCAGGAAAATAGAGGAGCAAAACCTAGATATACAAAGAGCTAGGAATGAAGACCACTTTGGTGCAGTAATTCATCATCTTTCTTTGATCCGGAACAAACGCTGTCTGATGGCTTACATGTAATGCGAACAAGTATAGTTTGCTCGTGTACAATGTTAACTTTATACAAGCATCATTAGTTTCGTTCTTCTGATAACAGATATAACCGGGAAGCGATCATTCAGAGTTTGAGATGGAAACTGGGCAGCGTTCTTCCCCAAGAAATACTAGTAAAGCTGCATAATTTGGAAATTGAGTATTTCAAAAATCGCTCGGAGGCCTTAGAGTCCTACATGTCTGAGATGGATCTAGATTTGACTGTGGTATCTGGTGTTCATCGTCCATTATATTTGCGCTTAATTGTTTTACAATCCTTTTACTAAGAGATTCCAGTGATTTTTTTTTAGGATATGGTTCCTCCAAAGGATCCATATATTCGAGTGAGGGTGCTGGACGATATTGGCGATGTATGCCTTGGTGATCACACAGTCGCTCTTACCAAGAACTCTCTCCATTATCTTAGGCGTACTGATGCTGAACCATTTATCTCACAGGTTCTGTAAATCTAACTCACATTTCTCGTAATGTTCCATTTAATCACCACCCTTTTGTACTGTTATCAGGGTACGTTGGAAGAATTTCTAGACTAATGCCTCCCTGCAAATTGCAATTATCCCAGAAAGGTACTTCTCTAATCTCGCTTTACATATATTTCTAGTTTTCCAACCAGGATGATAAGATGATTACACTCATGATAAATTATACATTGGAAGGGTGAGCTCTCGTCACAATATAATATATTTGGAAAAGAGCGTTTCATTGTCTACCTTTTTTGTAATATCATTTGAGAATGCATTCATATTCCAAGAGCTTTTAGCGTCTCAGATAAGAGGATAATTTTCCTTCCCATTAGTCAAATATACTCTTGGTGGATGATTGTAAGTGATAGCCAGAAGGGATACAAATGGTGAGATTATTTAAGATATAATTTTAATAGCCTTTGCTATATAATTTTATAACACTGATAATATAATTTGGATAATATCTATAATATAATTAAGAAATATTTATAATATAATATGATAGCATTCTTGACTTGGAAAGGCCTTAGGCCATCCATAAAAAAAACATAAACTGGTCGCTTTAAATTAAAAAGCAAGTGAAATTAAAATTTCTCATTAAACAGGAAATCCTCAATAGAATATCAGATTATTATTTCTTGATTGGGACTCCTGCGGCTAAGCAGTCCTGAGAGGTTTAAGTGGTCGGGCGCCGACACGGAGTCGTCGGTGTTATCTCATGACAGCTGACTACTGATGCAAGCGTGGCCCAACGATTTGGACTGGTACTGAGCCGCAATTTAATTTAGATATGTTCCATTAAATAATTTAAATAAATTAAATTAAAATTTTATTAAATATATTTTATAATAAATTCAGATAAATCGATCTGTTTAGAGATTCGTATAGATCTGTTCACGGTGGATTTGAGTTAAATTTTTTTTTAATTTAAAATTAAAATAAAAAATTTAATAGATTTATGGACTTAAATTAGATCGTGAATTATAAATTATTTTTTAATTTAAAATTAAAATGAAAATTCAATGAAGCTCGATCCATTTAATTACAATTTAAAATTATTATTATTATTATATATATTTTTTATTTTTGACGGACTCTTAAGTTAATCTGTTTGACATTCCTAATTGTTACAAAGGTATGGGAACTGGCATCTTTCAAGTGTAAAACGAAGGGCAAAATGTTCGATGTGATAAGGATTAGTCCATTTAAGTGGCACCTTCTCGTTGAGGCCATACACCGAGGAAGACGACGCCCAGACGATCGCCGGCTGCGGATCGGCGCACTTGCAGGCCTCGAGCAGGGCGACGAGGGCGGCGATGTTGCTGTGGACGTACGACCCCGGGTTCTCGATGGCGTAGCGGACGCCTGCCTGCGCCGCGAGATGCATCGCGTGGGTGAAGGGCACGATGTCGAAGAGCTTGGCGTGGAGGCGGCCGTCGTTGATGTCGCCCTCCACCACGAACACGCCGTGCGATGCCAGCACCGCCTTGCGGGCCTTCTTCAGCGACGGATCATAGTAGCTGTTGAAGTTATCCAGGCCGACGACGCCGTCCCCGCGCTTGCGGAAGGGCATCGACGCGTGCGTGCCGACGATGCAGGAGGCGCCGGTGAGGAACACGGACTTGCCTTCTGCGCGGCGGGGGCGGCGGACGCCTCTGCTTCTCCCAGCGCATCCCGCCCCAAGAGGAGTTGAAGTAGCGCGAGGAGGAATCGACGAAGCTCTTGAAGCTAAGGTACGAGGCAGTGAGAGCGATCAAGAAGAGCGCCCACAGGAACATGGTGCCCGTGGAGGCGAAGCACCGGTGGAACTGGCGACTGATGCTGTGCGCCCGCTCGATCTTGAGCTTCCCCGGAGTTGGACGCCTGGGAAGCGGGCCCACCGTCGAGCGTGGCGGGCCCTGCTCCTGTGTGTGTCGGCGGCGGGGGGTGTGTGTGAGGGGGGGGGGGGGGGGGCCCTGCTGCTCGTATTTGTGTGAGGGGGGCGGCGGCGGCTGGGGGGGAGGGGGGGCGCCGGGGGGGGGGGGGGGGGGGGGGGGGGGGGGGGGGGGCCCTGCTGCTCGTATTTGTGTGAGGGGGGCGGCGGCGGCTGGGGGGGGGGGGGGGGGGGGGAGGGGCGGCCCCCGGGGGGGCCCCCTGCTGCTCGTATTTGTGGGAGGGGGGCGGCGCCCGGGGGCCCTCTGCTCGTATTTGTGTGTGAGGGGGAGGGGGCGGCGGCGCCCGGGGGGGGGGGGGGGGGGGGGGGCCCTGTTCGTATTTGTGTGTGAGAGGTGGGAGGGAGGGGGCGGCGGGGAGGCCGGGGGCCCTCTGCTCGTATTTGTGTGTGAGGGGGAGGGGGCGCCGGGGGGGGCCCCCTGCTGCTCGTATTTGTGTGAGGGGGGCGGCGGCGGCTGGGGGGGAGGGGCGGCGCCGGGGGGGCCCCCTGCTGCTCGTATTTGTGTGAGGGGGGCGGCGGCGGCTGGGGGGGGGCGGCGCCGGTGGGGCCCCCTGCTCGTATTTGTGTGAGGGGGGGGGGGGGGGGGGGGGGGGGGGGGGGGGCCCCGGGGGCCCTCTGCTCGTATTTGTGTGTGAGGGGGAGGGGGCGGCGGCGCCCGGGGGGGGGGGGGGGGGGGGGGCGGTGGCCGGGGGAGCCCTCTGCTCGTATTTGTGTGTGAGGGGGAGGGGGCGGCGGCGGGCCCGGTGGGGGCCCTGCTCGTGGGGGGGGGGGGGGGGGGGGGGCGGCCGGTTTCTTGGGGATAGAGGATGGAGGTCAGCTGATTTGACTCGGCTTTGCGCTGTCAGTTTCCTATTTTCCGACACTTCACTTGGATAACCATTGGACACGCATGTACACACTGTTATATATATATATATATATATATTAATTTTTTAATAAATTTTAATAATGCATCCAAATAACAAATATATATATATATATATATATATATATATATATAATATATTTTGTTTGAAACGGACCCTAAATGATAGATGAGCAGAGGGCAGAGGTAGACAGACTTTTCCCTGAATAAATCAGTTATAACTGTATAAAAAGCTGTAAAAATTGCAGGAGAAAAAATGTAACTAAAATTGAACTTTTTCTTGCACTATCGGATAAAATAGTAGTTTAAACGAAGATTAACATGAGCACATTCGGTCCTGAAGAATACACAATTCAGTTCTACCAAATTACAGAAGCGAATCATGAAGACCACCTACATGATCTCCCAAATCCATTGCATCACTTATTTTGAATCAGCACTAGTGCTGCTGTACTTCTTATGGCAAATAAAGGTATTGATAAAAATACTAAACATCAAGAACCTGAAATTGAATAACGATATTGAGGAAATGTTCAAACAAGTGCATAGAACTGACCAATTACCTTTTTGTTTTTTGGTCTCATTTAACATTTAGCTTCCAAGGTATTTCTCCGTCATCGATGCTCTAGAGTTGGTGGTGACATTTGAAATTTGAATAATCTAGAAAAGTAAAGAAAACGACCAAAAATTTCTCTCTGAAAATGTCAGACTTGTAGACAGATCATGGTGAGCATCAACTTATTATTCTCACTTCCCTTCCTCGACCACCTTAACAACATTATCTTCATTGTTGCTCTAGTCAGCCAAACATGTTTGCTCGCCCAGAGACTTTGCTGCTTCTGGTGTGATATCTACTAGCTGAAGGTCTTCAGAAAGTGTTCCTTCAGGAATATCCTGTTCAACATTTATAGTAACATCTTCACCGTCTGTAGATTGCTCAACTTTAGTGATATTGCCATTTTCTTTCACAAGAACTTCATTACTTTGAAGTGAGTCACAGGAAACTGGGGTTGGTGATGCCATCAGACTATCTGGCGATGAAGGTAAACATTGAGGGGAGAGTGAAATACTGTTTGGTGATGTTTGAGAATCACTTGGGGACACTGGATAGCTGCTGTTCTGAATCAATGGTTGGGCAGGAACAAATTCAGCAGCATTAGGATTCATTCTCGGACTCAAAGAATTACCATCCGGAGAAGCCAACTCACCATTCTGAAATGGCAATTTGTTGCGATGACTACGGAAACCTGAGCGATTGTAACCACCAGTTATCCGTGGACCATAGGGTACCCTCGAAGTAGCAGACTGGTGGAGATGCTTCCGAACAGGGATTGCTACCATGGGAGGGATATTTAAAGGTGGCGGTAAAATTCCTCCGTGATCATTGAAGCTTGGCAATGCGACTGAGCTAAAAACTGCTATTGTCGATGGATTAAATGGAGCTGCAGCTGCAGAAAGTTTGCTGCTGGGCTCTTTGGCTATTTCATTGTTCTTCTCTTTTATAGGCTCACTTTCACATCCACTTGATACTTGTTCCTGCATCTCTTCACCTGCATTGCCCACTTCTTCCATATAAGCAGCAGCATTAGTTTGGTTCATAGCAGTACAGTCTGAAGCAGATACTCTTAACTCTAATTCCTTCTCTTGAGAGCCTGTCACTGATAGTTCACAGCATTCTTGCATTGCAGGAGCTTCCTTACCTTCCGTAGTTTTTTCACTTATTTCTGAAATTCTCTGAGATTCTGCTGAGGTTGCATTATATTCTTCAAGAGTGCTGGAATCTTTTGGATTAGAAACCATAGCATCTTTTTCTACCACAACAGAACTTGCCACTTTCAGAGATGTTTCTGTCATGATAGAATTCATCTTCTCTTGGTTGTCTCCTTCCACAACAGAGCCCTTAAACTCCTCATTAGTAGATGCATGTTTGGTTCCTTCAAGATTTTTATGTTCGCTCATCTCCTCTTTAGAATCAACAGTTCTCTGTTCCCTTATATCTGAATGGGTTTCAACTATCACTTTATCTTCTGCAGCCTTGATGATAGATCCTGGAGCAGCCAATGCCACTTCTTTGTATGATAAGTTTTTCCTGGTCGAGGGACTAGTGTTCCCTATTGGTGACGAAACCATCCTGGCAGCTGTAGCTGTGGAGGCAGGATCTGCATCCATTGAAGCAGGAATGCTGCTTGCTTTCTGGTTGAAGCTGAAATTCTTGATGAACTTCTTTGAAGCAGGACTAGTAGAAGCAAGCATACTATCATCATTTGCTGGTGTTCCAGGAGAAGATATGTTAGGGAAAGATTTTGAGCGATATCGTGGATTTTCTACGTTAGTTAGTGAATTTGTATTTATTTTGGCCAAACTAGGTCTCCTTGATACTGTTTTTTGGCCTGTGAGAGATCGTCCCTTGGGGACAGCTTCTTGCCATCCATCTTCAGTTGGGTCTTCCTCCATGACATTGTCCTCTGGATTCGATCTTGAGACATGAATGACAACGATATTGGGCTTCTCATCCTTAAGCTCCATGGGTGGCTGAACGTAGGAGTTGTTTTCCTTATCATTGGTTGCCATCCGTTCCTGCTTTGGCATATCAACCTTGTCATCATCAATATCCACAGTTTCAGATTGGTTTTGTCCATTTCTATCTTTTATCTGCGACGAAAATAAAACATAGTAAGATGTTCGAACTTATGTAGACACTTATTCTTTGTAAAAAAATGCAAAATAGAACCTTTGCACGGGCTTGCTTCTTCTGAATTTCTCTGGATCTTTGTTCTGCCTCAGGATTGATATAATCCAAAAGGTCTGATACACTGCATGAAAAGTGCAACAGAAATCAGACAATCAATTAAATTGTAGAGAACCAAGACGGGGAAGTTTGGAAAAATTATGCTAGAAATTTTTTCAGAGCCACAATGAAATTAACTCCACTAGCCTCTATCAGAAGTCGTGTCATTTAAAATGTCTGAACCTTTTGTTCCAATTAAATTGTCTCGTCATGCCGTTCCTACTTAGTAATGGTTTAATTTACCTCAAATGACCTTTGCTCGCAATGGAAGCATCAGGCTTTGGAGTACCATTTCGTGCAGCTTCCTGTTGCTCGAGAGCCTTAGACTCAAAATATTCAAGCCATGCAGCAGCATCCTGCATCATACGATGAACACCACTGTGATTAGGATAAGATCACCAAACAATGAAAACAGATAGTATATCTGTCCCAATGTGAATGGTTACCTGTGTTCGTAGATCTTCTGATCCAAGCTTTGCTTGTAGTATGCGTAGAGTTGTCTGCTCATGCTGGACACTTAAAGAATAAGCTTCCATCAAAGACAGAGCAATGGCAATAGCATGATAACTAGCTGCAGTCTGTGAAATGAATATAAGGTCAGTAAATACCAAGAAGTAATACAATTTCATGTTTTAATTTTCAGGATACAATTTTTTTTCAGAAAATAAAAATTACAATAAAGAAGAAAAGGCGAAGAGGGAAAGGAGGATAAGTACTAACCTGTATATGATCAGTTCCGAGTAGTCTCTGATTGCATTTTAATGCCTCATGTAGGTATCTAAGAGCAACATGCACATTTCCTAACCCTTCTTCCATCATGGCCACATTTATGTATGTTGCAGCAGTGTTAGGATGCGAAGGGCCACAAGTCAGGTGCAATAGGTATAACGCACGATTAACATACCTGTCATAAACAAAGCACAAAAGTTACCCTATCCTAGTTGCAAGACAACAAGGAGAATAAAACATAAATGAAAATTCAAATAGGAGAGTGCAGCTCACTACACAGATCACTGATACATGTGGAAAACTCTACACTGAGTGAAGGAAAGTACACTCAGGTACATAGCATACAATAATTAGTTTGCTTAGTAGGTTGAAACATGACAATCAACAAGGGGCATAGAAATGTAGGGTTAAACTTCAGATAATGTTACTAACGACTCTATAGAACATGTTTGCTGCCATGTCACTTGTGGCATCCACAAAAAGATGTTACAGAAATCAGAGTTATATACAAATGCTAATAAAGTTATATCTTAGATACTATAATAAGTACTACCAAATATCTTAGATGCAACAAGGGATGATTATCATGGCACTAAGCTATTAGAGAGTTAGTATCAATGAACTTGATATATGGATGACAAACCAAATGAAGTTCATGATTATAATAATTTTAATGCAACATACAGTGATCGATCACATCAAAGCTTGGAGACATGCATTCATATCTATGTTTAGTGGTGCAAGTCCAATTCCTAATGGTGAATTGAGATATATTGATGGACATGTGGAGAAACCAATTTTAATACCATCTGCCTTGGGAGAATTATTTGATTTGACTTTTGGAACAACACTATGAGGTCGATCTCACGAGGATACTACAAGAAATAATTCTCTCATCCAATGTATAGTTTTCCTTTTGGTATTAGCAAGATGGTCAAAATGCTTATAACAATTTGTAACATATTGCTTCCAAATATTTATATATATTTTTAATTAGTATAAACTTATATTTAAAAGTAATTCTATACTAAAACCATATCAACATGATATGCTATCAAACCCATATCATTACACTCAAAGACACTGCTAGAGATTTTAAATCTTAGATGAGACATACTAAACAGTTCATCTAATATTGCTAGTAAGATCTGAAGTTGCATGTTTATATGGATTGTGATCAAAGCAGACTTATACCATGCACCAGAGTCAGAAAAATTGTTGAGGAACAAATTTTGAACTTTTGCCCAGTATGACCTATCCATTGTAGGTAAAAACATAATAATAATGGTAAAGAAAAGGCTCAACTTACTTCAGTGCTAGTTCTGTATGTTGAAGACGATAGTAGAAAACAGCAAGATCACCATAGCTTTTCATTGTATCTGGATGATCAAGACCTAGTTCCCTTTCATTGATATCCAAAGCCTTTTGTTGGTAGATGGTTGCCTAGGAATACAATGGAACTCAATTTATTGGCAACAATAACCTGGAAGGATAAAAGTTCTCATCCAAAATATAAACCACTATGTAAAGAAAAAATGAATTATAAAACCAACTAGTTTAATCATTCAAAAAAAAAAACTGTTTTCTTCCATGCAAAAGAACTCCTACCCTGCATTTATTACCCTCGAAGCAAAGAAGGAATGCCTTTTTATCTTCCTATTACAATGGCTTTAGCTTTTCGCTCAACAAGTATTGCAAATTGGCCAAACAAATTGTCTTCAACTCACTGTTAAACAAGTTTATGGCTTTAACTTTTGGCAAACAAGCCTGCAAGTTTCTATACAGTAAACTCACTATTAAACTCTTATACCTGGATGGATTACAGAAGACGAGCTCTGCCAACTGACCGAATGACAAATTCTCTTAGTTCAATAATGCAACATGTAAGCATTAATTACATATGCTCAAGCCTAGGGAGTGTTAGATTTAATTGTTCAGTCCCATATATTGGTATTTTAGACATTAGGTATTATTTTTAGGTATAAAATATATGAATCTACTTTTTCGCTTTTGCATTGATTAATACTGCTCTATCCTTTTCAACTCTTAAAAATAGCAACAAAATGGTTTTCATGCTAAAAAACCAATTCTATAGTATAGAATGTCATAATCAAACTCTTCACGAACTTTCTCCAAGGCATGTACCTGGTTGAAGTCACCAGTATGGTAGAGAACTACAGCCAACAGACTGTATGCTCCTGCTGTCATTCTGTGGTATGGACCACATACTGCAACTAGTTTTGCTAACGCCTAAAGTTAAAAAAAAAAATGGAGGGGAAAATGGTTAGAGATTTTTGAAACCAACAATCATGACAAAAACAATAATAAACAAAAACTTGTACCTTGGTCCCAAAGTTAACAGCATCTTCCAGTTTTCCCTTGTCTAAAGAAGTCTTAGATGACTCCAGCAAAGTGCGTCCATCAGCCGATGAGCAGGCAACATGCTGCAAAACCAAGTCAGAACAATCACTTACGGAAAAAAGAAAAACAAAATAATATCTAAAACTCTAAATCCTTACTTTGTATACAGGAACCATGCTCACAATGTCTGATATCCTAAAAGGATGAGGAGTCTCAAAGTCATAGTCTCTTGACACAAGCTCAAGTCCTACCTGCAGCATAAAAAAAGTAAAATGTGTTTTAAAGTTAAATCACCAAGGACAACTTGACAGGAGATAACTTATCAGACAACAGTCTCATGACAGATATGTTCCAGGACCTTGTGGCAAAGACCGCGTAGAATTGCATACTTCCTCAAGTCATTGCAGTCCTTTTCTTTCAATTTCCACCCAAATCTCTTTGATAGAAAAGATTCCAGCCACTTATGTTTGAGACTGATGTCATTGCTCAAGTAAATATCTGTATTATCAGCTGGAACTGATCCAAGCAATACATTTAAACAAGATGCAACGGTCCCAGCCATATCAGACATATCACCAACAGTTGCAATGACAGCTTGAAGTATATGCTTATATGCTCGAACTATCATCTCATGCAAACAAAGGGACTGCACGTGAGGAAGCTTGTCTGCAAGTTCAACCTGTCCAGAAGGTGAATGGAAGTGCAGAAACAAAGGCTTATTATCTTTCGTATTAAAAGTTAAACTTGAGCAATGATTGTCATACATTAACAAAGATTTGCATTAGACTAAAATTATGCACATTAGTAATCAATAGTTTACCACGCGTCCAAGTGAACACATCTGCAAACCCCTGGTATGCATAAAATCTGTCAACGTCCTTCCGTCAACAGGAGAAAGCTCGAGTGAAGCAAAATCTGCTACCTGAAAGATATTTGCAAGATAATAATAACTGACTACCTTGCGAAGCACCAATAAATATAAAGAAAAGTATGACAGTTTAGAAATTATACCAACTTTGGCAGAGCAATAGCCTCGTAATATTTCTGTGCCATCTCAATCAACTCATCTGGTGACTGACATAAAATAATTCACAGGAGTCAAAGATAGAAGATCAAATGCATAATTATAAAGCAATTTATTCTTGGAGGCAAGATTTTGTTCAAACATGGAAAGATAGTATGCATCTAAAGTCGAGGATGACATAAGAGATTAAACAGTAAAGAATTTTGTTGTATGCATTTTGAAAGAATCATGCAGCTAACAATAATTTCATGTTACTCAGGTTAACAAAATAAAATAGATAAATCAGTCAGGGAACAGAGGGAACACATAAAACCTTAACATGAAGACCAGTATCAGATTCTTTGAGGCGCATGTATTCTGCTTCAGGAAGCAATTTTTGAAGCATCATTTCCTTATCTTCCTTAAGCTTAGAACCGTCCACATGTTCCTTAATAAAGCCCATGCCAAAAGAAGTAGAGTTTTCATTTGCAGAATCAGTTTTCCCACCATTATCCTGTACCTTCTTCTTTATCTGTTTCAATTGACCAAATTGTTTACCAAGCCCTTTTACTGTTGTTTCAACTTTACTGTCTTCACTTTTCTTGGAATCAGTATTTCCTGATTGATTCTGTAAGTGCTGCACCCAGCAAGCCCCTAGCTCCCATCTTATTGACATTTTCCTTTCTTTAGTTTCTTCATCTAATCTCAGTAGACTGTCTTCTAGTACTTTTCGCACCAAAGACCTGAAGGAATGTAAATCTTCAATGTCTGCACAATGGGATTTCTGGATTCCACATGACGAGGACTTGCGCAAAAGCATTCTCAAACTGAAAGGTAAAAATAGCAGATTTCACTATCTTCCTCCAGGAAGAAATTAATCTCATTATAGTGCCTAACTTAAAATTGACAGCCTATGCACATATAAGGTCATTCTGAAGCAGTTTAATAAAGAGTTCATCCTCTTCAGTGGTACCTGTTGACATTTAAAGAGTTACTACCTCCCTCAGGCTGCTCTTCAATATGAATTTCCTGTCCTGTCAAAGGACTCTCACTTAAACCAGCATCAGCTGGAACTCTGACAACAGCAGTATAGCCACAGTGTCTAACCACTACTACACCAAGGGTGGCAGTATCCTGCAGAAAGAACATGCTACTTCATATTTTAATGACAAAGGAAAAGTAGATGCAATAAAATTAACCAAGTGGTGAATTTGTAACTAGAAGCATAGGATTATTGGTTACATGAACAGTTGCACTCTCATCTGCGGTGATTCCTTTTAGTAAATTTTGTTGACAAAGATCCTTAGAAGACTTTCCTGGGGCTTGAATTCCGTCCAATTTCACATCTAATTTAGTGCTGGCATTCGTATTGTCCTTTGTAACTGTGATTCTTAGATCTCCAACTTGTTCTTCATGTAAAACTGCAGCAGAGGGATCATTTGATTCATTTGAGCACTTGTTCTTGATGATTAGTTGTTGAATAACCTTGACAGCTTTCACGACTGCAACATCAATGAATAAGCTGTGAAGAAGGAAGGCCTTCCTATCACGGACTTGTCTCTCCTCTGGTGTTTTACAAGGCATTGCTGCAAGGATTGCAAATTCTTTAGCCCACGGCCTCCAATCGTTCTTGCCATCTTGTCCCTGGCCTCCACCGTTACCACCCCAAGTTTCATCTTCGGCAGGAAGAGGAGGAAATATTGATGGCAAATCTGCAGCTATCGGAGGGACCACCCAAGTGTTTGCTCTAAATCCATATGGAAGATTTCCAAACTGAAATAATGCAGAATGAACAATATAAGCCTTAACCAGCCAAAAGTTGCTGATGTTTGTTTAATGCTAAGTTTTGAATTAGTGATTAAGTGTATCTAGCAAGTAAAACAGTTAGAAGTCAAAAATGTAAATCCCTGCAAGATATTTGGAACTTTGATACTTCTTCTAATAAGTTTACCATAGTGATATAAGGAGCAAGGCATCACAATAATTGAGTTATAACATAAAAATGTAGTCTTGTTCAAGAATGAGCAAGAACATGAAGCTCAGTTCCATGCTTAGCAACCTTAAATTTAGCAGTAGTCAATGATTGCACACACTTGGTTTTGGGTGCCACCTTGGACCAGCAAAAAGAATATTGAATCTGCAATGAATTCCTCAAGAGATATCACACGTACTGCCAAAACATTATAAAGTCCGAGAATAAAAAACATACGACTTGTTCCTGTGTTTCCCCAGTTGTGGAGATTTAATTACTCAGTTTACACAATACTATATACAGTACAAAAGCCATTCATGCCTATCCTTTTAATCCAACAAACAAGAATGTTGCAACAGAAATATCCTGTCTAAGTTGGACATTATAACGGCACGAAAATAAATCAGGTCATAATCATCATCACCACGAGCTGTGTTAGCCACAACTATTTAGGTTTGTCTACATAGAGCTTATCCTTTATCAAACTCCATGTAAAGGCACATCATATATTCATTTCCCATATCTTAAAACATATTCAATTTTGTCAACTAAAGCTTCATTTGGTCTTGATAATAAATCAAGTCTTGAAAATAAGTAAATAAACTGGCAAAAGGCTAAAAGTAGGCCAACCTTATTGTGCTCGATGAAAGCTTTCATCAGCGACTTGTATGCCTATACAATACGATAACTCTTGGTTAGAAGGGAAACAGAAAGCATTGAAGACACCATAAGACCAAAAAGTTTACATGAAACCTTACACTATCAAAGGCTCTGCTTATTTGCTGCAACAAGCCAACTAAAGAATGGCTTAGAAGAGATCTTTTCCCAGTGGGATAAAACCCATCTTTCGTAGCGATTACGGTCACAAGTTTCCCATTGCAAATCTTCACCTGTTCGTCGATTTGAAGACTTAGATAAAATTGGCTCAAATAACTAAACCCTTGACTACGAATACCAAAAAGTTAAAAGGAGAACGCACATCAATCTGAAAGAAGTCATCCTCCTTTTTATCGTCCACAAATGATCGCGAAGACATCTTTATATCTGGAACGAGTTATGAGAACATACTTTCAAACTCAGATCCAGTTATATCACAAAAGAAAAGAGGGTTCTAGAAAAAAAAAAGAAGAGAGAATTGCACAAACATTGGAGTGGCGGCGTAAGGTGGGAGAACGAGAAGAACTCGTAGAATTGACCGAGCTTGGGCGGAGGGTACAACGGATCGTCCTTGTGCACAGTAACCGTAGCGGAGGTGGGAGAAGCCACCTTGTTGCTCCCGGAAATTTCAGCGGCTTCATCTTTAGATTCCTCCCCGTTTGCCTCGCCCGGCTTCGCAGCGTCGCCGGGCCGCGAATCGCCCTTCCCTCCCCCGCCACCTGCGGAAGACGGACTTTCTGGTCCGGCATTCCTCTCCGGAGAAGCTCCGAAGGCGGTGGTGCAGGCGATGACGTCGAGCAGGCGACGGATGTGGGCCACGGCGAGCTCCTCCGTGTACTCCTCTGTGACCGAAGATTTATAACCAAACGGTGAAAAAGGATCAACGATCCCCTGTCTTTCCCGGACAGGATCCAGGATTTTCTCCCAACACAAAATCAAAAACAATACACAAGCCTTTCAAAAAAGGACATATTTAAAAGAAATATTTGATAAAGCCATTTTTTAAACAAAGTAATAATAATAATAATAATAACAACGTATTTATTACTAAAAAGCTAAAAAATAGAAATGTGCTACCAAAAAAAAATAAATCAGCATTAATTGACAATTATTTTTTATAAGAGAAATTTCATTTATTTGTAATATTTTCTTATTTTTCCAAACGTTTCTTGTAGTTTTGAGCACATAAAATACTCTTAAAGTTTAAAAGCTATAATTATTTTCACACCAATTTTACTTAAGCCGAATAATAATATGACAAACAAAGAGTAACATTTTATCAGAGAGTTGAAAATTATTATTTTATTAAATAATTTAAATTATTTTTGTCGAACACTGGCTTTATTTATTAATTATTAATTTTCAATCATAATGTTTTCTTATGACTTAATGAATTTTACCTTCGACAATGCTGACGTGGCAAGGCTTTAGCGAGACAATCTCCACCGTGTCTTTTAGTCGATCACCTCGCCCCTGTCACGAGTTGAGTCACAACATACGAACTTAATAGATGCAAAGCGAAGATATTATCTCAAAAATAATTTTTTTAAAAAAAATTATAATATGCACAAAGAATAATATTATATATATATATATATATTATAATAAAATGTTCACATATATCATGAAAATTACCTCATGGGAAAAAGAGAAGTTAGTGAGGTGGCAAGCCTCCACGTGTACGGCCAACAATTTACGCACGTCAAGTATCTTATCGGTCGATATACCCTACAAAAGGAATTAAAAAATAATTAACCTCTAAAAGCTTCCAATTATTATCATCTATTCTAATCATGTACATCCCATAGTTATGTATATCCAATTAATTTATTAATTACATGAACTAATTGTTACTGTAATCGTTATTATTAGTGATTAGGGAGGGATGAAGTAATGTGAGATTTAAAGAGCAGTTTTGAAGAAATTATAATTATAGGGGTTGAAATGAATTTCCTTGACGCAAATCTAAGTTTCCGAGATCTGTTCATCGAGGGGCATTTTAATGATTTTAAAACTTGTAAGGGCGACGTCGAACAGGCAACAAATTCAGAGGGATCCGAATGAAAGTATTCCGTAAAAATGGCAGAGTTCCTCCCGCAGCGAGAAGAAATTATCAACAGTCGAGCGAGAAAACCTTGAGGGTGAGCAGCGAGTAGTCCGGCGTCTCGACGGTGACATCGACCACCGCCGGCAGAACTGCAGCCAAAGGTTCGACCAGTCAATGCATCAAAATCAGCAGTTCCAAAAAAGAAAGAAAAGAAAAAGAATTAACAGTAATAACCAACCATTAACCTTTCTCTTCTTTCTTCTTCTTCTCGCCTTTGATTCTGTGAACCTTGGCTTTCCCAGCCTTAGGAGCCATCTCTCTCTCCTCCTCCTCCTCCTCAAAACCTTTCAAATGGATTTCTCGCTTAAATTGGGGTTCCTAGAGGGCAAAAGGAACTGAAAGGTGCGAACTTTACATAAACTAGAGCAGGAATAATGCCTGGGAAAGAACGAAAGGTAAAGAGAAGAAGCAAAAGGAAAAGAGAAGGATTGGAATTTGGAAGAAGAAGGAGAAGTATGAGGCAGAGAGGCAATGAGAGGAGTGGATAGATAGATATCTAGAGAGAGAGAGAGAGAGAGAGAGAGAGGTGGATAAGGCTGTGGCAGTAGAGAGGTTTAAGCGAGCAGGGGCGTTTGAAGAGATGTAGAGAGTGTGGAGAGCTGGAGGCCTTGTAGGAGTTGGGAGCCCGCCCCTAAAATCTATGGCCAAGACTTGCTCATCGCCTAATCCTTCACTTCCCTTTCGAAATCCATATCCTCAAGTAACAACCTTCTCGTGTGCCTCCACTTTCCACTGTATGTATTTTCTTTGGTGGTCGTTTTATCCTTATTTGTTTTCCAGATAAGTTGTTGCTTGGAGCTTTGTGCTTAGTGCTGGAAATACGAGGGCGATTTCTGGGAAACAAATGTGGATGGCTTTTGGTTGGCGTGAAGCTCTTGATGGATGGAGCTCGTATTCCATGAGCGTACTCTCCGGTTTCTTTGATCTTCATTAGCGTTTCCATTAAGAAAGCAAGGCTGATTTTGACATCTTCTATGAAAGTATTCAAGGACATTAACCAAAATCTATAAACAACAAGTTTGGCATTCTTTTACTTTCGTGTGCACTTTACAGATGCCACAAAGGTTCACTTAAAGAATGAGACATACTAGACACATCGAAATGTCTTCTGGATCACATAAATTGAATTAATGATCTCCTCAAGTGTGTTCTTGTTGTTGTTCTTCTTCTTCTTCTATTTGTTCTTCTTGGTTTTCTTCCATCATGGTCATCAGCATGGAAATCTGGTCTCGGAGCATGGCGTTCTGCCTCTCGACGTCGCTCCTTTTGCTCCTCTCGTCGAGAAGTTGGACCTGGAGGTGCTCCAGGCACCGGGCGTCCTCCTCCAACTGCTCGTTGAGTCCATCGATCTCCTTGTCCTGTGCCATTGAATTTTGTTGAGCTCAGACAAATACACTGATCGAATCAGAATATATTCGATAAGTAGTTTCGATAAAGATATCTAAATTTGTGTATTTTTTTTGTAGAAAAAAATCTGAGTTTGATGATATGCTTGCTGCGTAGATTAAGGATAAGGATTCGCAGGGAGACGGACCTTTCTGTTCATCTCTTGGACGGCGATCCGGCGCATGCTCTCGACCACGTCGACGTTCACGAGCTTGCGTTTCTTGCCGACGAGCCACCCTTTCGGGTAGGAGGCCGCCTCGAAGTCCGGCGGAGGGAGGAGGAGTTCCGCCGGCGTGCGGTGGCCGTTTGAGCTAGTAGGTTCCAGTGGCTCGAATAGGGATCGCCGGCGCTCCGTCAGAGCAGCTACCTTGGCGGTGGCCTCGTCTTCGTCGTCACGCTGGCCGCCTACCGTCATCGCTGCCTTTGCCCCATCTCCGGCGGGGTTCAGGCTCTCCTCCTTGAATTTGTTCTCCAAACTCCGGGGTGTGGCTGCTGGCAGTTAATTGAGTTAAGATCTCGATGCACAGCTATGAATTCTCACATCTAACAAATTTGGCAAGATCATCAAATCATATTTATCTTTAATTATTTGTTTCTTCGTGATGAATCAAAAGATGAGACCAATTTGCTATTTCCTATTTTTTCTCAAGAAAGAAAATTAAAATAAACCTGATCTCTTGCGAGAGTTCCAAAAGATTCGAGGAGGAGACGAGGCAGAGAAGCCCTCCATCACCACCACATCGACAGCAGCAACTCGATCCCCAAGCAAATTCTAGAAAAATAAAGCACCAAACAAAAAAAATTAGAGCAGCTCAAGAACAAGGACAAGGAACAGAGGAGTATGATGAATTAATTTGGATAGAAGAGGAAAAAATAAATAAATAAAGCTTACTGTTGTTCTTCTTCGCCCCTTTTGAGCTTTAAGCTTTTGGTCCCCGTTTGTTGGTTGGCTTATGATAATATCAATGGTTGGTTGAAGAAAGCAAAGACAATTAAATAAATGTTCATTGATGTAGATTTGTGCCTGTTTTCCACTGTTTTCCACGTGCCATGTGGGTGTGTTGAGATTCTAGATGATCATAAAATCGATCGTGTGAAACCGTTAAGACGATAGATTCTATTTTTTACTGAAGAGTTGAGACTCGGGCCGTAAGAAAAATCCTTTCTCAAAGAGTTGAATTGGTCTGGAATCTAAAAGAATGCACACTACACAACTGTTCACCTTGGCTATGAGAGAAACTGAATTCCTTTGATGCTGAAAACATACGCTATTGTTGGGAAAGAACCAGACATCCAAAATTAGAAAAACTTCAAATTTGGTAAAAATAAAATGCATATAAAACGATGTTTACTATCAAAGAGATCAACTTTATGAATAACATTAGGAACCCTTGAAGATCGATCCATGTTTGAACTTTATATGGGCCACAAACTGTACACAATGAAAAGCAGGGAAGGGACAAACCTGAAGCCTACCTTGTAGAGAAAATTCTCATTTCCAGCGAAAATGAAAGTTAAAAGACAGATGGCCTTTTTCTTATGTTTAGCCCAAAATATAATCTCCAGGTCGTTCTTTTGGAGGGAGATTATCAAGTTGGTATATATTGTTCTATCAGGTATAATCTCTCTACTTCTCATTCCTACCATTTCAGCAATGGTGTTGCAGTCCATGATTTTCACTCATAGAACCTGTTATATGAAGATTTTGATTAAATCAGGAATCAGACATCTGCATGTAGATCTTTCCATCCTTTCTCCTTTCAGCAATAGATGATACAAGTTTTCTTCAAAATTAAAATCTTTCCATCCTTTCTCCTTTAAACTGTTAAAGCTTCATCAATCAATCAACTTTTCACAGGCTATAGCTAAAATCGAACATGATGTAGCATCCAACAATATATTCTGATAAAAAGAGGTCTCTCAAAATTTGAGGCACACTTTCAACCATTCCTGCCTTTTCATATGCCTGAAGCCGCAAACTAACAATTGGAGACTACTGGCAACCTGATATTCTCATGTCTCTAAAAGTTTGAGCAGAGCCAATCACATTGCCATATCTAGCTTCTATATTAATTAGGGTATAGATTATAGAAGTTGGAAGAGTTTTGGTGAAATTCTAAACCTTTAAGTTTCTCATAGCACCATAATGCTTCCTCATAATTGTCAGTTCTGCCAAAGCCTTCGACCATTGACCTATAGGTGGTTTCATCAGGATTTAAACCAACATTTTCAAGATTGTGAAATAAAAGCTCTGCAGCCTTCATGTTAGCTACTCTGCCATACCCAGTGATCAAGGTATTATATGCAACAATAATGCGAGACATCCCAGCTTCAAGCATGGTCTTCAACACAATTCTCCATATCTGGATACACTTCAGCTCTGTTCATCACCCTGATGATATCTTCTGATTTATGCAAATGGTGATCATAGTTGAGTATGCTTTGATACATTTCAATTTCAACATTCTCATGTGACCAAATGCAAATTCAGCTTGAGGAAGACAAGTCTTTTTGGCACATAGATATATCAGTGGATCGAAGACCTTAACATTCAATTCACACCAGGAATCAAGAGCCATTTCTTGAATTAACATAATGGATCTAGACCAATCCTTCTTCCTCGCCAAAGCTCGCAGGATGATCGCGACATGCGTTGGATGGTCACCACGTGTCCCATATAAACGGCGGATGTATTCGCCTAATTTGGGCCGGTTTGCACCTACATCTGGGCCGCATATCAACACTGATCTGAGGATAAAATCCAAAAATAAAAAAAGGAAAAAGGAAAAAAAATGGATAAGACTAAGAAGTAGCTAGCAAAATGATGCACGTTTTGCACATCAACTTAGAACAACCTTTTCCTTATATTCTTCGACTGAAACCCCATTTCAGATATAAAAACGAAGAGCATTCTGTAATCTCAAAACCACACGAAAGAAAAGGGATGAAAGAGATGGAGCACTTACTGACAAGAATTGCCTAACGCATTATCTTCCTCTCAATCCAATGCCCTTTCTCTAGTGGCAGAGCCACTAGAAAGCACTGGTCAGCATGAATGTGCCATCAACTATCCTCACACTCAATCATCTTTGCGTCTACAGCTCTCATCACCATGATCAGGTTGATAAACGTGGAAGCCTCCTTGTCCAGTCTCATGTTTTACAGTATTGTGGGAGACAATCGTTGAACAGCCAAATGTAGTGGAAGTATGCATCTGCATTTAGGATCAGCAAGCACTGTTCTTTACATGATTTGAATGGAATCATATTTCAGAAACTATACACTAGTTGGCTTACCACTATAGATTGCAATCATAGTGACTTTGACATCCATTAGCCAGTTCCCTTCATCCTCCACCTCTGGCACTATTGATCAGTGTGCTACATGGCATCATTGCTTAAGAAGATTGCAGCAAGTAACCACCATGGTAATAACATAAACTTGCCCCCAATGAATTGCCACACTGTTGTCTTGGCCAAAGTTGTTCTCCTCCTCTTTATTTCATCAGCCCGTCCCTCGCATCAGAGCGGCACAATTTGGACAGACCAATCTGCTCTACTGGAGTTCAAGAAGGGGATCATCTCTGATCCTGGAAATTCGCTGCGCAATTGGAATCTGCAAAGCCATGTCTGCGAGTGGTATGGCATCAATTGTAGCACAAGTCCTCAGAGGGTGGAGAGAGTTAATCTTAAAGGTAACTCCTTGGTAGGAACCATCTCCCCCTTCTTGTCCAATCTTTCAAATCTCATTCTGCTCGAATTGTCGGAGAATTCCCTCCGAGGATCTGTTCCTGCAGAACTTGGATTCTTGTCTCAGCTGAGGGTGCTTGCTCTGAAGCAAAATGGCCTACGAGGAAACGTCCCTGAGAGCTTTGGAATGCTTGCAAAACTTGAATTCATTGACCTTGGTGACAATGAGCTCTGTGGCCGTCTTCCTGTCATTCTCTTGTACAATTGCACAAAGTTGCACTATGTGGACCTTTCGACGAACTTGTTCACTGGCCGCATTCCTTCACAGCTCGGGTACCATCTTCCCTTGCTGACTAACCTTCTTTTGTATTCGAACCAACTCATCGGCGGCATCCCTGAATCTCTCACAAATTCAAGATCACTGGAGGAGATTGATATTGAGAACAACTCCTTCAGTGGGGTGTTACCATCAAAGATCTTGATGCAGATGTCTTCTTTGAGGATACTCCACCTCTCCTACAACAACTTCTCCGGGGATGACCGCAACTCCAATCTTGTCCCCTTCTTTGATGCCATCTCAAATTTGACTCACCTGGAGGAGCTTGAACTGGCAAGTAACCTTCTGGGAGGCGAACTGCCTGCGAGTATCGGTCTTCTAGGTGTCAATCTCTCTGAGATCGATCTCGGGCACAATCTAATTCAAGGGACAATCCCTCCAAACTTATCAAAGCTTGTTAATTTGAAATGGCTAGATCTGTCGAACAATCTTTTGCACGGTTCAATTCCATCAGAACTACTGCTGCTGCCAAATCTGCTGAGAGTCTGGCTGTTCAACAACTCCCTTTCTGGAGAAATCCCTTCTCCGCCCGCTCGAAGTCAAATTGGCCTCATCGACTTATCAAGGAACAATCTCTCAGGCCCAATTCCATCAGCTTTTGGAAATCTAACTCAACTACGACGGCTCAAACTAAGTGAAAACCAGCTCAATGGAACCATACCTCCAAGCCTAGAAAACACAAAGTTGGAGCTCTTGGACCTGTCCTACAACAGGCTAACAGGAGCTCTGCCAGCTCAAGTTGCGAGCTTGAGCTCCCTGCTCTTATACTTCAATCTGTCACACAACTTGTTAGAGGGGCAGCTGCCCACAGAGCTGAGACAAATGAACAAGGTTGGCGAAATCGATCTGTCATCCAACAACTTCAGTGGTGAGATTCCTGAAAGCTTGGGAGGCTGTGTAGTAGTTGAGCTCCTGAATTTGTCGCGTAACAATTTACAAGGACAAATTCCTCAGTCAATTGGAAATCTGCTAAGCATCAAAACACTGGACTTGTCTTTTAACCAGCTTTCAGGACCAATTACGTACTCTCTTCAGCACTGCTCCAGCCTCACGTTACTGGACCTCTCCTTCAACAACTTCTCCGGAGCCCTGCCGGAAGGCGGAATCTTCAACTTGTTGACGTCCGATCGGATAAAGGGGAACCATTTCTGTGCCGTGCAGCCTGGACATGGAATTCCCAGTTGCCATCGCAAGAGGACAAGCTCGATGCATTCTCGCAGGGGGCTGATATTGCTCGTCGGCATTGTGACAGTGTCAACTTTCTTGGCTACAGTCGTATGCGGAACAGTTTTCATGATCATGAGAAAAAGGAGTAGCAAAAGACACAAAGGAGATGATCCGAGCAAGAATCTTTCCATGAGTATTACCTCGGGCTTCCCGAGAATCACTTACAGAGAGCTCGTGGAGGCGACCGAGGGGTTCGAGAAGAGCAGATTGGTAGGATCCGGCAGCTTCGGGCAAGTCTACAGAGGAGTGCTCGGCGACGGCACGGCGGTGGCGATCAAAGTCCTACAGCTGCAATCCGGCAACTCCACGAGGAGCTTCAAGAGGGAATGCGAGGTCCTGAAGAACATCCGGCACAGGAACCTGATGAGGATCATCACGGCGTGCAGCCTCCCGGATTTCAAGGCCTTGGTGCTCCCGTTCATGGCGAACGGGAGCCTGGAGAGCCATCTCTACCCGAAGGGGGAGCGGAGCTCGAGGCTGAGCTTGGTGGAGCGGGTCAACATCTGCAGCGACGTCGCCGAGGGACTGGCCTATCTGCATCACCATTCGCCGGCCATGGTCGTGCATTGCGATCTCAAGCCCAGTAATATTCTCCTCAACGACGACATGACCGCGTTGGTGTCGGACTTTGGGATCGCGAAGCTGGTGATGACGGTGGAAGAAGGGAGCGCGGAGGCGGCAGCGGCGACGGCCAACTCAACCGCCAACATTCTCTGTGGATCGATTGGATACGTTGCTCCAGGTGCCACCCGAAACCCTAATGATACAGAAATTTTGCCCCTTTTTAACAATTCGAAGCATAAATTTCATTGCCTTTGTCAGAGTATGGTTATGGGAGAAGCGCATCGACCAAAGGCGACGTCTACAGCTTCGGGATTCTCGTGCTGGAGATGGTGACCGGAAAGAGACCCACCGACGACATGTTCGGCGAAGGAGTGAGCTTGCAGAGGTGGGTGAGGAAGGGGTACCGGGGCAAGATGGAGACGGCGGTGGATGCGCTGTCTGATCAGGGAGGTGAGCAATCAGAGCCTGGAAGTGAGGAAGATGTGGGAGACCGCGCTCGTGGAGCTGCTCGACCTGGGGCTCGTCTGCGCCCACGAGAACCCGGAGAATCGGCCGACAATGCTCAGCGCGGCCGACGATTTGGATCGGCTCAAGAAGTATCTCGCCGGCGACGCCACGGCGACGTTCACGTCCAGCATCGGGTTGTCGTCCGCCAGCGTCGGAGCCTCGTCGTCGGATTACTGGTAGCCACCGGATGCGATTTATCTCGCAGGCATTTGATTGATCGCTTTAAGATTCGCGTTGACTGATTGGACCACGTGCTCTCGTTTGCCAAAATAGTAAGTTTCGAAGGTGCTTGTTGAATTTAATTCAATTTTTTGAAAATAAAACGCTTCCAAAAACAAAACTAAAAGAAAAAAAAAAAAATGAAAATATTTTTGTTTATATTTTTCCCATCTAATAAATCATTAACTTACAACGGACTTTACATTTATTTGTTAAAAATTACGTAAAATATTTGAATTTCAAAAAACTTAACCGTAAATAAAATTCTAAGAAACAGTTGATAAACAACGGGAAGAAATAAAATTTCCCCTTTTGCAGACTGCTCCCTGCATGTTTCAAAATGAACAAAAATAACCTTGCACAAACAATATTGGCACAAAGTTCACAGGAGGGAGCTCCACTTATCAATCAACACCTACTCGAAACAGAGAGTCAGCCAAAAGGACTCTGTGAATGGTTACATCACAGGCATAGCAAACGAAAAGAATGCACTAGTACATGAACAGGTACGAAAACCAGCTAACAAAAGGGTACGAGACCTTGAACGATGTAATACCTGATCATAAGATGCGTCTTTAGCACCAGTTTCCCGCTTCACTGTAATTGTTGCTGCTCGTGAGTAATGAATTCCTTTTCAGATCAGCAAACTGAAAATGCCATCCTCCAAGAGAAGAGAAGAGAAGAGAGAGAAGAGAAGAGAGCTTCAGAAGTAGATGGATATGATCTGTTTCAGCAATCAATATGGACTGCGAGACAAGAGATTACCATAAGCAAGGTTTCAAATATAGTTACCTGCCATTTTTCAATCCTTGAAAGAAACAATACAGTTTGTTGTTTTGTGTAAATGCCTTCAATACTGACTTGAGGCTTGTGTATGACAACCGTATGGAAGCATATGACAATACCAAGTGATAGATGGATTGCAGTTGTCTGTCTAGGATCACAATATATCAATTAGCAACCTAGGAGAAATGAATGCAAACATGGAAAGACAAAAGAATGTGACATTATTGTCATAGTTAGAGCAAACATGGGATGCTACAATTGGTGTCCTAATCATCTCAAATTTGTATTCAGCATGATCAACGCATTTTATGTGAATATGAACTGGTGTTTAAGTTTAGGACATAAATGGATCATCTATGCAGATCTAGGACTTCATATAGGTCAGGCTTTGATTGGGCTTGTGATCAGATAATATATAATACGGCTAAAACTTGTGAGCAATACAAGGTTTAAATGAATTCTAATATTGGTTGCTACAGCGAACTTAGGGATAAGAGTTTTTCTCCAGGGTCAAGTGTTCTTAAGATGGTTGACGCTCTTGAAGTCAGAATTAGCATAGACTTTATTTTCATAACAATGACAGAAAAAAATTGGATTCATGGGTTCTCTTTGATCGAACTATAAGTTCCTCTTCGGATTAGATGTCAATTGAATAGCATAGCCAAAGGAACTATAAATTCCTTTTGGTGTAGTTGTGCTAAATCAGAGAACTCAAGCAACTCTTAAGTGTATGTATGAATGAATACATGGTGTCGTTCACTCGATGAGAATAGAGACATAAGCATTGACCTTGGTTTTGCTTGATAGTAGTCTAAGTAAATTAGGGTTGTCGGTTGAGAATTTACTTGATGACAAAGATCAAACAATTGAAAGCTACTAAATAACATCCTATCGAAGCTAAACATCCAAGAATCAATCATTATATAAGATTCTTCTGTTGTGTGATACATAACAAATTAAAAGGCGCAATCAATACTTGATATATGATCCCTTTTGTTCAAATAGGAAAAATGAGAACTAGATCAGTAGTTACACTGCAAAACAGATCAAGTAAAAATTTACTTCCCACTTTGATGGAACTTCTGAACTTATATCTTAGAGTTGTTCAAGACTCTTAAAGTCATCTATTCCAATCGCCCATAGGTATTATAGGGACTAATACTAATTTTTTAATAAATATAACACGAGAACTAGGATCAGTTACAATATAAAATAGATCAGCACTTTGATGGAACTACTGAAAGTATGTCTCAGAGTTGTTCAAGACAATTAGAGTCATCTTGCCTAATTGTCTCTACATATTGCCATAGAGCCTACTAGTATGACGATATAGCAACAGTGGCATTACATACAAATGTGTTCATCCACCTTGAGAAAACAACATTGTTTGCCATTTTCATGCCCTTCAGAATCACAGTGAATAATTCCAACATCTACATAGTTGTTTGACAGGGTATTTGGTATGGATTGTTAGTTTATGAGGCTATAAAAAAAGCTAGAATTTAGCCATTAATTTCCCTTTTTCTTTGGTTCTCTTCCCCAGACATCTTACCTTTAATGCCATACCCAAAATAATTGAAAAGCAATAAAATTAGTCAGATTACATAGTCTAGATGGGCATATCTTCAACATATTTCAGAAATTTGCACGCCTTCTTAATTCAGTCTGTTCCTCTACAACTACACTATATAATTTGTCTCTTCTAGAATAAACTTCAATGATCTTTCCAACAAATTAACAAGGATCAATAGTGTATGTAGTGATAAAAAAATCACTTTGCCTTTTAGCTTTTTGATCCATTGCTAGCAATACATTTATTCTCAAAATAAATAAATAAATGCTAATGCTCAACAAGTGATGGAGCTCATTTAACCATTCCTTAATATGTATGCCTAAACCTTACGATGGCAAATCTTTTGCTTGTGATTTAATTGATGATCAACATGATTAAAATATATTGTTTTGATAAATTATCAAGATTCAATATTAAAGCACGGATAACTTCCATTGTCTTATTTATGTCGATCATATCAATGAGTATTATATCATATAGGTGATCAACACGCTTTGCCATCTTTCACACTCTTCAAGATAAATTCATATTAGTCTGTTCTTCTAAAGTTTAAATTCAATTGATGATCTAATTCTTATAGTTGTATTTTTATTAGCAAATAAGTGAAGTGGAATAAAATCAGAATAAGACTTATAGGTATTTACTTCTTCCATGGTTTATTTTAAAAGTAAAAAATCTAAATAAGATGAATAAATAAGTATTTCTAGATTAATTTTACTTTAATGAATGCAAAACATATCAAGTATTGTCAAGTATTCACGACATAACATATTATTTCAATTGATTATCTACTTATTATACTCTTGTTTTCACAGGTAAATAGCCTAAATGAAAAGATATTGAACAACTACAATTCTTTCAAATTTATTTCACAAGTGCTTTAATATTTGAAACCATTTATCCCAAATATGAATTATCATCTCTTGTTTATCCTTTTTTCTCTCTCTGTTTCTTTCCCCTTCAATCCCTAATTTACTAGGGGAGTTATAATTAGTTGACACTTTAACATGGTTCCAAAATTGCATTGCTCCTGTCAAAGACAAACTTTTAGGACGACTTGAAACTTCACAATTTGCAATGAACTAAATAATATATTTGATAGTAAGGATCGATACATTTGCCGACCAAGTTTCAGCTAAATCATCAATCAAAAACTCATTCAGGCTCAAAGTGCAATAATATGCTTGCTGAGTAATTTTATTTGTCTTAGATCAGTAACTTGGATAACTTTAGTGAATCAGTAACTACTTTAGAGTTGGTGATGTACTTTACTCGGAAGTTACATAGATTAGTGATCTTCTTTGGAAGGGATCCTCATGAACTCTAATAGTATGCATACAAAAATACTATCCATATAGACCCCATAAATATTACTATCCTAACAGACGATCCCAGTGAACTCATGGCCTAATGGGATAAAGTCAATATAAACTCTTAACGATCTTGTTGCCACAAGGATTACTTTCTATCTAAATCTTCTCTGCAGAAAGAAGTTCAAATCAAACTCTTGTTTCATGGTCTTCTTTTCCACACTAATCTTCTTCCTTCAACCTTCATATTTCTTCCCCGTCTTTTTTTTTCCCTTTACATTCCTGGCGTCTCTTCCCTCTGCTTCACTGATTCACTCCGGTCATATGCTGTTGCATTGATAATATATAGTAGTAGTTGATGACATGACAAGAATGATTAAGTAGGAAGGGTGGGAGCTTCATAGGATTGATCACAGATATATAGCATAGGACATCAAGATCCTTAAATACAAAAAAAAAAAATTTAAAAAGTTGTATTTGGCATTTAAAATTACTCACATTTGTTAACTTTCAGTATCCCTATCTATCATGAAGCATAATCAAGATGTTGCCCAATCGATCAAAGTAGGATTATCCACGTCAGTCTTGCTATCTCATTATTGCACAGCCACCTCCTCCAATAATTGAACCACCAACTATCATCTTTTGAGATACAAATTGCTGAAGTGCTCCTCAAGTTTTTTTTTCTTTTTCTTTCAAGATACTCTTATTTTTGTTGCTGTATGCAACAGTTTCTGCCTTTTGAATTGTGAGATTATTTTCACGGTTTTACACTGCATGTATTACGTTACGTGGTGCTTTTTCTGGCTAAAGTAATATTCTATGTCATCAAAGTCCAAATAAGACCTGTATCTAACATCGTTAGTAGTCGAATTTGATTTGATAATTAACATTCTCTAGGTGTTAGGTATTGTCTTCATAATTCTACTTCTTTAAACTTTTTCATCAATCTTTGAGTTGATTTCTTGTGAAAGATTGAATTGGTCTTTGTTGATACAAATCCAATCGTGATTTGTATTGACATAGGCCAATTTTAACAACCATGATAATGCACATATAAATGTGCGAGAGTTCATACATCCTAAGCAAAATATGAGACAGCAATCTCACATCAATATTTGTTCATGACCATATTTTACGATTGAAGTCGAGAAACTCACTACTATGACAGCTCCTAGCATTGCGTTTGATCAAAATTTTATCATAACCTAGCTTGGATTCAATATGCAATCAAGGAGAATAAAAAATAGTTAAAATGAAAATTCATGTCTTGGGCAAAACAAATGAGTAGCTGAGAATGCACAAATGAGTTTTAACAATTATGTGGGAGGGACAAGGAGGTTTGACTGTCAGTATCACTGACACAAGAAGACTTTCAACAATATTTCTAAACTCGACATTTCCAACGGTTAACTTATATTTTTATTGAATAAATTATTAGTCTTAGTCTTAGTATTTTCATCATTCCTGACATCTTAGTGCAAAATTCTAATCAGGAGAATATTACTAGCGAAAGGATCAGAATCAACAGATAAAAAAGGTAAGTAAGATCATTTGTCTGAAATGAATAAGGGCTGACCTTGTATTGTGCATAACCTAGAAAATACCCTTTCTAGTGGATGAATGATGATGGAAAAGATTGAAAGTATTCTCAACAAGATCAAAACAAAAAAGAACTGTAGTTACTTTACTGGAAGAATATATAAATTGCAAAAGTTTGTTCTAATTAAGTTATTGGTGGCTGTACTAAACTCTTCGATGACAAACTTCTTCTATAGTCCATTTGGTTTTGTTAAATCTTCATTACTGAGAGTCATAAGGGTTTTCATTGATGGTGGAGATATATACCTTCTGGAAATGTTAACAAACTTAACCAAAGGAACATCAGGAATAAGAATCTATGTCGTCTACCAAAGAAAAACGAGAAATTTGAAAACCAAGCAACTACATAAAAATAATCTTAAGGAATAACCTATCATGGTCGTGAGTTATGATGGCATATTACTGTATTCTTAACTGCATGAAAAAAACATAAAACCGATAAAATACCTCCCTATACTACTTATTGTTTGATCGAAAACTAAAAATAATAATTACTTTGGATTCTACATTCAGGTTGACAAGCTTAGTCACTCAGAAAATCTACCTAGACTGGATCATCTCAACATACTTGCTTTACATTTTTTTGGTAAAAGAAAATTATAGAAGAAACCTATCTACAGTCTTCTCTTCATGATCATACAGTTCGACATGATGCCCGTGACAACTGTTTTAATTTTTTTTGCAATTCTTCAGTGTTATTCATCAAAGAGGTGAAATGGCATCAAATATGCGGCTAAAAAAAAAATTGACAAGTTTTGTTAACAGTCTGCAAATTTTCGTCATAAGAACCATAAACTTCCACCTCACAGAATTATAAAACTTGGTAGAGAAAATACATAAAATCAGACGACGGTGGAAAAGGAGCTATCGCATACCTCGAACGATCGAATCGTTCCACCCAACACGTTTGAACGAAGGAATGAAAAAAATCCCAGTCAGATGCACTTCTTCTTCCTCAACTTGCTTCACCATGGACCAATAATGCAGCAAACGACCCAGAAATCATAGAGTGGAAACATATCCGAAGCAAGCTTCTTCAACTTCTTAAAATTTAAATTAATAAAAATCAAGAAATAACATCAGATCTAGCAAGAAAAAAAAAACTTGGAAGCACAAGATAAAGGAAAATATATCATCTTGTAGGAAAGAGAAAGAAGATCTACTAGGAAATAGCGATAGATGCTTCTCGAGGCCAGGCCATGAGAGAAAGTCCTAAGGACATAGTAGAAAGCAAGGCAGGAAGATTCCACGAAAAAAAATGAAGAAGACAGTCGAAGCGGAGGAAGGAGAAGAACTGGAGTAGCAAACAAGGTTAACAGTGTTACCCGTTAAATCCGCACAAGAGGGAGGGGATACAGATAGGGATGTTATGCGTACCACCTCTGAATCCTTATCCATTCTCGTTCGCCATCGTAGAGTATAGTTCATCTCAAAAGTCACGCTTGCACACGCCAATCCACCTAAAAAACAAAAAAAAAAATCCAGTTTTCCCATTTCTTCGGTCTGATCTTCTGATCTATCGAGTTTAGAATTTTCAAATAACGTTTATTAGAACGAATAAAAGCTAATCAAGTCCACAAAACGATTATGCCCTACGACTGCCATGCCATAAAATGATACACTGCTTCATCTACCTCGGGTTTAACCCCTCGGACGAGACGTCTCGGCCACAGAGCAACAGATGACCGATACAAGATAAGCGAGACCAGGTCCCCGGCACGCGTGTCCTCCCCCGAGATGCACCGCATGGAGATACCGCCCTATTCTTTTCCTATATCAGCTCCAAAGGAGAAACGAAAGGAAACATGAATGTTCGTTAGTTTTCCCTAAGCAGCGCCGTCGGCCCGGGGAGATGGAGATGACAGAGAGAGAAGTGAGCACGCCACAGCGACAGCACCGCCGCGATGCCCTCCCCGCCGTGTGCTCACTCTCTTCTGTCAACCCAAAACACGACCCCGCCCGATCGCCTCCATGCAACCAAAAAATCAACTAAAATATATCGAATCAAAGATCGTGTAAGGAAACAGGGACGAGGAGGATGAAGAGAGGAAGAATCCATAAAGTTAAAGCCTCCGCCGTCGTCGTCTCTGGCTGCTCTCCAATTCTAGGGCAAGGCGAAGTCGCATCGCCTCCGCCCGCCCGCCCGCCGCCGGATCCTTTTATCGCTCGCCTCGCCCACGTGTCGACATTCCATGAACCTGGACTGGTGGTTAGTGATTTCTAATTAAGATATAATTACATTTGGCTATAAATAATTACGTTTAACTATTTGTTAAAATAAAATATTTGTTTGTTTTGGCGGAATGCGGATGTTGTCGACCGTCCATTGGTCCTGATTTGTATGGCCGCGCCGTACGATCAAGGGTGTGCGGGAGATTTACTCCAACCTGTACCCGCAGCGCGGTGGTCTCGGAACCAGCTACTGCGTGGGCCCCTGCTGTCAGAAAGGGGAGTGGAGTGGGCCCCTTGTGTCAGAAAGGGGAGTGCGCTAGTGGGCCCATGCATGCTCAGAACGGCGTCGGGTAGTCTCCGTCGTCTTACCCTGCAGAACAGGGAGTTTGTCCTTGTGCCTGCGAAATGCGAGCATGAGCTACCCCGCGTCGTACCCTTCGTTGTGATTGCTGTGCAAGTGGATGGGCCCCGTAATTTCGCCAAAGCCAATGAGGAGAAGCGTCCCTTCAGTTCAAGTTGAGCTTCTTTCACGAGTTAAAAATATTTAATATTTAATTGATTTTTGGAAAAAAAAAATTGCAATGAAATCTTTATTTTTTTATTACAGTGCTCCACTTTTAAAAAATAATTTATCTTAATTTTCATCTTGAAAATATCTTTATTTGAATATTATTATACTAATTCACATTATATATTTAAAGAATTAAATAATAATTTTGTGCAAAAAAATCCAATTTCATGACGAGTTTCAATATTTTAACTTGATTAAAATAATAAAAATTATTAAAATAAATTTATTAATTGGTTTAATCGTATTGTCATAGTTTTAATTAAAACTACCCTTCGCCCGACGGCCCCGACCCTAAAGTTTAATTTTATAATTAAATAATAATTTTTTGAATATTATTATTATCAAAACTAATTAATTAATTAAAAAAATATGTCTATTATACATCCAATTTCATGACGAGTTTCATGTGTTTCATATGGTGAGGAAGGCTTCTTCTTCCTCATGCAACCTAAGCACTGAGTGCCATTACCAGATGGCAAAGGGCAAAGCCCTTTGAAAAAAGATGAAGAAAAATTTTATATTTAAAAAATATATTAAAGGTCCGGGCCCCATAAAAGACGGTCCTGTAAGCACTGAATGCCATTACCAGATGACAAAGGGCAAAGCGAAAGAGGTTGCCCTTTCCGATCCCATGGACCTGCACTGATCAGAGCTATGATGATCACCTGAGGAAGAAGCCAGGAACAATGGAAATGTTCAGAATCCAATTGAAAGTCCTTGACCACCGCCGCCATTGACAGAAAATAACAAATACTGACCTGCACGTAGGGCGTACGTACGTGAGCAGAGACAACTGCAGAGGCCACCCGTACTGCACTCCGCCGGCCACCATGCACGCAAATATAAGCCTGATTAAGCTTATGGGCTTGGCCGGCCGGCCGGCGGCAGCGGCCGCGAGCTCCAAGTCCCTGTCCCCGGCAACGACGCCGCTAGCCGCTAGCTCCCTCCAACTCCAGCGCCGCCGACGAGCTCCAAGTTCCTCTCCTCCGCCATAAGCCTGCAGGCTGCACTGCAGCCACCAGCATCGAAGCAGAGAAATAGTGTCTCGGACTTGGTTTTATTGACAAAGATACGTAGCAGGATATTCAGAAATTGATTTTAGTTATTGATAATTTATTATTATTTTTATATTTATTATTATCATAATTAATTTAATATATTATGAAAATATAGTGGATAAAGATTAAAAAAATTAATCAATCAAGTCAATATCTGCGGCGCTGGTCCCCACCACGCGCTGGCCACCATGACTGATGTCCGACGGCGTGCCCCTTATTTTATTCAATTAGATTTTCCCACCGCCTGTTTCTTTTATTAAATTCAGTTCAACGATCACTCTCATATTTAATATGAAAATAAATAAATATACAAAATCCAAAAATGTGATGGATCATTTCACCAGCAATTAGCAAAGCATGATCTAATGAGTTTTGAACAGTAGCTGTTAGATAAAATTTGAACAATAAAATATATTATCTCTTCGAAAACACATGTCACATACTCATTCACACATCCATATTCAGGTTAACATTAACAATATATAAGTCTTAATAACAACCAATATTATGACACTCCTATGCTCTAATGAGTCTTAAACAGTGTGTAACTATTAGATAAGAAAAAAAAACAGTCTGAATTATTCCAATGTTCTCTGTTTCATCAAACAATTCTCAGACATATCTGCTTCATTCGATCATGGAAGCAGATAGTAGACGAAAAGTTTTACATGAACTTGATAAGCTACTGCCCTTTCTTATCAGTCGTCGCAAATGAAAGGATTCATCTTGAACATGTACTGATCTTTCTGAAAGAATGCTCGATACAGGAGCACAAGCCTAATTCAGAAATGATTGCCTCATGGTGTTAGGGTAAATGCTGGTGTGGTCGGGAAGCACATCGAAAAATACATTGGTGATTGAACAAGATAAAATTTATGGTTACCGAGTTCTACTTCACAATCAAAGCAGGTAGTTAATTACATCAGACTTTCTCTACTGAAGTCAGATTCCCAATTTTTACCATGAGATGATTGATTTCTTCCCTGTTCCAACAAGTGTTTTGCTGCTCTTGTTTGTCATCTGAATCTCTTCTTTTGGACTGAACTTCCTGTGTATCAGAAGAACCTGGGTTCTCTGTAAGAAACTGTTCCCAGAACAAGTCATTTGCACCAGTTTGCACTCTAGATGTTGTCGTCTTCCCCGTGAATTGATCTCTTGATGAGTTAACCTCAGTCGCAGCGGGTTCTAAATTCATATCTATCCCTGATACTTTACCCCTTGGATCTGTTTGCTTTACTACATAATTATCAAGTTCTACTATATCTGGAGAGGAGTGTGAAGAAGGTTGAGGGTTGATAGGCAAGAGAGCTTGCAGGTTTCCATCAGTCTCCACCGTTGATGCATTCGTCTCGGTAGCAATTACATCAGAAGGCAAAGGGACTACACTATCATATGATATGTCATCTCCAAATGCTTGACTAACACCTCTGAAGAAATTCTCTAATGAATTCAAAGAAGATTCCATCTTCTCAAAAGGCTCCATGTCGAGTGAGTGCATTGGAACGATGTAAGATTTCTCTCTAGACATTGGCTGCAAAGCCAAATTCTGATTTCTTTCCATTTCAGTATCCTCGTCGAGGATAACAATTTTTGGTAGTCTCCTCCTTTTGCTGCTGTGGAGCTCTGTGTGCTGTAATAATTCAGAGAGGAACTGAGGTTCCTGTGCGATTTGTTTCAGGAAGGCAATCAAACTTCCTTGGCGATTTTCCAGAACCTGCAGCCTTTCCTCTAAAGACTGCATTTGCTGCTCAATTCCATGGTGCTGATGCATATGCTTATCAAGCTCATTCGAAAGTACAACCTTTTCTCGGTTGAGCTTCTCAATCTCCTCTTCAAGCTCCTGTCTTTCAGCTTCAGATAACAAACCTGAGGGGTTGTTCAGTGAATGACTATGCACTGCCTTGCGTCGGTGGATGTTTTTCAGCAGGTGCGGCTGCCCTCGTATGAAATCCTCATTTGCAAACTCCCACTGTTCAGGATCTATCTTTCGAAAACCCTGGTAAGCACACAAGGAACACTTTTGAGTTTCTTCCTATTATAAACTGAAACACAACATAGTCCAGAGTACTAGAAGATCATCCATAGATACTTATCTTATTCATATCTAGTAATCTAGCAGCGAATTGACACAGGTAAGTAAATCAATGGATCATCACCTTCCTTAAGTCAGTGATTTAACTGTTCCATCATTACTCAAAAAGCTTAAACTGTTCGGAAATAAAAACCATTCTATCTTGACCATATAGATGATTATTACCTAACACTTCCATAATGTCAACTTGAGCAAAGCTTCAATAGTACTTGATTTCGACTCAACTACAAGGAATGACAACTAAACCAATTGCTTACGTGCAAATAGCCATCGAACAAGTGAATCCATGGAGAAAAAAAGAAGAATTAATATCCTGAATAATTCCCCGATAAAGAGTGGCTAAAGAAAGGGACAATAACTAAGGAAATAGCAACACCATAAAGGATTAATACGAAAGCTTCATTCTAAAGCTCTATTTTATCTAATCGACAAATTGTTTGGCTATGAATCATACTCTTATCATTGCAAAGTAGGTTAATCCAACTGAGACAATTAATCAAACAGAATACAAACTACAACTGAAGAACAGTAAGGCTTCACTTGAAAATGAGAGGCTGTTACAAGGATCGTGGCACTTACATAGGTGTTAAGCTGCCTCACAAAGCTGGAGAAATTATTGTGCTTGAAATACTTGGGGAGCAATTCCCTGGCAAACTCCGGCTGGTTCCACACCACGAAGCTCGAATTGGAGGCGCTCCACGAGACCACGGAGTTCGTCGTGGGGTCGTCCACCATGTCATAGGTCTTGAGGAGGAAAGGGGGAGGGGAATTCGAGTTCCCCCGAGCGCCCTCCATTCCAGCGCAAAAATTAGGGTGAAATTCAGGAACGTCAACCGATCCCCTATCGCCTCTTCAAAACGCCGACAAAGGTCTTCTTTTTCCTCGCATCAAGCAAGAAGCGCGTGATATAAACACCGAAAGGAGCGATCTTCGGGCGGATTCGATGAACGCCAAAGAAAGTTCCCGTCCTTGTGATGAGGAACCGCGGCGGCGGCGGAGAGTAGGACGGCGAAGAGCGACGAGGAAGAAGATGAAGAGAGATCGCCTCCTTTCCAATCCACGCTGCTCTCTCGTTTTCTGCGGATTTGTGGATAAGCTTTTTGGTTCTCCGCGCAGAGTCAATGAGAAATCATGTACGCTTTGCTCTGCAGTAAGTAGTCAAGCTGTGGAAGGAAGGAAGGAAGGTATTTTTCATACAACTCCTTGGAAAAAAATTATTTTCCTTCAAGTATAAGATAAATGTAAAATTCTATTTGTAAGTCATTATAACGAAACTTCATTCATACATCCTTATAATTATTGAATCATGTCAAATATTACTATTCTAAAATCTAAATAATACAATTTAACATACATGCACATGAAATAGATACAATTATTTAAAAATAATACTGTTCAAAAGAGATCATACATCTCAAAAGATGTCGTTTGTTGAATCTCTTTGTGACAAATAGACCTTCAAAATGGGAGCCAATGCTGATAATTCAATGCTATCTCCATGCTGAATTGAGTACTGAACATGTGAGCCATCAAAATACATCACACCTTCTTGGTTATACCATGCAATCTGCATCGACTGATCCGGTTCTATCGATCCGTGCAACCGTGAACTCTCTACGGGGCCGAGCGAGATCGGCTCCCTCACCATGTACTGAAGCACATTGCTTGAGGTTGGCACACGAAAACCTCCAGCTGAGAGCATCGCGGCTGTTGATCCTGCTGCAGTCGAGACTCTAAGGCCGCTTGATCGGCAGTTAACTAATGGTGAACTCATTTCTGCACCCCTTTTGATTCTGCAGAGCAAGGAATTGAAATGTCGAGAAGTAGGAAAAGCTTGCACGAGAGTTAGTTTGGAATCGTAGGAACATATCGTACCGAAATGAAAATCGAGAAACTGAAGCTGGGCAAGGATGTGCAGCCAAGATATCATTCAGTGCATAGGTGGGTAAGCGATGGCCATTTAAGCTTACCGATATCCTTGAGAGCTGGGAAGGAAGTTTGTGGCCCTCAAGAATTTCATCCAGCACCTACAAAGGATAAAAACATAATCTTGAGGGAATCAAATTAGCACAAGTAGCATAATAACAAGGAAGAGATTAAAGAATTGATATGAAGAGTTTAACCTGCTCAAAGTTTCCGGCAGTAGCAGCACAGAGATATCCAGTGCTTCTGGTTGCATCAAATTCATTTCTGAATGCGTTAACCTAAATAAATAGGATGATGATGCCCATACCTCAACAATCAAAAGAAACAATATCGATTGACAAAACTTAATAAATGAAATAATAAAAACAATGGGGAGCAAATATATCCATTCAGACAGATGCTAAGCTGACCTCGTCAGCTTGTGTAGGATCTGAATTCACTCCTAAGATTGGAACAGAGTCATCGAGAAAGTGACTAGCCTGCAAAAGAGTGCCATCCCCACCAACAGTTATCACTAGATCAACATGACGAACCGGTTGAGATAAATTGTTACGAAGTAAAGGTTCCCAATTCACGGACTTGCGCTGCAAAACATCCTTGCAAAAGTTGATTGTCTCCTTGTGCACCCTAATCCTGTCATTGAGATAACTTAAGATCTGCACATTACAGAACCTAGAGAAGTTAGCAATTGAGAGTAAAATGAAGAGGGACTGACCATAACAAGTATTTGCAGAAATCCATAAAAATGGCAATCAACATTTATGTGATTTCTAAGATGATACATAAGTGGGGTGTTAAGTCAATTGAAACCCTCTAGTTTTTGATAAAACAAGACCACCTGAATTCACTTATGGAAGCGTTATGACAGCTGAGATACTTGTGCTGCAAGGGATTGGATCACTTGGTGAATGTTTGCGAAAAAAAAAATAAAGCCATGTTGATCTTTTGAACTAACTCAATAAGTTGGCCAATAGACCTTGTGTTGACACAAAATATCAGGAGAATAAATTTCTTATCTTATTGGATACATTATAAAGAAAAGAAAATTTGTAATTCTTTTTTACAGAAACAAAACGTGGGGAAGGAAATGAGCCTCAATTTTCGCTAATGCCCTTCGAGGCAATAATTTAAATCTTCTACGCTCTAATGATGAAAACGTAATTGTGGAGCAATAGTTTACCTCCAAGATTGCATTAGGAGAAAGAGAAAAATAAAAGGGAACACAGACATTGTACAGAATCATGATGTCAGATGTATGTATAATTGTAGTTGCATCAGAGCAGATAGAACAATCTGCATATTGTTCTAAATAGGGTATATACATACATGTGCATTCATCATCACAAACTCATCGTTCAAGCCGTCAACCATTAACCATATGATAGGATGGTAAAGATAATTTTTAACCAGAAAGACCAATTCATAATTTTGCATCTAAGAAACAATTTCAATTGTCAAACTGAAATTAGAGTGTAAACTACTGAGTAAGAATGCCAACTATTCCCATAGGATCACAATTAGGTTTAGGGAATTTTCGCGCAGATAAATATGCTTCACAATTAGGTTAAATAAGTGCGATATAAGGGAAATTTCATCTAAAGTCCCTGATAAAGGTATAAATTTTTGTGAAATACTATTCCTGAAATTTACATAAAAATAACGAAAGAATTGTGCAGTTTTGTCACAGATCTACAGTCTTTTAGTAGAGTGGCCAAACATCAAACATCAAATCAGGAACAAAAAGGACGAAATCGAAGTGTTTCTCACTGATTAATGCTTGAACAAGCAACGATTTGGCCATACGGTGGCCAAATGAAAACGAAATCGCAAACCTTTTGGGCGACGGAGGAAGAGGAAGGCGATTTGGGCGGAACGGGTGGCCTCGTCGGGTAGACATCGAGAGGCTTGAGCAGCAGCAGGACTCGCCGCCTCGCCGACATTGCTCCGTCGGGCACAGCGGATTGAGTGCGACCGCCGCCGCAACTTTATTAAAAACTACCGTCGCCCTTTTTTTTTGCAAAATCGTCCCTCTAATAAGTGAATATTATTGAAAATCATTCTTCACAAAATCCCCCTCCAACTCTCAATATTTTAAATGTGCAAGGACTTATTAATTTTATTCCATAGAGTTTATTGAATTGAAATTTTAAAATAATATTTAAATATTTTTATTTTTTTATTTATTGCTTGCTGATAGAAAACTTATACGGCAGAGTCGATAAATTAATTGAATCAAAAAAATTAAATATCTAGATTACCAAAAAAAAAATTGAAATGACAATTCGATATGAAAAAGGATGATTAAAGTAAAACTAGCTGCAAGATTATGACAAGGATATTTTAAATAAATTTAATGGCATTCATAAGAGTTTTATGACTATGTAATACATTGACTAATTGTGTTTTTGGTGATAATTAAAGGTATAAATCTTGAACAAGGATCTAAAGAGACCAAGCAATTGCTTTCATCTCAAAACGTGATTGCAGCCCTTCTCAGTTGTTTAACCTTGGAATTACTTAGCAACTACCAACTGAAAGAAGTAGACACTAATAGAGACTTAATTAGATTATTGACACAGAGACCAATTGTTCATCATTAACAAGAAAGAAAAAAGAGGAAAGGAAATTTTCTGCTTGCTTTTGTACAATCTTTAGCTGAAAAGTATGCAGAGAGGCTTATAGATAGAGCAGAGACTGAAGGTTACACCTTCTTCTCTCTGCTCAACCTTCCTAAACCTCTGCATACCCAAAACAATAAGAATGTATATGTTTTCTATATATTTTGCTTCCTGAGCTATGAATTGGATTGACTAATGCTTCTCAACATGTCATTCCTCAAATGACCATGCAGCTGCTGATCAACTCATCAGAATGGTTTAAGTGGCTTTGCCAAATTCTTTGTAGTTCAGCATGCCCGGTTTCGAGCCATGGCTTCCCTGCCCCACTGAAATGAATGACTGCAGCAGATTCGAGTTCATCAGGATCAGGCATTCGCCAACCTAGTCCTGTCAGAAGCCATGAGCGTTCGATCGGCAGATTTTGTTTGTTGAATGCTATTAAAGCTGGTGGCAGTGATCCCATTGGCCATAGCGTGAATCCAGACTCACGATTCTGCTCACAAAACAAAGATTTGGTTGAAAGAAATCATCAGAGGTTTTTTGAACTTGTAAGTTCAATGAAGAACACTTGCCAATTTGAGCCAGTGCTGGTAAACCCGAGTGATGTTGTTCTTTCTCCATGCTTGCAGATCAAATATGTTTAGGCCTTGCAACCATGCGCAACTATTGTGCTGTAGCCCAAGTAATGGTGATGAAAGTAGGGAATTTGAGAAATTTAGGTAGTCGGCAAACATCTTCCCGACACAAAGTCCAGTGTTCAGCACTTGGTCCAAGTCCTGTGAACTAACTGCACCCATGACAAGTCCTTGTAGTTCTAAGTGCCAGAGGGGTGTTAAATCTCTCTGAACCACCACATCATCGTCCAGAAAAATCAACTTGTCTAATTTTGGAAAGAGCTGTCACATAAAACCACTAATTATCACTTCAAACTTCACAACCTCTCTTTTTATAGTTATGTAATTTGATATGTGGCTTACCTCAGGAAGATGTATCCTCATATAGTTCAAGAGCGAAAACACGTTGGGTCTGAGAGCTAAAAGTCTTCTGTATTCTTTATCTGATCCCCTGTAGTAGCGATAAGTGGATGAGCTCTGACGGAGTTCCTTTACAGTGTTCATGATCACAGCATTCGCATCAGGAGGAAAGTCAAACTGGTGAAGTCCCCTTACCTCCACAACTGCAGGAAGGAAAGAGTGGAGAGCAAACCAGGCATGCATTGAGTTACAAGTTTTCTTATCAGTGACAATGTGGAACACTAGTTTCTCAGGATCAGCACAACTAGATATGGTGGATGAGACCACGACAGCAGCAGCAACTACATTGTCCGTTATGAGTGCAATGTGGTGATAAGAGTTGTTTGTCAACCGTGAGGCGTATTCAGGTGGTGGCAGAGAAGATCGAGCAGCAGCATTTATAAGGTACAGCTGTGCCAACCTCAATGTAAGGCAATGGATGCTCTTTGGAAGCCCAACTGAAGCTAAGTGCCGGAAGATTACCGCTTGAAGCCTCGCAGACTGAACTTTCTGGTCCATCTTCAGTAGCTGATCAAATACCATCAAACAAATAGGTTTGAATTTGATGATGGCATGAAGGCAAATAACCATGAAATCTAGTCAATTTGTGTAAGGTAGGAAGTGAGCAATTCTTTAGCTCCATTACTAAATTACCAAAAATCTATGATAACAGAAAAATAAAGGATCAACTGCATAACTAATCCCTCAGTGATCACTGAAGTTCCATTTCCATATCAACTTTTGTACTAAATTTACGCATCATATCAGTTCCTAACTTTGTATTTGCCGCATTGTAGTAATACTATCTTTTATTTCCATTAATTCGTAAAAAACTATAACAAATATCAAAGCAGGAAATGGTATACATATAACCAAATAGAATGCAAGTTAGTATATATATATATAAAGAAATCATATATCTTGGATATAGTAATAAATTTTTAAACAAGAAAATCAACAAAAACTAACTAATTCCATTCTTAAATAAGAAAACCCAATGATTATGCCTTCAATCGAGCAATGCTGAGTTGTGGCAAAGTCATGCATGCATCTATTAAGTAGCCAATTGATTCCCCCTCTCTTCTTTCTTAATTGGCAAATCAAGAGCCTTTTAACTTTCACGATAAAGCAAAGGAAAGATCATTAGCATTAGTGTACGACCATGTTGAGGAAAGTGGTGTAAATGGACTATCGAGTTTGAACCAAGAACAACCTTCTTATCGAGCACAACTTATGACATTGTTGTCTTCAAAATTTAGTAAAAATGATAATCTAAGAAATCAAATATATTATTTTCCTATTTTAACACATTATAAAAAATTTAAAATTTTAAAATTTTAAAAATTTACAAGCATAATTATATTTGCAAAAAATATATATATTTGAGATTTAAATAAATAAATTTATTCATAAATTGTTCATAAACTTTGTTCATGAGCGATAATGAATAGTTCTGATTAGCCTTCAAGCTTTTGATTTTGTTTATTTAATTTATTTTATACTATTGAACTAACATAAAGGAACTCTTATCAAGCTAGTAGTGAGCTTGTTCATAGATAGTGTTTGTTTACGGTCCTAGTTGGAATCAGTCTATGTTGAACACTCATATAACAATTACCATAAAAATTCCTCAGAATTGGCAGCTTAAGAATCATCGAGTGTTTTCTTATAGGTCAAAGATAATCGACAAAGATAGCATACTGAGTTTTATTTGTTGATTTGCCCAATAGATACAATTCTACTATATATAGTACTAATGTACAGTGTAACACACCATTGACGAGTTCATGATTAATTGGAGATTGGACCAACCAGCATCTTGTGGTGCATATCAGTGGGAAGTGCAAGTCCACATGGCTAGCAACATTCCACATGCAAAAAGATCATTGACCAAACAAATTGCAATAATTTAGCTGGGACAAGATGTGACACACTTCTGTTTTACACCTAAATTCCAAGAGAAACATATAGAAATGGGAAAACCTTTGTTTTTCTATGGATAGAGCGTAGTCCTTTATTCTTAGGCACTAAGTCAGTGTCACTATTCTAGTTCCCTCAATCAGTTTGAGAAAGCTATGATGTGAAGAGGAACTACATTATTGTAAGATGCACTTCGTAAGTTCACAGATTCTACCTGGAATGAAGCTCAAATTTGTTACGCCAAGGTAGAGATGGGAAGGGGGTGCTCAAAGTTCACACTACAGGGAATCTTAGCCCTATTGCTACCTCGGTTTATATTTTTTAGGGAAAAATTGAAGTCATTAAAAATAAAAAGGGGAAATGAATATTTATTACATTATTCACTTCTAATAAATTTATATGTGCAAAAAAGTAAATTCAACGTATTTATTTTATTTATGGTTTCAACTTTTAATGCCATATACAGGTTCCTAAGCGTGAGCAACTTGGGGACAATTATTGGCAGTTTCTATTGTATCTTTTCTTGGATAAACAATTAGTCTGTGACATTTGCATTTATTTTCCAGAAGTCCAAAACTATCATATTCAGCAAGTAACACTCAAGTAGGAGGACAAATTTACGTACCATGGCCTTGGTCTTCAATAAGAATGACCTCAGGTCAAGGTGTTGATCGGAAGAAGGAGAACTCATTTCAGATATCAGATCCTCCACAGAGTCCGGTGCAGTAGTCACCAACTTGGGATCTAACTCTTGCCCCTCTTTTTCCAAATAAACTCTCCTTAATTCCTTACCAAAATCCTGAAACAATATCAGCCATCTCAAAAGGGTTGCTTGTTTCAAAGCAATAAGATTAAGGGAGGAAAAAAAGGAAATACTTTTTATCTGGTTCAACAAATTTCCTACATATAATTTCATCTGTTATATCCTTTTCGCAACATGAGGTACAACTGGTAAAAGACAATACGTAGATAAATCCGTCAACATAAAGTAGGAACAGGATTTCACATGGAAAGTGGATACTGTGAAAGTTCTTCAAACTGACAATGTGGACACTACAATCACGGGACAGGATAGAGAAACAGAAGAAAAGTAGGAAGGAACTGTGATCAGAGAGCACATTCATTCTGGAATTCTACATCCATCTTACATCATCATCACACCGTAAAACCCTGCATTAAAGAATTACATAAAACAAAAACCTAGACACAAAAGTCAAAAAAAAAATTTGTTCTTTTCTTTTTGTTCTCAAACTTTGTGTCGCATCGGAAACCGCGTGATAGAAGCGGAGCTGGATTCCAATAGATCCAAAGAAATTCACATGATCAGTTTGAAATTACGACAATTTGTTCCAAACCAGACAAAACCTGAATGGGATGCAGTTAAAATCGATTTGATTAATCTGCCAAACGCGGCCTCACGTGTAACGGTGCGGGCAAGCACAGCCGATTCGAGTAGAGTAACTAGAATCAGATGTGGAAAAAGGAGAGTAATCGCAGAAATCACACACCTGAGGCGGATCGAGTAACAATCGAGGCCCAATCCTCCACCCAAAGCAACCTGAATCCATTTACTCCTCACGGTCAATGTTTAGAGCACCCTAATTGCCTGCCGCTGCCAGTGAAAGAACTAGAGAGAGGAGGAAAATTACTGATAGAAGCGGCGCGGGCATCGAGCGCGAGGAAGGCGGCGCGGATGAAGACGAAGGGGAGGAAGAGGGCAGCGAGGAGGACGGCGGGGACAGTCAATCGGTGATGGATCCACCGAGCCAGCGGCGGTTTGACGAGATTCATGATTGGTCACCCACGTCGGCAAGCGGCGAGCACTGCATGAGCGTTCCCTGGCCCTCTGCCTGTCTCACTGCCGGAGGAAGCCAAAGGGGCGGCTACCAGTCGTCCTCCGAGCGGTTGTTCTCTGCGGCATTGGGTCGAGCACCTCGAGATCTACCTAGAGAGGGAAGAAGAAGAAGAAGAGTGGAGCGGGAGAAGAAGGGGGAAAGAACAGCAGGCTAGCGTTTGAGCTCGAAGCCGCACGACAAAGCTTATGCGACGCACGCGCGCACGCAGGCACGCATACGAGAAAGGGAGGGAGGCTGATTTCCCATTTCGCCCCTCGTAAGTTTTGGAAATATATAGGACCGCACCGCCGACACAGGTTTTCGCGTATCCAATTTCTTCGCAATTTTCTAGTAAACCCCTAGCATTTCTAGTAATGTGATAATGTAAATCTTTTAATCATACAAGGGCGTGTTTGGTAACTTGGCCAATTAGCTTTCATAATACGAAGAAATTAGGCTTTGATTTGGAGTTAGGATAAGACATGCCTTAATTAAATGTATTTCTCTTAAGAAAAAAACATTATAATATTTTTATTATTTTCAGATAGATTTTGTAGGTGATGTATCGTTTTCAAAATTCATTCTCTAACAATATATTATTTTTTTAATGGAATATTAGTTAGAATGTCAAACTCAATACTTGTGTGGCATCAACTAAAAAGGTTATTCATCAGGACAAAGTTCTTGTACTTAAGTTTGTCTTTTTTTTTTTAATCATGTATTCAATTTTTACAAATTAATTAATTTTAAAGTGGACGATTCAATTTCACATTTCATTCATCAAGTAAATTCAAAAAAATATGATGGCTCCTTGCATGATAACTCACATCATAGTGTGTCCTGTTTGAAAATTGAATTTTAATTGTTTGAAAATTACATCTTGCCTTCTGTCACAACATCAAACTCTGAGGACAAAATAATGACTTTTGTCCTTGATTATAAATCAAAACATCAAGTATGAAAAGCATAAATTCTATGGTAAAGTCGAGTAATATTTTCTTTCATCGTGATCAAATGTAGTTTTTTGATTTACCTTCTCACAAATAATTATGGAGCCGACCATGTAGGACTGTTCGGTGATAGATTCTGCCTTTTACAGAAAAAAACATAAATTCTAATTATAATTTGCATGAAATTAAGCACTTAATAGCAAATAATTATCATCGTGTCTAACAATAAAAATTGAGAACTATATATCTATTATATTATCATTCATATGCAATTTCTCAAGGATATTACTTGCTTAAGATAGTAAATGAACCAAATATTTATGAATAAATTGAGTTTTCAATTTGATAAAAATATATTTATATTCGTTTAATACATCAGGTCAATTAAATAAATAAATTTAAAAAAATATTAAATTAAATGAATAAATTTGAATATATTTATGTTCAGTTCATTAATATTTATAAATATAAATTATAAACTATTTATAGATAATATTCAAAACAAAATTTGTGAATTATGTTCATTAATAAAACTCTTATCAACGTAGACAAATAAAAAATAAAAAAAATTATAAATAAAAAATTTAAATAAATCAAACAAATTTAAATTTAAATTCTTTTAATGATGATTCTTTTAGTCATGGCAAGCCAAAAATGTTTCGTAGAACCTTCACAAATCGCTGAGTAGTTATCGAATAAGCTTGTCATTTGATGAACAAACAGAGAGCTCAGAATTTTACTACCATTTCTTTTACTACAACCGAAGAAACAACGAGTAAAAATGAAGCTGAGTACTCGTTGATGAAGAAGTCAGTTCATCCAATTGAACTGGTAAATACAAGCAAATTTCCCAATCTTTAACCCATAAACAATAGATTTAGATGTTTTTCTTTCTTTTTTATTCTGTAACAAACAATGTAAAATAAACCAAAAAAAGAAGCTTAAAACAGTGATAGATTAAGAAAACTGTCAATCCAATCAATGCAACAAGGCCACTGAGTCAACTTGCCTCAAACCTTTTAATAAATGCCCAGTTTGACTTGTTCCATGAAACTTCCATAAAGCGATCACATCAGAATCCATTCCTGTGCTGCACAGGAGCAAGAACAGCGTCCAATCGAAGAGAAGAGGAGACTCTCCTGCTTTCCTCTGTTTCTTTTGTTCTTAAAAATTGGATTTTTAATGGAGAAAGAGATCCGATCTCCGAATTCCTCTTCCTCCAGTGGCAGCAGCAGCAGCAGCAATGGAATGGCGGCATCGCCGGCGCCGCTGGCCACTCCGAAATCGACGCCGAGGTCAGCCGACGCTGCGAATCCCTACCCTACCACGTTCATCCAGGCCGACGCAGGCTCCTTCAAGCAGGTCGTCCAGATGCTGACCGGCTCCTCCGACGCGGCCGCCAAGCAGCCGCCGGTGCCGCGGCCCACCAAGAACGGGATCTCGTCTGCCGCGAAGGCCACCGGGCCCAAGAAGCCGGCTTTCAAGCTCTACGAGCGCCGCGGCAGCCTCAAGAACCTGAAGATGATAAGCCCTATGATCCCCAGCTGCTGGAACCGTGATTCCCCCCTCGGCGGCTCCGCCGCGTCCTCTCCGCGGAGGCAGACGCCGGAGATCCTCTCGCCCAGCGTGCTCGACCTGCCCTCTTTGACCCTCAGCCCCGTCACTCCCTCGAACACGGATCCCTTCCACCGCTCGCTGCCGCCCAATCCGCCTCCGGCGTCGGCGATGTCGGCCGAGGAGAGGGCGATCGCCGAGAAGGGATTCTACCTTCACCCTTCGCCGCGGACCACGCCCCGGGACGCGGAACCGCCGATGCTGCTGCCGCTTTTCCCGGTGACTTCCCCGCGAGCGCCTTCCGCCTCCGTCGCCGGCTCTTCTTCCTAGAGACGAGATGCCCATTTCCTTGGTAATTCAATTTGTACAATTTGAGCTCCTCTCCATTGAATTCTGCAATTCGAGCTCTGACCTTCATCCATCACGAATGATATCTGCACTGTCTTCTCTCATCAAAATCTCGTTTTGATCGATCGAAAATTCTGTTGTTCATCTGTATGAATTAATTCCGGTGCATCCTGAAATCATAGTTCAAGCAATAAACAACTCTCAAATTGTGATTTCCATCCTGTTTCTGCTTTCTGAATTATGCAAGCTCAAAGTGGAGAATAACACACTGCGATTGCAAAGTAAAAGATTTCTGCATCAGCGCAGAATTGCAGACGCCATGAACAATTTAGTGAAGGAAGAGAAGCAGCGTGTCCCCCACTTTGGACAAATTGCCGACAGCTCTAAGATTCCCTTCTCATTCACCACAGGTTTTGACTTCGGAGTGAATGCAAGATTTCAGTAATCAGAAATACTTCTGTAGAGATTGATGATGCCTTCTGTTCACCATACAGGCTTTCACCATGTTCTGTTACATTGCTTCAGCTGAGTTCATCTGAATTAGCTTGGAACTTAGAAGAGTTTTGACAAGCTTTGATGATCAAGATGCCATGTTCCATTTCAGCTGAAATTGACTTTGCTGGTCTTCTGAAATTGCCAAAGTTTTAGAAAAATCAGATCGAAGTTACATCTCTGGGGTGGTCGGTCCAGTTCCACGGAAGTTTTCCACCGACCACCAGGGGTAAATCGGCGGCCAATCCAGATGTCCAGCATCCTTTGATTGCGTTCCCCATTTGAAGGAAAATTCCTGCAAATACGCCGTAGCTGGGGATCGAACCTCGAGTCCCTGAATTAAGAACATATATAATGCTGTTATCCTCCATGATTGGAGATGAACACATACAAACTAACCAGGAGAATTTTTGGCTGAAGTTGTAAGCAATGATGATGATAGAAATGGGTTGACTTTTGAAACAAAATCTTACCTAGGGATTTCATGGATTTTCAGAGTTCATCCTAAAGCTATCCTTGCTCTCCTCTCTCAAAGTTATATATATTGTATTTGTTAGTCAAACTATTGAGAATTTTGTTAAGGATATTTGACTTTATAATGTATGATGTTAGTCATAGATTATATCATTAGTTTAATTACATGGTGTAAGAGTAATTAAACAGTAATTAATATTAAATTAACATGGCAATTAAAATTATTTGTGTCATTTGGTCATGTCACTTTTGGGTGCAACCTTGTATCCAATAACAAACGAGGTAAGCAATTGGGTCGAGTAGTGCTTATCTTTCGGCCCAACGGTTTTAATAGGATTTAGGGCTCGCTGCGACCGAGGAAATCAGTCGAACTCGCGCACGCACATCGCGAGATGGCGAGACCTTTCGGCGCTGTCCTCTACAGGGTCTCTCTCACGCGTGTCCTGCCGTCTATCCGGCGCCAGCCGACGCTTCAGAGTATGGATACTTCGCTGCTCGACTTTCCCTTTGCGCTTTCCCGTAGTGGCTTGAACAATCGAATGGTTTGCTTCTTCTTTCTTAGGGGTTGGGTTACTGGGCGCGAAGCTGCCGACCATGCCTTCCAGTGGGGAGCGTAATTTCCAGGGCGTGAGGCGGATATGGACTTCTCGCCCTGTTTGCATGGGCAGGCGTTCTTGCAAGATCGCTGGAAGAAAGGTGCAAAGTTAATTGTGCTTCTCACTTTTAATTATTTTTATGTAACTTAATGCTTTAGTGAAAGCGGATCAGAGTTAGCTTAATGTCAATATTGTAATGTTCTATGTCGTGAGAAAGTAAGAATTACATTCAAGTTAAACTGGAATGAAAGATAACAGAGGGTGGAGGGACAAAAGAATAAAAAAAATAAAGAATGTTGAAGATGTTATCACCCAATTTCAGTTGCCTTCAGTTGGTTCTGTACGTCAGTTTTGATCCTATGTCGTATAAAAAGATCATATGTGCTTTGAGACTTCAATTGGTTTATTGATTTACAAATTTGGTGCATAACCATCCAAGCTTATATATGTTTGCTCCATCGTTCTTATCTCTAGTTGCAGAATAGTTTAGGTCAACCACCTTTCTGTAATTCATGTGTTGTTCGAACTTGGGTGCAACATAAAAGTATCTGGCTCATATATGAATGGATATAGGTGTCCGATGCTTTATTTTCTAAAAGTTTTTATAAATGGTCGATGGAGGTGTCAAATAAAAAAAGACATAATAGTGATCGGCTCATTAATAGAGTCATTTTGATAATGATTATAAACTCCAGAGGAAATAACAATCTTTTTCTGTGTTATTTCTTTATTTTTAATCCATTACCTTTCCTGTAGATCAATTTCATGCGTCTTCATTGTTGAAGGGCTGCTGTATTATTCTTACTCCATTTTTCTGACAACTGCTTGCATGTAAAATACTCAATTTTTTTTCATCAGTGCTGAACAAAATAGTAATTTTCAAAATTCATGTGGTATTTTTGCAGGATGCACAGAATTTGAAGAAAATGAAACGGAATAGCAAAATTGGAAAAGAAATTGTTGCAGCGTAAGTTAAAAGGTCCTTGATTTTTGTTGAAGCTGCTTCTGAGTTATGATATATTGGTTGTTCAGTAATTATAGGATCTAGTCAACTTCTGTGTGTTCTAATGGTATGTTCTTCGAAAACCATCAGTAGTTATTATTGTATTGGAAACTTCAATAATTAGTTGAAACTTAATGATGTAGTTTTTTAGTTATAGTATTGCACTGAATCTTTTACGTGCATCTGCTCTGTAGTTAAGTTCTGCCCCAGGTTTGTATATGCCAGAATACTTGTTATACATGGATTTATCTGATATATAATTAGTATATCCAAACATATTGAATGCATTAATTTTCTCATGTCTCTTAAACCATCAGTGTCTCAATTACATTTAAAACAAAGAAAAAGGAAGATAACTTTGTGAAAACATATCTAAAACTAGACTTAGTTAGGGTTCTATCTAGGAAAAGACTACCGATGGGGTTGGAGCCTTTGGGCACATCATAGAGTGGTGATTGTCTTGGACCTCATATTCCACCACAGATTATGTTAGAGTTGATGTTTTCTGCTGGCAATAAGTGTGAAACCTTGAGCAAGAACTGTAGTGATACCTCTGTATATCCCCAAATCGTGAGTAGGAGAATTGGTTTAGTATAAGTTGGGCGATCAGCTTGAAGTCTAATATTTTAGGCTGGATACTTGATAAAGTAATAGCCTGACATTTATTTATGGCAAGATCCTTGTTAATTACGACCAAAACTTGTTTTATGCCTATCTCATCAATAATTGTGAAGAATGTTTAGATATTGTGGTGCAAGTTCTTCATTTTATAACATTTTGTGTTTTCTTACTGATGACCTGTCTCCAAAATTGCAAATCGTACTTTGTCACAAAAAAAAAACTTTGGTGTTAACTTCCTGCTATATTGATTGCATCAAAAATAAAGTATACAAAAAGGAGGTCCAAATCCTACTTCCAATACAGTTTTAGCTGCTGTACTAGAGAAAGCTAGAGAGCTTGAAGTGCCCAAGGAAATTGTGGAGCGCAACATAAAAAAGGCATCTGAAAAGGGACAAGAAGCATATATCGAAAAGTTTTATGAGGTAACTAATTTGCCATTCTAAATTAATTTTTATCATTAACTAAGAGTTGCAATGAATCAGGTCTATGGTTTTGGCGGGGTTGGTATGGTTGTTGAGGTTCTAACAGATAAAGTTACAAGATCGGTAGCTGCTGTTAGAGGAGTGGTAAAGGATTGTGGAGCAAAACTTGCTGATCCAGGATCTATCTTATTCAAATTCAGGCGAGCACAGGTGATAAACATAAAGGCCAACACTGCTGACAAAGATCAGCTACTTACTATTGCATTGGATGCGGGTGCTGAAGACGTTATAGAACCAACAGAGTATGAAGATGACTCAGAAGAAGATCGACCTGACAGGTACTTCCAACCAAACAATGACAGATCAACGTTTGCTCTTTGGTGTCATTTTATTTGGTGCTATTCACCTGCTAGTCTAGACAAATCATGATCCAATTCGATGGAACAAAATCAAGCAAAGATGTGTTGTATATTCAAAAGATAGCAATTCAAGTTGAATGCACTATTTTTAGTGCAGTAGACCTGAATTTCTTAATAGAATGCTTGCATAGTAGTTACTATCTTGTGTTTCCTAAAATATATCACTGGCAAATCATTTGCAGCTACTACAAGATTGTTACTTCTTCAGAAAACTACTCCTCTATATTATCAAAGCTACGAGATGAGGGTGTAGACTTTGAACCAGATAATGGTTTTGAACTACTGCCATTTAACCCCATTGAGGTACATAGTTCGAAGTAGTTAACCTTGTGTTTGAAACATATGCTAAAATCCACCAATCTACTCTTGCATCTTAAAGTATCATATACCCTCAAGCCGTGCATCCTAATTAATCATCAAGTTTAGTTTCCTCCATGAGCTCATTGCTGTTTGTTTCTGATTTTATGCTCTAGGTTGATGATGAAGCAATGGATTTAAACAAGGACCTCATCTCCAAGTTACTTGAACTTGATGATGTTGATGCTGTGTTCTCAGATCAGAAGTGATCACGGTGATTTCACCCTCACATGTGGATTATATTCTGTCATATTTGTTATTCTTATGTTTATCGTGTAGGCAGGATTACAAAAATTAACACTTTCTGATAAATAATTTTCATAAAACTCGCTACCCTCCCGGATTCTGTTCGCAATCAACAAGAAGTCCAGTTCTTCCAGACTTGAGTTCTTCTTCAGCCTCAGGAAAGGGGTTTTTTCTTTCCTGCTCGATGTACCAAATATACTTATTTGTATTTGCAACATTTCATTCATTTTATCAATGAAGTGAGTAAATTCCATTCCTCGATACAGATTTGTGGTAACCTCAAAAGAGCTAAGTTTCTTTGCACTGACTTGATGATTTGCCTCCCAACACTAGTGACCAAATATAATTTATTGAAATTTTCACAAGAGGTTATTTTATTTGTATCATAAAGTGTTTGTGTGAATAATTGATTTTGAAAAAAAAATTGGAATCAAATATAAATATAATGTGTTTTTTAATAAAAATAATAACGTCGCCAACAGCCAGTGTACCGCCCTAATAAATGGGCTTGGTTTGGGCCTGGCCCATAAGTTGAAAATTGGACTCTATAAAGAAAGAAGGCACTTCTTATCCCCTCGCGGTCCTCCGTAGTCCCTCGGTCGTCCCGTCCCCGGAACCCTAACTCCTCTTACCCTTCCGCTGTCGTCGGTATCACCCTGCTGGAGCATCTTCCTGGCCCCCGTTGTCTTATAGGCTTCCTATTTCAGCTTCCCTACCTGACTACCCAGGCCGAAACGCCGCCTTTTGAACTTGTGTATCCGCTTAGGTGTTCAGATTCCTTCTCCTGGCGTCGTTGAATCTCGATTTGGTTGGAGGAGGAAACGGGACGGCGCGGATCAGTGCCAGGGTGCATTGTTGCTGACCAGCGAGATGGCGGGCATCGGTATGGCTGGATCTCTAGTTATAGGCATAGTATTCTGGATATCTATTCCGATAAAAGGAAATGCAATACTACTTAAAGTTTTTATTCATCTGAGTTTGAATATGGAGAAAACCTTGAATCCGTTTCTGGATGTTTTTTTCAGTGCTAACTGGTTCTCTGTGTTTTATGCATATAATTTATATGAAAGCTTTTTTGATTGATAATACGAGTAAAATTTGTTTTTTCAGTGTCAAGATTGTTTTTTTCTTCCCATTATTATTATTTTATATCGCAAAACGCCTTACCTTGATACTGTAGTCCTAAACTTGCTCGCTTGAAATAAATTAGTCTGGAAGACTTTTGGGATCTAATATGGTTATGATATATGACTTTGGAGTAAACCTAGTCTTGAGCTTGGTAAGTGATCCAATGGCAAAGGGTTCCTGATAATGGGGGACTTTCCATGTGTCTTGTATGTTTGTGGCTAAGGATGATTCTAGTCTGACTTGGGTATGGGCCTTGATGAGAAATTCAAATCACTAATGGAGGAGCTTGACATTTGAGTAGGGATGGGCAAGGATGGAAACAAGGTGGGGCAGGCAGGTTAGGGTTGAGACTTAAGTTAGGGCAAGGTGAGTTATGGTACAAAACTTTCTTTCCAGCCCCTGCTCCATTGAGTTGGCAGAAGAGTTTGCAAACTACCAATGTTCAAAGTACATTTATAATTTCATCGCAGTGGCTTCTGCCAAGTTGGTTTCTATGTTTGTCATCCTCTTAATTGATTGTAAGATAATGTAATGGTTGTATTTTAGCTATTTATCAATTTAATTCACCTTGGTATTTCTTCTCTCTTCATCCTTGTATTCTCTCATCTGCTCTTCCTCCCTGATTCTGTGTCCATGCAGAGGAGGTTGAGCATAAACTCCTTGCCTGATCTTTCACATGTTTATGTGGAACAAGGCAAGATGGTCCAGGCCAGATTGCGGTTGGTCGGTGAGGATTCACATTGGGACATCAACTGACATTCCTGAATGCAATCTCAGTTTAGAGTGTGGACTAATTTAGAATATTTGTAAGGTATCAATGAGTCTACTACCATTAAGTTAGCTTATGCATTTTTGGCTTATTATTTAAGTGGGTATATTTTCTTATAGATCTACGTTTATAATTTCTTCCAACTTTTCTATAAGATCAATGTAGAATGTGACTGATGAAGACAAATTCTCAACCTTTGAGAAATTAGAAAATTAAAAGAGCAATTGCACTTGTATTTCTTGTAGCTTTTGCCTAGTAGCCTTGTCATCCTAAACCTTTGTTCTCATAATAAATTCTATTGTCTTAATCAAGAAATGAGAATTATATTCTTCACATACACCAATAATGCTAGTGTTCTCACCATTATTCAATTAGTTTGCCATTTCTTTGCATTTCTCTTGTGCTTCCTGACTGATTTTAACTGGTTTGCTTGTTTCCAGATATGTCTTACGTGCAAAATTATACTATCTTGTATATAATCACTTTATACTATCTTGTTTTGATTTTAGCAATTATAATCCATGCATCCAAATAGATATGTTATAGGGTATTCCCTCTTGTCCTTATTTTTAATTGTGATTTGAGTAGTACAAATAGGAGCTGATGTTTAATTTTATCTTGTGTGAGGTTTGACTCCAAACCATTCTGTTTATACTTGAAATTTAAAATTTAGCTGAGGTCACTTTATCATATTGAACTGTTATCCTCAATCCCTAATTTTAGATAAAGAAAAATTGCTCAAAGCAATTTAGTTCTTATACACAAAAACAATCATACAAGTGACAATTTATTTTTGTTCCAACTTTTGTTGTCTTATATTTTCCACTCTAATGGATTCAACTATCCTAACTATAAATCAATTGAGCATCTTGGAACATTTTCCCCTCATTTTCTTATCTACTGGAATTATATCTAATTGTTCTCAATTATTAGTAAGTTTTATTTTGTAGTTTCAATAACTCCACACATCCATCAATAATTTTCATTTTTGCTACATCAGCTTTTTGCATGTATTATTTCCCAACAACCTAACATTATAGTTTCTATTCTTTCTACATACACTTAACCATTGTGATCAGTAAAGCACCAATGACTATTCTCAATTGCCTTTATCGGTATTTGTTATTGTATCCTTGTTATGAACTGGTTAAGAAATACTTGCAGGCTATATGCCCCATCAAGGGAAGTGCTTACCACTTCCAGGGGTATCCAGAGGAGCTATTGTGTTATCATATTCATGTAATAGAGGCCAGAAGTTGCTCTGTGGTATCAAAAATGTCAATCTACATAAAACAAGGATATCCCTCATGTGCAATGCGGGTCCTAATAACTTCAAGAGGAATCCTGATTTTTCTAGACGACAGAGAGGGTCTTCCCGGGGCGGCAAGAGCAAGCAATACCAAGAGCCTGAGCAGTCAGATAACATGGAAGAGATGGATTATGCTTCTTCTAAAAATGGCTCACTACTTTCTCTGACTGGCAACATCAGGCACCAGGCTACTCCTCTTCCAGGGCAAAGAGAGAAGGAAATTGTCGAGCTGTTTAGAAAGGTCCAAGCACAACTGCGAGAGCGGGCTTTGATCAAGGAAGGGAAGAAGATTGAAGCTGCACAGCAAGGGCAAAACGAGCGAGGAACTGTCGATTCGCTTCTGAAATTGTTGAGAAAGCATTCAGTGAATCAGAAGAAGAAGAGTACTCCGGAAGTAGACTTTGTTGCCGACCAACTAGAGAAAAATAGCACAACACTGGACGACGAGCAGAATTTGAATCCTTTTGCTGCCGATGATATCGACTCAGATTCATCTGAGGAGTCAACTCCTCTGGTTCCCACTAGGCCTGCTTCATCTTTTAGGCGAAAATCTCCCGTTCCTAGAGTTAAGTTCCAACCTGTGTTCTCAGCAGAAGAGGAGGCTAAATCTCCTCCTCCAAAATCCCAAGGGAGAAGCAAGAAGATTAGCAATACTGAATCTGAGCTTCTGAAGAAGGCAGAGCTCCTCACGCTCGATGATCTAGATGAAGAATCAGAATCATCAGATAACCAGGTTGAAACATCTGATTCTAACAGTACTGCCGAAAAGATCAAGGAATCATCATCTGCTACAGAGGCCTCTGCTGATCTAGGTTCACTAAAAGTTGCAGAATTGAGGGACCTTGCTAAAGCTCGAGGTGCCAAAGGCTATTCAAAGCTCAAAAAAGGAGAACTAATTGAACTACTGGGCGCTTGATGGGGCCTAATGAACAGGTCAGCGGTGTCGTTTCTATTTCACCCTTTTTGTGTTTGTTTCCCGAATACTTATGTTTGTGGATGACTCTCTTTTTGTGCTTACGAGCACTTGGCATTCCCCCCCTTGTTGTCAACTTCTTTTCTTTCTTGACCTAAAGATCACGTTGAATTGAATATGAAATTATTCCCCATTCAGCACTCTAGATAAGGTTAAACCCGCCTTCTAACACTGCCCCATTATATGGATTCAAACCCTTTGCCTTTGGCCAGAGTCTCTCAACCTAGCTCATTGCTGCATGACCAACTGCTTATGGTTTGTGGTATTATACTATAATGGGAGTTATTGTTTAAGCTTTTAATACTGAATTATGCATAAATATGCTTTAGAAAAATGATTGCATGGACTTTGAACCCAAATTATCCTGCTTGCAGAGCCGTGTCTCAAAGAAACAAAAGACCTTGAAGCAAAGAATCCAGTGTCACAATGAGTCGAACTGTTGGTCCTCAAAAGTTTCTTATGTCTAAGAAACAACTACTTCACTATCACAAACTGATGAATTGATTCAAGACACAAAATATTCTGCGCAGCCATAAATTAGAAAAAAAAAAACAGAAGGACCACCACATGCCAAATTCGACAACAAAACGAATAAGAAAATGCCTACATAATAGTGTATGAAGTATTCAAGGAGTCGAGTGCATAATCCAAACGTTGACCAAGTTCAGAATTGGATACGCACTGGTACGTGTCTACTCATGTCTGCCAAAGTAATGTAATGTTTGCTAGTGACTACGATCGACAAACCAAACGGATAGATCAAGAAGCATTTGCCAATCGGATTCAATTAGAAAACAAAATTCTCAAAATGACTTGAAAACACTGGCTTAAAGAGGGAGAGGAGAGGACTTACGTCTCTATCGTTTGCTTGTCTGGGAAAGCGTGCGGCTGCTACACAAAAAATAGGAGCACGTCTCGACGCCATTTGTCCAGGTTCATTTGTTTGGTCCCCCTGACCTTTTCCATCCATGGCATGCCTGCTGCTGCACACTTCTTAAGCGCCACTTGTATCACTGCAGCAGGAGCAAAACGAAAGGAAGGAAAGAGAAGCTCGCAAGCTCGTAAGAAAACGAATCAAAACTCGTCGTTTTTTGAAATATTTTTACTCCTGGATTTAACTCTTTTTCATCCTGATTCCTCCTCCAAACTTTGATTTTGAGGTCTTCGAGTGGCAGTGCTTTGGTGCAGGGGGTTGGAAGGAAGACAACTCTACTGCAGGTAGTTTGAGTAAGCTCCTTGTTCTTGTTGTTTAAAATAGGAAGGTTTTGTGGTCAAGCTAATGGCTCTCGCGCGGGCAGAGTAATCGATTGGTCTGTGGAATTTTTCTTCGTCAAAATACTGGTTTTGACGCTTTCTGCCAGCTTGAACGTTGAAAGAGTAAGGTGGTAGCTGTTTGTTTGCAGTTGAAACATTAGCTCGTCTCGTCCTCAAAGAGAAAAGGTCATGGAAAGAGAAGACTTTAAGAGAGAGGAGGATGGAAATCCTCGGCTGCTAGATTTGATTCCGAATGAAAGAGTGGTGCAGGATGGAGTAGGAGGAGGAAGAAGAACAGTTGGGCGTTTAGATGCCTCAGAAGAGAAGAAATTGGAGCTGAGGCTTGGACTCCCTGGAGGTGACCTAGAAGAAGAAGAAGAAGAAGAGCTCTCTATTTTATCTCTTGGTTTCATCTCCAAGGCTTCAAAGACCTCCTCCATTAGAGGAGTCTGTGAAGCAGCCGGGTCTAAAAATGAAGGTATTTCTAGTACCAAAAAGGTGTTTTCTCCATCAAGTTTTCTTCTATATCACGCCCTTGAATTCTGTTCTTAGGGTTTCAGCATCAAGAAACTGAAATTTTGGAGTTGCAGAGCAGAGTTGGGAGTGCAAAGGAATGGCCACACAAGACAACCTGGGCTGCTGGGGGATTCGAACAACAGCAAAGCCTTGAGAAGGAGAAAGCAGATGGAGCTGAACCCAGCACTAGCTCCCAAACTCGCCTATATGCCATGCCATCGTGGGTGCCATTAAGTGTAGCCTATGCCATCTCTTCCATGGTGTCTTTAGTTATTGTCTTTTTCCCATTTCGATCTTTGATAGTACCTTTCTTTTTAAACTATCTGCTCGCACCACTTTTGAATGCTCAGCTGGCTAACTTCCCATGTCGTCTAGTTGTGCTAGCTGTTAGATTGCAAGCGATATTACTGATGATTAGATCTGTCTTCGTAGATTCTAAAAACTCAAGGGATGCTTCTTCTTTCTGCAATCGAGGGAACACCTTTAACTTGATTTTTTTTTTTTTGCTTTTCTTGGGAAATATGCAGAGCTGCTGCTGTTCCGGCTGTCGGCTGGCCTCCCATTAGATCCTTCAGAAAGCATCTAGCAACTAACTCAGGCAAACAAAGAATGGAGCCGGTGACTAGAAATATAGAGGAAGAAGTGAAGCTCAAGAACAACAACAACAACAAGGGTTTGCTTGTGAAGATCAACATGGATGGTATCCCAATTGGGAGAAAGGTCGATCTAAAAGTCTATGATAGCTATGAGAAACTCTCTTCTGCAGTGGAAGATCTCTTTCTAGGCCTTCTGGAAGGTACTGCAACTTTAGGTAGACAATTTGTGTAAGGCCAGTCAGAAGGTCAAATGCATTTTCTATTGACTGTCTCATCCATTTATGCACAGCTCAAAAAGACACCTCTACAAATGCCAGTCAGAAGGATGAGGAAGCCAGAAAAGCATTCATAGGTTTGCTGGATGGCTCTGGTGAATACACTTTGGTTTATGAAGACAATGAAGGTCACAAAAAGCTTGTGGGGGATGTTCCATGGGAGTAAGCATTATTTTTTTCCTCTCAACTTACCTAATGCCATCGTTTTAGTCTTTCAGTGATGCCATAGTAGGAATATGACAGCACTTTCATCTTGACTACTGCTATTTCCTCTTAGAAAGTCATCTTATATGCATGCCTTTGGCCAGCAGCAAGGTTTAGAAAATGATATCCTTGTAATTATAATGTTTCTTTAACTGATACTATTGATCACTTGCCTGCTCTACTACTATCTAACTTTAAAATATTAGCAAGCTTTTAAGAACTGACGACCTAGGGAACAAAATATCACCTAATTCTTCTGGATGTATGTGTGTGTAGTTAATACTCTTCATAATTGAAATGATCAATACTTAGCGAGAGGGAGAATAAACTGATAAAACTTTCAATTAGACGCAAAACAAACAACTAGGGCACTAGATCCAAAAATATACTTGGCACCTTAAGTCAGCATTGGTTTAAGGATAATTCAGTTCGAGCTTGAATAGAGACCAAGAAAAACACAAAAATACAAGACTTGATTCCATTGTCTCTAATGAATTATAATATGTCTGTTTTCTAATTTGGTCGTGGATTATCATACAGAAATTAGTCAAGAGAAACCACCAATTCCAACTATATTGACAGAGCTCTATCGCTTGCAGGATGTTTGTTTCAACTGTGAAAAGGTTGAGGGTGTTGAAAAGTTCTGATCTGTTGTTACCTGTAAGTTCTTGATCTAATCACAGCATTCATGTAATCTGACTGGTAAATTTTCCACTAATTAAGACAGTAATTAATAATTAATTGTCCACTACTTAATCAACCAACCATGAAGCATTTTACAGAGATTTCTATTAGTTCATTTGGTGATACAGCTTATGAGTTTTAACACAAGTAAAAAGATGTGACCTCATGATCTCATTGCATTTCATTTGTTTCCCTCTCAGTTACGGTTGGTTCGCGGAAAAAGAACAGCGACAGAGTGTTGAGACGGTCAGAATGCCTTTGGGACTGAACTAATTTCTAACTTACTCTACTTAATCAAGCCATACTGGAGTTTATTAATGGCATCAATGTGTTGTACATGTTTCAATTGCAAATGCAGTTTATCTGTTTGGTATTGAATAATTTCTCCTTGATTCAGTTCCCTCTAGCAGCAGTGTATTAACAAAGCAAAAGATGAGAAAAAAAAGAGAGCCTAATCAATGGATGACATGTAGTAGGCTATGAAATAGATTTAAGCAAGTAAAATAATAATTCACCATGATATTACAAACAAAATTCACCTGAGGAATTGGAGGTGTAGGAAATGTTACTAGTGTTTAGTCCGGACTCAGAGGATCACGATACTAGCAAGTTAAAAGCTCTATACCGTTTTGCCTAAAGACTACCTCAAAAGGTCATTCAACACACTATTGTATGCGAGTCGCTTAGCAAGGGGCATCCTTATCAGTTACAAATACTGGAGTGGCTTTCAGAAATATATTTTACTAGAAACCTGATGGACAACTCGATAAGAAGGCAGAGCCGATCCATTGCTGTAGCATCATGTTGTCATCTGGCTGGATGTCACTGAGAGATGCCCAGTCGGAAGTGGTGACTCACAAGATGACTTATGTGCCGATTGCGCTATTCCACTTCTGCTTCTTCAACTTCATCTGCTTGAAGTCGTTTATAGAAAGGTCACAAAGTTAATAGTTTTCGTTTCACGTGCCAACATTTAGACGAACTACCTTTTATTTGTTCTCATAAAAGTTCCGATTCAATGAATGCATAAGAAAGAAAATACAGCTCGGAGAACGTTGACTTGATGCCTTTAATTTCTGTCTGTGACAAAAGGGGAAGGTCCCTTTCGTTAGGCCAAGCCTGATCTCAGGACAGGAGAAACATGGAGAGTTTGCCTAGCACACGAAAGGAATATGGTAGCTTTGTCCTGCAGCGAGACATCTGTGCCTTCATCTTTATCTCCTTTCAATCTAACCAACCTTCTTCCACATGAAGTGTTTCTTCTAGAAAATGCAATCCTATTTCACACTATGCTTACTAGATGAAAAGAAAACCTTCTGTAGCTACATATTAGCCAACTCTATAGTCTAAAAATAAGATTAGCTCCACGAACCATTTTGTCACAATCAAGGAAGCTTTTTCATTGAGTTGAAACTTGACTTCATTCCTTTGAACAGTTGTGCCCTCAAATTGGGGTCAAGCTTTCAAGCTACAGCAACCTAATTAACCTAAACCACACGCTTCCATGAAAATAATATGGAATGCCACAATCTCTATCGATTAGATATATACAAAACATATGCAATACAGGCAATGGTTAACATCAGAAATCCTCATGCCGTTTACTATACAGTATGTCAACGACACTACAGGAAAGCCTTAGCCAAATCACTACGCTAACATAAAAGACCATTCTGTCTAGTTCTTGTCAACTATTCCCGGACAAGATTGGACACTACTACTTCAAGTCCTTGTCATGAAACGTCTATACGAATCTGCTCCCGTGGTCAATTAATAGGCCCTGGGCATACGACGACAAGTTGTTTGCAGCCTAGGGCCCTTTGCCACCTTGCTGATAAGCAAGGATTCACAGTCAAGAGATATAGAGACCAGTTTGAAGAAGCAACCGATACGGAACTTTCATGAACCACAACTAAGAGCATAATTTTCTATCAGAGGAGGTTTTGAAGAACTTATCTTATTCTTGAATTACAATCCTCCGAGTTAATTCTCCATTGCTCTTTTCGTACTGAAACTAAATGACCAGGACAACCCGCCATTAGAGATTACGTCGGTTCTTATCGGGAAATGTGTTTGTGAATCCAACTCTAGAAATCAATTCATAGGCCTTAAGCATGCGACGACAAATTCTTGCAGCCTAGGGTTGCCACCTCAATGATGGCTATTGGCTAAACTCCTCAAAAATTTTCATATCATGTGTCAGCAGCACAGATACCACTTTCATGAAGCGACCGATGCAAACAGATATGTGGCATTCGATAACTAGAGATGCAAAAGAGCATGATTTCCTCCTAAATTGAGGTGTTGAAGAACTTACCTGTTCTCGAATCACAATCCTCCGAGTTAGCTCTCCGTGCACTTTTTTCACTGCTGCAGAAACATAAAGCAAATGAGGGATTAGGGTTAAAGTTAATGGAATGAGACTCACATTGGAAGTCTGAGAGCATCACTCGCACAGATTGAAGTAAAATGAAGGCCATTGACATACCTCTCTTCCGTAGCTGACGGAATAGACGACGTAATCGAGTTGCACTGGTGAGAATTCGGCGCTCTATAACTGATCGGTGAAGCATCTCCCCGATGATTGCTGCCGGCCTCCGCCGTCGCCGCCTACCTTCCCTACCTCCGACCGAGGTTCCCGATCCCGCGAGGTAGCCTGTTTAAATCGTTGATGGCTGCCCCATTTACGGCCCAACAGTCTCGTAGCCCGGCCTATTTGCAGCCCAGCATTATTCGTGACGTCGATGATGTGTAATTGCAACGATTTAAGACACGAATTTCTAGTAGCTCCGCGCCCAGATTACGATTTTTTTTTTAAAAAAACACGTGGATTTTCCCTCTTTCCTCACGAATAAATAAGTAAAAAATTATCGATCAAATATATTTGATCTATAAAAAATTAAAAATTATTAAATAAATCTAAATTGATTAATAAAAATAAAAATTATTAATTAAAATATAAATTTTAATGTGGGCCCAGGCCTTGAGCCCGCTAGGACTCTTTCCTTACGAATAAACAAGTTATCAGCGAAATCAATCGTTTTATTTATTTAGTTTTCTTTTCTTATATTTCTTTCCAAGTGACAGAATTAAAGTTAACAGTATACTGATCGAAGCAGAACAAGAACAGTATGAATTTCCAAACTCATAGTTAAATTGGTCGAATTTCATATTGAATTTAAACTAGCAAAAAATCAAGTTCATAGCTCCATTCTGGGAAATATATGAACACAGCACATGAATTTGCTCGAGATAATGCAGCAACGAAACTAACAAGCTTTAAAAAAAATCAGGGAGAAGCAGCAACAACTGAAGAAGAAAGCAATAACAAATACATTATTAGCCAACATATTTCTCAAAGAAGATCACTTTCATGGTTCTAGCTAACCATCGCAGCATAAGAGTGGCATATATTGATCTATGAAGGAGGGAATGAGAAGAAGAAGATACACAGAAGAACTCCTTGAATGATTCTAATTAACCATCCCATTATAAGAGTAAGCATGATTGAGAGATGCAACAGCAAAAATTGAAACTTTACAAGAACAGGTATTCATAGATAACCATGGCGCTACTGAAGAAGAAGAAGAAGAAGAAGATGATGATGAAGAAGAACCAGAAAGGACCTTGGTACCTTATTGCTACTATGGCTAAGTAGCATAACAAACGACTGGGAGAGAAAAGCAGCAGAACCATGGAGATCAAATGATGTAGTCCGACCACTCCTGGATGAAAGAAGTGTGATCCATTGATTCACTGGGTAGGTCTTCGTGCCTTGAGGGCTTGCCTTTGCCGCCGACGAGCCGTGCAGGGTTTCCCACGGCGGTGGTCATCGGCGGCACATCGATGAGCACCACGGATCCGGCCCCGATTTTGGCCCCCTCGCCGATGCGGATGTTGCCGAGTATTGTGGCGCCAGCGCCGATAAGGACGCCGTCGCCGATCTTGGGATGCCGGTCCCCGACGGCCTTGCCGGTGCCGCCGAGCGTGACGTGATGGAGGATGGAGACGTTGTTGCCGATGACGGCGGTCTCGCCGACCACGACGCCAGTGGCGTGGTCGAGGAGGATGCCTTTTCCGATCCGGGCGGCGGGGTGGATGTCGACGGCGAAGACATCCGCGATCCGGGATTGGAGTGCAAGGGCGAGAGGGCGGCGGCTCTCGGTCCAGAGGAGGTGCGAGACGCGGTGGGCCTGGACGGCGAGGAATCCCTTGTAGTTGAGGAGGCAGTGGGAGTAGGAGGCGCAGGCGGGGTCACGTTGGTGGGCGGCGAGAAGGTCGGCGACGACGGCGGAGATAAGGGAGGGGGAGGAGGAGAAGGAGTGGAGGAAGAGATCGTAGAGCAGGTTGGAGAGAAGGGTGGAGGAGCAGAGCTTATTGGCGAGGTGGAAGCCGAGGGAGCGGGCGAGGGAGGGGTGGGAGAGGACGGTGGCGTAGAGGAAGCTCGCCAGGGCCGGCTCCGACTCCGCGTCGCGGTGCGCCTCCGCCTTAATCTGCGCCCACAGCCACGACTCCTCCGACTCCGACTCCGGCGGAGGGTGCGTCGGCACCATCAGCGCGCCGCCGTGGTGGTTCACCTGCCCCGCCGGCATCGCCCTTAGGGATGCGATGAGACTGGAGAGGAGAATTGGAAAATTAATATTAAATTAAAATTAAATTAAAGAGGATAGAAAATCAAATAATGGCTTATAAATCTTTGTCCAGAATATATGAGTTAAGATTTTCCATTTAAACTCGTAAAAGATTTATGATGTATATTTTTTATATTTTAATAAAAATATATTTAAAAAACATATTTTGCAAATTAACAAAACGAATACTTTTCGTCCACGAGTAAAAGATATACTTTATTCGTTTAGTAAAGGCTTTATTTCAAATGAATTTGACATCCACAAGATTTCAAAGACGGTTAAATTAAGGGATAAGATTTGAAATATGCAAAAAAAAAAAAGAAAAGAAAAGAAAAAGATTGTTGTCATGAGAAAGTAACATTAATTAGCTTTTTAGGTGATAAATGTTTTTGTCACGGAAATAAACTCTCTGAATTAAATTCTCAGAATAAGGCATCGATGAAGGCACGTGTCGGCAATCGCCTCTTCCTCTATCCTTCTCGAATGGCTCAGATTCTCCGATTTCGCCGCTGGTATCTGTGTGTGGGAAAGAAGAGTGAGATTGACCGTTGGGATTGCATCCGGACCGTCGATTGTTCTCCTAGAAAGGGAAGGCGAAGCCGTTGAGAAGCGGATCGAGGGCCGGAAATCCAGCTGCGCCGGTGGAGTAATCGCTTCCATCTTAACGAGGGCGGTGGAAAGCGGTTACTTTGGTCGGAAGCTTCTTCTTCTTCTTGTTCTGGCGATGGTAATCTGAGAACCCTAGCTCTCTTTTTCTCGTTGTACTTGTGTCGGTGTCGACGTTCGAGGAGCCCTCGCATGGCGTCGGAGGCGTGCTCATTTGTCCTCGGGCGCGGTTGGATCCGCGCGACCCACCGACCCCCTCGCTTCGCTTTCTTTTTGCCTTCCCGGTCGCTCGCTGTCTCCTGCAAGATGCGGCAGAAGCAATTCAGGTTCGTTCACGCCTTCCCTCCCTCGGTTTTCCATTCTCGATCGGATAGCGATGTAGATGAGAAAGGGCGAATTGTTGTGAATATAGCCGTATGATGATTCAGGAATTAACTATGATGCAGCTTGAGCTAATTATTTTAATAACTTTTTGGTGCCATGAGAAATATGATGTAAGCTTAAGCTAATCATTTTCAGCTTAAATATAATGTCTTGCTCGATTTTGTGTTTAGTTCTATTTGATCGAGTTAAATTCTTGAGTTATTTCCTAAAAATTTCTCCTTGATTATAATTGTGATCCTTCATGGTTCAAGTTGATCGATTTTGTCTTTACCTTAGTTTGGAAATAGGAATTTTGGTATGCAATCAGTTGATTTTTTATTCAAAATGATCAAAAATGTTGATCAGGAAACATAACCATGTTACTCGGATTAACATGTTTGAAGTCGACCAATTCAATGAGTTAAATTGATTAGAGTAGAAGGTAAAAGACTAGAGGGAGATAAAAAAACTTTAGTTAATGTAATATAAAATAATTTAATTGATATAAATGTTACTAGTGATACAAAATACAGCTCGATGGAGGGTTAAGATCAATACAAGCAACTTCAAATAGTTGGGCTTAATGATGACGAAATGTGGCAGTATTGCATCTTTCATGAAAGAAAACATGGCATTGCATCATTTTAGCCTCAACCATGAAAGACATTAAAGATGTAGGAATAGAAAGAGAAAAAAATGAATTATTGATTTTTTTGTTATATTATATAGTGTTTTTTGTTAAAAATCTAGTTTGACGTTTTGTCATAAATTTTTTGAGTAATTTGTCTTCCTTGCCACTACCTTGAAGACATTAGTCTGAAGTTATTGGGAACAATTATACTTATTTGGGTAAAGCTGTAATACTTGGGCAAGGATTAATTCATATTGACAGGAAAGAGAATTTGATTTACTATTTACAGTATAGGGTTTTAATTTACAATACAGGGATTTTAATTAAATTTTAACTTTACAAAAATTAATTTATAAATTATCAATTGAATTTATAAGTTATAAAATTATTAACTTATTGATAATTATAGATTATAATTTGTCAAATATAAGTCAGAAACTAATCATTTCAGATTTAGTATAATTTTAATTCATAAATTACAGTATATGGTTTTAAAGTTTAAATTACAGTATGTGTGTGTATAATTTAGCTTAAATTTATACTAAAAAAATAATTAATATTATTATTTTTCTCCATTTTTTAGTTTTACTTTTTAAAAAAAAAAAATTTCTCACTGATTCCAATTCTATTGATCCAATATGTTCAATACCCAACTTTGGGACATTCATGATTTTGATACCTATATTGATGGCCATGATTTAAGACATTGTTTTTGCACTTGCACCTTTTCTTGCCATGCATGCTGAAAATCATGAACTGATAATTATTAGTTATAGCAATGAAAAAACCAGACATGTAAACTTTGTTTTTGAATGTACTCTATGCAGTACTCATTGCCCCTACAGTTGAGCCATTGTAACTCTTGGTAGAATTCTGTGTATTTTGTACTTCAAATGGTTGAATATTTTCAGAGGAAAAAAGATGCAAATGATCAATATCAGGACAGTTTACAAGTTAAAATTGGTATCCGTAGTTTCTCTGTCAGATGTCAAGCAATTTTACAGGTTTGATTAATTTAGACTGCTGATTTAGTCATGATTATTTTTTCCAACCATGGGGTAGGAGCATGGAGCTCTCATACAATGACTAATACGTAGCATACTGGTTTTGTTACAATGATAACTTTGAATCTTTATACTGTCTATTGGACCATAATTATTAAACAGTTTCTAGGACTTCTCTTAGTCAGGAATTATTCCAATATTGAATAGGCTTTGAGAAAAATGCTTGAAAAATACAGTTCCCAACAAAAGAGACAGCAAATTAAAAGAGTTTCTAGAGAGCAGTTGAGACCAAATATTAATTCCAAATCCCACAACAATGGCAATGGCATGTCTCAAAAAGCTAGTTCTGATAGTTTATCAAATCAAGGTCAGGAATCTGTTTTAAGCAATGATGTTGACTCTGAGCATGATAGCAAGGATATGGCAGCAGCATCTGTTGAAGAGACAAAAAGTGAGGTATTATACTCTTTTTGTTAATTTTTTGATAAATTTATTTTCACCTTATGATTGTAAATCACCTTTAGGTCAATGAAATTTTGATATGGTACTTTCTAGACATCATTTCTTGTAGTAGACTTGATCCTTTTAGGTTATTCTCTTTAAAGAACACTTCTTATCATTTTATCTTTTAGCAATAGAGTATTCCTGGGATTGTGTTGTGAGGTAGGTCTGCACTTGTCATTGGTAATTTCGACTGGACCTGTTGGATATTTTAGTGGTTGGATAATTGGTTTGCTAAAACTTGATAATGAATACAACTAAGAAGGATATTAAAAGAGTTGGTTCAAATTTGTTTTTTTACATTTATAGTAGCAAAGGACAATTGAAAATTTTTTCGCTTCCCATTTTACTGGTATAAAAATTGGACTTTCTGATGAATCTAATCAGTATCTGGCATTACTTATCATGGAATAATTAAGTGGATATGTTGCTCTGAATGAGTTGATCATATACCTCTCCCCCTTTGCTTTCTGAGCAAAACTGCTTATGTTTATCTCTTATTTTGCTCGAGAACTATTCTGAAATATAACTACTGAGTATGCAAGTGTTCTTATGTTTGTTACCTCTATAAGTAAATGCTTTAAGGTCATATTCTCCTTGAACTAATCCTGCTGTGTTTATTTACTTCATATCTCCCTTAACAACCTTTTCACTAGCTTTGGCTTACTTTTCCATGTTGTATAGATCACCCTTTGATTTTTTTTATATTCATTTTATTGATTGCTAACTGCTTTCATCAATTCTTTGGAGATCAATTTTTTCTCTTACAGATGGAGGATGAAGTTATACAGGAACATCCAAGCATTCCTCTTGAGGACTTGAAATCTATGATCAGAAATGTTGACAAAAGTAGCCATACTCCTTCTTACTTGTCAAATTATTATCTATATCCAGTTATTTGTCTCTCAATATTGTATGCTCTCTTTGCTAGATGTTTCCTTTGTTAATCAAGCTGAAGTTGGTGCACTTCAAGAACTTGATAAAATTCTTTCAGACAAAGAGGCTTTGCAAGCTGAAATAAACACTTTAGAGATGAAATTGGCAGAAACAGAAGCACGGATTAAAGAGAAGATAAATGTGGAACTCCTTGAAGATCCACTTGAAATGCTTAAGGAAATAGCGCCTTCAGGGAATGGTATCATGGAAGGAAATCATAGTTCTTTTACTGGTGAATTTCCTATTGTTTTGGAACTTAATGCCCTAAGAAAAGAGTATTCAGTGGTAAAGGCTGATATACAGACTCTTAAATTGCAACTTAATGATGTTATTGAAACAGACAAGCGTGTATCACAGCTGGAGAAAGAATGTTGTCTGTTGAATACTTCCCTGACAGAGCTACAGTCCCAGTTTACAAATGCTCAAGTTGATGTTGATAGACTTTCTTCTCTACCATCTTATTACAAAGCATTGTCAGAGAAGGTAAAAAATTTGCTAGGATCAGTTGATAGCTCTAACAAAGAGGATCAGGCTTTGTTAGATTTTTCTGAATTTGCTAAGCTGCAGCAGAAGGTTGATAAGTTAGAAGCTTCAATAAACAAAGCAAATATGACAGAACTTCCATATGAAAATTTTCGGCCTTATGAGGAGATTTTGCAGCAAAAAATTGAAAGTTTTGAGAAGCACTTGCAAGTTTCTGATCAAGAAATACATTCTCAAATTCAACTGTTTCAAGAATCAGTAAGAGAATTTCAGGATACATTGGATAAACTCCGAGAGGATAGTAAGAAAAGATCACAAGAAGAGTTTTTGGAAAATTTACCTTGGGAGTTTTGGAGCCGTTTGCTACTTCTAATTGATGGTTGGTTGCTTGAGAAGAAGATATCAACCAATGATGCCAAGTCATTGCGAGATATGGCATGGAAGAAAGATTCTCGAATTCGTGATGCATATTTGGCATGTGAGAGTAAGGGTGAGCATGAAAGGTTGACTACCTTCCTCAAGTTGACGTACACCAGTACAAGGTTTGGTTTCGTATTGCTATTCAGATGTTTTTGTACGACATTCACTTATGAAAGTTCATATGGTTACTCATTATTTTTTCTGTTTCTCTTATGCAGGCCAGGATTGCACATTATCCATATTGCTGCAGAAATGGCACCAGTTGCAAAGGTGAGCCAAACCTGTAACTTATATAATGTGAACTCTTTGTTGCTTGTATCTGAACTTTGTGATCTTATATTCAAAGTTTTAATCAGATGAGTTCTTATTCACTGCACAAACATGTTGAAATGGTTTTAGGATACTTTTGGATTCCTTCTTTTGCTTTTTGAAGTGCCTTCTAAGTATTGTTGCAAGTGAGCATTCAGCATTTAATGTCTGCCTAGCCTCTTGAGTAATAATAAACGGATATTTCTGTTAAAATACTTGTGCATATTACAATATCTGTTTGCTTTTATGTTTTTGTTGCACACTTCCACTAACTTGTGAACCTCTTAACTTTGCATTCCTATACACATATCTCTTCTATGTAAATTATCAAATTTATGTGGATGGAATAGGGATGGAATACTATTGTCAGGTGCTATGAATCAAAGGCAATTAAGGCAGAAACAGCATTCTAAAGTCTAAACACGATAATCCTGCTGAAAGTTTGTATTTTAAGTGCTTGCCTGTGTACATGCATATGTTCTAGCTGAAAATTACCCTTATGAGCTTCAATGTTTCTTTCTATTACTTTTAATTATTTTGTGATCTATCTTTATTTATAGGTTGGTGGTTTAGGGGATGTTATCGCTGGTCTTGGTAAAGCATTGCAGAGGAAGGGACACCTAGTGGAAATTGTCCTTCCAAAATATGATTGTATACAGTATGATCTTATTACTGATCTGAAGGTATATTACATTGCTGATTGTACCAGTTCCTACTTTTGGGATGATATACTGTTACTGTAGGTTCTCAGTATAGTTGATGTTGTAGGCACTGGATGTTGTGTTAGAGTCCTATTTTGATGGACGACTATTCAGGAACAAAATTTGGGTTGGGACTGTTGAAGGTGTAAAACTAAGTTTATTTTGATTTTTAACTTGTATTAGATATATACAAATTGAGCTTGACAGAAATGCAATTTTCAGGTCTGCCTGTTTATTTTATAGAGCCTCACCATCCAGCCAACTTCTTCTGGAAAGGAACATATTATGGAGAGCATGATGACTTCAAACGGTTTTCGTTTTTCAGTCGTGCTGCACTTGAGTTGCTCTATGAAGCTGGGAAAAGGCCTGACATAATCCATTGTCATGATTGGCAGACAGCCTTTGTTGTATGGACCAAATCCTATCTTCTTAAATTGTGCTGTCTGATGGTCGTTGATTTCTAGTGAAATTTAATGGACCTTAGCTTTATACATCTATGGTTTATTAACGTAATCAGAGTTTTTAAAAAATTTTAGGCACCACTTTATTGGGACATATATGCTGCAAAGGGTTTGAATTCAGCTAGAATTTGCTTTACCTGCCACAACTTTGAGCATCAAGGAACAGCTCCTGCTTCAGAATTGTCATCATGTGGTCTTGATGTTTACCAAATGAACAGATCAGATAGGATGCAGGATAATTCAGCACATGATAGAGTTAATCCTGTCAAAGTAATTCCATAGACCACTATGCAATTCTTCAAGGAATAAAACTTTGTAAATCTTTTTTCCCATATTACTCTTCTAATGCAATTTGTCAAAATTTCAGGGTGCAATTGTATTCTCTAACATTGTTACTACTGTATCACCAACATATGCTCAAGAAGTTTGTACCGCAGAGGTAATTTTTTTTCTGGGAACATCTGCAATTGATTTTTGTTATTTGGATGTTTGTGGCGACATCTGCATTTTTCTTGCTATATATTTATCTTTGTGGTTTGTAATATATCTTTGCAGTTCGTTCTCTGCTAACTAGAATGCTTAAACTACTAACTTAAGTGAATCTGCAAACCTAATAACAAATTAAGTTGTTAAAGATGCCAACAACCCCTGAAATAAGAAAAAAGTGTGCAAATGTTGTAAGATATTCAACAATGTTTCTTATAACCTACATCCTAGATAGAGTTGCATGGGGTTAGTTTTCACATGGTTCAGTTACTTTGAAAATAATCTATATGATTGGTTGAGCCACACTGGTATGTGTGTGCTTGGAAGCCTCAAGCTTCTTAATTGGTTCACCTTATCACGAAGGAGAACAATCCTGCAAAAGCATACTAGTATTTGAGAAGGAAAACATTGGACTGTATCTAGGAAGAGGGGTCAATTGCTTCATATATATAGGACTCAATACATAATAACTAAATGTACCATGTGGGCTAAACCAATAACATGTGTCTAATAACTCTAGTACTATCTCTCAAGTTAGAGCATAGATATTATCAAGTGCAGCTTGTTACAAAAAACGTAAAAAATCACAAATATTATAATAAAAAAATGAAAAGACCCTCATCAAAGATGATAACAGTGGTTGGAAGGCCACTGATCTTGAAAAAAGTTGAAGGCTGAACTTGATAAATTGATTTGTCTTCAAATGAGCAAAATAGTATTGAGTACAATCTTCCTTCATAAACCTCCCTAAAATTAAAATGCCTAAGGATTGTGCATCTTGCATAATCAAAGTGATAAATTGTGAAGAATTGATATTAGAGTTTTATTGTCTACCCTTGAGTAGAGGAGTTAATAGCGGAAAAGCGGTTGAGTGTTAGAGAATTCCCAGCTTGCCTGCGAATGTCCAAAAACTGACTGTTGGATAAATGCCCACGCAATGGTCCACCAGAATCAACATTACAAACAAAATATTCCTCTCAGCTTATGGCTTTAAACGTATTGTTGCGTGAAACTTAAAACACAAAAATGCAACATGTTGTTGGTTATAGATTTTCCACAATGATTAACTGTACTCAGATAGCTCCTAATACCATGGCAGTGTATGTTCACAAGAAATGGATTAAACTTTTCACAAAAATATTTTTCTGGTGAAATTGGATAACTAATTTTCATTTTATTTTATTCTTCTCATATTTTGGTTCAAAATCCCATATTGTACTCTCTATATGGGTGGTAAGAAGTATTTTGACGAAGGACTAGTACTACATGAACCATCTATTCAAGTAATATAACTTTTTTCTTTGTTGGTAACACAAAATATTTGTTCATTTCTGCCTCATAAAATTTGTCAAATAGTTCTGAACCATTACTAATTGTGACTCAATTTCATATCAGGACTTGATCATTATATTCTAAAGAACAGAGTAAACTTAATAGATAACAATTCTTATTTCATGGGTATAACCAAATTGTTCATAGTTCTAAGGTGTTATTGTTGCCAGCAAAGTAACTTATTTGATAAAAACAATGTGGTGCAGGTTCTCTTTTTCTTTTTTCCTAATCAAGTACATTGTTAGCTGTGGGATTGGGTTTAATATCAGTTAATGGTGAATAAGAAGGCAACAAGCTCTCTAACTGATCTCTTTTGCAACATTTTATATTTTAATTTAGTTATTTAGTTTGTACTAAATTCGTAACAGATTTATAAAGTTTCTGCTTGTCTTTTGTTAATTAGTTACCCAAAGTAAAATCATACTGGTCATCCAGGTTTTACAAAATTTCAGTGGATTACAAGTTTTCATCAAGTATCAATAAGTGAGCTTCTTAATTGAAAACTTGTACTGAGAATGTAAAGAACAACCTTGCAAAGTGCTTCAACTTGCACTTTTATGAATCAATAAGCTTCCTAGAGGCCCAATCTATAATGTTAATGTTAGCATTGAATTCCTCATCCTATTATGTGGAAAATGAGTTGTACTAGTTCGCATTAAGTTGCTATTGAGGTACATATGATCTATTTATCCAATGTTGATCTGCTTCTACTTTGCTAGCCAATTTTAGTTGATATGATACTGCACTAAGTTTGACATTTTGGAAGAATATATATACCTTTTGTAATTTTCTGTACTCTGATGTGCCTTAGCTTCTTTTGGACAGGGTGGTCGTGGTCTCCATGAAACATTAAAATCATTTTCCAAGAAATTTGTTGGAATTCTTAATGGTATTGATACTGATGCATGGAATCCATCCACAGATAAGTATATTAGTGCCCAATACCATGCTGATGATCTTCAGGGAAAAGCAGAGAACAAAAATGCTATAAGGAAGCATCTTAAACTTTCATGGTCAAACAGTTCTCAACCGCTGGTAAACTTTTTCAAATAAAAATAATAGCAAGACATCCTGTTGTTTCTGAGTTTCTTGCTTTCTTAGGGCTAATTCATGATAAAGCATAATGAACTTCTTCCTACAAAAAGCATGATATCTGATTGCTTTCTTATGTTCCTTAGAGCTAAGGTTATAAATTGATGCCAGAGAAAGCTTTGAGACGATCCTAAGGAGGTCATTTCAAAGATTACTTCAATTTCCCATTTAACTGAGAAGAATTAGAATAAGTTGTCCTCTTTATTTTCTCAATTAGTTTTTTTCCTTGTAACCCACCCTATCATTTTTCTCATAATTAGGTTTTTTCCTTGTAGATAAAACACACTTTTGGTCATCTTTCCCTATGAGCCTCTTTTGTGTCAATCAAGTTAGGTTCCCTCAATTATTACTTCCTTAATTGTGCTCTCCCTTAGATAGGACATGTGTACTATCACTTCTCCTTTTGTTTTAAGTTGTTTTCTCGTTCTAGTATATTGCCACACCTCATAAACAAATTTATTATACACTCTTTGGATATTAACTCATTGAGAGGCTTAAACTCTTTTGCAATGGCTATACTTGTATTATAATGGAAACTAGCATACATGTAAATTATCACACATAAGTACGGCGACAATAAGAGTTAAGCCCCAACTTTTGTGGCTTTACTATCTGGATCTTTTCACATGTTATATAAGGAGCTACAAGTTCTCCTTGCAAGTTATTAGCTTAATTGCATCTCCAGAAGAACTTTGGAAGTCGAGTATTGCTTACTACAACCATGGAGAATGGTCAAAATGTATTAGTCAAAGATGAAGCAATTGCACTTGTATCCTCAGACACCTCAACTCATTTGGTCATACAAGCATGCAATACTTTTGTGTTCTTTACAGTCAATTATATAGTAATAATCTATAAGATGGACAATTTGATCACCCACTTAAAAATTTCACGATATGTCATATACTGGCAGACCAGCTTGGTGCTATGTAATAACATTTTTTTAAAAAAATTCATTTCAATTTTTTTTGCTTGCATGCATATTAATAAGATACCTGCAGTAGTTTCTTCTCTAAGTTTATTCTAATAGTTATTTTCTCATAAGCCTACATAAAGGTAGTTTATTCTGATTTCTACTCTCATATTTGATGTGAGATGTAGTTCAATGTTCAAACTTCATTTAAATTCGTCTTTTTGAACCTGATTCCATTGTTTTGTCACCTCAATCTAAGTGTTGTTTCATGCAAAGGTTGGATGTATCACACGTCTCGTACCACAAAAAGGTGTGCATCTTATCAGACATGCAATTTATCGTACATTGGAGTTGGGAGGACAGTTCGTGCTTCTTGGCTCAAGTCCAGTACTACATATTCAAGTAACGTGGTCCTATCCCCTGTTGATTTTATAAAACATAACTTATTCTAGTTTCTAATATGACCTTATTTGTTCTCAAACAACAATGATTTTTTTGTGATATCTGCAATAAACTTTATTTACTTGAACATGGCTTGTGTGCCAAGCATCTGCGTAGATGGCGGGAGCTCCCGGGCTGCCCTTTTTTTATCTGCAATAAACTTTATTTACTTGAACATGGCTTGTGTGCCAGGAACCTAAATGGAATTCCCCAGCAAATCTGATGCGAAATAAAACATAATCTAGCATTTTACTGGAGTAGAAAACTTCTAAAGAAACATGGCCAGTTCTAAAGAAATATGTTCACTTCATGATAATTTATTTGCTTGAACAATCATCAATTGTTGAGCACTCTACAAAAATAACAGAATATGTTTGCCTAGGCATGTATGGTTTTGTCTAGGTTATGGAGGTATTGGAAATCAATAATCATCGAAAGTCCTCTCGCTCTTTTAATTTAATTGTATGAATTGCATTCTTCAGAATAATGGTGCAGGAAAATATTTGTGAAGTCTATATATGCTTGATTTACATATGACAATTGATCCCACTTGTTTTTGTTGTTGTTGTTGTTGTTGCAAATTCTTCCATGTGTTTTGAGGTCTTTTCTGGTGACAAACGATTTAATCTTCTTCCAGCGGGAGTTTGAGGATATTGCAATGCATTTCAACAGCCACCCAGATGTTCGGTTGCTCTTGAAATATGATGATGCCCTTTCACATTTGATTTATGCGGCTTCTGACATGTTTATTATTCCCTCCTTGTTTGAGCCTTGTGGTCTTACCCAGGTATCAATTCTGTGTTTTCTGCTTTTGCTATTTATATGGACTTTTTCCCCACAGCTTCTGCTAACCGAAGCTTCTCTGTGCAGCAACAACATTTATTAATTATTATAATGCTTGCAACTTATAACACATGAAGAATTGAATTCTTATACTATCAGAAAATACTTTACATCATCATGATTGAATTACCTTGCACAAAACCTATCTTCATTCAAAGAACTTTGTCTACTAGAGTTTGTAAATGTTCTTATGACACAGATGATTGCCATGCGATACGGTTCTGTGCCAATTGCAAGGAAAACTGGAGGACTGAATGATAGGTGAGCGCCTAAAAATATTTACATTCCCTTTTTTTGTTTAATAACCATTTCTTCCTGCAGTGTTTTTGACGTCGATGATAATACGGTACCTGAACAATACCGTAACGGATTCACATTTTTGCAACCTGATGAACAGGTGACTTTTCCATTATCAAAAATGTTCTTTTTCATTCAATACCAAGTTTTATTTGTGATTTACTCAAAAAGTGTCAAGAACATGTCTGTAGGGTCTAAGCAGTGTCATGGGCCGAGCATTTCAATGCTACTCTACAAACCCTGAAGGTTGGCAGCAGCTCGTTCACAAGGACATGACCTTGGACTTCAGTTGGGATTCATCAGCGTCGCAATATGAAGAGCTATACGAAAGATCCGTGACTAGAGCTCGGACCGCAGCAGCACGAGTGTAAATTCTTTCTTCACCATCACTTTCCACACCAACTTGCCGACAGGTCCCCCTCAAAACAAACTTGCTGCTGCTGAAGTAAATCTCAATCAGGCTGCATTTCAGCATTGTGTTTTTCGACTCTCACCGTCATGTCTTTGATGTGCTAAGTCTAACCTTTGTAGAATTGGCGAACGCGGACATCATCCTCATATTCGAAAATGATCAACTGGAGCTTGACAGAGATCATCATCTTGTTGTTGCAATGCAATGCTGCTTACTCGAAAAGCAACATGTATCTTCAGTGTTGAACCACTTTGAGTAAAGTTTGTTGTAGTCATATCTATTTGTTGTTGTATAGTTAGTAAAGCTTTCAGTGTCACAAAACAGTTTGTATTTTATTCATTTTGATCAGGAACCACAGAGCAATTCGAATACCTTTCATTTTATTATAAAAATTAACATCTTTTAACATCATTTTTGTTGGAATGAGTATCTAATCATGATCGAAATGCTTGGATTATTTTGATTTCCTATCTGTTAATGAATTAAAAATATTATTATTTTAATTTTTTATGAATAAAAAGGCTATTATATTTATATTTCATATATTTGGATTTGTGTTCATATTATATTGTTATTTTGATACTTTAATCATAAATATTTAATTTCTAATCTAAATTTTTTATCTTCACAATCTATTTATTTATTTATTTCTTAATAAATCTCAATAGTTATCATATATTATCAACTATTTTAACTAACGTTTTAGAAAATTTAAATAACTATACCAATTTTATTTATTAATTTAATTACTTCAAATACAAAAGTAGCATTTATAAAGAAAAAAAGGTGTTATTTAATGTTTTTAATATAAAATTAAAATAAAACGAAATTAAAACTTAAAACCGACAATTTTCATCGAGAACCGTCGAACTGTGGCGTCACTTGCAAGTAACCCGATTTATTCTTCCACGGCACCAGACGATCTCGCCGCCGCCGCCGCCGCCGACGGCGATCCCCAACAACCTCAATCCCTCTGTCGATGAATCCTTTGTAATCTCCATCCTCCTCGACTCTCCGCCTACACAGCTCACCGTCGATGAATCCTCTGCAATCTCCATCCTCCTCGACTCTCCGCCTACACAGCGCCAGCGGAAACCTCTTGCGATCCAGGTGAAGCAGACGATCCGCGTCCCCGGCCAGCGTCGTGGTGCTGTTCGACTTCGAGAGGACCATCGTCGACGGCGACGGCGACGGCGACGGCAGCTGGGTCGTCGACCAGTTGGGGCTACGGGAGATCTCCGACCAACTTCGTCCCGTGACGCATCGATCCTCCGATGCTGTTCTTCTAAAGGTCCGATGGAAGAACATTAAAAGACTTTGCTATTCTTTCAGTGTTCTTGAAGTTCCCTGCTTTTTAGTTTTGAGTTTTTTTTTCGAAAACAAATTTTAAGAATTAAAAAGGAAAAAAAAAGATAAATATTCATCATCAGCTTGTCAAAAATTTAGAACCTCTTGTCACTAGTAATCAGATAAATCATTTATTATTATTTGAATTTTTTAAAATATTCTTTCATTAAATTAAAACTAAAAGATTTTTTAAAAATGATAATTGTAACTAAATATAGTAATTATTCAAGGAAGTTATGTTTTTTGTTTTTTTTTTGAAAATTCTCGCCTTTCTGATCTGCGAAAATAAATCCGATTTACTTGCGCCGACCGATGTGCAACCGTTGCTTCACATCTCCATTCCGCGGTCTCGGTCTTCTTCCTTTTTCCTTCATCCAATTCCTTTCACTCCCTCTCCCTCTCCCTCTCCATCGCGCTCTCTCAGCTCGGATGAAGATGAAGAAGACCGCTGACGACGACGCCGCCGATAGAAGAAGGAAGAGCCTCTACGAGCTGTCCCTCACCGTTGCCATCCCCCTCTGGTGCATCGTTTTCGCCCTCCACTCCCGGTTCGGCTACGGCCACCGCCGTCGAGGTCAATCCACTCCCTAATGCTCGCTTCACTTCCCAAAAGTTTGTCCTTTTTACCCTTTTTTTTTTTCCCTCTGGCGCTTCACTTTCTTGCGCCAAAACTTCATCTTGATTCGCACTGATGTCAGATTTGTGTGAAGTTGAAACCTTTCTTATTCCTTGTGGCAGATTTCTTGTCCGATGATGTCGGAAGCAACTTTGTTTGCAGGAGAGCTCCATTAGAGTTCTATTTTCTTCCCCCGCTGAACAACACTTACTCCAGTTGCGGATTGAAAGACGATGACAGTCCACCGACGGAAATCTTTGGAGTTGAAGAGAACAGTGAGGACGAAAATATCTTGGCTGGCAAGGAAGTGGTTTGGAGGGATCGGGATCGGGATCGATCGATATATTGGACTGGATGAATTCAGGAACCAGGCAATTCAAAGAAAAGAAAGTGATGCGGACAAGCTGCATGGAAAAATTACCCACAGACTTGAACTTGATGGTTTGGAGTATAATTTCGCAGCTTCTTCGAAAGGTGCCAAGATTTTGGACCACAACAAGGAAGCAAAAGGGGTGGCAAACATATTGAGCAGGGACAAAGATATGTACCTCAGAAACCGCTGCTCAACCGTTCCGAAATTCATCGTGATGGAGCTCGCTGAGGAGACCCTTGTTGATGCCATTGAGATTGCTAATTTGGAGCACCATTCGTCCAACTTCAAGGATTTTGAGTTGCTTGGAAGCTTGAGTTACCCCACAGAGACGTGGACACTGCTCGGAACCTTTTTGGCAGAGAATGTTAAGCATGCCCAGCGGTTCATGCTCTCCGAACCTAAGTGGGCAAGATACATGAAGCTGAACTTGGTCAGTCACTATGGTTCGGAGTTCTACTGCACATTGAGCTACATTGAGGTTTATGGTGTGGATGCCATAGAGCGGATGCTCGAAGACCTCATCGTGGTTGCTGATGAGCCTGCAGCCAGCCACAATTCTGTCAAGGCAGATCCAAAACTCAATGACAAAATTGAGGTTGCTCAAGTTAACAATACTCGGGTTGATGATCCATTGAAATTAGACCCTAACAGGTCGAAGAATGGAGTTTCACAGGAGAGCATGCATCATCCTAAGCAGCCGAGTGGAAGGGTACCGAGTGATGGCATTTTGAAGATTTTGATGCAGAAGGTGAGATCAATGGAGCTCAGTCTTACGATACTGGAGGAATATGTTAAAGAGCTTAACGTAAGATACGGTGAAGCTTTTCCAGACCTGCAGAAGCAGTGCTCTGAGGGTGCACTACACTTGCAGAAATTGAACACAGAGATTAAGGAACTGAGCCAATGGAAGGAGGCTGAGGTAGGTATCTTCATTATTACTTCTCAATGAAGGCAAGACCTCTTTGGTCGACTAGTATCTGACTGATATATTTTTCAGGCTAAGGAACTCAATGAACTTGGGAGCTGGAGGTCCTCAGTTTCAACTGAAATTGATGCTTTGGTCCGTGAAAATGCCTTGTTCAGGTCAGCCAATAGTTATAAAATTGTTTGTCTCCAGCTGCTTGATACATTGTGCGTACATTTAACTAGCAAAAGCATTAGATTCAGATGCCTCCTATTATGTAATAGTTAACTATACGTCACTATGAATGCTTACAAACTAGTTTTGGTGCTTACATTTTTGCAAATTATGTTATTTGTGGGTAATAGTGTGCTAATTGATAAGGGTGTGGGAAGATTAAGTTTAAAGCTTAATTGTAGAGAGAAAAAAAAATTCTAGAAACTAAGTAAAACTAAATTTAAATATTTGAAATATAGTTTCACAAGAAGAGAAGAATCACGAAATCCCTAAATGTGAGATTTTTAGATATGGTAGATTTACTATTCAGCAAGGAGACGAGAAGGGTGATTTAAATGGAGGCATCCAGAATTAAGATGGTACATAAGGTCCCAAGGCGATCTATAAATTCTCTAGTGAGAATTCAATCAATTAGGGTGAGATATATAAACAAGAGATGTCAAATTGGTTTTTTTTGGCAAACCAATTTGATGTATATTCTAAGCTTCCAAACTAGCTGCTAGATCTATCTTTGTGTCTTCCATTTAACTTCAAAGTTTAATTCACTGGCTATTCAGTAAACCTGCAAGCTTTGCATTTTGATTGCAGAGAGGATCTGGAGAAGATCAAGAGCAACCAAGATTTGCTAGAAAGCAAGGAGGTGACAGTAATTGTGACCAGTCTTTTCTTTGCGTGTGTCGCACTGTTTAAGTTAGCTTGGCACCAAATTATGGGATTGTTCAAGCCCTGCGAGTCCCATAAGAGAAGGGAATGCCTGTTAGTATTTGTATGCAGCAGCCTAACAATGCTCATAACTTTACTATACAATTAAATTATCTTGTTTGTTTTTGTTTCTTCTGATGAGTGGAATTTCACTTTGTCTCAGCAGAATAGTTTAGGAGGGTATTTATTTAAACAGTCACACTAATGTAGCATGTCTCAGCTACTGAGAACAATAAAGCAAAACAGGTGATGAAAGAGAGTTTTGTATAAAACACTGTAAAGGCTTCCTTCCTTTATGATTCTTCTCTTCTTTCTTTATGTAAAATTCATTGAATGAGTGATGATCAGATAGTTTGAACTCTAGTGGCAAAAAGTCTTGTGCAAAGAGATAAAAATGTTCCATACAGCTGTTGTCCTCTATGTCTATGCAAGAAGATGATGGAATGTGGCCACCCAACCAAATGGTTCTCTATCATTGTTAGGGTAGGGCCATGTCTCCTATAGCATCTTCGCACTATAGCGAAAAGTCGAAATCAAGAACAACAATGAGGTTGTTTTTCCTTTTTGCTTCTCCTAGCTCACGAAAGTGAAAAAGGAGATCACGAAAGTGAATGTGTGTACATAAACTCTATGATGAGCAAAATTCTCTGGATCTTGTTTGCTTCATTTTTATTCTAAAAGAGAAGGTAAAACCTACTAACTAGAGATGCTTACACCTTCTTCTAGTTATCTTTAACTGAGCTTCTCTTGTTGGATTCCACTCTTCTTCTTCATTCTTTTCTTCCACTTTTTTCCTCTTCCATTCCCATCACCAACCCCATCCATCAAAGCAACTCATGCCTTTGGATGATTTCTTCCATTATGAAAAATATTATTGAGGAGATGAAACAAGTGAATTCCTTGGCCTCAAAGAGTGAAAGTGGGGTGAGAATAATTTTGGAATAGTTAGGAGGATAAGATATGTATGCCACTTTTTTTTTTCTTTTCTTTTTAGTTTGTGTTCTATTTTTTTTTATGGCTAAGCTCAATGTTTTAATTGTGAAGGATTAATAATGTTGAGGTAAGTTGCCAAGTGCATTGACTCTTAATGATTGAGAACATGAATTGACCTTGATGTGCACCTTCAATTGCTGTCCTCAGTTCAAGCTTCCATCAATCAATTCATGTCAATGTTCAAGTTTCATTTCCAATTCCATTTCGATCCAGACAAAAGAGAGAAGCTAACACCAACGATCATTAATCACAAGGGAACAAAGTTATTATTGTCCTTAAAATATTTATTTATAAAACTAATTTTTTAAAAAATATATATTTTGCCTCTGAACCAGGGCAACTGAGGATGCGACAAAACACATAATTGTATGGGATCTTTGATTGGTCGAACAATGCTGTTGCGCGTTCCTAGTTCGACACCTGATCGTGATCCATCCATTCAGCGTTCCAGCTGCTCCACTCACTCTATAAATGGGCCTCTTTGGCTTCTCCCCTTCCTTCCTCGTTTGTTATGCGCTTCTCTCCTTCCTTCTCCTTCCTCCGATCCACGGAGAACGACGACGAGGGAAGGATTCGCAGGGGAAGCGATCAAATTGAGAGAAGTTGGCGATAAGAGAGATCGAAGATGTATGCTCAAGCGGGGCTTCATCTGCCTTCGATCTTCTCCCACGGCTTCTTCCATGACTACAGCGGCGGCCACTACTCGTACCTACCGTTCTCCGACGAGGGCTTCTTCTCCAGCAGATTCTACGTCGGCGTCGAGGACGGTCGGCATAACTTGGTAATTTTGCCCTCTGGTTAAACCGACCTCTCTTTTACTGTTTCATTAACGGATCCGGTCGAGCAGTTTGCTCTGTTCTGGAGAGATTTGGATCTGATGCTGAAGGTTGCCTGGCGAAAAGTGAAACATTGACACAAGTTGTTTGATTTGTTGGGACAGTTACTAAATTATATTTCAACAGGCTCCTAAAGACAAGGAAAGTAAAAAAAAAGATATATTGCAGATGATTTTGATCTTAAAACTCCCAATTTATTGGTGAATTTTAGTTTTTTTAAAGACGCCTGTCCTTTCAAAGAATGAAAGAATCAAGAAGCGCATGACGCTTAGCAGTTTCGGAGAGAACTTTCTGAAAGCAAAGAAACTGAAATTGTTAAGGTCCAGAAAATTGAGACAGGAGAGTGTTTAATGCTTAGTTAAAGTGGACAAGACTCCATTAAAGGGGGAAAAATTATTTATTTATTAGACAATTGTTCAACCCTATTTTTAAAACAAAAAGTTCATAAAAGTGAACTCTTATTAAACTTTTTAATACCTAACTTCCAACTTGAGGGTAATATTTAGTTTTGGATAGTGTCCTATGTTTGATGGAAAATTGGGAACTTTTACCAAGGCGAAATTTAATACTTATATATCCATGCTTCTGTTTGTGATGGAATAATAAAAACTAAAGCATCGATCCAGTATGAGAAGCAAATTGCTGGCCATCAATAATATTCTCTTAATGCCCATACAGATAATGTTTGTTGACTTTTGTGAATTCCTCACTCAAAATGTCTGTTGAAAAATACAGTAGAGAACTACTAATCTTTAGTGTATCAATACTGTAATTCACTCATTGATTTTGGTATAGGCCAATATGGCACAGGCTCCCTCTATTTCAGAATATGATATGGGAGGAGAAGGAGATCTATTCAAAGCTCCAGAACCCATCTTAGAAGATCCTGCTCTTGATCCCATGGCTAATGCCATGTCCATTATATCAGGTGGAGGAGATGTCATCACAGAAACAATCAAGGCTGCAGATATAGAGTCAATCCATAATGACCATCTCAGTGATATTTACTATGGGTGCAAGAAGGACCTTATGGAGAAATCAGAAATTGAAGAGCAAATTTCTGAACTCCTAGAAGCGGAGATTTCTGCAATCGAAATGGTTGAAGTTTCACCTCCTGAAAGAATTAGTTGCACAGAAAGAGCCATTCTGGAGAAGTCACAGATTGAAGAGACAATTTCTGAACTCCTAGAATTGAAGATTCCTGCAGTTGGGATGGCCGGAGTTCCACCCCCTGGAGAAATTAGCCGAGTAGAAAGATTAATTCAGAAAAGTGCAAGTTCTGAGTGTTTAAGCTCATTAGAGCGGTTCCCTAGTTGCAGTAGAAGACCAGACTTCCTTGATTTCCAAGGATTGGATTTTGAAGCTGCACTTGGTTTGAGGAGAGCATGCAGCGAAGCAGATGTTCAGGTATGAGTAAACTTCTAGTTTTCTTACTAATTTTCCTGTTTATTTTTCCCCTCACTTTATCTCTTCTACCTTGGCCCATAAAGGTTCAACTAACACAGTATTTGACCTTACCATGCTTCCCAGGTCTTAATCAATTGCTTCAACATTTACTTAACCCGCATCAATTAGTGTCATGCTGAATGAAAGTCATATTAATCTTCTATTGGTCCTATACATAGAATGAGGATTAGTTCTACCAACTTATAAAAGGATTGCCAGATTTAAGAATTAAGGACTATATTTTACGTTAACTAATTTGAATGATTATCTAATATTTGTGACTTCACGGAGAAAATATGCATTCGCTACATTTTCCACTGAGAAATTCTGAGATTATTATGAGTTCATCAAGATATATCACTTGTAGCATGTAAAATTTCTACCTGCTGTGTGCCAGTATGGGCATGGTTATTTATTTTGACTTGTTTTCACAGAATCTTGGCAATAAAAGCACAAACTCAAGAAATGTCACCACTGTATGTTCTTCATTCGAGCAAGCCCTTTCCATCAGTGATAATAAGATAGAGCTGCGACTACAGAAACTTTCCAGATACAGGGAGAAGAAGAGTAAGAGAAACTTTGGCAGAAAAATCAAGGTGTGAAGCTATTCTTTCCCCTTTATGATTCTTTCTCAAGCCATGTAAGAACACTTGAATACCCCAGATTTATATAGCTTCTGTCAGTCATTATGCATGGGTGTATAAGTTTATACTCAACAGACTTGAGAAGAGACTAAAGGTGAAGGATAACAACGCAAAGAGAAGAGTTTTAACAGGACATAACATTTTATAATCAGAATGAAAAAAGGATGACATGTTTTGTAATTTGGATACTGCAAGGCAAAGCACTTATTACAAATTTCTTGATCCGTCTATTGATGCTGCTGTTATCATGACAAATAAACTTGTCATCATGCAGATGTATGCTAGCTTTAGAGTCTAAACTGCCTTGATACCACCACAATGAAAAGCTATCTTAGGGTGGTTGAGTCAAAATGTTTGCAAATGTAGCCACTTGCTTGCAACTTTTCGTTAAAAATAAATTCTAGAAACTGATAAGTTTTGGATGTTTTGCAGTATGCTTGCAGGAAGGCTCTTGCTGACAATCAGCCTAGGATAAGGGGAAGGTTTGCGAGGACCGAAGATAACATATCCACTCAAATAGTTAACTAGGCAAGATGTCGAAGCTGGTAGCAGCCCATGAGCTCCCTTGTTGGCAAGGCTGATCATGAAGTTGAGAGAACAAATGAGCTGGAAGAGATGAGGCCAGTAGCCATATATGGACAAATTTTCTTTTATTAGGATAATATTCATGATTCATGATGCATCTTTCTATCTTATAGTATCCACCTCAGTATGTAGAAATTAATGCACTTGTACCACTGTGCAGTAGTTTTAATATAAAGGAAATTGATAGGTTATGGATTTTGGTTACTAAGCATTTGTAGCAGTCATGAATTATACTCTATTGGTGTTTGGCATTGCTTAGTCTTGTGTAATCAGAGCATCGGACAATAAGAAAAAAATATAGTGAAAAACATGATACATGACCACAAGCTCAATAAATGAGAATGCTATTGGTAGACAAGTTGTATGGATGAGATTGTGCAAACACCACAAGTTCAATAAATCAATAGTCCAAGTCTTGAGTAATTGGCATCTTCCATTGATCGCAAGTCTTTGGAATATGCACTATTATCTTCTTGATACTTCTTGTAATTTCATTGGATCAAAATTGTACAACTGCTAGTCTTCTTTATACTTGTGCACATCAATCAACTCATTGCCATGACTCTCAAAGTGTGAATAGGCCTTCATGATGCAGAAACTCAGAAGATGTCACAAGATCTGTCAATGTCTCCATGACTTGTTCAACTTATTTTAGATGACCAAGAAGCTGAGGAAGAGACTATCGAGCCATGACTTTGAAAAATTGTGCTCTAAATAGAACAGAAGTGGCATGCATGGCAGTAACCTGAGTAGTGATAACATGGAGAGCAGATATTGTTACATTAAGCTTGTTTTCCTTCTCTTCCTGCTTGCTTGTTCAGTAGCTGCTAGAGATCCCGGAGTCACTCACCTTCCAAGTTCTCATGGTATTTTTTAATCCCTTACAACTACCATAATCCTGAATGATTAATAGTAACTTTCTTTGTGATTTTGCAGGAAATGAGAAAATAATAATTCACAGACGCTCAAGAGTCTTGCTTCGTGAAGGTCCTTCTGGTAAACCAAGTAGTCCTCGGGGACATGGTGAGATTGGTAATCTAGGCTAAGATTGCGGTTGGCACACGAGAATAAATGAAAACAGAATTGAAGTGAGATTCTCAATGGAATCAGAATGAAATAAAAAGGGGAAAGATCCATTCTATACTGGACCTATTTGTTTCATGTAATTCTTAATGTAACTAGTCTGTCTATTTAGTGTCTCTAATTTTCTGTGTGTGTTTGACACACCTGATTGATCGACCTAATATGCTCAGTACAAACATGGCATGGCTAGTTCACTAGCTGATTAGGTTTGCTCATTTTATTTATCTCAGTTGGAAATTAAATTGGAATGGAACTTTCCATCTCTAAAATATTATTCATCAGAACGAATCGTTCCATTTTAAAGTGTTCATGCGAAATTGAAATGAAATCATACAGGGAACAAATCATTTTCATCCCACTCCATCAAATGTACCATAAAAAGTTGATAGTTTTATATTAACTTTGAGTAGAAGTCTCATTTATATAAGGAAAGAAGTGAGAATAAAGAAGATGTACAAAATTATGTAAATTATAGAGACATTAAAAACTAATGAATCATATGGCCATGAACTTTTGAAAACGAGTAATAGAAAAAAATTAAGGAAGAAGACCACCATGATCGAAAATCAATTTGGATTTACATATGGTATTCGTGACCTTAAAAAAATTTATGATAAGAGTCACAAAAAAAATTATATGAAAAGTTCTAGAAAAGAGATGTGCTAACATAACATATATTGAACTAATGAAGGATATCTATACAGATGTAATGACAAAAGTTCAAATGGATTAACCGAAGTGTTTCCTATAAAAATATGGTTATATTAAGGATCAACGCTAATTTTTTATCTTTTTACACTAATTATGGACAAACTCACTAGACACATCCAAAATATAGTATCATGATGCATATTGTTTGTAGGTGATATTATTTTGATTGATAAATACGTAAATGAGTAAATGCTAAATTTGAATCTTAACAGAAAAGGTTAGAAGTGAAAGGTTTTAGATTTAGTAGAGTAAGACATAATATATAGAATTTAAGTTTAGTAACATTAGATGTAATTAGACCATTATTAAGATAGAAGATGATAAATTATCTATAACTGAAAGTTTTAAGTACTTAGGATCATTTTTATAAAAGGATGAAAAGATTGAGAGAGATGTCTTATATAAACTACAAGTGAGATAGTTGAAAGGGAAAAGAGCGTTGGGTGTTCTGTGTGATCATAAAGTACATCTAAAATTAAAAAAAAATATTACAAAATGACGATTAAAACTGTTATATTATATGGAATTAAATATTGGACTATGACTCAAGCGCATGAACAAAAGATGAGAATTGCAGAGATGAAAATATTAAGGTAGATGTACAGACACACAAGGAAGGATATAATAAAAATGAAAATATTAGAAAGAAAATCAAAATTGCACCTATTGAGAAAAAAAATAGACATATTTAAGATGGTACAAATCACAAAGATAGACACATTTAAGATATAACAAATATGGTATGCTAACAAAAAATTGTATATAAATAAAATAAAATTTATTTAAATATAAATGATGATATAATAGGGGATAGAGTCAAACATAGAAAGATACTTAGATAAAACTTGACTAATAAATGTTCTAATCATATATAATATGAAACTATAACAAATATGTCCATCAAATGAGGAAGAGAAAGATAAACAAAAAATTGTATATAAATAAAATAAAATTTATTTAAATATAAATGATGATATAATAGGGGATAGAATCTAATAACATAGAAAGATCTATATAGTCAATACTAAATTATTTAATGGGATAAAACTTGATTATTATTGTTTTCTAATATTTTTCAAGTTGGTTACTGAAGTAGTTAGATCAAATTCCAGATCAGCGCTGAAGCATCGCCCTGGCATACTTAAGCATCCTGCGCATCAATTGCTAGTTCTATCTGTACACTATTAAACCCACTGCAAAGATGTTTGTATACACTCTGTTTCTTGGCCTCCTCACAGTTCAACTTTGAGGATTGATTCTCTTTGTGCAGTCTTTTGTCATTGTGCATTTTCCCTTTGCCCTTAAATAAAGAGCATATATAGTTTTTAGCCTCCTATGCTAGTTCATAATCAATTGCTAGTTCTATATATCTGTATACTATTAAACCCACTGCAAAGATGTTTGTATACACTCTGTTCCTTGGCCTCCTCACAGTTCAACTTTAAGGATTGATTCTCTTTGTGCATGTCTTTTGTCATTGTGCATTTTCCCTTTGCCCTTAAATAAAGAGCATAGTTTTTAGCCTTACAGGACAAAAGTGAGTCTTGCTAGCACATGTTTATCCATTCCTCAAAGCCTGGTGCATGACTGTGTCCAAAGATGAGCTTGTCAGTTAGCCAATGTCTTTTTAGTTCATCACTGAAGAGTGAGTGCACTTAGTGAGACTTGAGTTGGAACCAATGGCCATCAGCACCACATCATTAATGTTCATTAGACAATCTGTTTAGAGAATCATTAATGATTAATGAGGGGATTAATTAGCGATCCAAAACTAGTCTCGTGTTCCAACTGAAAGATGAGCTTGGAGCCAGTGTTCATGACCAGTTCATCATCTTGCGAGCTCAGATCAAATTTACTGTCCAATTTTACTGCTCTTATTATTATTATTATTTTTACCTCAAACAACAACAGCAGCAGTAGAAGAGAAGAGGAAGTAACAAAGGAATTTGCTGTGCTCATGCAGAGGAGGAACGCCCATCGATATAATGATCAGTCCTGCTCCAACAGTGCCTTGTATCCGCTTTTAATATACACTCCTGCTCTTTAGTCTTTGGCTTTTCTTCCCCGGAAAAAGAAGAGAGAGAGAGAGAGAGAGAGCGACAGCGCCTTGTTCTACTTCTACCTCCACATTAGCACCGCCACCTTTGTTCATTGCACACTCTTGCTTCTCCATGGCCGTTGTTGGTGCGAGCTTCTTCCTTCTCATCTTTGCTTCCCTTCTCCTCCTCTCGCCGGCGGTCTTTTCGAACTCCCCCGGCCTTTCCCTCAAGAAGCAGGCGTCTGCTCTTCTTTCCATCAAGCAATCTCTGCGCGCCTCCGACGGCTTCTTCCGGAGTTGGAGCTCGCAGAACCATGCTTCTCTCTGTTCGTGGAGCGGCGTCCGCTGCGACGACGCCGGGCGCGCGGTGACCGAGCTCGACGTCTCCGGCCTCAACGTCTCCGGTTCCCTGTCGCCGAGGATTGCGGAGCTGAAGGCGCTCGTTCGCTTGTCGGTCTCCGGCAACAGCTTCGCCGGGGAGTTCCCCGCGAGCGTCTGCCAGCTCCTGCGCCTCCAGTTCCTCAACATCTCCAATAACCACTTCAATGGTTCCTTGGACTACTGGAACTTCTCTGCGATGAAGGAGCTGCGAGTCTTCGACTCGTACAACAATGACTTCTCTGGGTCACTGCCGGTGGCGCTACCGGAGCTTCCGCTGCTTCGCCACTTGGATCTCGGCGGCAACTATTTCTCCGGCCAAATACCCACTGCCTATGGCGGTTTTCCGGCCATTAGCTATCTGTCATTGGCTGGGAACGACTTGGGCGGCCGTATTCCAGCCGTGCTAGGCAACCTCACCACTCTCGAACAACTTTACTTGGGCTACTTCAATGAGTTCGACGGCGGCATTCCGGCGGAGCTCGGGAGGTTGACTAATCTCCTCCACCTTGACCTCTCCAGCTGCGGTTTAAAGGGCGAAATCCCACGCCAATTGGGAGATCTTGTGAAGCTGGACACCCTCTTCTTGCAAACCAACCAACTCCTGGGCACCATTCCTCCCCAACTTGGCAACTTGAGCAGCTTGAGATTCCTCGACATCTCCAACAACGCGCTCACCGGTGAGATACCGAAGGAGTTCGGGAATCTCCGAGAGCTCAAGCTGCTGCACATGTTCCTCAACCAATTCCACGGAGAGATTCCATTGTTCGTCGCGGAGCTGCCGAGTTTGGAGGTTTTGAAACTGTGGCACAACAACTTCACCGACACCATCCCTCCCAATCTTGGGCAGAATGGCAGGCTTCGAGAGCTTGATCTCTCCACCAACAAGCTCACCGGACTGGTTCCCAGAGGTCTCTGCTCTGGGAAGACATTGGAGATACTGATCTTGCTCAACAACTTCCTCTTTGGTCCTCTGCCGGATGATCTCGGTGAGTGCACGACTCTTGTAAGGGTGCGCATGGGGCAGAACTACTTGACCGGCTCTATTCCCGGAGGCTTCCTTTACCTTCCGGAATTGCTACTGCTGGAGTTGCAAAACAACTATCTCACCGGAATTCTAGCAGATGAGCCGGAAAAGCGACCAGCAAAGCTAGGCCAGCTCAATCTATCGAACAACCAGTTTTTTGGGCCTCTTCCGAGCTCCATTGGGAACTTCTCAGCGTTGCAGATTCTCCTTCTCAGTGGCAACCAGTTCAACGGAGAGATCCCATCTCAGGCTGGCCTTCTTCGACACGTACTAAAGATAGACATGAGCATGAACAACTTCTCCGGCCGGATTCCTGCTGAGATTGGTGATTGTCTTCTGCTGACTTACTTGGACTTGAGCCAAAACCAATTATCCGGCGAGGTACCATCTCAAGTGTCTCGAATTAGAATACTGAACTATCTGAATGTTTCATGGAACCAGTTGACCGGAAACATTCCAAAGGAGATCGGAAGCATGAAGAGTCTAACTTGTGCCGATTTCTCCCACAATGATTTCTCCGGCAGAGTGCCGGAGACAGGGCAATTTGCCTACTTCAACGCTTCGTCTTTCCTTTCCAATCCTCGGCTCTGCGGCTCGATTCTGAACCCCTGCAACATTTCAGCAAGCTCTCCGTTCCATCAAGACCAACAAGGGAGTCTCAAGTTCCAGCTCCCTGGGAAGTCCAGGCTCCTACTCGCACTGGGCCTCCTGGCGTGTTCGATCGTTTTCGCGGTTACAGTAGTCACCAAGACACGGTCGATGATGCGAAGAAACTCTAACTCGTGGAAGCTGACTGCATTCCAGAAACTGGATTTCGGGAGTCAAGAGATCGTAGAATGCCTCAAAGAGAACTGCATCATAGGAAGAGGAGGAGCCGGCGTCGTCTACCGAGGAACGATGCCTAATGGCGAAGAGGTCGCCGTGAAGCGCCTGCTCGGAATCAGCAAGGGCTCGACGCACGACAATGGATTCTCTGCCGAGATTCAAACGCTGGGCAAGATTCGGCATCGGAATATCGTCAGGTTGCTCGCCTTCTGCTCCAACAAGGACTGCAATCTTCTGGTCTACGAGTACATGCCCAACGGAAATTTAGGAGAGTTGCTCCACGGAAAGAGAGCTGGATACCTCAATTGGCAGCTGAGGCTCAAGATCGCCGTGGAATCAGCCAAAGGAATGTGCTACCTCCACCACGACTGCCGTCCTCCGATCCTCCACCGCGATATCAAGTGCAACAACATCTTGCTGGATGCAAACTTGGAAGCTCACGTAGCTGATTTTGGCCTCGCCAAGTACTTGAGGGACACTGGAGCTTCTGAATGCATGTCAGCGATCGCCGGCTCTTATGGCTACATCGCTCCTGGTACTCACTCAATCTTAATTCTTTTTTACAACTTCAACTGTATCATCATCATCCGTGAACTAGACTCTGGTTAAGATTTAGGAAAAAATCTAAGGCACTGAAAGAATGATGCTCGTAAACAGTAAGGTTTTATGGATCATGGTTCAAACTTTAAAGCACCATGTGGTACACTTTATCTGCAGAAGCATGGCACTGAGTGAGATCCTACCCTACCTCTTGTTTTGTTTCCATAAAAAGAAGGGCACTGAGATCGAGATCAGCCAACTCCTCAAAGAAAGCAAACAGCATTTGCCTTGCTTTTGCTTTGGCATCCCATGCTAATTGAGTGCTGCTCTTTGGCACTATCAACACATCTTTGACCAAATCCATGGCTCAGTAAACAATAATTTCGAGGTTCCAAGATTCCATCTTATGAATCCTGATCGGGATCCCTGATTTAAATTGTTCTTCAGAAACGAGGGAACATTAGTTTATTCACCACCTTCCTTTAATTTTCATTTATATACAGAATACGCGTACACTTTGAAGGTGGACGAGAAGAGCGACGTGTACAGCTTCGGAGTGGTTCTGCTGGAGCTGATCACCGGCCGGCGGCCGGTAGGGGACTTCGGCGAGGAAGGCCTGGACCTTGTCCAGTGGACGAGAAGTGTCACGAACTGGAGCAAGGATGCGGTGGTGAAGATCCTGGACCCCTGGCTGAGCAACGTGCCGGTGGAGGAGGCCATGCAGGTGTTCTTCGTGGCCATGCTGTGCGTCCAGGAGCACAGCGTGGAGAGGCCCACCATGAGAGAGGTGGTCCAAATGCTGGAACAAGCGAAGCCCTCCTCTGCTCTACGTCCGAGCTAGTCGTCGCCGGTCTGCTTGCTTGGGGATGGATTCATCTGCAATTTTGTAAATTAAATGATGAGCTAAGCTTTGAAGTGTCTGTGTGTGTTTCGACTAAATGTGTGTGATAGCTAGTGAGAGTGTGCCATTGATTTCATATGGCGACAATCTGTTTCTCTCATGGACATGGCTTTTGCAGTACTGTAACACACACCATGCGTACAGATTAAAGCTTCTGACATGGAGGAGAGATGAGTGCGTGCAGAGGGACATGGAAAAGAAATGCTGTCAGGGATATGTGGATGATCTGAATGCTTACAAAATGAGAACGCAGAGGAGGAAGACGAAGAGAGAGAGGACAGGGACAAAAGTGAGGAGACATGAAGCATGTTTGCTCCCGAGGAGACGATTAAAACAAAATGGAGCGATCATGGCAGTGCAGTGCAGTGCAGTGCAGCCTATTCAAGGAAGGAGGAGGAGGAAGAAGAAGATGACTCCATTGGAATTTGGGCGGAGGAAGTGGAGTTTGACTTGAATTTTTTGGTGAGAAGAGGCAATTAATTAATGAATTCAATGTCATTAGTAATGTTTTAATTAATTATATTATTATTTTTAATTGTTGTTGGGCTTTGTATGGGCCATTCATGGGAGTTTCGTGGATCACGACGTGAGCCCAAATAGAAATGGGTTTCTAAAAATAACAAACCGATCGATTGATCCGCATCGTCCAAATTAGGGTTCTGGCTATATAAGCCAGCGATGGCCGCGAGAACTTGCTCCCTTGCTTTGGGGTCGTCGCTCGGCGTGTAGATCCTCTGAACGACGCAGTATCCAGCCGCCCCCTGGGAAGATGGTAAGTCCTTACATGTAAGAAGTTACTTCGATAATCGCCATTTCCATCTTGACATGTAGGTATGAATTGATTCTTGAGATAGGAGAAAGCAGACGTTGTTTGGTTGTTTGAAATTTGAGTTGTTCTGGCTCTCAATGCTTTATCTTTTTTTTTTTTTTTTTGACAAAAAAATGCTTTTTTTCTCGTAGTGATGAGTATTCGCCACGTAAAAACTAAGTTTTTTTTTTTTAACTTTGAGATAAAAAAAAAGTACCTGTTTAAGAATGTTAAGCTCTAGTAGTTTTATTTTCTAAATTTTTTCTTTGTAAATTTTGAAAAAAAAAGTTTTTCCGTAAGATTAGAACATTTGATCCACAGCATCATAGGCAATATTTGATTTGCTGCTTGGTTCATAGCAAAATTAGCACAGAAGATGCTTTCAGCTTGGAATTTGACATTCAATGGGAAACTATTAATGAGATGCAAAGTGGTATTATGAATCATTTGATTGAATTCTTTCTAATAACTGTGTTTTCTTATTGGAACCCAGACGAAGCGCACCAAGAAGGCTGGAATTGTTGGGAAATATGGTAATTCAATGGATCAATATTCTCTGTAAACCATTTCGATGCTGTTGTAAAACCAATATTGTAGCTGTAGCTACTTCTGATCCACCTTCTTTGTGCTTCAGGTACCAGATATGGTGCAAGTTTGCGGAAGCAAATCAAGAAGATGGAGGTTTCCCAGCATGCAAAATACTTTTGTGAATTCTGTGGGAAGGTATAACTTCTTTTGCTTCTAGTCCTCTTTGATGGGGGAATGCCTTTTCCAGTTTCAACATTCTTAGTTAAATATTTTTTTTTACAAAATTAGCTTCATGCTTTTTGATTGGTTACAGTGCAGAAGAATTGAAGTTTGTCGTGTGTTTGACATAGAATTTCAAATATGTTTTTAATGGTTTATTATGCTGATAAACTAGAAGGCCGCTCATATTTGTTTGTTATATTTTTGTGATGAAATTTACTACTATGTATGAATTTTCAGTGCTACTAGCAGTGATGTTATCATTTCTGTCTTAGCACTGGGTCACTAGTCCAATGTGTTCATATATTGTATGAGCATTTCTTCACTAGTATTGGAAATGAAAAAATACATTGATGGCACCGCAGATTGGGCGTGAATTGAATAGGTATGCTGGATACAATTCAGTGCAATAAATCCACAGGCTCTTTTGAGATTTTTGGTCCACGTAGTCATTGAGTACTGCAAATGATTCGAAAATAATTAGGTGTTTGAGCGTAAACAATTGACTGATTCTAAGAAATGCTTTTTTCAAAAGTTAAAACCACCCAGTTGGCATGTTCTGACTTTGAGAACGAAATATACAAATGAACCAACAAAAATACTGGTTTGATCTTGCATCTGATCAAAATTGAGATGGAATTGTTCCCCATTAAATAGGTCAGTTCAGTTTATTAAGCATCACTTTCCAAAGATGTTATTTCTGAAAGTAATATGTTTTTTCACATCTATGAGATAAATGCTTATTTTTCTGGCAAAGTTCTGTTTCAGTCAGACTATTTTGCTGAGTCCACACTTTGATTTATCAGTTAGGTATTCGTATGTAGGCCAATCTGTGCTTTAGTCTTTTTGAAAAATTATTGTTATTTCCCTCTCATCCGATTAGTGTTCCTGCTGTTCATCCAATCATGTTCTTATTGATTTTACAGTTTGCTGTGAAAAGAAAAGCAGTTGGGATTTGGGGTTGCAAGGATTGTGGCAAGGTCAAGGCTGGTGGTGCTTATACTTTGAAGTAAGTCTGTAAAACTCAAAGATCTTTTAAATCTTTTTAAGGGTTTTAAACTTTCTGTGTGCCACTCAGTGCGACTGAAACTTAACATTATGCGTACCAAGTGGCACTTGGAACAAGCTAATCAGATATTGTTCTGTGCCAGCACTGCTAGTCAGTATAACATCTCTTCTTCTTACATTCTTACACTTGGCGATGCTTATTGTTTGACAGCACTGCTAGTGCCGTGACGGTCAGGAGCACCATTCGTCGGTTGAGAGAACAAACTGAAAGCTAAGAAGTGAAGGATAATGCAATGATGCAATTCTAAGTTGCTTTTTATTTTTGATGAACCATTGCCTTCTTGGCTTTGACCAAACAAGAATCAAGCTTCTGGAACTACTTTGCGTTTCTTCAGATTTTACTTTTGTGATGTTTGTTTATTGTATCATCGGATGGATATGCATTGTTTTTTAGCCATTATTAGTGGACTGGAAGTTGTTTTAGATGTTTGAAGTTCAATATTTCTAACCTTTCATTCGACTTGTGTGGGAATAAACTAGAAGATTTAAATAAAATGTACTTTCGATCTCCTTTCAGATAAATAAGAGATCAATTTTGAATAATTAAAAAAGTTGCTTTAGCACCTTGCTGCTGCAGCAGCATAGTCCGGGAGCAATGTTGGATTCATTCAATGAACTTTGAAATTTTGAAGCAATGTTGTATTCATTCAATGAACTTTGAAATTTTGAATGCAATGTTTGTTCATGATGCTTGCTTTTGCGCTACTTCCACCTTGTGATGATTGGTTTCTTTATGCTTTTGCTTTATTTATGGTTTGACAGTTCTCACTCCCCAGAAAAAGCAACTTACAATTAGCAGTTGACACGATAACCCTGTTTATCATGTTTATCTAGATGATAATAATAGTTAGAGTTAGAACAGTTTGATACTAATTAATTTACATGCATGATATTTTTAGGAAGTCAAATCACTAAGCCAAGCTTGTATATCTTGTGTTTGTCTTTTACTTTTACATTTTTTTTCAAAAAAAATATTATCTTTTACCTGTTTTGTTTAGATGAAAAGTATGAGAGATTGCGCATGCTGAAGCAGTTCTTCACAAATTAAGTGAAGGACAATTAAGTTGTTCACAAATGTCATTTTCTCAAAGGCAAATGATCTCTGAGTGTTTTTCTTTAGTGTTCATCGCTGTGGCTGTCTTTTTCCCAGTGATGGGATTGCCAAATTATCATACAAAATGCATTCTTAAATTATAGTTTTTTTTTGTTTTTGGAAAAAAAATAATCTAATTATTTTGGAAACTTTTTGGAGAGAGAAAATTTCCCATAAATTTTCTGGAATCTAACGATGTTTGTCGTCAATCTATCCGTTACCTTTTGGCATCTACGGTTATCGCCGCCGGCGATGTTATAAAATCTTCCGGCGGTTTGCTACAATGCAATAATTCTCCTTCTCCTCTTTGATTCGATCGGCCCCGATGGCGGGCCTCGACGCGGTTCACCGGCACCAGGCCTTCTTCCCCTCCCGCCTCCTCCTGTTCCTCACGGCGCTCCCCATGACGCTCGCCGTCTTGGCTTTCGTCCTCCAGTGGCGCGGCGGCGTAGATGATCCCGCGTCGCGGTGGCTCGCGGCCGACGCCGACGCGTTCCCGGGGACGGACAACAGCCCCCGGAGTTCGTCAGGTTCGTCCACGCCTTCCGTGGTCGCGCGCTTCTCCTCGGACTGCGCGGACATCCTCAGCTCCAGCTCCTCGCCCTCCTTCCCTTACTACCGCGGCTGGAAGTTTGATTTCGACAAGGATCTGAGGCCGAAGGTGAGATCTTGCGCGTTTCTGAATGGTTCTTGGGGGGAGTTTTAACTGAATCTGGATCTCGGTGGGGATTTGGTGAGGGATTCCTTAATCATGGGCGAAGATCTGCTAGTTAAATATTTGAAGAAGGAGAATGGATTCACGTTTGTTCATTGACTAAAAACATTAACTTTTCTTATCATTCTGCAGATATGCATAACGACGAGCACCTCAGCCGGTTTAGAGCAGATTATACCTTGGTTATTTTATCACAAGGTCATCGGTGTGTCACAATTTTTTCTGTTTGTTGAAGGGAAGGCTGCAAAGCCTCATGTTTCAGGTGTTCTTGAATCTATTCCTGTAAGTTAACCAGTCTTTTTTGGGGGATCCTATGATGCATATTCTTATTGATTCTCTAGTTAATTGAAGTATTGTGAGACTCTTTGATTCTATTCTTTTGATTTGTATTTTGGCAGGGTGTAAAAGTCATATACAGAACTAAAGAACTTGAGGAGAAGCAGGCGAAAAGGTCAGTTTATTCATTATGATCTTCTGAAGTTCTTTATTCTTGAACAAGCACAAAATCAAGCTATTTACTATTCTTTTGAGTGGAAGTATTACTGATTCATTTCACATAAGGTCTGAAGCTAAAAACACTAAAATGAATAGCTCCATTAGTGACTTTTAGACTTCTAAGGTGAAATGCAGCAGATTGTTCTTTCTTATCTATTGAACCTCTACATAGCTTGCATACCATTACACATTCCATCTTTTTGCAATGGAAAACTCTGATTGCAGCAGCATAATGATACATCAATGAATTTGTTACCTGAAAGTTTAGTGTCAAATCAAATATGGAAGAAAGTCATCTGCAAGATTCAATAGTAGGAAGTTTTCTTTCTGACCTTCATTCTTTAGGTACATGATTAAATGATGTCCACTTGGATATGTTTGTTTTTCTTGAATTTCACACACCTAATAGAAAGATTAATGCCTATTTTTTGTACTATCAACAGTTTGTTTCTTATAAAAATGTTTGCTTCACATTCTTTTCAATGCGCGTGTTGTAAAATGCTGAATAGATTCATTTACCTTCATTCTGCAGCCGAATCTGGAACGAGACTTGGTTAGCAGGCTTCTTTTACAAGCCTTGTAATTACGAACTCTTTGTCAAGCAATCACTCAACATGGAGATGGCAATAGTAATGGCACGGGTATGGAAGCTTATGTTGCCATTTCGACATTCTGCAAAAGTGCACGAGACGTTGTCTAACAATTATCTTTTAGGAAGCATGGACTACTTGGAATTGTATAGATAGCTAAAGTTTCTCCTTTCTAAGCACTAACTTGATTTCTGTTGGTGAAGGATGATGGTATGGATTGGATCATTCATCTTGACACAGATGAGTTAATGCATCCAGCAGGTGCAAAGGAATACTCTTTAACTCAGTTGCTTTCTGATGTTCCTGCCGACGTTGACATGGTTATCTTCCCAAATTATGTATGTAAGCTTTTGTACTTGTAAAAGAACGTGATGCATGTTTTATTGCACCTATGATAGATGTTTTTGGATCCAGGAGAGCAGTGTCGAGAGGGATGACATCAAAGATCCTTTCAGCGAGGTATATATATATATATATATATATGACTCATTGTGTTTTCCTTACTCCTTTAAACCAGTGAGCATAAATATCACCTCATATCATGTTCTTTCTCCACAGGTATCTATGTTCAAAAAGAATTATGATCATCTACCAAAAGAGACTTACTTTGGTATGTATAAAGAGGCCACACGGGGTAATCCCAATTACTTCCTTACATATGGAAATGGGAAATCAGCTGCACGGATTCAAGACGATCTTCGGCCAAATGGTGCACACAGATGGCATAACTACATGAAAGCTCCAAAGTAAGATGTTTCCTGGCATATGTTCAGATCAGATAGACACTCTGCTTTATTTTCTTTTGTGGCAATCCAAACTGCAGCCCTCATAGGATCCCTTTCCTTGTAGTGAGATCAAGTTAGAGGAGGCTGCTGTACTGCATTACACATATTCAAAGTTCTCTGATTTGACATCCCGACGAGATCGGTGTGGCTGTAAGCCAACCAAGGGGGATGTCAAGAGGTGCTTCATGTTAGATTTTGATAGAGCGGTGAGTGCTTATTAACATTGTTTGTTTCCCTTTTTGATTGACAAGGAATGCTTATTTTTTCAAGATCATTCGCCACTACTTCATTTATCTATAGATTGAATAAAACACTAAGGATTCAAATACTAAGCTTATGTGAGAAACAATAGGTTAAGATGGCATGATGAAAATGATCATTAGGTTTTATAATTATCTAAGTTGAATCAAGATGAAAGTGTAAGCAGTAGAGTAAAGAAAAAGGAATTATTGTTAACCTTATTGCTAGTGATTTTCATTACAGGCTTTCATCATTGCTTCGACTGCCACTGAAGAAGAAATGTTGCGTTGGTAAGTTAGTTTCTGAGCTTTCAAATGAAGTTTTCTAAAGGATGTGTGAGAGCATCTGCCAAGTTAACATTTAAAGGCTCGATTTTCATTCTTTTATTTCCTTTGTGTGCTTAATGTTTCTTGTTCTTGTAGGTACAATGAACATGTTGTATGGACTGACAAACAGCTAAATCTGAAGCTCCTCAGGAAGGGTATCTTGACACGCATATATGCACCGATGGTAAGTGTCATTCCGTATTCGCGATGGTGTTCGAAATCAATATCTGCTTGGTTTCTGAGTTGTTCCTCATGGTCTCTGTGTTTCCTTTATATGTTTGAAGGCCATTATCCAATCTCTGAGGGAAAATGGTGTTTTGAGCTCTGCAATTGTATCTGCTCATGCATCTTCCAAACTGAAACTCAATTCGACAACCAAGATTCCTCAAAGGAAGTCTGATGTGCATCCAGATTTGGTCCTCGGTCGATCAAAATCTCAAGCAACTGCAAGAAAGATCATGGAGATCTCTGGCGGCACCATGGACAGTGCAGTCCCACCACTATCTCCTCCATGCTTGGATGATTTGATCACGGAGAAATGAAACGGCACCAAACTCCATTGCTTTCTCAGGTTCATATATTTCAAGAACTTGGAAATTCAAACGAGTTTAGTGAGGCTAAGAAGAATTTTCTATAGAGAATATATATTTTGAGGCTGCATGAACCCTTTTTCTTTTAATTGACACAGAAGAACACTAGACTGATTTAGGAGATCAGTAAATATTTCTTTTATGCTGTTTGATTTAACAAACTCATGTATTATGGATTTCTTAACTGCTTGTATAGAAGTTATTGGCATTTCCCCCTAGTTTTTCACGTATTTATAAAGTAAAAATCTTTGAATCATTTTTTTTCTACATTCAAAATGTTTGATCAAGAACACCAAACCTTCAATTATGGAAATCTTTTCATATTATCTTGTATCATTGCAAACCATGGACACAGTGGTAAAAGGCACGATGGATTGCTTATGCACCCAAGGAATGTAGTAATAAATGTGCCCCTCAAAATCTTCTCCACTCTAATAATCCAAGAAATGTCTTAAAAACCAAATTTGTTGGCCAATTAAATTTCAGGCAGTGTTATTCTATGCATCTCACAAGATTGAAGATCCACATCAACAAGAACAGCAAAGTGCATTTATCGAACATCAATTTGAGAATACAATTTTAAAAAATGCCCAATTTTTTTTAATCGGCCCTGCCAACAGCGAGCATAATTGACGCATCTCAATCTCCATTTCCCTTCCCTTGTTTGAGTTTTTGATACTGTATCACAAACCTCATCTACCAGGAACTATGCCATTGTCTAACTCTACAATTAGATTATCTACCGTCTGTGTTAGATCCTGGCCTTCTTTGGTTTGACAATGAAATCATTATCACCATCATCATCATCACTATCAGCTCGTTTCTTTGCCTTGGCATTTCCATTCTTGGATTGAGGTGGTGGTTTCTTGGAGCTTTCTGGTCTATCCTGCTTGGATTTAATGGGGGTACCCAATCTCTGTTGTGACAGCCTCTTCAACTTGTTGTCATATGTTTTTCTAGCTCTTTCAGGAGACAACAAGCCATGTTCCATCATCCTGCAAAGTGGAGATGAAACATCATAAATGTTATGACTAAAACTACATCTGAGTTACACATTTAACTTGTGGATGATTGGTTAGCGGATATGGGCATTATGTGTAGCTCCAATAGACGATAATATGGAAGTAAATCAGTTGAGATCCTATGAATATGTTGGAATGCAAGAAACATTGAATCTATTAGAGAAGAAGGTGCAAGTAATAGAGAGATAAAGGAACCATTAGTCTAATGTACAAAAATAATTTCATCAATTATGTTGTAGATGAAAAAAAAGTAAATTGTTATAGGCAACTAAGGCCATTAACTTAACCAAATTTCCTCCTGTGCAAACGAGGCACTTGTCTAACTACATCATAGCCCCACAAAGTCAGTCTTGGAGAATTGAAGGTTGTCGTTGGAGAATTGACTTGCTACACGAGCCACAAGAGTGCCAAGTGCTTGCCTTATGACAAGTGACATTATAGCAAAATATTACTAGTGATATCGTCTCCATAAAGTTCTAGGGAGAGAAGATTTATGTAACCGACTCTAAATACTTGAAACAAAAACAGCTTGATGATGATGGTGGAGATATTCAATTCGTTGAGTGTTCAAGTATATACTCAAGATTTGATTAAACATCAAATTAAGGGAACTTTTCATATTAGAAATGAACTTTATACCTACAATTGACACTTTTGGAGTAGCTCAAAAGTGGGCACCGCCCAAGAGAGGTGTGACAGGAGTATGAAAAAGATTGCAGGATAGACCTTCGATTATATCCATTAAAATGTGGAGTACAATTTAATTCAAGAGAAGGTTGCTTCAATGTGGAACCAGATTACCAGCTAATTTGATCTATAACAACAAATTTATTGTTTTCTTTCTTTGAGGCTCTCATTCATTTCATCTAAATGCAAACAAAGTATGCTACAAAAACAATGCTTTAATTCTGTTATAGTTCTTAATCCCATGATCAGTCTCTGTGAGTTATTTAACATATATTGTTTATATCAGACTGGATGTTCAGTTTCTGTCATACCGCTAAAAATTTAAAAACATAGCTTTGCTTGAGTTCCCATCTAGCCTTCTTTTTTTTTTCAGTTCATGTGACAGCAGATGTTTCAAAGAAAACCAAATTCTCCTACTAACTACCCAATCATATCTTCACCAGGGCCTGCAATTACAGGGGAATGTGTTTGTTTTAGAGTGACAGTAGGCGAATGGCATAAGATGCATCCACCTGCATGATCTAGGGACAATGGGGTACCCCATCAAAACAAATCAACCACCATTCTTCTTTAGGATATGAATAGGCTCAAATTTTACCTAAATGCGAGCAGTTGATTTCTTGCATATGCTCTAAGGCAGCATGATGGAGGAAACAATTCACCAAAAGGGGCTTTTGGAACATTTTGCTAAAGAAAAATTGTTAGTATCATTAAATGGGTCTCAGGTGTATGATCAAAGAATGAAAGTTACATGAATGGTCTTCTTTAAAATATTAATCCCAGTTAGTCGCATACATGAATGGTCTTCTTACAGATACATGAAGTTGCCTAGTTTATCACCTTAGCAAGTCGATAGTATGATAATTCACTTATCACGGTATGCAAGCAGTATCAGCTAAAGAAAGGAGCTCAGAAGCAATGAACAAGTGTAGAGGTAGGGATAACAGAGAAAACAATCTTACCAAAATTGTGCCATTTCGCTTGAGGGAATTTGTTTCGACAGCGATTCATAGAATATCCTCAAGGGTTCCCTCTATGTGAAACAACACCAAACGAATTATTCAGCCAACTGCAAGTTGCAACAAAGGAGAAGTGTATGTTTGGAAATCACAAACCTCTTCAGGAGGATCATGCTTCTGGCCGGGCAAAGAATACACTTTCTTCACGGTTTTTGCTCTAATTTTGGTTTTTGTCACAGTTTGGGAGGCGTTGGATGCGGCAATTGTTGTTTTAACCTTCACATTAGCACGAACCAAATGTTTACCAAATGCAATGGAAAAGAAACAGAATATGCTGCATGAGAATGGAGAAGCTTCCGATCCAAAATAAATGGGTTCTGATGGATCAAACTGAAGCAGAACATGGGAAGAAACGGATCTGAAGGCGAACCACAATCTCAATCGAAGTTACCAAAATTGAACACTATTTTTTTGGGAATTTATACCAACGATGTAAAGGGGAAATGTTATCTTCGACAGAATCCAATCCAAAACCAGTCAAATAAGGCAAATCGTGCACTAAGCAAATCAATCAGGCAGGAAGAGACAGACCGTACGGACTCCGACACCAGATCGCAATTTTTCTCAGAAAAAAGATATCTTTACCTCGGACTTCTTGACTACCGTGGCAGATTTCGGCTTGGCAACGATAGTGGTTTTTCCCGATGCATCGATCTTCTTCTTCGCCTCCGATGCCGCAACGCCCTTCCCCTTACCAGAGCTGCCCCCTCCGGTTGTTGCCACCGCCGAAGACATCACCGGGTCGCTCAATTAAGCAACCAAACTCCGTCAAACTATCGTTTTTGGATCTAACGAAGAAGATTTCAGAAGGAACCTCTCTACCTCTTTCGATCTAAGAATTAGACCCGCTCTGGCTGGCGGCCGCCGTCGTAGCTTTGGCGGAGGCGACGATAAGGCGAGGACCGGAAGTTTTTCTTACACTGTGTGGCATTTTAGTCATTCCTCTCCTTTAAAAAAGATTCCGAATCGTATTTTGGTCATTTCGCCTTTTATGAGATTAACGGGCAATTTATTGGTTCTTAAAATATTTAAATTATACATTTTATTAATTAATATAACGCCCCTGCATAAAATAAATAAATAACTAATATAAACTATTTATGAATAGAATTCATAACATGATAAATAAATAATTTTAAAACTCTTTTATTTGCTTGCTTTAAGCATCTAACCAACAAAATTGTATAAGAATTGCTTTTGTTTCTTAACAGTTTACTAAGGACAAATTCTTATAAGCCAAATCTCAATTTGTTGAAATCAACTAACCATATAAGTCCTATTGAAGTGAAGAAGAGGAAATCAACCAAAATTACAGCATTTTCTGTGAAAGTTACAACACAAGAATGAGTTCAATCTGTAAGCTTACAGCAATAAGTTTATAAAAAAATTTACATATCTAAAGTCATTTAGTAGCACTGGTAGATAGACTGATAGTTACTTGTAGAGCTGAATCAGTTTAATGTGCAAGTAGGGGTGAGCAAAAATTTGATTAAATCGAATAAATCGAACCGAATTTTTAATTCGGTTCGGTTATTTCAGAAGTTCGGTTATTTTTTTTAAAAAATCGATTAATTTGGTTAATTCGGTTCGGTTTCGGTTTTAAATTTTCTTATTCGGTTAAACCGAATAAACCGAATTAATTAAATTTTAAAAATAATTTATAAATTTTAAGTAAATAAATATATAAATTTCTAATTTATTAGTAAAATTTTTATAATATTTAAAAAAATTCGGTTAATTCGGTCGAAAACCGAATTAAATAAAATTTCGGTTCGATTTGTTCGGTTTTTATTGGGAAATTTGGTCGGTTTGGTTGGCTAAAAAAAATCAATTTATTCAATTTTTGATTAATTCGGTTCGATTTAGTTCGATTTTACCGAATACTCACCCCTATGTACAAGTGATGAGAGCTAGACATGATTATAAAGTTTGACAGAGAAATCACATCTCACCCTTATAGCCTCCAGAACCAAAATAGTCTCTTCTTGAACTAGCAATGGCTATAGATTTCTGGTGCTCCAGCTTGGGACAATCGCGGATTTGATGGCCAAGGCCACCCCAGTATGCACAACCCTTAACTCCACTAGCACTCATAAGAACATCACCGTCTTCCTTAAGTCCATTGGATCATTAAGCTCTGCCAATACTGGCGGAATTCTTTGCTTCGCCTCTTGCAGTAGGTGCTTTAAGTCGAGGAGTGTCATCTCTGTTTGGTTTTTGTTGATGAACGTTGTCGCAATTAATCCCTGTTTTTCCACAGTTCGTCCAATTCGATGTACGTAATTTTCGATTTCAACTGGCATATCGTAGTTTATTACATGTTGAATGTCAGGAAAATCAAGCACTTAGGATAGCATCCTTCTTGCCAGATTTAAAAGATGCTATCGCATATTCTCTTTCTTCTTGGTCCTTGCCGCAACAGCTTCAACACCCTTATGAAGAAGATACTCGTGGATATCATCAACATCAGCTTTATTCTCACAAAAAACCAAGACCGGTGGTGGTGTCTTCTGGAGGCATTCAAGAAGATATACAAGTTTAGCTTCTTGTTTCACATACTCAACCTCTTGAATGACATCTAGATTTGCTGCTCCGGCTCTTCCAACATTTACAATTACAGGTTTTACCACAGCATTCTTTGCGAAGTTCTGTATCTTTGTTGGCATGGTGGCAGAAAAGAGCAAGGTTTGCCTTTGTGATTTAAAATGATCAAATACTTCTCTTATATCCTCCTCAAATCCCAAATCCACAAGTCTGTCAGTTTCATCCAATGTCAAGTAACTGTAGTATAGTAAGAAATGATGTCAGAAACATCATAAATGTGAAACTGAAACAGATCTAAACTCAAGAAAAGAGTCAAATATCAACTGAAAATTGAAAGGTCTATTTGATATAATTAATGAAGTATCCTTACCTTTTATATCTAGAACAATTACTCAAAATCAGTAATTTAACACATACCCAAAGATATATGAGATTTACATAAATGAACTACAAGGATGGGTAACAACATTTCTGCTTCCACCAACAGGAGCACTATCCCAACATCAAAGAATTCTAAGGGAAATATTTGATCATTTTAAATCACAAAAGCAAACCTTGCTCTTTTCTGCCACCATGCCAACAAAGATACAGAACTTCGCAAAGAATGTTGTGGTGAAACCTGTAATTGTAAATGTTGGAAGAGCCAGAGCAGCAAAACTAGATGTCATTCAAGAGATTGAGTATGTGAAACAAGAAGATAAACCTGTACATCTCCTTGAATGCCTCCAGAAGACACCACCACCAGTTTTAATTTTTTGTGAGAATAAAGCTGATGTATTATATCTACGAGTATCTTTTTCTTAAGGGTGTCGAAGCTATTGCGATCTATGGCGGCAAGGACCAAGAAGAAAGAGAACATGCAATAGAGTCTTTTAAATCTGGCAAGAAGGATGTTTTGGTGGCCACTGATGTTGCTTCCATGGGGCTTGATTTTCCTTGCATTCGACATGTAATAAACTATGACATGCCAGCTGAAATCGAAAACTACGTACATCGAATTGGACGAACTGGAAGGTGTGGAAAAACAGGGATTGCGACAACGTTCATTAACAAAAACCAAACAGAGACAACACTCCTTGACTTAAAGCACCTACTGCAAGAGGCGAAGCAAAGAATTCCGCCAGTATTGGCAGAGCTTAATGATCCAATGGAAGACGGTGATGTTCTTATATGAGTGCTAGTGGTGTTAATGAAACACCATGTTCTTCACTTCAATAGGACTTTTATGGTCAGTTGATTTCAAATTAGAATAAGGACTAATGTCTGCTTGTCAAGCAAATACAAGAGTTTTAGGACCAAGTTCTTCACTTCAATAGGACGTTTATGGCTAGTTGATTTCAAATTAGAATTAAGACTAATGTCTGCTTGTCAAGCAAATACAAGAGTTTTAGGACCATGTTCTTCACTTCAATAGAACTTTTATGGTTAGTTGATTTCAAATTAGAATTAGGACTAATGGTGAGTCAAAAAAATAAAAGAGTTTTAAAATTATTTATTTATCATGTTATGATTCTATTCATAAATAGTTTATATTATTTATTTATTTATTTGACGAAGGGGCGTTTTATTAATTAGTAAAATGTATAATTTAAATATTTTAAGAACCAATAAATTGCGGCGTGGAATCTCATGATAAATAGGACGCGGAATCTTTTTAAAGCAGTAGAATGACCAAAATGCCACGCAGTGTAAGAAAAAGTTCCGATCCTCTCCTTATCGTCGCCCCCGCCAAAGCTACGACGGCGGTCGCCAGCCAGAGCCGGTCTAATTCTTAGATCGAAAGAGGTAGCGAGGCTCCTTCTGCAATCTTCTTCGTCAGATCCAAAAACGATAGTTGGACGGAGGTTGGGTGCTAAATTGAGCGACCCGGTGATGTCTGCGGTGGTGGCAACAACTGGAGGGGGCAGCTCTGGTAAGGGGAAGGGCGTTGCGGCATCGGAGCCGAAGAAGAAGATCGATGCATCGGGAAAAACCACCATGGTTGCCAAGCCGAAATCTGCCACTGTAGTCAAGAAGTCCGAGGTAAAGATATCCTTTTTCTGAGAAAAATTGCGATCTGGTGTCGGAGTCCGCATCCAACGCCTCCCAAACTGTGACGAAAACCAAAATTAGAGCAAAAACCGTGAAGAAAGTGCATTCTTTGCCCGGCCAGAAGCATGATCCTCCTGCTGAAGAGGTTTGTGATTCCCAAACATACACTTCTCCTTTGTTGCAACTTGCAGTTGTCTGAATAGTTCCTTTGGTGTTGTTTCACATAGAGGTAACCCTTGAGGATATTCTATGAATCGCTGTCGAAACAAATTCCCTCAAGCGAAATGGCACTAAGATTGTTTTCTCTGTTATCCCTACCTCTATACTTGTTCATTGCTTCTGAGCTCCTTTCTTTAGCTGATACTGCTTGCATACCGTGATAAGTGAATTATCATACTATCGACTTGCTACGAAGAGGCACAGCGATCAGAGAAAAAGAAAGGAGAAGAGGAAGCCTTGCGTAGCTGTGGCCTGTGGGCGGCGGCGTGGCAAAGGAGACGAAAAAAAAAAAAGATTTCAAGAACTTTTGTTCTGATACCATGTTAAAATTATTTTACACAAAAAAAATAAATAGATAGGATTTATATAACCAGTATAACTCTTAATACCACAAAAAGAAAAGACTTATTAAAGAAAAGACTATCCCTTACTTCTCACAACATACATAAAAGAGAGTATTAATGGATAAACCAATAGAGGATTCAATAAAAAAAGATGAAATCAAAAAAGAAATAAATGAACAAAGAAAAGTATTGATGGATGAACCAATAAAAGATTCAAAAGGAAAAGATGATATTAATGAAGAAAAAAATATAAAAAATGTCAATAAAAAATAAGATGTCATCATGATAAAATCAATTCATGTATTACAACCTCCACAACTAATAGAGGAAAGAGGATTCATTGAACAACAACGAAATAGTTACAAAGACAATATATATGAGGAGCTAAACTTTGTGACACCTGAAGTCATTGGATCTATACCAATATCTACTTCCATCATTCAAGTAAACAAAGCAATAATATCTTGTCATTTCCAACAACATCCGGTATTCTTTCATCATAACTCGATAAGGACTCGATGTAAGGCTAAGCAAACAAAAAGAAAATATTGACATGCTCATGAATTTTCAACGAAGACTTAAAGGAAAATTTTAAATTTAAAAATGAATTATAAAAGATTATTTGTTTTCGTCAAAAGAAGATTTCAATTGGGGCACAATAAGAAGTTATTTTATATAAATCATCGAAAGAAAAAAATCAACTTTGAAGGTAAGATTATTTTGAAGGACGATAGAATGATACGACTCTTCAATGGATTTATTCAAATGATTTATTTTTAATTTTATTTTTTAGATAAATTTTCTGTTAAATTTTTTCTTTTATTTTTAAGTAAATTTTTTGTTAGATAAATTATTAGACTTTTTCTTTTTAAAAGATATCTTTTTGTGTCTATTTAAATAAATCTTAGGTTATCCCGAAGGTAAGCAAATATTGTTTTAATTATTGGAGATCCCGTCCCGTCGTTTTTATTTCCTTTCTTCCCTTTTCCGTGAGATAGGATTTAGGGTTCCTATCACTTTCCGGCCGCCTTCTCCTGCCCTCCCCTCCAATCATGGCCACCACCGATGGAAAACGACCTGAACGTCCGGACGACGATGATGACTACGAAGACTACATCCCTGTCCACAAACGCCGGGCTATGGAAGCCCAGAAGGTCCTCCAGCGCAAAAGCCTATCCACCTCCTCCGGCGCCGCCCAATCCTATGACCCTGCCTCCGATCCACACCCCCCGATCGCCGAGGCTAAACCCAGCCTCCTCGTCAAGGCCTCCCAGCTCAAGCGCGAGCTCCCCGAGGTCAGCCCTACCGAGCAGCTCGTCCAGCAGGAGAAGGAGATGATCGAGCACCTCTCCGACCGGAATACTCTCATGTCCGTCCGTGAGCTCGCCAAGGGCATCACCTACACCGAGCCGATGCCCACTGGGTGGAGGCCACCACTCGCTATCCGACGGATGTCTGCGGCCCAAGCCGACGCCATCCGCCGCAAGTGGCACATCCTCGTCGACGGCGACGACGTGCCGCCCCGATCAGGAACTTCCGCGATATGCACTTTCCGGCCTCCTGTCGGGGCGAGACATGATTGGTATTACCTTCACTGGTTCGGGTAAAATATTGGTCTTTGTGCTCCCTCCTTTGATTATGACAGCGCTGCAGGATGAGCTTATGATGCCAATAGTGCCCAGTGAGGGTCCATTTGGACTCGTGGTGTGCCCTTCGAGGGAGCTTGTTCGTCAAACTTATGAGGTCATAGAGCAGTTCCTTGTCCCTCTGAGGAAACATGGCTATCCAGAATTGAGGCCGTTGTTATGTATTGGCGGCGTCAACATGAGGTCTCAACTTGAGGTGATCAAGAAAGGGGTGTATATTGTTGTTGTCACTCCAAGAAGGTTAAAAGATTTACTTGCTAAGAAAAAGATAAATCTTGATAACTGCAGGTATTATTCTTTTACTATGTCAACATAGCTTTAATTCATTGTAACCTTCTAGAGATATATGTGAAAATAAACTTAATTGAAAATACAACATCTTGTTTGATTATATTCAAGTTATTTGTTACAAAATATGAATTTTGTGTGTTGATATTTTTACTTGGTTCATGAAAGAATTAGACAAGATTACCTTTCATGAATGGATTAGACAATATTATCTTGAACATAGATTAATTAAGGGAAATGATCCAAGTAGCTTATACAATACAGTTGTGATTTATAGCTACAACTTGTTCATGCTGATATTTATGATAGAGGAATTAGGGATTTAAATGTCCTTTCTTACATGTTGTAGTATCATTGGATTCATTTCTGACTATAAACCCTCCCTCATAGCACGTGGTCACTGCAAATCAGTCTCGTAAATATCATCTTCTACCCACATTTTTTTTGAATTAGGGATTTAAATGCCATCTTTGTTGGCATAGTGGCAGAAAAGAGCAAGGTTTGCCTTTGTGATTTAAAATGATCGAATACTTCCCTTATATCCTCCTCAAATTCCAAATCCACAAGTCTATCAGCTTCATCCAATGTCAAGTAACTGCAGTAATAAATGATGTCAGAAACATTATAAATGTGAAACTGAATCAGATCTAAACTCAAGAAGAGAGTCAAATATCAACTGAAAATTGAAAGGTCCATTTGGCATAATTAATGAAGTATCCTTACCTTTTATATATAGAACAATTATTCAAAATCAGTAATTTAATACTTACCCAAAGATATATGAGATTTACATAAATGAACTACAAGGATGAGTAACAACATTTCTGCTTCTATCAATAGGAGCACTATCTCATTATCAAAGAATTCTAAAACTGGTGACTTCAAACACACTACACAATCATATAGGCCAAATTAAATAAACTGTTATCTATATAAGATTAAGAGTGAAAACGAGCCGACCCACCTAATGTTTTGGAGTGGTTAGAATTTGGTGAACTCAACATGATAATATCTTGTAACACGAGGCAGATTTGTTTTATAGTGGTAGTAATAGAGTACCTAGATTATAGTAAAGCAAACAACCATCTCCAAAGTGGTGCTCAAAATCACATTAATGAAGATAAATAACCATATCTGGATTTCTTATGTCCTGTGCTAATTAGATGACAAACTGAGCCTAAATTATCCTTATGTTAGTTGCAATGATACAGGATGCTCTTCATCTATTTATACTTTGTTATTGCCCATTTTTGTCACTATTGTGAGAGTCAAGGTATTGCATGATTCATTGATTATACATTGCCTCCAAGGTATTCAAAAGCAGTTCTTTTTGTTTACTTATTTTTGTTTCCTTTTCTTTACTGTAATTAGGGTTATAGAACTAGTCAAAAGGAAAAGAAACTAAACATACATGAAAAAAGTTAAGCTCTTTGGTCAGATTGGTATGCTTCACCAGACCACTTTATTTCTGTTAGTATATGTGTAGATGTAGAATGCCTATTTCTTCTATTTGAATTGGACCATAGCCACCAAAGTGGAAAATGGCTTTTAAAAAAAATTGTAATTCAAAAAAAAATGTGGGTAGAAGATGATATTTACGAGATTGATTTGCAGTGACCATGTGCTATGAGGGAGGGCTTATAGTCAGAAATGAATCCAATGATACTACAACATGTAAGAAAGGACATTTAAATCCCTAATTCCTCTATCATAAACATCAGCATGAACAAGTTGTAGCTATAAATCACAACTATATTGTATGAGCTACATGTGTACTTGGATCATTTCCCTTAATTAATCTATGTGCAAGGTAATATTGTCTAATCCATTCATGAAAGGTTATCTTGTCTAATTCTTTCAGGAACCAAGTAAAAATATCAACACACAAAATTTATATTTTGTAACAAATAACTTGAATATAATCAAACAAGATGTTGTATTTTCAATTAAGTTTATTTTCACATATATCTCTAGAAGGTTACAGTGAATTAAAGCTATGTTGACATAGTAAAAGAATAATACCTGCAGTTATCAAGATTCATCTTTTTCTTAGCAAGTAAATCTTTCAACCTCCCTGGAGTGGCGACAACAATATGCATCCCTTTCTTGATGACCTCGAGTTGAGACCTCATGTCGACCCCGCCAATACATAACAACGGCCTCAATTCTGGGTAGCCATGCTGCCTCAGAGGAACAAGGAACTGCTTTACGACAAAGTTTGACGAGCAAGCTCCCTCGAAGGGCACACCACGAGTCCAAATGGGCCCTCGCAGGGCACTATTGGCATCATAAGCTCATCTTGCAGGGCTGTCATAATCAGAGAGAGCACAGAGACCAATGTTTTACCTGAACCAGTGAAGGAAATACCGATCATGTCTCGCCCCGACAGGATTACCGGCAATAGCGATGGGGGGCGGCACGTCGTTAAACAATTTCCCGAGCTTACTGACTAGACCTCATATCGTGTTCTTTCTCCACAGGTATCTATGTTCAAAAAGAATTATGATCATCTACCAAAAGAGACTTACTTTGGTATGTATAAAGAGGCCACACGCGGCAATCCAAACTGCAGCCCTCATAAGGATCCCTTTCCTTGTAGTGAGATCAAGTTAGAGGAGGCTGCTGTACTGCATTACACATATTCAAAGTTCTCTGATTTGACATCCCGACGAGATCGGCATGGGAAGAAACAGATCTGAAGGCGAGCCACAATCTCAATCGAAGTTACCAAAATTGAACACTATTTTTTTAGGAATTTATACCAACGATGTAAAGGGGAAATGTTATCATCGACAGAATCCAAATCCAAAACCAGTCAAATAAGGCAAATCGTGCACTAAGCAAATCAATCAGGCAAGAAGAGACAGACCGTACGACCTCCGACACCAGATCGCAATTTTTCTCAGAAAAAGATATCTTTACCTCGGACTTCTTGACTACCGTCGCAGATTTCGGCTTGGCAACCGTAGTGGTTTTTTCCTGATGCATCGATCTTCTTCGCCTCCGATGCCGCAACGCCCTTTCCCTTACCAGAGCTGCCCCCTCCGGTTGTTGCCACCGCCGACGACATCACCGGGTCGCTCAATTTAGCACCCAAACTCCGTCAAACTATCGTTTTTGGATCTGACGAAGAAGATTGCAGAAGGAGCCTCTCTACCTCTTTCGATCTAAGAATTGTGTAGGTCTTCATGATTCGCTTCTGTAGTTTGGTAGAATTGAATTGCGTATTCTTCCGAACCGAATGTGCTCATGTTAATCTTCGTTTAAACTACTATTCTATCCGATAATGCAAGATAAAGTTCAATTTTAGTTACATTTTTCTCCTGCATCTTTTCACAGCTTGTTATACAGTTATAACTGGTTTATTCAGAGAAAAGTCTGTCTACCTCTGCTCATCTATCATTTCTACCTCTGCTCATCTGTCCGATTCAAATAAAATATTATATATATATATATATATGTTATTTGGATGCGTTATTAAAATATATTAAAAAAATTAATATATATATATATAACAGTGTGTACATGCGTGTCTAATAGTTATCCAAATGAACAAGTGTCGGCCAATAGGAAGCTGACAGCGCAAAAGGCGAGTCCAATCAGCCGATCTCCATGCTCTATCCCCCTCCCGGCCGCCTCCCCCCACCCCAAACACAAATAAGGCCCGCCTCCACTCCTCCGCCGCCCCCCTCCCCCTCACACAAAATACGAGCATCCCCCGGCCCCCCCCCCCCCCCCCCCCCCCCCAAAGAAGGGCCCCCGGCCGTCGGCGCTGCCCCCCCCCCCCCCCCCAAAGAAGGGCCCCCCGGCCGTCAGCGCCGCCCCCAAAGAAGGCCCCCCGGCCGAAGGGCCCCCTCGGCCCCCGCCGCCCCCCCCAAAGAAGGGCCCCTCGGCGTCGGCGCCCCCCCCTCCCAAAGAAGGGCACCCCCCGGCCGTCGGCGCCGCCGCCCCCCCCCCCCCCCCCCCCCCCCCCCCAAAGAAGGGCCCCCCCCCCCCCCCCCCCCCAAAGAAGGGCCCCCCCGGCCATCGGCGCCCCCCCCCCCCCCCCCCCCCCCCCCCCAAAGAAGGGCACCCCCGGCCGTCGGCGCCGCCCCCCCCCCCCCCCCCCCCCCCCCCCCCCCCCCCCCCCCCCCCCCGAAGGGCCCCCCGGCCATCGGCGCCCCCCCCCCCGGCCGTCAGCGCCGCCCCCCCCCCCCCCCCCCCCCCCTGGCCGTCGGCGCCGCCCCCCGTCAGCGCCGCCCGCCGAAAGAAGGGCACCCCCTGTCCGTCCGGCCGTCGAGCGCCGCCTCCCCCGGCCGGCCAGCGCCGCCGACACACACGAGCAGGGGCCCGCCACGCTCGACGGTGGGCCCGCTTCCCCGGCGTCCAACTCCGGGGAAGCTCAAGATCGAGCGGGCGCACAGCATCAATCACCAGTTCCACCGGTGCTTCGCCTCCACGGGCACCATGTTACTGTGGGCGCTCTTCTTGATCGCTCTCACTGCCTCGTACCTCAGCTTCGAGAGCTTCGTCGATTCCTCCTCGCGCTACTTCAACTCCTCTTGGGGCAGGATGCGCTGGGAGATGCAGATCCGGGCGTCCGCCGCCCGCGCCGCGCAGAAGGCAGTCCGTGCTCCTCACCGGAGCCTCCGGGTCGGCACGCACGTGTCGAAGGCCCTCTGCAAGCGCGGGGACGGCGTCGTCAGCCTAGATAACTTCAACAGCTACTATGATCCGTCGCTGAAGAAGGCCTGCAAGGCGGTGCTGGTATCGCACGGCGTGTTCCTGGTGGAGGGCGACATCAACGACGGCCGCCTTCTCACCAAGCTCTTCGACATCGTGCCCTTCACCCTCGTGATGCACCTCGCGGCGCAGGCAGGCAGGCGTCCGCTACGCCATCGAGAACCCGGGGTCGTACGTCCACAGCAACATCGACGGCCTCGTCGCCCTGTTCGGCTCGAGGCCTGCAAGTCCGCCGATCCGCAGCCGGCGATCGTCTAGGCGTCGTCTTCGTCGGAGTATGGCCTCAACGAGAAGGTGCCATTCTCGAAATCCTACCTCACCGACCGCCGGCGTCCCTCTACGCTGCCACTAAGAAAGCCGGGGAGGAGATCACCCACACCTACAACCACATCTACTGCCTTTCCATCACCGGCCTCCGGTTCTTCACCGTGTACAGCCCCTAGGGCCGCCCCGACACGACCTACTTCTCCTTCACCCTTAACATCCTCCAGGGCAAGCCCATCACAGTCTACCGCGGCAAGAACAGGGCCGACCTCGCCCGCGACTTCACCTTCCAATGGTTGGATAACTACTTATCATGAGTGTAATCTTATCTTATCATTCTGGTTGGAAAACTAGAAATATATGTAAAGCGAGATTAGAGAAGTTTTTCTTAGGCTGCGTGGCATTTTGGTCATTCCACTGCTTTAAAATATTCCGCATCGTATTTTGGTCATTTCGCCTTTTATGAGATTCCACGCCGTTACGGGCAATTTATTGGTTCTTAAAATATTTAAATTATACATTTTATGCTTTAAATAAATAAATAATATAAACTATTTATGAATTTAATTCATAACATGATAAATAAATAATTTTAAAACTCTTTTATTTGCTTGATTCAAGCATCTAACCAACAAAATTGTATAAGAATTATTGCTTTTGTTTCATTAACAGTTTACTAAGGATAAATTCTTATAAGCCAAATCTTAATTTGTAACTTGTAAATTTAATCAATCTTAGCGATTCTCAAACACACACGTCAGTCATTAAATGATGTGAAAGAGGACAAGCAGACATTAGTCCTGATTATGATTTGAAATCAACTAACCGTATAAGTCCTATTGAAGTGAAGAACACAGAGGAAATCAACCAAAATTACAGCATTTTCTGTGAAAGTTAGAACACGAGAGTGAGTTCAATCTGTAAGCTTACAGCAATAAGTTTACAAAAAACTTTAGATATCTAAAGTCATTTAATCAGCACTGGTAGATAGACTGAGATTTACTTCTAGAGCTAAATCAGTTTAATGTGCAAGTGATGAGAGCTAGGCATGAGAGCTAGGCATACAAAGTTTGACAGAAAAATCACATCTCACCCCTATAGCCTCCAGAACCAAAATAGTCTCTTCTTGAACCAGCAATGGCTATAGATTTCTGGTGCTCCAGCTTGGGACAATCGCGGATTCGATGGCCAAGGCCACCGCAGTATGCACAACCCTTAACTCCACTAGCACTCATAAGAACATCACCGTCTTCCATTGGATCATTAAGCTCTGCCAATACTGGAGGAATTCTTTGCTTCGCCTCTTGCAGTAGGTGCTTTAAGTCGAGGAGTGTCGTCTCTGTTTGGTTCTTGTTGATGAATGTTGTCGCAATGCCTGTTTTTCCACACCTTCCAGTTCGTCCAATTCGATGTACGTAGTTTTCAATTTCAGCTGGCATGTCGTAGTTTATTACATGTTGAATGTCAGGAAAATCAAGCCCCTTGGAAGCAACATCAGTGGCCACCAAAACATCCTTCTTGCCAGATTTAAAAGAAGCTATCGCATATTCTCTTTCTTCTTGGTCCTTGCCGCCATGGATAGCAACAGCTTCAACACCCTTATGAAGAAGATACTCGTGAATATCATCTACATCAGCTTTATTCTCACAAAAAACCAAGACTGGTGGTGGTGTCTTCTGGAGGCATTCAAGAAGATACACAAGTTTAGCTTCTTGTTTCACATACTCAACCTCTTGAATGACATCTAGATTTGCTGCTCCGGCTCTTCCAACATTTACAATTACAGGTTTCACCAAAGCATTCTTTGCAAAGTTCTGTATCTTTGTTGGCATGGTGGCAGAAAAGAGCAAGGTTTGCCTTTGTGATTTAAAATGATCAAATACTTCCCTTATATCCTCCTCAAATCCCAAATCCACGAGTCTGTCAGCTTCATCCAATGTCAAGTAACTGCAGTAAGAAATGATGTTAGAATCATCATAAATGTGAAACTAAAACAGATCTAAACTCAAGAAGAGAATCAAATACCAACTGAAAATTAAAAGATCTATTTGGCATAATTAATGAAGTATCCTTACCTTTTATATCTAGAACAATTACTCAAAATCAGTAATTTAACACTTACCTAAAGATATATGAGATTTACATAAATGAACTACAAGGATGAGTAACAACATTTCTGCTTCCACCAACAGGAGCACTATCCCAATATCAAAGAATTCTAAAACTGATTACTTTAAACATACTACACACTCATATAGGCAAAATTAAATAAACCGTTATCTATATAAGATTAAGAGTGAAAAAGAGCTGGCCCACCTAATGTTTTGGAGTGGTTAGAATTTGGTGGACTCAACATGATAATATCTCGTAACATGAGGCAGATTTGTTTTATAGTGGTAATAATAGAGTACCTAGATTATAGTCAAGCAAACAACTATCTCCAAAGTGGTGTTCAAAATCACATTAATGAAGATAAATAACCATATCTGGATTTCTTGTGTCCTGTGCTCATTAGATGACAAACTGAGCCTAAATTCTCCTTATGTTAGTTGCAATGATGCAGGATGCTTTTCATCTATTTATACTTTGTTATTGCCCATTTCTGTCACTATTGTGAGAGTCAAGGTATTGCATGATTCATTGATTATACCTTGCCTCCAAGATATTCAAAGGTAGTTCTTTTTGTTTACTTATTTTTGTTTCCTTTTCTTTACTGTAATTAGGGTTATAGAACTAGTCAAAAGGAAAACAAACTAAACATACATGAAAAAAGTTAAGATCCTTGGTCACATTGGTATGCTTCACCAAACCACTTAATTTCTGTTAGCATATGTGGAGATGTAGAATGCCTATTAATTCAATTTCTGTTAGCTATGAGTGAGGGCTTATAGTCAGAAATGAATCCAATGATACTACAAGATGTAAGAAAGGACATTTAAATCCCTAATTCCTCTATCATTAACATAATAAGTTGTAGCTATAAATCACAACTGTATTATATGAGCTACATATGCACCGGATCATTTCCCTTAATTAATCTATGTGGAAGGTAATATTGTCTAATCCATTCATGAAAGGTAATCTTGTCTAATTCTTTCAGAAACCAAGTAAAAATATCAACACACAAAGTTTATATTTTGTAACAAATAACTTGAATATAATCAAACAAGATGTTGTATTTTCAATTAAGTTAATTTGCACATATATCTCTAGAAGGTTACAATGAATTAAAGCTATGTTGACATAATAAAAGAATAATACCTGCAGTTATCAAGATTCATCTTTTTCTTAGCAAGTAAATCTTTCAACCTCCCTGGAGTGGCGACAACAATATGCACCCCTTTCTTGATCACCTCAAGTTGAGACCTCATGTCGACCCCGCCAATACATAACAACGGCCTCAATTCTGGGTAGCCATGCTGCCTCAGAGGAACAAGGAACTGCTCTACGACCTCATAAGTTTGACGAGCAAGCTCCCTCGAAGGGCACACCACGAGTCCAAATGGACCCTCACCGGGCACTATTGGCATCATAAGCTCATCTTGCAGCGCTGTCATAATCAGAGGGAGCACAAAGACCAATGTTTTGCCCGAACCAGTGAAGGCAATACCGATCATGTCTCGCCCCGACAGGATTACCGGAAGGCCCTGCACCTGGATGGGGGTAGGCTGAAGGATCCCCTTTTCTTTCAGCTTCTGGAGGACAGGCTCCGGAAAGCGCATATCGCGGAAGTTCCTGATCGGGGGTGGCACGTCGTCGCCGTCGACGAGGATGTGCCACTTGCGGCGGATGGCGTCGGCTTGGGCCGCAGACATCCGTCGGATAGCGAGCGGTGGCCTCCACCCAGTGGGCATCGGCTCGGTGTAGGTGATGCCCTTGGCGAGCTCACGGACGGACATGAGAGTCTTCCGATCGGAGAGGTGCTCGATCATCTCCTTCTCCTGCTGGACGAGCTGCTCGGTAGGGCTGACCTCGGGGAGCTCGCGCTTGAGCTGGGAGGCCTTGACGAGGAGGCTGGGTTTAGCCTCGGCGATCGGGGGGTGTGGATCGGAGGCAGGGTCATAGGATTGGGCGGCGCCGGAGGAGGTGGATAGGGTTTTGCGCTGGAGAACCTTCTGGGCTTCCATAGCCCGGCGTTTGTGGACAGGGATGTAGTCTTCGTAGTCATCATCGTCGTCCTGACGTTCATGTCGTTTTCCATCGGTGGTGGCCATGATTAGAGGGGGGGAGAGCAGGAGACGGCGGCTGGAAAGAAGGAAGAGGAATCGCTGTCGGCGAGCGAAGGAAACCGGAGGTGGAGACAGAGAGAAGAGGAGCAGCAAGGGTTTCAGCAATTCCAATCGGAAATTGTATAGCCCTAACTCACCTAAAATAACTATTTTATAGAAGAATTTTTTTATTTTCTGTTTTTTTATTTTCTAATTAATTTCTAGAAAATAAAAAATCTGTTTGATATGATATACTATTTTTTATTTTTTTAAAATAAATTAATAAATATATTTAATTTATTAATATAAAAAATTATAAATAAAATAATTTTTTTAATAAAAGATATTTTTAAAATAATTTAGAACGTTCAATATAATTAGATTAATTGACCACATCTATATAAGTACCGAACGAACTAATTTATTATTTAGTTGGTCTAATTAAATTATTAAAATAATTGATTATGTTATAGGAAAAAATATGGAATAGATAAATAAAGTTAGTTTCGAAATAGATTAATGATTAATTATTTCTTTTTGAATTTAAAATAATTATTTTATATGAATAGATATTGAAACTTTGTGCAAGAAAAAAAAAGAAATTAGAAACACAATGGGAAGTGAATCAATTTATCCAAATCATAGCAGCTGGTTACTTTCTTTGCTATGATTTGATTTTGATTCTTTCTCTTGCAGCAGCTGGTTACTTTCTTTGCTATAATTTGATTCTGGCATATCTTTACTATGATTTGATTTTGATTTGTTGCCGTAATCTTTGTTTCTAATTTTGTTGATTTAATTTCTTTTCAGTAATTTCCTTATCAGATATTTGATGATAAATTTTTTTATTAAATAATTAAATATAAAGTAACAAAGTTCAGAGTTGCTAAAGTGTTTGATCAAGATCGAGCCTTCGGACACAAGATCCAATTTTTGCGAAGATGGGGCTTTTTCTTCTTGGATTTCTCTCTAACTAGACAAATGAGATCTTTTTTGGAAGTTTTGTTTCTGAAAGAGAACTTTTTCCTGGGCAAAAGCTCGGAGTTGGCGACATCCAAGGTCTCCTTCAGAAGGGAGATCACCTTCAAGGAGGACCGAACCTCGTAGGATGGCGAGAAGTAGGAATTCTCAACGACGAGGTCTGCGATGGATGTAGCTACCTTCTCGAGGCCGAGCTTCAGGGATGCCGTCGAGGTCGGGTCGGTAGAAAAGGTGCTGCAGCGATGGATTTCAGCATCGACGGCGCGTCTAGATTCGTCGAAGCGGATGAGGAAGGCAGTGAAGGCAGGTGAGGCGGCGCTGGAAGTGGCACTCCGGGCAACGGACTGCTAGAGGCGAGACTGGTGGAGGTTAGAGAGGCAGTTGTGCCTTCGGCTGGGCCTCCTAATTAAAGCTCAATTTCGTTGCGTCGTTCCGAATACTCGTGAATCGACAAGGAATCCATCATTCCTCCTCCCGACGACCAGCGAGATGTAAGTGATAATTTTCGGATCTTCATTAGTCAGCGGTGCCATGAGCCGCGGTCCTTTGCCTGGTCGCGTGATGGCGCCAGTAAGCAAGGACCTGCCTTCATCTCGCTGAGGTGTGGTGGCGCATCGGTTAACTTGAATTCCTCAGTCTTAGGACGTGCTTCGTGATGACGGAGAAGGGAAAATGTCGCGTTTTTATATTTTTCCAGTAGTTTTTATTTTTCACAGAAAATAATATTTTATCATTTTTTTATTTTCTTAGAGAATGTCTTCTTATTTATCAGAGAATGAAATTGAAAAACACAAAATAAATAATAATTTTTAGAAAATAAAAAAATAAATAATAAAAACCCCAATAAATTATAAAAATTAATGAATTTATCTATTTTAAATAAAATTAAAATTCTTAATTGGTTATTCTTTTGATCGAAAAGAACTAGAAGTGGAAGAAGAGAGAATAAAATATGAGGTTAATTTGAATATTATAATATGATATATATATATATATAGTCAGTCCTGCATGAGATTATTATTTCATATATAAAAAATAATTCAACACAGAATCATTCCCTTTTATTTAAGATGATAAATAAATAAAATATTTATAAATAACTTTGATATTCAACTTGATAAAATTTTATTTTGTTTATTTAATACACAGTAAATTAATTAAATAAATAATCTTAAATGACTCATTAAACTAAATAAATGAGTTTGAATATATATATATATATATATATATATATATATTTATCTTATTAATATTTATGAATAATATTGATAAATAAATTTCCTCAACTATACTTATAAGCACATATTTATTAATAAAACTCTTATCAACTTGTCAAATAAACAACAAAACTTTTAAAATCATAAAATAAATTTATATTATCAAACTCAATAATCAACTAAATAAATTTATAAAAATTTTAAACAAATTCGAATTAAGAACTTGATAGTATTTAAATGAATCAAGCTTTAGCCAAATTTGAAACAAACTCAAATTCATAAAAAAATTAAACCAAATTTAAATAATTATTTTAATGACATAACTCACTTTAGATTTGGCTTAGCTTGATTTTGTTATTTTATCAAATAAACTTAAATACCACGTAGCTTAACTTTACTCTATTATTATTTTTGTATTTTATTTAATGTAACTAATATATTAAAAAGATGGATGATGATGTAAAGTGGTCCGAGCAAAACAAAGATAGATATGAACAAGAAATGTGGGGTTGGATTTAGAATGAAGTCATTGGCTTGGGACACCAACATGCTCTAGCCATGGACGCTAGTTATCGGAGCTCACAAGCACTTTGGAGGCCCAACGGTCAGATGGCAATGGTTTGTTTGCTTCCTATTCATGCCCAAACCTGTTCTTTGTCTTCTTTCTTTTTTAATCCTTTTCTATCTATCTCAATTACAGTGCTAGTTAATCAAACTTCACACCTAAAAGAAACAAATAAAAAAAAAAAAGATGAAATTGTTCGTAGTTTAGCATTTAGAGAAGCATGCTGTCAGTCCTCACTGGCATTAGCATTACTCGTATTGAATGAGCCCAGACTGCGAGGAGACCAGCAGCAGCGCAGCAGCATCCATCTTGCAACCTTACTCCAATTGCTGATTCAATCAAACGTAGACAACTCGTGCATTTCTCCCACTTCTCCGAGCACTTGTGACTGCGCATGCACCACCACCGCCGCCGAACAAACACCATGTACGTCGTTCCTCCTCGGCTTCTTCCTCCCGGTCCCGGGTACGTAATTCTCTCTCTTTTGCCTACTTTATTCATGTGTTGCTTGGTAGTTTCTTTGTCGATGTTTTTGATGGTTAATTCAGAAGAGATGTCTCAGTTTGTTAGTTCTTCGATGAAGGTTTTAGTTAAAGAAATGATGCAGATAAGGAAAAGAACAATTAGAGAGATCGAAGAGTAGTGAAGAAGATGAGCACCAGAGAAAGCAGTCGCATGCAGCTGTCGGAGATCTCCCGGGGAGCTAAAAAACTGACCCAAATGGTCTGCTCATTGTTCAAGGTCCGGAATTTCGATGGCAGGAGCAAGCGCATCCGCGATGGTCATGTGAAAGATGCTTCGAGCGTGACTGCGAAATCCGAGGAGAAGTTGGAGTCGGAGACAGGGAGAAGGAACAACGACAGAGGAGTCGCGCGATCGAGAAGGCTCGGAGTAGAGGAAGGCGAGCAATTCGGGAGTCGTTCTTGGAGGAGCTGCTGCCATGAGGAGGAGGTCAAGAAGGTGATCAGAGAGAGCTTGCTTCTGAGCTCCTGTGACGATGAGAAAGCATCTTCTAGCAGATCGTTAGGGTCATACCTCAGAACCGACGAATTCAGCTCGTCGTATCGCGAGGCGGAGGAGGAAGCGATAAGGATCAAGAATTTTGTGAAGAATTCTTCGCGACGAGCTCAATCAAAGACGGCAACCCCCAACTTGATTGCGAGACTCATGGGCTTGGAAGAGCTCCCTGCGAGAGAGCCTGCTGCTGCCCATTCAGCTGAAACCAAACCGCAGAGGTGCCACAATGCACCAGAGAGAGTGACTCTTCGGAGCATCATCGAGAGAGAAAAGGCCGAGAAGCACGATGGCTCAGGTTTTTCAGATCGAGAAGCCAAATTCTGTTCGAGAGCAATGGAGGTAACAACAACTTGGGGTGGGGGAGAGGAGCAAGAGGGCTTGAAAGAACCGACGCAATTGCTTAAGTTGGAGGACGAGGAAAAGCTAAAGGAAGTAGGGATCTTGAAGAAAGAAGAAGAAGAAGAAGGACAAAGTCGAGCCTCCATCGAGGATGAGAAGAATGCATGTTTCTGCAGATTGTAAACAGAAACTAAAGAGGGTCGATGGAAGGCAATGTTCAGATGTTCTTTCCACACACCATCGATCTTCTCGGAAAGTCTCAGCGGATCCATTGCCTCAGGCCATGAGAAGTGCAGCGATATCGGCAGAGCCGCAAAGAAGGCCGGCTACAGCAAGTGCAAAGAGGGGCATGGAGTCTGAGAGATGTTTAGCAGCAAATAATTCCACAAATCCTGCAAAGAAAACAACTGGAGTCAAACCAATTCAGAAGGTTAAGTGTTTTAATCTCTCTCTCTCTCTCTCTTGATTTGCAGGTCGATCAAATTCTTAAGCATTGTTTTGAATGTTCATGAAGAAGGCCCTCTGTTTCTGTAGACCTCGAGTCGGCAAGAAGAAGGAACCAGCCCTTCCAGCAAGAAACAAGACGACGACGACGACGATGAACCAGTAATCAATATTTCACCTGCTGTGGCTGAGGCTGCTCAGAAGAAACAGGAGAGCTCGAAATCTTCCAATAATGGTGACAAAGATTTATATATTTAATAAAAACATTAATGAATTTGATAATAATTACTCTCTAGCAATTTCAAATAATTATTATATACTTATCTATTTCGTGACTTTTTTTGATCTATTTCTCTTGGAACATTAATCAGTCGTACTGACTAACTCGTTCGTCCTCGTTTCTGTAACAGAGGTATCCAAGAAAGATCCGAAGAGCCTCTGCGAAATCATGCCAAAATCCAATAAAGCTGGAACAGGCTGCTGCTCTGGCAAATCCATCAACGACAACCTCAGCAACTCCAAAAGAGCTGCAGCTGCAGGCGAAGTGAATCATCTGGAGAACTTGCTCCTCAACTGCCACTCCTTCCTGCTCCACGCTCGCGAGCTGAGCATTGATGATGAACCAGCAATCGCCAACAACTCCGACGCAGAGGCCAAGTTGTACCTGAGCTGCGCAGAGGAGTTGTTGCTGCGCAAAAGACGATGTGATCGGGAGTTGCTGATCCACCACCCTCTGTCGGCAACTCGCTCGTCGGAGCGCGCGTTACCAGGAGGTGAGATGGTGGGGTACATTTGCGAGGGGATCAGGAAGCTTAAGCTTGGCGATGCAAGAAGAAGGACGGTCTTTACGTGAGGCTGGAGAGGGATTTGGAGTGCAAAGATGTGGCGCCGAACGCCATGTGGGACGAGGGATGGAGGGAGGGCGTGGGGTGGGAGACGGCGGCGGCGGAGGTGGTCGGTCGGATAGAGCAGATGCTGGTGACCGCGCTGGTGGAGGAGGCGGCTATGCAGTTGATGAAGTGAAATAAGGAGGATTAAGATGGCATGGCAGAATGGTCTGTGAGTTAGTAGTAGGCATGTCGATGTATGTAGAGGTAGATCCTCAAGTGACTTTTCGATAATCCAATCCAATTTCGATATTTATTTCTCATAAAATAAAATTTAGAAAATTAAAAAGTTGACAGGAGCAGAACAAAAGTGGGAAACGACCGAGCCCTCAACCTGACAAAGTTGACAAGAGCAAAACAAAAGTGGAAATGTTTGGTATTTCTTGGCGACAAAGTGAAATTTTCTCCAACAGACAAGTTGTAGTTGTTGAGTGTTGACCCTCACTATCTCAACCAAAACACTACCAAACAGCAAACTCATAATTCAAATGATCTAGAGATCATGACCAGCACATGTAACAGGTCTACCACATGCCACTAAGAAGGAAAAACAATTACAAGTACAAACTATGTATTAAATATACGTTCATAGATATGCAAGTTCCAGTTCGAAGCCCCCTAAACAACTCTGGATGAAGGAAGTAGCACATTTGCTATGACAGAAACAAGAGAGAACAAGGCTACTGCATGGAACGCTGCTATGCGACATTCAGCTACAGGGAAAACAACATTAGAAACGAACTCCACCAGTACCTCTAGTCATATATTCCACTGCTTGGAATCATCAGTTTGATTAGCATGATGATGCCAAGTAAGTCACAGTTCGTGAAGCTTGAAAAAAGCTCAGATAAGCGTCCTCCAAACAGTCTGAAAGCCACAGTTTTGTTAGCTTATGTTGATCGTGTGAGTTGTCGTTTCCTAATATCCCTCCTGGCCATCAACTATTGAAATTTTGTATTCTGGGGATAAGAGTTTGGAGGTCTTCAGACTTACGTGCCAGCTGGATGCAAGAAAGCTATTACTAGATTGTCACCTCATGTGTTCTGGAATCAGTCTGTTTATGAGTTCTGGTGATGCTCCGGCTAACTGCATAAAAGACCAAGCATCAGGACAATAACCATTAGTTTCAAGCCTTTATAAGTATATTTGTAGATATTTTAAATGCCTAATTGATACACATCTGCAGACTTTGAAACCAGATAATAAAATATCAATTTCATAAATTATAACAGACAAATTTGCATTAGGCCAAGTCTGATTAAGAGTTATAATAAAGCGATCTACAAAATTCAACACAAACAAATAAGGAAGGTTACAGAAAAAGATCCCTCTAGCCACAACTCACGATTTTAAGATAATACTGATCTTTTTGTGAAGCTCACAATCTTAAGATAAAAATTTGAACCTTTCATGTGGGTTTGATTCCAATCTTCTATCCAAAAGGATAGGACCAGAGTTACTTATGTTGTTAGCACGTCTGTGTGGAGTTCTACTGTGGGTCAATGTAAGTGTTATGTGCAAAAGAAAACCTGCCAGATTCTCAAATCTAGCACAGATTTTATTTCCAAGGGATTAACTAGAGGATGCCTAGGGTGATTAAAGTTCACTCAAGGCGAAAAGAGTTGAAGCGTGATTCACCAAAATTGGTAGGAGTTTAGCTAGGGCTTGGGAGGTCCAGTCAAATCAAATGCAACTCACCCGAAGTGGAATAAGTGGGATATGGGAATAGTAGGGTTAGGGTGGAGTTTAGATATCACACGAGTTCTGAGGTAGGATTTTGATTATAGGAGGTGGAGTTTCAATTTTTCAAAGTTGAGTCAAAGCTTTTTATAACTCTTCTAGCTGATCAGCCTCTCTCCCAATCTTCTTTCCATGTAGCCTTAGGCTTGCTCTTATAGGTCTTAAAGTGAGTACAACGCCAATGGAAGACACCTGGAAGAGGTGAAAGAAAACTTTGAGTGAGTGTGAACATAAAGATTTCTCCATGCTGATGAGACAGAGATCAAGCACCCTTTGGATTGCTACTTTCTTCAGCTACATGTGTCATTTCTGTTGGCTTATGCTATTTATGGTTAAGTTTATCCATAACAGAAAGAATATTTATACTTAAAAATATTGAAGAAAAGAAAGAATCTGGAGAGGAATCTTGAGAAGACTCTTCCTCTTTGTTAATAGTACATCTTCACAATGGATTGACTTTCTTTTAAAGAGGACAGATGTACCTTAAAAGCAACCATTAAATCAATAGATGAGTTCTCAATCATGAAAAATTCAGAATTAATTAGAGTTTTCTAATTTTTATATTAAAAAACTAACACAAATAGCAATCAATACCCTGAATCTAGCCCCGTTATTGCATAATGTAGTTGAGAGCTAAGATAGAGATTAAGATGAGTCAGTATGGATAGTTTCAGGATACAATTCTAAAGATTTGCCAAGTACAGACAAATATGCAGCCTAGCAAGATGACTAGAATATGATTTTTGAGCGGATAGTCTCAGGATACAATTCTAAAGATTTGCCAAGTACAGACAAATATGCAGCCTAGCAAGATGTCTCGAATATGATTTTTGAGCATAATTGATTCAAGTTATAAATTATCAGTTATTTATCTTCCATAACTTGTATATGGAGCAAACCATCTTTCTCCAATAGAAAACTTGATATCGCAGTTGTGTGAGGACTATAAAGTCATGAATTACATGATGCAGGTGCAACAATGCGCTGATAACTCAGTACTTCAAGAAAAAAAATAAAGTGTTGACAAAGTCAAGATAGAAAAACTCGCAAGCTTACTTCTTGCTTGAAGTTAAAAAGAGCAGGAAGAGGACGCCCATTTGGCAATCGCACATTAGGTTCTCGTAGTTCATCAAAGAATGGATGTGCACATGCTTCCAGCTGGACAAAAATAGGTCAAGAAAAGTCAAGAGCAAAGGCAACCAAGAGAACCAACTATCTACCATTTCAGTATAGAGTCAGTTGGTTTAGCAAGAAAAGTTGGGGAAAGGACTTACTGCAGAGCTCCGAAAGCCTGGGGAGTATTGAAGTAGGCGTGAAATGAGATCTATAGCTTCAGGAGGCATTCGCTTATGGAAAATCTGCAAATCATATTTTGTTATATATTTTGTCCTCAAAATAAAAGCTTCATAATGCATAATATTGCCAATATCCAATTTCATTGAAACTAAAAACCCATAGAAATTTATTTGACAAGAATTATTGAGTCCAGGAAGGTAACAGGAGCAGCTCTTGGAGGAGAATTGCAAACTTTTCAAGCAGATAAAAATCACATTCTTTGGATCAAAATAATGATCAACGGTATGTACTAATAATAAAAGAGTATAGATTAATAGCTTAAGTTTGTGATAGGTCAACACCCACCCAATTCAAAATAAATTATAGATAACAGCACACCTTTTCCTAATAGCTTAACTATTTGTAATGGGTCACCAACAAATGTATCATCATGCACCAGCATGACATGATCTACATCATGATAGGCTTGCAATAGTTTACACAACAATTAAAGTGCATGTAAAAGGAACACCTTATGAGACATCATTCAATCTACGCCTTCCAGTTCACTAAATTTCAAAAGTATGTCAATAGATTAGTCGATGCTTAATGCACCTTGAGAATCTAAAAATAGCTGCTGAATTGACAAAAAGTCACAAGTCATAAGAAAGGGCGTGCAATTAACCTTGTGCCATGGGTGAGCTTTTATCTGGGGAAATCTAAATTCTGTGTAGTTAGGATTCATGCACCGAATTTCTTCTCGGGTTGGGGTTCCAAGAACCTGGATAGTAGAATTTAATCAATTGATGCAAATTTTGAAAAGGTTGCTTCCCATATTAGATACAGAATGAATCCATGAAACAAACCTTGATTATCTGGACAAGTTGATCGACAGCACTTTCTCCAGGAAACAATGGCTGACAAATATAAAGAAGTAGAATGATTAAAATTGGTTAACAAATTTTCAGTGATGAGAGTATATCAACTCAATTCAACAACGTGTACCTGGCCAAGTAGTAACTCAGCAAGAACACAACCAGCTGACCAAACATCAATCGATGTTGTATATTCTGTTGCACAAAAGATGAGCTCCGGAGCACGGTAGTAACGAGAACAAATATAAGATATGTTTGCTTCACCCTTAACCTAGTAAAATATTGAAATAAGAAAAAGCAGGAAATTAAAGAGACGCATACAAAAAAGATAAATGGAGGACATATTTTACTACAAAAAGCAGAGAACTAACAAAAGCCACTATGATTGAACCATAATGATTTATCCCTTGGCGCCCCACTATGTAGGAGCATCACCTATAACATGTTCAGTAAATTAGCAAAGTGTTTCAATAGGGGCAAACTGTGCTATGTGTGACTTTAATCAGGAATATGTAACCAATCCAAAGCAACACCAATTTTAGATTTGAGCAAGCTAAACTGATTGTGATATGACTAATAGGAGAAACATTCACTTTATGAAAGATCATTCTTGCATTACTATAATAATTGTAATATTTCAAGAAAAGGAACAGTAGTGGCATAACAAAAACAAGTTTATGCACATACATAAATGCAGAGGTGCCTTGATGGAAGGTGAAGTTAAATGTATCTAAATTGGCCCGGAAAATTGAAACTAAGGACTTCAAACTGTATAGAGTGGTCTATGGAAGATATGGATGCCTCTGTTAGCTCATAGCACACAGCTGTAACTTGTTATATCACTTCAATATAGCCTACTGTGAAATGGCATATCGTCCTCTTTTGCTCAAAATGGATAGAAATGCATGGCACAAAAGTAAGAATTTATACTTGTAAAAAAAGCACAGAAAGTGTTTAATCAAAGAAGTGGTTAGCTCAGAAACATGCTCATGGAGCCATTACACATGATCCTATTGTATCAGAGAAGAAGGCAATCACTTTAAGATAAAATTTTTTGCTATTTTTCTTGGTTTCTTATTCTACAAACCACGCATCCCTTCAGAAAGATAAGTTATTAATCACAATTTGAAGTGGCATAGGACCAAGTTGTGACACCATCATTTAGCGGTTGATTTAAAGATCCCCCAACACACACAAGAGAAACACAAAACATGAACTCATGTGCAATTTGATGGAACAAGCCAAAAAAAGCTTTTTATATATGGCTTAAGTAGTTGAAACAAAAACATCATGCAAAACATTGGCACCACTGTCCAAGTTTATGGCATCATTTTCCATACTATTTAGGAGTTACGACATTAAAGCATCATGGAAAGACCAACTCCTAATGAAGACTAGAGAAACACTAGGCTCTATTTTGTTTCTTCAGTAGTTCATTGCAGCTGGAACTATTATATACCCACCTAATACAAGTTGTTTTAGGTGTACAAAACCCACCCGTTGAGAATGTCACTGTCCTATTCATGTTTTTTATTGTGTTTAGGAAGCTGGTTAGCTTTTGCTAAGGAATTACCATAGCGAGTCATGATCACCCAAGCGGTCTAAAGTCTCAGAAAATACTTTCCACAGCTTCAATGACACAAGTATAGTTGAAAGATAAGCATACCAGGACTTTTGCACTTCCAAAATCACATATCTTGACTTGATGAGTAAGTGGGTCAACCTGCAGAATGTACACGAAATGTAAAAGGAACATAATTTTACTCAAATAAAACCAACAACTTCATGTGAGTTAGGGTTGTGAAACCAACCAGAACATTTTGTGGCTTTACATCTCTGTGGCAAATTCCAGGAACCGTATGGAGATAAGCCAACCCTCTAAATATCTGCACAAACTATCCAAATTTACTATCTTGCTCATATGTCCACAAAGAGTAGTCAAGAAAAAACTAGCAAAATGACCTGATACGTGTACAATTTAACATATATAAGTGGCATCCTATGGTTGACACTGCTGTAATGCCTTAGGACACCGTACAGAGATTCAGGTACATATTCCATAACTAGGTTAAGGAAAAGCTCATCTCTGACTGTAGTGGAGAAGAAACAGTGCTTGAGAGAGATCACATTTGGATGATCCATGGAGCGCATCAATTGCAGCTCACGGTTTTTGTATCTCTTGTCCTGTAAAACCTTCTTTATGGCGACTGTTTCTCCTGATTCCAAGCATTTGGCCTGGCAGAGGAACAGTTTGAATCTAGAGCAACACAATAGACAAAACCACCAGAAATGTAGTGCAGTATTTGCAAAAAAAAAAAAAAAGACCTGGAATACAATTCCAAAAGAACCACTTCCCACAACACGCTCTGCCATGTAACTAATGGTCTGTATGCCAAGAAAAAAAAACACAATAGTGTGAGCTAAAGAAGAAAGTTAAGGTCTCACTTGATATGATAATATAAGTGCATATGCACATAACCTGCTTTTGTTCCCCATTCTTGCCTCCAATAGTTGTGGAGATGATATGACCAGTAACTGGCTCACTAACCTCAACAACAGATGATTGCTGCAATAAAGTGGACAAGAGTTGTCTAAGTGGAAACTTCTAATAATTATTGTAAGTTAAACATGAGAAAGACAAGATTCAGTATGCTAAAAATGCTGCAAGAGGCAAATTGACCAGTAACTGACCATTCTACTTCTTCGTTCAAACATTAAAAAGGAAAAGTAAAATGAAAAAGAATAGCACCGCAGTGAGCACATAGGAGAAGCAAGGTCGCCAGAGATAACATCAAATTGCTCAACGCGTACAGGATCGGAGGTGAGACAAGCAAAACAATAGAAAGTGTCAAGGGAGAATAAATCATCAACCTTAACTGCAAGCAAAGTCAGATGCATTGTCTAGTAAGTGAACAGAAAGACAACATGCGACGAAACGGAAGTGTTCTATGTGACAAGTACAGAATCCGGAGAATCTATCACACCAAATAGAATCGATTTTAAGCATAAGAACATGTCACAAACCTTAAAAATGAAATAAAACCTTGAATTTCCTTCCGCCTGGGACTAATACCCCAAACTTTAAACTCAACAAACATAGAGGGTGAAACGTTTAACTGATCCTACCGGCTCTGATATTCGAGTCCAGTCCCCATGTCCTGACAAAAGGAGGACATCGAGATTCTAAGCCAAACGAATAGCACGGGTCTGAGGAGGAGATCATCAGAGCACACCCAACAAAAATAAGAAAAACAGATGCATCGGCGCAGCATAGATCCGATGCGAGAATCGCAACTTCTCGAGCCTAGGTGAATATGAGAAAAGGAAACTAAACATGCCACCAATTCCTCAGATCGACAGCCGATACTAAAACCAGCTCGAACCCAATCTGCCATCGAGATCTGCATAGGGGAAGCCCAGAAATCCCTCCAGCAATCGATCCCTGGACGAGATCAAAGATGACCCGAACGAAAAACGAAAGGGCGAACTCACACTTCATCCGAGCACCAATAGCAAAAGTGAGCAAAAAGGGCATAAGCATAAAAGGCGAGATAGGGGAAAGAGAGGCGAACCTTGTTGTCGTCGGCCATTTCCGGGCGGTGAGGCGGGGCTAGAGAGAGGGCCGGAGCGATATCGTGGGGCGGCGGCGGCGGGGGTTGGTGAGGTCCCAGAGGCAGCGACGCCATGGTCTAGATCGGGATCGGTAGTCTCATCGCATCACATGCCCTCTCGTTACTCTTTTCTCCGCGGTAGTTGCCGCAGTCTAGCTCCATTATAATAATAGGTAAATCTATTTACACATTTTAAAATTTTTAATTAAACTTTTTGTAAAATCTATATATAATTCCAAAACTACCTAATTGTATTTAATTTTAATGAAAATACTAAAATTTATTATCTTCATTCAAAATTAATAAATCAAATTACTTTAATTTAATCCTACTTTTTAAAATGTAAATTACCTTTATTATAAAATATTAATTTAAGGTAATAATTTATATTTTAAAAAAAGTATGGTATAGTGAATTGGATATTGTTTAGATAATAGAGATAAAAAAAAAATGATAATCCCATCCACATCTCTGGGTAATAAGTTTCCCACTGACCACCAGGGTAAATCTGGCCAATCCAGATGCCCAGCATCCTTTGATTGTGTTCCCCATTTGAGGAAAATTCCTGTAAATACGCCGTAAGTTAGTTACAATCCGAATGTCCTAATTGCCCCGGGGACAGAGATAATAGAGATCAAAGCTTGACTGGTTAGTGTTAATTTGTATTTAATATGGTAATAAGTATATGAACCCTATTAAATTATGCTAATTATAAATTCATGACTTAATATATGTTTTAGTGTATATCATATATAAGTTTAAGAAGATTCGAAGAATAATGTCTAATAATGATTAATTTTGATTAGAAAAATAATGAATTATTATATTTATAAGGCTCAAAACAATTGTTAAGGTGTTTGAATTTTTCATTAATTCATAAGTCAAAACACAAAAAGTTTGAAGGATTATTTTCTTTTGATATTTATATTAAGTTACTGTCAATCAAAATCAATCCAACATGGATCAAAGTCACCTGCTCTTTATGAAAATAAATAGATTTTTTAAATTTCTCATGTCCTACTTAATCCAAAACATTATTTTATTTGATATTTTGTCCAATATTTTAAGTCGGCATCACTTGAAGTTGTTGTCCAATGCCATAACGGACGTTATGTCATGATATCGTCTGTACCGGCGGAGCCGTATCTATATATACCGGCACAAAGACCCTTCATTTCATTCGCCGGTGCAGTTGGTTCCTTCTCCAAAACCCCGCCGCCATTGGAGGGGAAGAAGAGCGAGCTTCTCTGGCTTCCAGTCTACCAGTCTCCTCACTCACTGGTAGACTGGAAGGAGCTCACCTTAGTCTCCTCACTCACTGAAGAAATCTTCCTGATGGATTCGTGCAAAAGATGTATGATTTTACCAGGAATTAAGAGAGACAAAATTCTTTGGTTCGTCTTCTACAGCATTAATCGAGCTATTAGAGTTTCTACATTGCCTGATCTTGAGCTGCGTTCTTCCTCACTCGTGAAAAGTTCGACAAGCTTAAGCTCATACATGATGCCTGAGCTGCTGAGCATGTTCAGAGCTCGAACAAACAGGTTTATGGTTACTTGAATGATATAGCTAATGTGAGTTTGTCAAAGCATACAACAATCAATTGCAATGGATACTTTTACCAAAAGGATCGATAACTAGACCATATCAACTATGTATTAAGAGTCCATGAAACAAGTGTGTTCCTTTGCTGCTCTGTACGTTGCTTCTAATTGCCGTATATCAGCAATATTTTCAGTTGTATCGTAAAAAGTCAATTGCAATCTTGTTCATTCTGAATCAATCGATGAGAGATTTATTGCATGAATTCATAATTTGTTTTGAATGATCAGGAGGCCAACTCTCTTAAGGTAATTAGGTAACTACAATCTTCTATAGACACTAAAGTCTAAACTCTGTTGTTGGATGATGGCTGACATGCTGTACAGGAGAAGCGCGACTCGATCGAGCAGGTACATGGGAACTGAATCATGGTGTTCATTTGTGCTTTGCGTCCGCCGGCGACGGCAACGGCGCCACCGGAGGCGGAGACAGGGCCCCCACCTGCCACTTCAACACTATGCCGTTGAGCGACGGCTTCATCCTCTGGTGGTAGAACCTCTGGTATTCCAGCGAGTCGCCAGCCGCCTTCTTGAGCTCCACCACTTACAGCGCCGGCGTCAGCTCGAAGATCTCCGCCTCCACGGAGAGCTGCCCCTTCCGCCCCTCTCGGCTGCCCTCCAGTTTAACCACCCCTCCTTCTTCATCCGCGCCCGAAACCGCTCCGTCCGGGCGATCTCCTCCATCTTCGACACTACCGCCTCCGTCGGCTTCTGCGTCGTGAACCGCGCCTCCGCCGCTCTAGGCCCCTGATACGTGTCCTCCTCGCCTGGACGACGACTCCCAAGCTCTCGCCCCGCTTCATCTGCGTCTGGTGTTGGTCGATCGCCCTGTACCCCTTTCGGAACCAAGGTCGAGCTTGACGGTGGTGATCCTGGCGGTGGGGTTGGGCGAGCAGGCGAGCAGCAGCCTCTTCACGTCGGAAGGGAACCAATAGGGACACCGGAAGTCGCCGCGGCTGATCTTTCGATACATCTCCATCAGATTCGTATCGTGGAAGGGGAGGTACCCCGCGAGGAGCAGGAAGAGGATGATGCCGCAGGACCAAATGTCGGCCTTGTCGCCGTCGTAGCCTTTCTTGCTGATGATCTCCGGCGCAACGCAAGCCGGCGTGCCGCAGGTGGTGTGAATTAAAGCAGCCCGGCCGTCCCGTCTGGACGAGGCGCCGAGCGCGCTGAGGCCAAAGTCGAAGACTTTAAGGTCGCCTTTCTCGTCCAGCAGCAGGTTCTCCGACTTGAGGTCGCGTTGGTAGACGCCGCGGCTGTGGCAGAAGTCCGCGGAGGCGATCAGGTGGTGGAAGTACTTGCGGTCCGCGTCCTCCTTCAGCCGCATTACTGAAATCTCGCGCTTGATCCCGGAGCGAGTTCTCCTTGTCGATGACCTTGATGGCCACGGCGCCGCCGGTGGACAGGCTCCGCGCCTAGTACACCTTCCTGGACGTGCCCTGCCCCAGCTTGTACCGGCCGGCGCATCGATCAGCACCGTAACAGATTCGGACCTCTACCCAACTCTCACCGGAGATCACCGGAACAAAGTAACAAAATCAATCAATCAATCACCATTTCTTTCCAGTTCTTCGATCGTTAATGCAATCCATGCCCTTTGTTGCATGCATGCAGCTAAAAATGCTCAACTCGAAACTAATTTGAATAGAGGAACGAACGGGGATGCTTAATTTTAAATTAAAAATCGAGTTTGGCAGTAAACGATGAGATTGACGAAACAATTAATCTTTCTTTCTTCACCTTCATAAATAGGAAGGTCAGGGACATGCTCAGTAGCTAGCTAGTTCTACATGTTTGCTTCTGCAGACAAATCGATCGGAAGCTATTTATATTTATTTGCATTGAAGTGACATACACTTTGTCATTCAATTCATTACCACAGATTGACTGATTGATACAAGTGACAGACCTATATATGCAGCAGTTTGGTACTGCAACATCATAAAGGGTTGTTGACTTGAGGCTCTGACTGATAGATGATACCTCTTAATTACCAGTTGGAAGCTTTTGGTTGGATGCATAAATAATCTACTTGGCCCAAGAATCTATCGAACATGTACTGTCTTGTTTTGGTTAGACATGCATGTAGTGATCACTGATCAGTAGTCATAATAATTGCACGGTGAACTGTTCAATCTGTATTGCAGTTGTGGCCATTGTACTTAGCTTCCTCATTTTAATTAGCTCAGTTTTTTCTTTGGTTAAAAATTAAAATGACACTTTTTTTATTGAAATCTTAAAAAGGTATTATTTTTCATTTATTATATATAAACATAGTGTATCATTCTTATTTTTAAAAATAACTATGAAATACAATTGTAATAATTATGATCTATCTCATAATTATAATTATATTATTATAGTAGTTATGATTCGTAACTATTATAATTATAAAATTATAATAATTATAAATAAATAAATAATATATTTATCGAGTTGTTTAATTGTAGAGCATGAGTGCATGATTTGCAAGGGAATCTCAAGTGCAATATACAAGTTAAATGGCAACTCCACTAGATGTACCTCTCCATGCATCTCTTATATATGATCAATTCTTTCTTTAAAGGCAAAGAAGGCTTCCTTAGCTTGTCTTGTGGTCTCCCTTAACAAAGTCCAAGAATATTATGATTATTTATTGATCATATCCCTTCAAAAGTACTATTAAAGAATTAATTAATTATATATATATCATTGATATACTTTACTTAATTCAGATGCATCTCCCTTGAGATGAGGGTGATCACTTGCTTTGTAAAGTGAGATCTTTTATGCTTCTCCTTTTGTTGGTTTGTTATGTGGATTTGGATGCTCTTTTACACCCTTTACCTACTTTCTCTGTGAGGTGGCAAAGGAAGCATATATGGCATGTGTAGCGAGCAACAAGGAAGAGGGTCTCATCGGAACTATCTATCATCTATATATGTACCCTTTTCGGAGAGGGAGGAACAGAGAGTCAAGCAAATCGGTGTTTCACTTCTTTATTTACCTCACCAAGGAAGGCAAGCAAGCGAGAAGTGGAATCCGTTAGCCTCTCCTTTTTGGTAAGGAATTAAGAAGAAAACATTAAAAAAAGGCCAAAATGCACTTACAAAGGATAAGAAATCATCACTCCTCTTCCTCCCCAATAGTCAAACCAAAACTTTCATTTTATAAGATTTTTTTTCCTTTCAAATAGTAATTAATCTTTGTTTATGTCTAACTCGATGATTAAGTCATTACTTGAGACTAATGATTAAAAATAAATATTTTTAAGTATTAAATTAGATGATGTGGGATGGAGTGGATGAACCCTAGAAACCCAAAAGATGGTTGGGTTTGTGTAGCCTTTTGTAGTTTTTTTTTTGTTGCTTGTCAAAGTTTAAAGTAAGACTAATGATTAAAAAGTGAGCCGGCTTCGTACCCTTTTGCTTTTATAATTTATAACATGTTTCGTAAGATCTTTCCAAATTCCATTATCAAGAAAAAAATTCATACTTTTTCATATATATATATATATATATATATATGATAACCCTTGTATTTATAGGTGAAAATTATAAATTATGTCATAAATAAGTTTTGTCATTTGTGTTTTTTATTAAAAAAATAGTTTATTTTATTATAATTTACCCTAACAGTAATTGATGAACTATAATTCAATCACAATTTAATATATTTAAATTGGATTATATTGTTTTTATTAGTATTCTAATTGTATTATATTATTAATATTATCAAATTTTAATCAATTATATTAGGAAAAATAAAAAAGCTCCTTTATTTTTTTAATCATCAAAAGATATTCTATGTTAAAAAAATTGAAAGGGCATCTATTCTATTTTTTTGTTGCTAAAATATCCTCATTTCAATATTATTAGACCACTTTTTGTTAAAACTATTCCATGTTAAAGCAACTTTAATTAGGTATTTTAATATTTTTGATCAATGGTTATGCTTTTGATCAAAATTATTCTAAATTTTAGTAATTTTAGCCAAGATTAGTATAATAATTTAAAACGACTTTTGATCAAATTAAAATAGTTTTAAATGATATTTTTGAGGTGTGTTTAAGTTTTGACTAAAATTAGTTAGAGTAATTGTGCCTATATTATAGTAATTTTGTATTTTAAAAATAGAAGAATAAGATGAGTGGGCTTTTGATATAATTTTTTAACAAGAAAAATCCTTTCATGGTAATTAAAATAAAGGGACCTTTTTTATTATCATATCATCCTCATCCTCATCCGCTTGGATTTTCCTCTTCTTCTTCTGGAATTGTGGTTGAAAGTTAGTCCTCCGATATGCTTACTGCCTATGTCTTACGAATTGAAGTACATCAATCGAGGGTTAGCGTTGTCGACATGACCCCTTCGATGGTCAAGTCAACGACGAGCTCAAATTAAGGGAAGGCTCATGTGTGTGTGCATGGGAAGGCTCACGTGCATACCACTTATCTTCATGGAACCTTATATAGTTGCAGAGGTAAGTCCTAAGCAGGTGAAATGGACGATCACACGAGTGAAACGCCATCTACGGACCAATCGCACTAGTAAGCAATTGCACTAGGGACGACAACTATTGGTTCGTACTCTTGGTGTTGTCTGATCGTTAGCCTGACTTCGATTTTTATGCAGGCAACCTTGTTGGGGTCGATTTTGCATCAAGAACCGTCGGAGGTTAAAATCAAGAAGAGCCTTCTCAACTGATGACGCGCGGATAGAATAGTGATTATTCTGGAGGCGAAAGATTAGAGGAGGATTGGGAAAAATAAGTAGAAAGTCGTGACGAAGTCGCCTCTAGAATTTTTGTTAAAAAAGAAAAATATTATTCAATCAATAAACTGATTGTAAACGGTTAAATATGTCTATAAATACGTTGTAAACTCAAATCCTAATTTGAAAAAGGTCAAAAATATTTTAAAAATTTAAAAATAAAAAATTACTCTATATATATAAATAGTAAAAAATAAATTTAAAAAACTAAACAATGTTAGATGAATTCCAAAGTGGATCGATATGAGTTTTATTTAGTATTAAATAAAAATATCTGAAAGAACTTCGATTAATAATCGATTTTGATCTATACAAGCAGAAAAGATCAGAGTTAGGAGAGAAGATCAGAGTTTAATATGATTCTATTATTAGGGAGGGCATCAATCAAATGTACGGTCCTGATGGGATGACAAATCGATCGGATGCAACCATAGTTAACCATCCAATCCCTCCTCATTGACCATTTATGGACTGTATCTAATAAATTTAACTGATTTGAAAAGTTAAAAAAGAGCAAACATCAAAAAGTAACTTTTACTAATTTTTGATGTGCGGAAAATCTTTTGTACTTTTTTGCTATTTTATTATATTTTAGGATACTTTTTTTAGGTACCCTATCAAATATCTCTCTAGCTCTATATAAAGAAAGACGCCTTTTTGTTGTCCCTTTTTACTTTATTTATATGTACAATCCCTCTCCCATTTCCATAGCCATCCCCAAATCCCACCCCATCGCCATGGCGGAGGAGGAGGCGGCGCCGCCACAACCACCACCAAGTTTCAAGCTTTTCGGCACAGTGATCGGGAAGAGGGACAGAGAAGTCAAGCAGCAGCCGGAGGAGGAGGAGGAGGAGGAGGAAGAGGAGGGGGCGCATCCCGCGACTGGGGCGGCGGCGGTGGCGGCTGCGAGGGGGGAGGCGCTGCCGTGTCCGCGGTGCAAGAGCCGGGAGACCAAGTTCTGCTACTTCAACAACTACAACGTGAACCAGCCGCGGCACTTCTGCAAGGCCTGCCACCGCTACTGGACCGCCGGCGGCGCCCTCCGCAACGTCCCCGTCGGCGCCGGCCGCCGCAGGGGTCGCCCCATCCACCGCCCCTCCGCCGCCACAGCCGCCGCCGCCGCCCCCGGGTGCGTCGGATCCGCCGCCCAGAGTTGGATGCTGCGGCCCGGCGCGCCGCCGAGCCTCGATCGCGGTATCGGCGGCGGCGCGGCGCTCCGTTGACTTGTACTTTTAGGGATCTGGTCTCTAGTCGTGTCTGTGTTCGTGGCCCCAATCATATAATTCTCCTCCTGTTGCCCATCCAAATTTATTCTGTTTTAGTGGTAATTAATTAAATTGCTGTCCTACTTAAGTAATTAAGATCTCTTTTTCATCAACTCAAAACAAATTATTTCCTCTCGAAACCAATCAAACAATAATACAATTCAAGAAATCTTAATGTTTATCTCATTCGAGATGCAATTAGTGACACTTTAAGTCAAGTTTTGTTGGAGGATTCCTTTCCATTGCCAACTAGAAAAGATGCTTGAGAAGGTGCATTGCCATTTCATAACTAGGAAAAAAAACATATACAAATTAATTAATTTAACAATATCAATGAAAACTTCATTGTTACTATATTTTTCCATAATAATAATAATGTCAAAAAGAGACATGAGGTTTGGAGTCCTTGAAGTTACTTAGATTTAGATTGTTGAATGTTTGAAGATGATGATGATGATGATGACAAACACAATAGAAATATGAAAGCTTTGTTTATGGATTTATATAATAAGATATAGCATGTAATGGGGCACAAGGAATTCAATTTACTTCTGAGGAAAAGGAGATCCACCTAAAAAAGATTATTCAATGTGACTCTTCCTTTTGTTGTCCATGTCCATATCCATATGAAGGTCTTTTTCTAGGTATGGGTGTGGGTCTCCACGGTTTCATTCAAGTTGAAAGAAAACTATTTTAATTATAATATTTTTAAAAAATAAATATCTAAATCTGTAAAGCTCCAAGTGTATTAGTTATTTTTTAAAGTTAGATAAGTTGAATTGATTAGCATTAAAATTGCTATATAAATATATTGATCTATTTCAATTAATACCACTGAAAGTGGTTTTGAAAAGTTAGTATTATTAATGGCATTGCCTAACATGACTTATTAATGCTAATTAATTAATAACTATGACTCAACATCAAATTAAATAGGTGGTTTATTTTGGTGTAAATAGCAATTAGTAGTTTGTTTTACTTTGACTTATGCTCCTGGCCAATTAGTATTTATCAACTAAATTAGCTTTTTTTCCCTCTTAATTTGATTAGTCCAACTGACCCCGATTGTGTCATTCAATGGCCTTGTGGAACTGAACGAACTAGTTTACCAATTCGATTCGATCCGATCCAATCTATATGATATAGATGTTTATACACATTACTTCAAACACTTAGGAGCTTAATTTCATTTAACTAACTTTGGAAACATCTATGCTACATATTAGGAATCTTTTGGATCAAACAAACAACCACAAATGCCTGTTTAGTTGGGTGGAAGAGCAGAATTCAGATATGAATGTGTCGTCTCAGGTTTCTTGAAGATATAAATGGTCACCATCACGCACCACACGAATATCATCGATTTCTGCATCCTCTCCATTCACCACTCTTGTAGGATGATGCCCCACAAACTTCTCCCCTGCATTTGTACAACAGATCATTTTGTTCGACTTGATGTACAATTGATTGGATGTTGTAAGTGAAATTAGGAAGGAATATGTTTACCACCAATTCTGAGAAGTTCCTCCAAAGTCGTTGGCAACAGTATCATCTTTGCCATCAGATGCCTTTCTAGATTTGCCATGTGGATTGTCACCCTTTTGCTATGTTCTTCAGATGCTTTCCTTTCAACATATCCATTATTGTCTTCGTCTACATTTACCTCGTTGTTTTCGCTCTCGAAAACACGCAGTTTAATGGTTTCTCGATCATTCAGCTGTATTCTTGGGTGTTGTCTTTCTTGTTGCCTTAACTTCTGTAACATGCAACGTTATGAAAGGCGATCGAGCTCCCGTTTGTTAATTCTTTAATATATATATGTATATATTCACCTGAAAGAGATTGCTGATGATGATGTTTGCGTCTGGTTTGCTTTCTCGCATGGCGTTCAAAAGCTTTGCCTTGTTCAGTCTGAGAATTTGTGTGAGTTGAGTGGTTCTTACGGTGAATGGCTGAGGCATGTGGCATAGAACTCCCATCTCGCCGAACATTTCCTCAGCAGCTACCTTCGCAAGGGCCTGACAGAATTGTAAGATCGATCGATCAAAGAACTTTTACTGTGGAGCTCGATGAACTGCAATATAATTCACAATGTGAGGACTAAACTCACTCACTTTTTCGTTCCCATCCACGCATGTTCGCAGTTCCTGCAGCCAAATTTCAACAAAAGGTTAGACCAAACTATAAAAGGTATGACAAACTCAAACCTGCAGTTGACAAGAAAAATATTAACCACTTCGCCAGATACTATTATATAAAGATCAGTTGAGGCTTCGTTCTCCAGTATCACATCTTCCTTTGGGGGCACGTACTCAGCTTGCATTTCCGTGACCTATTGCATTGCATTGCATTTCACATGCAGGAAACTAAATCATATTAGCGTGCATCATGAATGTATGGAAGTCGTTTAGGTTTCAGGCCTCGATTACCAGCTGAAAGATGAGATTGAAGGAGACGCCTTGGAAAAGGTATGCTCTTTGAACGAGGGGCAAGAAGAGGTACTCAGCTATGCTCGATCGAATGGCTTTTGGGAGGCAATTGAGTGCTCCTTGCTGTTTCAGCTCCTCAGTTTTGAATCTGAGGCATAAGTGAGATAGCATTTGCTGCTTTATGTGCTTTGGCAACTTGTTTCTCGTTGCGAATTCGGAAGCATCTTGGATAGTATTTCTCTGTGAAATCGATCAGCCAAACTAAGCAATTAGTAGTCGAATTCTAAAACCACGCCTGAATTCTTTTCTTCGATTTGCTGTGCGGATCGATATGGATGCTAATTAAGAACAGAGAGAGCTCTTACGAAGTTCCTGGTGCGACTGGTCCAATTGACTACGAGATTGGTCATGTTTCCGATGAGGTAAGCCATGAGGCCGAGGTTGAAGAACATGTAGCAAATAGCAAAGAGCATTTCTCTTGTGTTTTGAGCATGGAAGTCGCCGTAGCCAGTGGTTGAGAGTGTCGTGATGGAGAAGTAGATCGACGTCACGTATCTGAACCACACGGTATCTTGCTTGAAGCTTGGAATGGCTGCGCCGATCCACGTTGCCGTTGGCTGAGGGTACCGATCGGCGATCATGTAGTTGAAGCATCCTGAAAAGTGCACTGCGAAGATAGTCACCTGGAGTAGGTCGATGGTTCTCAGTTAACTATATATATATTATATTAAAGCCTTCATTCACATGAATTTGTATGAAAGATCACCGAGAATAGCTTTGTGCACCGCGTCCAGAAGTAATTGAACCGAAGATCCTTCTCCAGCCTGAGGAAGCAAATGAATATGATCCTCTTCTTTTGTTTGCGGAAACTGTCGATCGGAGAAGAACATATACAGACCTCGCAAACAGAGAGCTGACACGGTGCAGTCGCCACAGTCTGAGCATGCTAAGAAGCTTTAAGCTGAGATTGTCTCCATTCCTATTGAAGGAGAAGCTGATCGTTTGAAAAGGAAATGTCGAGCACACGTCGAAGACGAACCACGTCGACAAATACCTGCAAAATCCAAGTCCTCACCATTTTATGATAGCAGCACGGTCGGAGCTAGCTAAGCTAATTGTTGTACCTGGATGCTATTCTCTTCGGGTCGCCGACAAGAAGATAGGATTTGCGATCGACAAAGGCGACAAAGAAGGTGAGCATGATGTCGATGGCGAAAAAACTATCGACGATGCTATCCACGACGCAGATTGTTCTCGGCAAGTACCGCAGGAAAGCGAACTCAAAGGGGCAGATCCAGGCCGAGTAGAGAACCAGGAATATCAGGAACAGCTCCCACAGCCTGTAAAGTGTTCTTGAATTTGACTAGCTCACAGAAGCCAAGGAACGACGCTAGCTGCTGGCGACTGAACGATACCTGTAACGCGGATCGTATGGCGAAATGATGCGCTTCCTGAGCTTGATCGAGTCGTTTATCGACGCTCCGAGCGACGGCAGAAGGTCATCGTATACGATGAACTTTGGGTTTCCACTCTGCAATGTGAAGCCGTCAGCGCACAAGCGGCGTAAGTAGCTCATGGAAGACAATGGCATGGTTGCTTAGCAATGGCAGGCAACTCAGAGATGTGTCTGTTGCTCGTTTGATGCCTAAGATGAAATGGAATACCGATAGAACGCAAAGAGAGGCTTTTATAAGTAAATTGAACAAGTTCACAGGAAGAAAAAGGCACAACGGCAGTTTTGAGTTTGATGCGATCAGTAGGAACTACATCGATGCCTCTGTTCAGTGAGTTACTTAATGAGGGACAGAATCTTGTGCTCCACTTTTAAGATCGATCGATGTTAAAGCATCATGATCCTGTGTTATAATTAGAGCTAGCTAGCTATTCATAACTCCAAATGAAGCTAAGTGATCTCACCTCTCCTAATTCAAACAAGCTATTGATTACTAACCATGCGAGAAACAGAGGAAGAGCTTCATGTGCAAATGACTAGTGCATTATTATCATATCGATCTGTTGTGCCTTGACCATAAGAAAGACGACGATCGTCTCACCTAGACAGTTTATATGATCATTCATTCAAGTTTGTAACATGATGCAAGCAAATTAACTTGTGTGGGTACAATTGATGATCACTGCATGTCTTGCAAGTTGATGCATGCATGCTGTGAGGGCATTGTAGCTCAATAAAAACCATGTGAGATGGTCTTTAATTAGGAAGTCGATCACGGATGGCTTAGTGGCTGCCGTATAATAATTTGGGTGGCAAAGCTCATGGTGGGTTCCATAAATTTTGATTGATGGCGAGCAAGAATATAATGGACACCAGGAACGGAGGTCCCAGAAAATTATAGAGGAGAGGAAAGGAGGGGAGGGGCTTGTTATGACGACTGAGTGTCTGTCTACGTTACCTAATGGCCTTGAGTACTACAACTCCATCCACATTTGTCTGTTTGATCCTTCAACTTCTGACCTCCATCACTAATATTATAATTATATTGTGGTCCTCTCGATCGAACTGACTAGATCATCTGCGATTCCAGCATGTCCAAAACGTGATTCTTTGGCCTTCCTTTCATCGAAGACCACCACCGTCTTGCATGTCGTCGTCGATCCTAATGGTTGGTACAGTTTGCTATAGCTACCATGTTCTCCACCTTTTCAGTCGTAAGATGCCAAGGTAGGTGCTTGATTGCTGAGTCTCGAGAGGAAGATAGCTCTAGCCTCTAGAGCGAGATGCTCGAGTGCTAGCTGTGTGGTCTGTTTGTATGTTTGTGCAGTAGATTGCGAGTGAATATACCAACGTGGGAAGATTTAGCACACAAGAAATCATGTTCTGGTGCCTGTAGTTGCATGCGTACGTCCTATAATTAACTTGGTCTAAAGATTATGTTTCTAGTGGAATCAGATGCAGTTTCTTGGCGTTCATGGCGAGAATTGTCTCATGCCAGTTTCCTGGTGCCTACCGGATTAATTAGATAAGTTTGGATCTGTCAACCTATTCCAGATCCAAAAATATTGATTATTCCTTGCTTATTCTATAGATAGATAGATAGATAGATATACAGTAGTTCCGTGTGGATGTTTGCTATTAATTAGAACAATTATTGCTTGTAACATATTCTCATTTGCAGCAGGAGCAAGCACAGTGTTGTTGGGCTCATATTCAGTACTGGTGCATTTGCACAGTACAATTCCGTTCTGGAGCAGACCAGTTCGTGGATGGCCTTGCTTGAAATGGCACACTTCTTTGTCAGGTGAAGCAGTGCAGAAGAAGATTTCAGTCTAATGATCTATATATCCATAGTCTCTCTGATCATTCCATTGATCGAGGCCTGACTGACACTGCAACCTGTATTTGGTATGTACGTAGTTGGTGACAGATTCAACCTAAAAATCATCAACTCATGTGGGAAAAGGTCAAATGCACTACGTGTGTGTCGGCAGGTGGTTCCGACTGAACTGGCTGGGTGCATTGTAGCTTAATGAAAACCATGTGAATGCGAATGTGATGTGATCCTTAGCAAGTTGATGTGATGGCTTGCTTAATGTGGTATAATAATTTCGGTGGCAAACCTCATGGCGTGTTCCATAAATTTTGATTGATGGTGAGCAAGAACAAGAACAGAAACAGACACCACCAAAAACAATGGAGGCCCCAAAAGCTCGTAGAAGAGTATCTTGAGTTGTACACTGCTTGCTTGCTTGCTGTGTAGGATCCTCTGTTTTTGCAGTTGATCTAAATCTTTTGCACATTGTGGTCCTCTTGACTATCTCAACTAGTTTGATTCTTTGCCCATCCAATGCAACCTGATCCTAATCGCTTACAGTTTGTTAATTAGTCCATTCATTTATCTTTTCTGAAAGGAAAATGCAACGCCCTTTCTCCACCTTTTAATTTGCAAAGAAAGATGCTAAGATGCTTAATAGTTGCTGTCTCGAATGAGTGTTAATTTGTGCTGTTAACATCATTGTTAGTGTCACACAATCTAATTAGACTATCGATGCTTTGCTATTAACCTAGGGTCTCTTTCCAGCAGAATTTTATACTATTCTCTAATTCTTTTTAGTGACTATTCTCTAAAATAAAATAAAATAAAACCAAACCATTCTGATGACCTCTTTTAAGTGTATCGGCAACGATGGATTACAAAATACAACTGATGACATACAGAATTTAACACGAGTCAACTAAAGTAAAAAGGCCTACGTTACCCAATAGGTAATAGTGCATCATTAACATTTGTACAAAATAAAAAAGGTTTGAAACCAACCATTCGCTCTTATCTCCCTCTTCGCCTCTCTTGGCCAGGGAGGATCGCTTAAATTTGCAACATAGCAGCAAGTAAAACAAAAAAAAAAAAAAGATAGAGAGAAAATAAAACAAAACAAAATTACAAAAAGACTGAACTCGAGGGGGTGCAGTCATCTTCAATACTTGCTCAGATGGATCTGATCAATAAATTACTGGCTTGATGGAGCCACGATCTAATGAGGAAGGATAAACATAAGTCAATTCATCCAACCGTGCCTCCAAGGGATCATCATCTTAACAATGGTGGCCTTGACTTCACCCGTACAGATTAACTGACCATCCTGTTGTCAATCACTATACTGTGACGAATACGAAGTTGCCCCCTCATATTCATCTCTATTTCCCTCTCCATCTTCAACATCGTCTGGGTTATCTTGCAAATCATCATCGTCATCATCCATGTAAGCATCCAAGTCATGATTTCTGCCGTCCATATCATCTTCTTCCACATCTTCATCCATGTCCATATCTCCAACATCCTCCGATCCATCTTCAGCTAATCCTATGGACTTGCCGTAGTCATACTCTACAAGAGAGTCCGCTGCCTGATCATCATAATCATCCCCAGAAGCTTGACCATTATCATCAGATTCGGAGCCTCTACTAATATCGTCGTCTTCCACATATGGTTTTCTAACTTGAGCTATGCCCCATTCTTCTCCACCTGAGCTCTGTGGGGAATCTGCAATCATTGCCTGTTTGGAGTTGCTGTTTGCAGTGATCAAGCTGCCCAACAGTGACCTTTTATTGATTGTGGATACTCTACCATCAGATTTTTGCCTAGGCCTGATAGTTCGGCGTCCACGCCTACGCCCACCGCGACCACGTGTTCTTCCTCGTCTGGTGAATTTTCTTGTGGCCTTGTCGAAAATACTGAGATTTTCAGTCATAAAATTGGCCCTGGAAGAACTTGCACTCCCCCTTAGCCCTCTCCCTCGCCCACGACCACGTCCTCCTCGCCCACGACTGCCTCGTCCTCGACCCCTCTGTCCACTTCCTGAATCTAACCACCTCCCTTCAGTGAGATAGTCAACTTGTTCAGGAGTTCCCATAGGATCTACCTCTTGCATGTTGTTAACCACAGCATATTGTGATGGAAACTTCTGCAGGAAAATAGAAAACCTTAATAAACCTCGAAATAGAAAAATAGAACCTAGTTGGGTCATTTCATTCTGAGATCCATAAATAATAGAAGAAATATAAGACTTACAATATTATCCCCTTCCTTTTCCTTTCGAGACTCTAGCTTCTGGTTGAACATATAAGAAATCGAAAAATCAAGATCTAACAGCCTTAAAGCCACAGCTGCTGAAGTATAAGGCACCCACGGTAGTACAGGAACAAGTCCAGATTGAGCAGAGATGGTCGAGGCAGCTTCTTGCTTAGAAATCAGAAGTTCAGCTGTTGTTTCAAAACTTGACAAAAGAAAATCCAGTTTTACAGCACGCTCCAACAATGTCAGAACCTGCAATCACATAACATATACATTCATAAGCTGGCTCCTTTCTCTCACAAGTAATTTTGGCTAGGTTGGTTAATTGATCACGTTAAATGCTAACACTTTCTAAAATGAAGGTTTTATAATACAAAGAATTTGACACCTGGTCCTCTACTGTATATCAGGAAGAAGAACCAAGTGGTGGTTCAAGCAACATGTATATTATCCAAAAAGAAAATGCCCTAATTGAGTTCTCATGTGAAAGGGGGAAAAAACGATTTTACAGAATATTTTATATCCAATACTATGCAGGCTTCAGTAGAATGACAGTTGAACCTGTATAATAGTGGTATATCTCTCATATAAGAATTGGTTTAAAAACTGACATGGAGATAAAAAAAATTTTAAAAACAAATGGTATAACCAATTTTTTAGTTTTAAAGGGAATAATATACAAAAAACAATTTCGTTTGACCATCTGTAGGTAATATAGAAAAATTCAGTGGTGAATAACATCGAACAAGTTAAAACCTGAAAAAGCTCCCAAGCAGATGATGAAGAGTGCAATTTCACAGCCCAAGATTTCCTATAACCCTCTGTCCAAAGAGTTTGAAGTGCTTCTGCTGGAATCACAGCCTGCAATTAACAAAATTACTTATCAAAAATCAAACTGATAAATAGGTAAAATTTTGCTAACCATGAGACATCAAAATAGATTTAGGACTCTAAAACAGTGTCCACCTCAATCATGGATAGTAGTGTCTTCAGCAATCTGATCCCCATTGGAAGAGTAGAGTTAGAGAGTTGGAGTTTCCAATCAGGGTCTAACTTTCTTTTCTGTTCACACAGAGTCACATGCTCTGAAAACAGTGCATCAGAGTTTTGGAAGGTCTTAAATGTCTTGTGGCAAGAAGGGCAATGCCTTTCTTCAGCTAAGAAAGACTGGAAGCAACAGTCACAAGTATGAAGCAACTCAGGACATCTTTTCTTCCCATATTTCATCGAACATAATATCTGTGAATTATAGCATTCTTTCCACATCCATCTCAAAAAACCTTGGTATCTGACAAGAGCAGAGTTTTTCTCTACTTCGTTGCTACCAAGTTCAACTTTGAGAGATGTTGAGTTCTCCGAGGCATCAGGAGTGAGCCTGCAAAGACTAGGACTGTCAATTTCCATGCTGCAGTCTGAGCCTGACACCATTCTGGAGGCCCTTGGTTTAGCATGATCTCCAAATGACGTTGCTGAAATGATAACATCCTCCTTTCTCCTCTTTATTGCCTCTTTGTATGTTGTCTCTATTCTTTGCAGCATTGAGTGCAAATGTGATTCCCTAATCCCCCGAGTGTCCAGAGCAGCTAAAAGTGTGTCAAATGCCTACATCCACAGAAAAGAAAAAGGAATAAACTGTCAGACTCATAAAGATGATTCAGCAGTTGGATTTGCAATCAAGTGTTTTTCATGTGTTTGCTGAATTTGGCTGGCTCTTATTGACGTTCTTTCTTTGATTGAGTAGAATTCCAGCATCTCCTAAATCCTTTATGTTGCTATGTATGTTTTTACAAAATTCAGAGAAGGGAAATTGATACAAACAGCAAAAGGTTCATCGAATTACGGTGAAAGCACATTAAACCAAATGAATGTCTTGATAAAGAATGGTTACATCAGCGCAAGGAAATCCCTAGTAAAGGAATATGGAACACGCTTATCCAAAATTGTCCTATAGTGATGGATTACTGAGCTAAAATATTGATCAAAGGAGAAATAAGTTGAATTCCCAACAACAAATTCTTTGCCTCCACAATAGAGCGATTGTCAAACATTTGAAAAGAGACCAAATCAACAAGGCTGGCGGGAAAATTTTACAACGAAGAATATAACGACGTGGTAGAGTGGACAGGACTAGACAAGATCAGAGGAACTGATCAAAGAATCATGTTTACAGCATTTCAAAATTGGTTATGTTGAAATTTAATAATATATAAGAATTCATTCCATGCTAGCTTCAACAAAACAATTGTCTGTAAATCAATCATTATGGCAGAACATAAAGAGAACAGGACTATAAATTTCATTACATTTCGGCAATCCAAATCTTTGTACAGTGGCAATAAAATAAATAGTGAGGCAATCAGTTAGTCTGCGGCTTTGAAAATTCACAGTGAAACTATCTGCAATGGTATTATTCATAAAGGAATGTGAATGGAAATCGATCTAATGCAATTTCATATAGGCAATTTCGCCCATAGAGGAACTGGTAAGAACATATAGCACACAAGTCCATCAATTTGAATGTATTGTTATTTAAGAGAAGGTTTCACAATGAAGCGTAAACAAGATGCTATATCTTAAGTACCTCCTCTGAGTCAATAAGTGTCCAATGACCTTCTTTTGATTCCAAAAAGATTCTTCCAGAACCAGGATCATTTGGTGATGAAGATGTCGAAAATAGCCAGTAGCGGTTTCGTCTACGATCTTGACCTAGAGGTAATGAACGGTACACATAAAGTAGCTCTGCTTTATGACCAATAAATGATTTTAACTGAGAACGAGACTTCTCAGCAGCATATCCGCATTGCTGAATAGATAGCACATCTGTATTAGTAAGCTCTTGTCCCATAGAACTATAGCCCATATTGACCTGATTCTGTTCAAGAAACTGTTCGTTGTTGATTACTTCTAAGTTGCCATCATTGACCTTGTCCACATTGTCCTGTGGAGTTTGGCTTCCCTCTCTTGTTCCATTCATTTGGGCTATCTCAGCCTTGTACCCACCAAAAGTACCTTGTAATCTGCTAGAATATTCTTCTTTAAAACGCCGTTTATCCAGTTGTGCTTCTGCCCACATTTGTTTTTTAAGTGCAGTTGCAGCTTCCAAGCGTTCCTGTGAGACCTCTATTCAATTACAACATCACAAAACAGAAATTAAATTTAAAATGGCAGAAATTTTATTAATACCTCCAACACTATTCGTATTGAGTTTCCTTCAATAGCAACACCTATCAAAGCAACAAGTGCATTTAGGCGTTCTTCAACACTCAGCTCAGAATAATCACCTTCTGCTAGGCCTTCAACCCATGGTTCACCAAAGTTGCTTTCATCAATCTCTGTCTCCTCCATATCCACATTAGCTGCTTCATGGTACTTTAAATTGGTCTCTATAAACTCAGTGGCCGCGGAAGTATTTGCATTCTCTGAAGAGGGTTTTGGACAGACTCTTTCAACATTTCCAAAACTAGTTTGTGGAGTTGCTCCAATTTCTCTCCCTCCTTTCATCGTACATACTGATGTCGATGCACTAGGATCTTTTAGCTCGCTTTCAAATGGATCATTCTTATCCAAATTAGGATCAATGCCAGTATCATCAACCTCATGATCATCACCAGCATCCCCTTCTGAATCTTCATCTCTTTCTGCATCATCTACATCTTCTGTATCCTTTTCCACTTCCTCAGAATCAGAAAGTGCACTTTGAAATACATGTATCTTTTCGCGAGCAGCTGATAGCACTGCATCTGCATCAACAGGATCTTTTCTATATGGTGACCGTACACAATATGTTGAAGGAGCAGTTCGCTCAAAAAGTTTTGTGTCACGTGATAAAGCTGCAGCAATTGATGCCTCAGGTGTCTTGCTTGTAGTAAGATCTCTCAATCCAGATTTCTGATAATGAAACAAAACTCAGTCGAACAAATCAAGAACATAGAAACATTCTTACTGAAGGTATGTACCTGAATCTTGTCGGCAACTTCAAGTATTGTTAAGCCTCTGCTTCCTTCGAGAGATAAAACATGAAAAGCAGCAAATTTTACAGTTCCAGGAGTCAATCGATGTCGAGATCTTCGTCGATGTGTGTATCCCCTTTCATGCATTAAAGCAACAGCATTTTCAACAGCTGAACCATTTCGCAAAGTGGAAATAACATCCTCACCATCAATCCCCTGAACACAAATTGCTTGATTTTAGTAGTAGCTACACAAACAGAGAGAAAAAAAACCAGAAAAAAAAATACAAATTTAATAACAAAAAGACTGGCTTGAACATCATATGATGATGGCAAGCAAACAGTTTACTAAAATTGTCCTTGAAGCCTTAAAAATCAGTACCACTAGTCATAACTGTAACATCATCTGCATGTTATTAGCAAATCCATAATTTAGAATCATGTTGGTGCTTTCACAGACAATTGTTAACTTAAACTAAGAATAACACAGTCATGCCCTTTGTTGAATGGAATATAACAAAAAGAAAAAAAACAAGATGACTTTTGCTGCCGAAAGAATAACTAGTGGCTTGAGGTAGAAATAGCAACAACAATAAAGATGTCTTCAACAAACTTATGTAGAGAAAATAACAATTGTGAAAATGCTGATTTTTTCAAAGTTCACGCAGCTTAAATACCTCATTCTCATCCCGTAAATATGTGTGTTCAACATTCTTTTTCTTCAGTTGTGGCCCAAATCCTGCTGATAAAGCAAATTGCCGCAATATCTCAGGCCATGTCAAGCAATTTAGGTGGCGCTGCCAGCTTCGAATGTTGAAGCCCCATGCATAAGCCTAGTGAATGAAAGCAAAAAAAGCAAGCTAAGCCAAAGGAGATCATAGCAAGAGAGAAGCATCCATCAAAGTAGAAAGTTAAACAACATACCCCCTCAACTATCTGTGGATGACCACCGCCTGGGTTAGCAGAACTACTCTGGCTAGCACCAACTGTAATAGCAGGTGTCCTTGCAACATCCTCAATGTCCTTGATTATGGATTTAAGAAGGGAAACATGTATTTCTCCCAAGAGTCTTGAATCCTGTAGGAATTTTATATAAGATACTTAACACAGTAGAGGAGTCAAAGCTGCTTCTAGTGATCTTTCATACAAGAATTAGCATTGTATAAATCTGATGCTGCTTCTACCGATCTTTAACACAATGTGGGCATTAAGGTTGCAATACCATATAACCATAGTATCCAACAATAGCAAGAAAGTTCTGCAAATTCAGTGCCTTCAGTATCATAGATCTCAAGATGCAGATAGTCACAAGTTCAAATTATTTGAGTTCTTAAAGACGTCTTATTTATCATGAAAAGGATGTGCAAGCTTCTAATAAGGTTGAAAATAATGAGACCTCCAGTGCTAAATGATTCAGATACATCTGCCTAACTAACAGTAATTTGGTGTACAAAAGCATCTGCTAACAAGAAAATATTTTTTAAACAAGAAAAATTGCCTTAAATAAACAAAATTTGTTTTTCAACAGATGATCTGTAAACATAGAAACAAGCAAGGATAAATAAGGCTGGTACCTGACCAGGTCTTATCATAAATGGCCTTAGTTTGGATATTATATCATCGTGCCTTTAGAAATAATTCAAGGATTCTGAAGCATAGATAGTTGGGACATCATACAAGGTTCAAAAGCACTCACATAATCATGGAGAGACTGCACAAACTCATCAAGAGTGAATGGCCAAAGCCCTAGTATGTCAGCAAAAGTAATTAAGAACTTCCAAACCTGAAATTCCAACCAAAAGCACAAAACAGATATGTCAGTGATACTCAAAATGAAATTGTTCACAATGAGCAAATACTAAATGGTACGAACACATAGCTCATAATGATAATTTCTTCCAGAGGGTGAAATTCTAATAAGTAACATAAACAATGCTAAAATAATATTCTTTTTTTTATAGGATAAAAAATGTACATGGAATAGGCAGTACAAACTAGCATGGTAATGGAATAATCATCAATATCTAGTTATGAATGCAAAACTCCTATGATAATATTGATAGTGAGTTTAGCAAATGCACCATGAGAACGTTTGCTATATTTTCATCAGAATCCACCCAAGGTTGAACACTAAAAGGCCTTCTTAGGTTTACAGAACTTGGTGGGAATGCCTGCAACATACCTGCAGCAAAGGCTGACAAAAGTTATAAGAATCTCAAACCATCTGCATGGAACCATTTCAAGAAATTATTTTAGAATAAGTTGGACAACTCAACAAAACCATACTTCTGAATGAATCCAATTGTTGCAAAGTATCACTGTCAAGACCAAAGATTGAGGAAAATCCCTTATTCATTGCAGCAATCTCCATTAACTCTAGTCGCTCATCCTCAATAAGCTCCATATATTCCCGTGCAATTCTGCGGGCAGTAGCCCTTTCCGTAGCAGCTTTCTGTCTTGCTGCTTCCTTCTCACGCCTTAATTCTTCTTTCTGCCTCAATTTCTCAGCCTGAAATCATTCAGATAGACATTAGGGAAATATTAGAAATGACAGACATTAAACAAAATTTATGGAACCTACTCTACGGGATTCCTTTAGCAAAAACTTCTCCCTGCGTTCATTTTCACGTCTTTGTTCACGTTCAAACCTCTCTTCCTCTCGCAGTTTTTCACGCAACATCCGCTCTTCCTCTTTTTTTCTTTCACGATCATGTCTCTCCATTTCCCTTCGCATTTGCTCTTCTCTCTAAGGAATGATATTATTTCTTCAGCACCAAAGAGTGAAAAAAAAGACAAACTTTTAAAAAGGAATATATACCTTTCTTCTCAAGATGTCTTGTTTCTCAAGCTCTTTCCTTATCCGTTTCTCATGTGCTTCAACCTCCTTAGCAATCCTTGCTTCATCACTCTACATATATCAAAGCAATGCAGGAAAAATATTATTTTACTAAAACTCAACATGAATGAAGAGATCGTACTTACCTTGCGTTTTCTCTCCAACCTAGAAAAGTCATCATCTCGGGCACTCCTCCTGTCAGAGGATATAGATTGGTTTTCTAGTCCGACTTGATGCATACCAAACTGAGTGTCACTTGCAGAAATAGGAAACATGTCACTGTGTGGAGGACCATCAGAGTCCATTGAAATGGAAGGAAAATTTTGCTGCCTTCCTGGCTGAGACAAAAGATTTGCACTGGACATTTGACCTTGAAAAGTATAATTTGGCACCCCTTGTTCATTTCCATGCAATTTTTTTGGTAAGGATATCGCCCTGGCACTCGAAGCATCTAATGAAGAGTCATAATAGTGAGACTGAGAGACCCTATCATACGCCTCTGACCGGACACTTAGTTGCTCAGGGAGAAATTGATACTCATGAAGAGCTCGGTGACCCATCTGTGGATGACTCATATGAGAAGCACTAGCTGCTAGTTTTCTTTTTCCATTAGATGAGCTTGCTAACAAATGGTCAGCAGTTGCCTGAAAACAGTGGCATTCACTACAATTTTAGACAAGTAAAAAATCAATTTCTTAATGCAGTATACTGCAGACATTCTACTAAAACTAATAAGATCACAATAGAGGCAACAAGATTATAGTTAACTTCCACTATTGCACAGCAAATATACTACACCTTCATTGGCTTGGTATCATATCTTTCAAACATATTGCCATCATAAGGGCGCAGGGGCTGCTTCTGTTGCACTGGCATTTCAGCTGAAAGATTTGGATAAAGAATAAGAATGATATTTAATATAGAATATGCAACAACGAGACATATAAGTACACCCATACATTATATGCAAATAAAAAACACTAGCATAATTAGCACAAAGTCCTGAAGATGAAGGTAATGCTGGAAAAATAACTTCTCACTATTGTAGTGAGATATGTTTAGCCTCAATGTCTTAATTTTTTTCCTTATTGAAAATGTGCACATAATAGATCCTAACAGAAAGTATCTACAAGTAAAAAAAAAACAAATGAAGCTAATCATTTACTATTCTTAACTGCTGAAGAAAAAAGTAACTTCGTAATGCACCTTGTCCACATTGAAAAGAAATGGTGCTTAATGAACTTCCACAAATATTGTGGCCTTACGTAGATCTCCAAGGTAAGAAAGATACATATAACCAATCATGAACAGTTGAGACAGCTTGTTTTGATGTGTTGCTTACAATCTTTCCAATCTTATGTCAAGAGAAAAGGTAAATCAATCAACAGGAAAACAAAAACCAAAGACAGCACACTAGCAAATGGCAGGTGTGAATACTGCCAAAACCATTACACAAAACAAAAGTCAAATGCAAACTGGCATCAAACTAAAAAGTCTGCATTTTAAAGATACTGTAGAATGATGAGCCAAATGTGCAAACCAAACCATGAAATAGTGCGATCTTAATAGGAGAGTAGTTGCTAGATAGGGTTGAAATACGACATAGACAAGATCCAAAATCCGCAGAATCAAGAGAGCTAAGAGTGTATATGACCAAGAAACTTGATGAACTCAATCGACAGGAAAAAAAATGTTGCCAGAAAAAGGATCCACAACTATATCATACTTTGCAATATTCACCTAACTATTCCATACTCTAGGGCAGAATCACCATAAGTAATTTTATTACCCAAGACTTCAAATAATCCTTGTGCCATTTAAGGCATACAAAAATTTTTACAACAGATGAAACTTGAAATCATACTTGTACTAGCATAAAGGATATCAAATTCCAAGAATTGCTATGTTACGAAAGATCCAATATCAATTTTATGCTTTATAGACCATCACATTGACAAAAGGAAATAACCTAAAATTCCCTGACCAAACAAGAAGCATGTGTTGCTTGGAGGTATAATTATCACCAGCATTGGCCTTATCCATCTAGATTTTCACTGATTCACCAGTCCATAGACTAGTCATCGTTGGCTAGTTTCTATCACACAGGTTTTCATTCTTAAACTTGATAGCATTAAACACAACACATATATTCTCCCAACACTGCAGATATACAATGGATACTAAAACATAATAAATATATCCAGGCCAGACTTTTAACTAAAATAAAAAAATTTAAACTAAATCAATTCGCCTACATGGCAATATTTTGTTCAAAGGTAAGAAAAAAAAACTCCTTATTAATTAATTCAAGTCTTGCACACTAATCAATGCTTAGACTATCGAGGTAACTTCAATTGGTAGGTATGAACTATATAAAACTAAACAATCAAAGTCAACCATGTAAAAAATGAAGAAGATTTTATGTGATATTTGTTGTGTCTTTATCTTATACCTATTGGCGCCCCAAATGCACCAGGTGGCAATGGATCAAACTCTACTCCAAGAACTGGTCCATCCTGTCGCAGTGGCTCCCCGAGCTGAGATTCAACTGATGCAAGCATTCTCATTTCCGCCATGGTCGGCTGTGTAGGGGGTGGTGGCGGAAGCCCCATGTCATAGTAGCGCCTTCCTATAGCAGACATATCCGCCCCAATCCTCGAAACAACTGGTGCTGCCCTAGAAAACGGCCTCCTGGACTCCCCACTGCTACCGAGCCCTCCACTGAAGGGGCTGGAGCTCAACCCAACGCCCCCTGACTCCGACGACAGCCTATCATTCTGAGGCGGAAGCACTGGTGGCGGTGGAGTCAATGGCAGCGGCTCCTCCTCCCTCCGCTGCCTCTTTGTGGGAGGGAACTTCCGATCCTTGAGCCTACGATGGCAAAACCACATCTGGAGCTGCCGATCCGAGAGGCCAGTCTTCACCGACAGCTCAGCCCGCTGCATCTCCGTCGGGTACGTCTCCACTGATCAAAATCCCCCCAGCAAAAAAAAAAACAAAAAAAAAAAAAAAGCTCCAATCAATTACAAATTCAAAAACCCTAATACGAAGATTAAAAAAACAACAACAAACCAGCGTAGGTCTTCTCGAGGATCTCCAATTGGTAAGGTGTCTTCATCTTCCGCTTTGATGGCTTCTCCCCTCCCTCGGGGGCCGGCTTCTTCCATGCTTCTGCAGCCGGCTGCGGCTGCGGCTGTGGCTGCGACTGCTCCTTCTCCTCCGCTCCCTCCCCCGACTCCATCGCCGGCGGAGCAAGCAAACCCTAATCAGGATCAAACTCAAACAACACCACCGATTCGACCCTCTCCGCTCATCAAAATCACCCCCCGCGGAAAAATCGAAGCGGAATCGACGAATCGAGGCGAGATTTGGGGGAGAGGGCGACAACAGGAACAGCAAAAAGGATCGAAAAAGAGGGAGAGGAAGAGGGGAAAGACGAGATGGAAGAGAGAAAAGGAATAAAAACAACAAAGAAGATTAATAATAAAAATAAATAATAATAAGAACGAGAGACAAAGAAATGGATTGGGAGGAGGAATAAAAATAAAGCCGCGGTTTGATCGGTTGAACGGTTGGGAACAGGAATTGAGATTGAGATTGAGATCGAGGTTGAGATTGAGATCCATCGCGGCGTTGTGTGATCTTGTTTGCGAACAAAAGCACGTTTCCGTGAAGAGTAATGAATTGGGCTGGAAAAAAATCTCTTTCTCCTTTTCCTTTTTTATGGGTTTTTAAAATTTTTTTTATTATCATTACATTTTTTTATTTTCTCTTTTTTTTGCTTCCGTCTAATTTCTAATTGATTAATTAATTAATCAATTAATTGTTGATTGTTCTTGTGCGTTCGCTTTTTCCTCTTCCTTCATTTCCCAGGGTTTGATTTTTTGGGATCGTCATTCGTCTGCGTAGAATTTTCGGAGGAGGGAGAAGACTGGAGCCCACTCGGGTGTTACGGTGGGTAGATCTCGTTTGCCTCTTGGTAAATCGACGTGGGACGTTGCCGACCACATGTACGATGCGGATCTGGAAGCCGCCGGATAGGAGATCCGGATCCGAATATTTATTTTTTGAACGTTGGACTTAGTTCTTTTACTGGTGAATGCTAATTATGGAAATGATTATTATTTAATAAATGATCTCCTTTATTGTTTCAAAGTGGGCTCGTTGCTGGCGTCATATTGGTTCATTCCCAGATCCACGAAGACGAACGGCTGTGATCGATCTGTTTCCCTGGCGACTCCGAATGGCTACGGATGCTTCCTCGCTCCCGCCTTCCCTCTTCCCCAAGAAACCTCCCAGGCCCAGCAATTAAAACCTGTCGTCAAATCGCTTATACAGCGCGGTGAGAGAGGGATCGAGAGAGAGAGGAGAGGAAGAAATGGTGCTCCCGTTGTTGAAGTTGGGATTGCTCGCGTTCCGGACGCTGTCGAAGCCGATCGCCTCCAGGTTGAAGCAGCAAGCCGGGAATTACCCCAAGTTTCGCGAGCTCATCATCGATCTCGCGCAGGTGCCCCTTCTATTCGTTTGTCCTTCCTTCGAGTAATAGTATTCGTTTTATTCATTTCCATTTCTAGGGTTCTTTGGTGCACATGCGGACTGTCGCTAGAATTTTGTCCAGGTAGAGCGTTCGGATTATTGGATTGCCTCAGTGTTCTTGTGATCTTAGAATGTAGTACGTCAGGAGTCAAATGAAGGTTTTCCTTTCCATTTTTGGAGTAACGATTTTGGTTCTGGCAGAAGTGTCTAGATCGGCCTTTTGTTGTTTGTTGGGGCAACACTGTTCGATATCTTTGCAAAGTTATCTAGTTGATTTCTGTTTTGTTTATCCTCTTTAAAAAAAAAAACTGGACGCTATTAGTTTTTTCTGGGTTCAACAAAAAATGTTTGATCCTTTGGCATAGGATAGCTTTTGAGGAAAATAATTTTCCAACTAATGGTTTTACAATTATTTGCTGCCTTAGGATTACTCCTTGATCTAAGAGTTTTTTTTTCTTGTGTAAACTGCGTTAAAAATCAAGAAGATAAATGGCTGCTAATTAGTATCCACTTCCTCATTGATTGATCCAGCTGAGAAAGGGGATAATATTTTCTATTGATTATCAGACACAAATTGGATATTATGTAAATAGAGCTTTTATGATCATTTATGGTGCTACTTGTGTTATCGGTTTAGCAAACATTTAAAAAGTATTTCTCTACGTAATCACATTCTTTTTGGACTTAGTTGGTTTCATATTTCTTTTATATATTTTCTTGCTCTAGCACTTCCAACCTCAATTGTGTGGGTATCATGAAATAAGCCACCTGCACAATAGAGTTTAGCTCGCACTGTCAAAGATTGAATCTATTTTGAATTTTTTCAGTTCATCTATATCTATTTAGAAATTATTTTTGATCAATTCTGTAACCAGGCAAATCATCGCTTGACAACAAACATTCAAAGACGTCTATATGGCCAGGCAACTGATGTTAAGATACGACCACTGAATGAGGAGAGAGCTGTTCAATCAGCCGTAGACCTTTTTGGAGAAGTCTTTGTTTTTTCGGTACTCATACTACTTTTGTTTCTGCTACTAGTTAATTTTTTCTGTTATGGGCATATGTGTTGCCAGACCCATAAAAGCAAGCATGTTTTTTGTCATTCTTAGGCTATGATGCTATGTAGTTAACCATATTTACAGCACTTGTTCATAATATAGATGCTTATGTTCATGATTTACTTTGACGTGTTTGTGCATCATTTTGCTTATCAATCAGTGTGGACACAGGCATTTTGCCTGTGCTTATGCTGATTCATACAATTTCATGGCTAGTTAATAACTGTTCTGCAATATCAACTTCTTATAGCCTCTTGATGCACTAGGTTGCTGGAGCTGCTATAATCTTTGAAGTGCAAAGAAGTGCCAGATCTGAAGCTAGAAAGGAGGAGATGCGGAGAGAAGAGCTTGAGGTAGTTTACAAACTTCCTTATCACATCAAACAGCTCAATACCATATATTCATATTACTGAATGGACTTTATGTTTCAATTATCTCAAGCTGAGTAATGCTAAGGAAAACTATAATTTGTAGGAGTGTACTCTACCATAGATTTCCTTCATTACGTTAAGAAGTTGATTAAACAGAAGTTTATTTTGATAGAAAATGATGGCAAGCAGCATAGAAACAGTGGAGGAAAGAATTTGATCAGTTGACGGCTCAGCCAAGAGCAATAGAATAGGACAATAAAATCACCAACAGATTGAAACCACATAAAAAGGTTGAGTATGTAAAACTTAATGTCAACAAACCTTGATTTAGATTGAAAGGTTTCAAATCCAAAAAACTAATGACCGTGTGGAGCTTTCCCAAGTCTCCCTGAAGCAATACTGTCTTATTTTTTCATTATTCATTAATTGTCATCCTTTTATCAAGTCTTCTTTCTCATCCTGTAAAGAGTCATTTATCAAATTCCTGGTCTGTCGTTTACTTGTTTGTTGACAGTTCAATTTGATAAATGCCTTTGCATTTGAGCTTAGGTTATTGTCAATACTCGCAGGCCTTAAAACAACAGGAGGAAGTCTTGACCAAAGAAGTGGAGGAGCTAACGGAAAAACTTAAAGTGTTGGAGCACCTTGCAAGGGGGCGTGGTCTATTGAGCATATTTGGTGTTACCCAAGGTCAAGAAACTCAAAGCTCTAAGCAAATGTCAGTTGCCTGAGGTTTTGAATTGTCTTTCAATTTATTTTGATATATATAAATATATATATTGTAATAAGATTTGGGGCTCCCTTAACTTTTTTGTAGTCAGATTCAATTTTATTATACTGATTATTTAGCAAGCCTAGGTTTATTCTTGCTGTTTAGCTTTGTTGTAATTTCAAAACACCTGTAAATAAAAACTTGTTGATCTCTATTCAGAGAGATTTATGACTAGTTTCTGTATGAAACTTGATAGTGATTTCAAAATAACTGTAGTAACAATTTGCTGCTTTCTATTCAGCGAGATTTAAGATGAGTTTCTGTACTAGAGTTGCTGGTGTTATAGAAACTGAATTTTCAGGCAGAACAATGTTTTGGGTTTGTATTGTCTTTCCAAAATACTCTGTATATGTTTAAAGGATAGGAGTAATATTGTCAATTAATCTTATTTCGTTACTATTTAAGAAAAACTTCTAGTGGAATTTATGTAAGATTTTAATTTTTAAAGTGACATTTGAAAAATTAAAATTTGAAATGGTGAATATTCATTTTGCCACTAATTTTCTTATAATTTTTGTGACATGTTTAAAGGGTTCTTTTGCAATATTAAAGGATGTACTGCAGTTATCGCCAACCATAAGCAGATATTCAGTCACAAGGATGGAGCCGTTGCTATCGCTTCGGTGAATAACTCGCAGCAGCCAGTTACAATTCAAATTCACACCAGGTAAGAAGAAGGCGCACAGCGTGTAGGGAAAGTGGCTTAGGGTTTCAGCGACCCGCGAAGAACCTTTGCTTCTTCGATATGTTGACCGTAGCTGATCGTGGGGAGGGGCAGTTTCAAGGCCAAGCCCACAGGTAAGATACATACAAACACCCTCCTTTACTGTATCTCCCTCAAATTGTTGAAAAGATTCCTGTTATAAGCTCTGTTCTAGTGCTCCCTGCATGTTTTTGAAAGCTTCCTGCATAATCAGTTTCTGCTATGACTTCCACAATGAGTAAATCATCCTAGATGCCATTGACTTGAGGGTTAACTCAGTTATGGTGCATCGAGTTGCTATTGATCTTTACAGTATCTGGGTCCGTCATGTGCATTTGTTTACCATTTTTTTTCAGCTTATTGTTTTCATCACTTATACGGGAGTCCCTGAGACACTGAAACACAAAATCTTTGTTGACTTGAAGCTCACAAATCAAGTCTAAGTTGGACAATTAAGCATGTAGGTTGGGACCAATATTTTTAGATATGCACTAAATAAACAGTGGAATGTAAGGGCTGATGCCTGTACTAACCTTTTCAGTTGAACCAGTTGATTGAATCAAAAAAATTCTATATAAATTTATGTGACAAGAGTCGCTAGAATTTTGGCTGTTCTTGAGCTTTTCAATTGATTTGTTTGCTCCATTTTGGGGTTTAAAAGCATCCTTCTCAGTCTATAGGTCATTTCACTAAACAATTTGATGGACTAAAAATGCGTTAAAAATATGTTTTAATCAAAATTATACTGAAACAATGTTTATGGTGCATCTTAAATGAAAGGGCATATATCTTATTTCCAGAAATATATAAATTTAAGTCAATCAATTTGTTTCATCAAACTTGTCAAGTGGAGGATATTTTAGTACAAAGGACTAGGATGCAGCTTGATTTAAGCATTTTTGAAAGGGGTCTGAACTCAGACACTTTCATTGACAAGTTGATTTGAGCATTTGCTCTAGAAAGAACCATACTAGAAGCAAGATGATGAGTCTTCTTTCTAAGAATCAATGATCATGAGTTGGAAAAGAAAGCAATCATGCATGTGGGTTGTCAACTTCGGCACTGGAAAAAAGTCATAGTGGGGTCTTCATTCTTGGACTGGTATAACGTTGACATGGTGAGAAGAATCAAATGAACAAGTTGGTGGATTTACACTCACCTGCTCGACATCATTAGGTGAGTAGATTAGAAAGTGCTGGTCCAATGCCAAATCAGTATAACAGCAGAAGGTGGGCAAATCCTGCATGGAAAATTATCACTTGTGTTAGCCTTTAAGCTTTTGTCATATCAGTGTTTGAGTGGAAGAATTACATAATTATTCTTCTTTCATAAGCCATACTTTACCTCCTACCTTTATTCCTTGACGACTTTTCCATGCATCATTGCTCTATCTTTTATGAAGAAACCAACAAGATCAATAAGTCAGTAGACTTCAGTGATCATTAGTATAAAGTTAAGACATTGAACTAATGTAGCTCATGAAATTGAAAAAATGGCAGTAATTTGAGGCACCTAGATTTCCTAACATACTCAGATTCTCGCAGATATCCGTAGCAACTTTAATGGTGATCTATGTACCAAAACAACATAGCATCAAACACAACCCATTATGAGCACCAATTTAATGTCAGCAATTCATTTCAGAATATACAACAGTGGGGACTCTGACAACCACCAAAGGGTACCCCCTAAACACTTGCACCAAGAGCTCCTGTGGCACATTTCCCTTATCCTGTTCCTGGACCACTTACCTCACATTGACATCACCAGAATTCAAGATTCTTAAGTTCCATCCAGTTAAATAGAGTGTTCAGAGGGAGCATGGACATTGAGCACTGCAAAATAGTTATATGACAACTAAATTCCATTTCACTTTCCACTACTACTATAATAGATTCGTAGAAACAATGATAAACATGTCTTCTAATTCTTTAATAAGCTAACAGAGCTAGGACAAAAGCTTCTTATTCCAGTCCCCACCTAGGGTTTCATAGAGCTTTCCAATAGGGTTCACTTTTGATATTCCTGTAGTCATCTTCAAGCTATAAACTCCAGTTTCATATCACCAACTAGTGAAGGTTTCAATTTTCTTTCCTATTAAATTATGCCCAAACAACTGATTCATGTATTCTTTGGTTGTTAGCGTATCTGAAGAGAGGGAATTCTTAGATGAAAGACCTGTACTCCCTTTCTTACAAGGTAAGTCATCTTGCTTGCATTTTGCCAATTAAGGATTCCTCGGAGAGATTTCCAAGTTCTAGCTATTTCTCTTCTTTTATTTGCAGGCTCATTAAAAGACATTTCTAAATTAGCTCAAACAGATATATATATGACAAACGAACTTAATCCTGTGAAGGTATGAAACAATTGTCATCTTGTTTTTTTGGTTTATGATGCTGAAAATTTATCTTTTCGTGGACTTGTTACTCTGTGCAGCTGACACCAGAGCTATCAATCCATATCACAATTCATGGATTCTTGCTTTGGGCTTCAGTCGGTTTCTTAATGCCACTGGGAGTAGTCATTATCAGAATGGCAGAGGGTGTTGAGTCAATTAGAATGGTCAAGGTTTTGTTCAACACTCATGTCACTGTTCAGGTCAGCTAACTCTTCTTTTGTCTTGTTCCAAGCAAACTATTACTAATAAGGACTCCTAGTTTTCAATATAGCCACTTCTAGAGAAACTAAAAACTTACTTTCGCCCAAAATTGTAAGCCCCAATACACCACATACAACAACAGCTTGTTCTTTGAATAAGTTAACAGAATTTTCAGAAAGGTTATCACTAAACAAACTCCTATAAATACATAGGTTATTCTGCATGAAATGAAATCTAATAGCCTCTAGTATTGACAAATAATTAATTTGTTTTGTTCGCCCAACCCGATATGAATTGACTTGCCTAGCTCCAAATGGTGGGGAAACTTGCAGAAAAATCCTACTGTCTTAGCTGCTTCCATATGGATATGCGCTACGTGACCTCCTTATCAGGTAAATGCTACACTATAATAATATGTACAACTTAACTCAGCTTGACATACACTTATAGTTCAGTATACCAGAAGCTTGATCATCTTAACTCTACAAAAACAAAGTCCTTGCCCTTGATTGTCAAGGTCCTATTCTCTAATCATAATGGGATTTCACTCGTACACACTCCTAATCCATATTAACAGCTAGTTGTAGCAATATTGATTACTTCTGCATTATCATATTAAATGTCATGATTCAATGGTTTAAATTTCCTATGCATTTCAGTTTTCTATACAGAAAAATGACTACTAAATTTTTTTGAGGCTAAAGCTATTCTCAATGCATCATCTGGCAGATTCTAGCACTGCTACTTGCTACTGTTGCAGCTGTTCTATCACTCATCAACTTTGAGAACTCCTTCAACAATACTCATCAGAAGATTGGGTTAGTTCTATATGGACTCATTTGGATTCAACCTCTGATTGCATTTGTGAAGCCTAGAAGGTATTTTTGTACCATTTGTCACTTCAAGTTAAATAACAAAAATCATCCACTCTAATCTTTGATAAAGTCTTAGAACATGCTGATTTTCTAACTTAAATAGTGATGAATTCCTATCAGAGGTATAAGGTTCAGGAGTTTGTGGTACTTGATGCACTGGCTGCTTGGAACTGGAATTTGTGTACTGGGGATAGCAAACATCTTCATTGGCCTGCACACCTTCCATGAGAAGACCTTGATAAGTGTAAGCTTGTGGGCTGCCCTCTTCACCGCAGAGGTCTCATTCATGGCCTTCCTCTACCTCCTGCAACACAGATGGCAGTATGTGATGAAGCAGGGAGTTACTCAAGATGAGCAAATTGCACCCACCAGCCATGCTTCTCCAACTAGCAACCAGAAAGAGATGTTAGTGATGCCCTAGATATCAAGCAAAATGTGAGCTCATTATTTAAAATCTTTTCCTTTTGCTATAATGTGAGTTTATGGTTCAGTAGTTTCCTCAGGAGGTTGTTTGGAGATGTCTTAGGACACAAGCAGTTTTAAATCCAGAGTATACTTTAAGATAACATTGTATTCAGATGTATACATACATGTAGATCATAATCTGACCAGTGTACATATTCTTCATCTAGACCATAATATAATTTGATTTTCAAAGAAGAATATTCGACCAATGAAAGTAGAGGTGACTGACCTTGTCGCTCCAGCTAGCAAGAACAGACACTGTGCCTCAATGACATTCATCGACATGAACATTTATCAGGATGAAATATCTTACTTTTTATGAATAAATTTATTGGTGAGATAAAGAGAAGACTTGTCTACAATCTTGCTTTCAACACAAATAACCCTTGAGCATGAAGAAAGGTCACTTTTGTGATTTTAACTTAAAATTGATATTTAAGGAAATGGATCACATCCCTGAACACCTGACCTCACTAAGAAGAAACAAGGCAAAGAAAGATAGCTGCTACTTTTTGCTTCCTTGCGACAGAGTTGTAGATCACGGAAGGGTAACATAAGCCTCCCATTGAGTGCTGGCACAAACACACAGGTTAAAGGAAAATGGACAGCAAAGATATGACTGGTTCCAGACCTTATTACATGTTTCATGATGCAAATCCAAGTCCTTGAGCAAATGCATCCACTTGGAGGAATAAAAAGGAGAGATGCTTATTCTGAAGATTTGAGAATCTTGCTAACTTCTCACTTGGTAGTAGCATCTGCTTGGAAAGATTGCAGAAGCTCCAACACAGCAGCTCTGCTTGGAATGCTTGGGATGGCCCCCTTAGCTTGAACACACAATGAGGCAGCTGCGGCTGCAGTACGAGCAGCAGAGTTTGTTACAGACGAACTATAGAGAAATGTATTGGAAGCATGGAAGGAGAGGCCTTTGTTTTTTATACCAGCAAATTCCAAACATTCTTTCATGGTTTTGCTTTCTACAAGAGCCACAGCAAATGCAGCAGTGAACGTGTCACCGGCTCCCGTTGTATCGAGAACTACTGAAGCAGGTATTATGGGCTGCATGATTGGATCTTCCCCTTCGACAAATAGAACAGATCCCTTTGCACCAAGCTTCAGCAATATCTTGTTGACGCCCTGGTTAAGAAAGAAAATTAGTGGAAGTATTAATGGTCAGTAATACCAGAGGCAACTCCCCTTAATGAAACCATTTTTTATGTCCTTAATCCCTTACCCTATAATTTTATTGTCCTTACTCATCTCTAATATCTAAAACCGCACCCAGCAATTATCAGCCTTGAATTCCATATTGTTGACCTTGGAAGATGGTCCAATAATTGCATCACTTCAATGGTTTCTCACTTTTTCTTGTATCACACCATATGTTCATGTATGAGGTACTCAAGCAAAATTTGAATTGAAAATGAAATTATCTGTTTGTTTGGACACATATAGAGGCGTAAATTGAATACACGACCTGGCTAGACCTGCTCTAGTCTAGGTCATGCCCAGCATGACCCAATAAGGGCTGGCCTTACTGTGACAGACCCAACCTAGTCAGTAGGTTAGGTTAGGCTAGGTGAGGGCAGTTTGGCTCATGGTTCAGACCAAGCACGGCCCAATTTTAGGCCAACTTGAGCTTGGCATGAGCCCAGCTAAGTATTCTGAGGCTGACCTAAACATTTTTAAAAAGAAAAAAAAAATCAAAATAACGAAAATTTAAAAAAAAAACAGAAAATATCTAAATTTTTATAAAAACTAACCTAGTCTGCAAACGTGCATTCTGGAGACATTATCAAAATTAATTAACTCAAAATTTTGGACTTCTAGATAAATCAACTTATTTGGATGTCTCATACATAATTAAGTTCACTCTTTAATAATATTATATAACAGAAACAAATTGTTAAAGAGACCAGGAGAACCAAGCTATGCCTTCCTCTCAGAATCTGGAGGATGCTTTCACAATGAATTTCTGAAATGCTCCTAAAATGTTGTTGGGAAGATTGACTTGGATTAACATCCAACATATTTTAAAAAGAGCAGTCCACTATTCAACATTGCCGAGTGACTACATGATAATATCTACTCTCTAGAAAACTTCATTATGGGCATTTATATTGTTGTAAACAAGTGTTCAGATGCTGCTGCAGCTAGCTATTTACCGAAACTCAAAGACATTAACATAGTTGAATAGTTTAGAAAATGAACAGATTCAGACCCTAATTACTGAATTAGAAATACAATAGGGACTAAAAAAATTTTCATCTCACTTGTAATAAGATGTTAATGCACATGAAAGAATGTTCCCTTCTGTTCTATCTAGTTTTGAGAAACTATGTTAGAGATTACTAGAAGCTAGGTCAAGCCATGACACATTCATCTAAGCTAATTAACGAGAAAATAATCAGCTGAATCTGTATGAGTAGAAATACACCAAGTAAATTGTGCACATCAAAGCAAATGAAGTTCATATAGAATTTTCATTCTGAAAATAAAAATACATATTATTGCAACTCAATCGAAATGAATTTCCAAAAGAAAAGGAAAAGATGAAGGTGAGTAATGCAGCTGTTGCTAGAGTTAGTCTCACCTTATCATGAATTTTCTCCACAGCATGAACGATCTGCTCAAGAGATTCAGTTGGCAATCCTGTCAAACGAGCTAACTCTGTTTCATTTGGACTGAAAAAGTCCACAAGCTTGAGGAGTTCATCAGGAATAGGAGATTCCATTCCTCCAGCATCGAGAATAATAGGAACTCCTGCATTTTTTGCAGCCTGACAATGTCAAAGGTTCAACTTTAAATCCTTTTTCAACCTATGAGGGACGCTGACAATAACACAAGATTACAAAAGGGTAAAATAAGAACTTTCTTAAATAAATGGAGTCAAAGACATGAATCCTGCTAATATTTTAATTTCTTTTTTTTTTCATGTGAAGACGTCTATTCACTGGTAGTTTAATTTAGAATCTAATCACTTCTATCTATTAGAACAGCTATAAATGGGAGATTTGTTTAGACAAATAGGGATCTGAAGATAATTTAACACAATAGAATAAGACGGACAAAGTAGAGAAGCACATTGAGGAAAAGAAGTTAATCTTTTGCAGTAGAAAGAATATGATAAATAATAACAAAGGATGAAGGATAACCTTTGCAGCTGAGACAATGAAGCAACTAGGAATTGAATGCTGTCAAATCATCATGCATTTCAATGAATTCCAAAAAAAAACACAACAAGAGAGCAACTACAGTATCAGTAAAAAAACAGGTCCTTTTGCTCCCAACGCCGATGAAGAAACTAGAAATAGTCGAGCAAGATTGAGGAAGATAAAATGTAACGAAGAGAAAATAGTAACTTCACCCCAATGGTACAAATAGAAGCTGAAGTTGTTTCCAGATCCGAATAATTAAGATTACCTGAGCGATCTGAATATTAACCCTATCGGGGATCTCCCGCTGAAGCAGCACTACTCCGGCCCTACGCACCACATCCAAGTCCTCGTCGCGCAGATCCTCCGGCCAGCAGTTCATGTTAGCCCCGCCAATGATGATGATCGTGTTCTGCCCGTCGGGCTGCAGCATCACCACGGCATGCCCAGTGGGCGCGCTGGGCACCCGGGCGAGGCTGTCGAGGAGAACGCCGCCACTGCGGAGGGCGTCCTCGATGAGGCGCCCATGGGCGTCGTCGCCGACCTGGCCAACGAAGTAAGTCGGGTAGTCGAGGCGACCCCCGCAACAGGCCTGGTTCGCACCCTTGCCGCCGGCCAAGGTTTGGCCGCCTCGCGCGGAGATGGTCTCTCCCTCGAGAGGAAGGCGATCGATCTCGACGTAGATGTCGGCGTTGGCGGAGCCCACGACGACCACGGGCTTCTCCGGCGAGGCGGAAGCGGAGAGGGAGGAGGAGGCGGCGGATAAGGCGAACGAGAGGTGGGTCGGGGTCGGATGGTGAGGATTCCCAGCAGTGCTCCACCCGCAGCGGCGGCGCTGCTGCCTTGGCGGAGAGGAAAGGAGAGGGATTTGAGTCAAGGATTTCATGTGCGATGCGTTGATCGCCGATGAGTACTGCAACTTCACGGCCTCGCCTATAATAATGAAATCTTACATGGACCAAATTGTAACTTTTCCTGGAAAGGCCAGTACTTACCTCTTGCCTAAAAGTGGAATCATTAGGATCAATCGACAGACTTAAAAATAAAACAGTAGATATATGACGTAGAATAAGATAAAAAATAAAGGTAGAATCATTAATAAATAATAATTATTATTATTTATTAAGAAATGTATAAAATATAAATAAATAAATAAATATCAATTATCACACCATCCATCACATATAGAATCATCATTCATCAAGTCAAAACAAAAGGACATGTATTTCAAATGAAAACTCTTTATGGATTAAAAAAAATGATAGTCTCAGTTAGTCACATTGACTCAATTTAATATATTTAATAATTAAAATCTAAATATATGAAATCAATTTATGTCCAGTATCTTTTAATCCAACTAACAATTAAAATTAATACAATTCAAACCATGAAACCTCGACTTACATTGTTTGACAAAAAAAAATTCTTTATGGATTCTAGACATAATAGTTCATATATCATTTACATTATCAAATAATTTGATAAACTAATAAAAAAATATAAAAACTAATTAAAAATTTTAATATTTTTTTTCTTAATCCATTGATCAACCGGTTGCAAGTCCAACATCAATCCACTTAGATCTATTTTAAAATAAATTGATAAAATTTTAATTCAATCCGTTTAAATTATTTGATGGAATGAATCAATCTAACAAATCATAATCTAAATCGACTGACTCTACCTAAAACTCATAGTAAAGGTTTCAAATATTTAATTTAATTCTTGGTAGTTATTGTTTTCCAAAAAAAATTCAATACTTAGTATATTTCATTATTTAATTCAAGCTATTAACTTGTTAAATACTGAATACTTATTTTTTAAAATTAGTATTTAATATTTTTCATCAATTGAAAATATTTTCAAATTCAAACTTTTGAGTATACAAAATTAGATTGCGATTGAATCTAAGAAATTATTATGAAATTAATTTTTATTTTAATAATTTTTTGTCTTTTATATTTTTGTTTAGCACCTGCATAAGGTAATCAACTAGTTTATTAAATTAGAGCCTGATCATAGAGCTAGTTATTAAAGGGGTTTTAACTAAGATCAAGTTGACTCCTGGTCCATGTAAAACACAATATAACAAATTATGATTAATTTATTCCATAATAATTTTATTAATTATAAATGAAACATTCATTAAGGAAAGAATAGCCTTCGTATATCGTGCTTTATGCTCCGATATAATTCTCCTGTAGCATTAAGAAAACAAAAGGCAAACAGAAACTACCATTCACTTAATAAATATGGTAACAATAAATAACATACTGCTAATCTTCTGTTATGAACTCTATTAACAAGCCTACTAGCAGTGCTTCGTCTCCCTAAATTTTCAGCTACCAATAAATATTACATCAATAACATTCAAGTTGATTGTTCCCGCTAGTATCTTCCCTCAATCCTCGTCATCGGCTACTATGAATTCATCAATGTGGAAGGGGCCGGATCAACTCAGATGAAACTCCTGCCTCTTGGGTGCGAAATAATCATAGATCTGAGAAGAATTCGTGCGATTTGTAGTATTTGTCAAGAACTACATTGTAGAGTGGATGAACAGGCTCCAACAGGTTGGCGTAGGGACCCAACACGGCCCCTGGCAATGGAGCTGCACCAGCATCTCCTGACCAGCTATGCTGAGACACAGACAGACCACTTAGACAGTAGCACGAATGGTAGAAGTCCGGGTGCTTGCCGGGCTTGTCCTTGAACCCACCTTCGAGCACCTATAGATTATATCAAACAGTGAGCATGAGATGTGGCAATCGATAGACAATCATGCAAGTGACCGCAATCATAAGAAGAAATGATCCATCCTGTATAACATAGCAAAGAGATGTGAATAAGACTGTTAAAGAATGTAGTTTAAAACATACCTGTGAACATAGGAGTATATATTGCTGCAAGGCCACGCTCTGGAATAATGGGCCACATTCACTATGTCTTTGTATGAATGAAAAACCAAAATGTGAAAGATTTTCTGTTTCAAGACCATTCCGATATCAAAATACAAATACCAAAGCAATAGTGTATGAAAATGCAAATACCAGAGGAATAGTATAGAGTATAGAGCTTGATAGAAAATACAACAAATCAAAAAGGGAATGTCTCAAAATATCCTCTCGATTCCATTGTGTCTGGTGCCACAGTTCTGTTGTCCTTGCACTTGCCTACACTTCTCATCTTTTACTAATTAACCTTTATTTTTTGTTTTGGTACTGATTAAAGGCACGCAGTACTTCACCTACTTGTTGTAAGATCAACGAGCCTATACAGATTTGACTTTTTATATTAAAAATTATAAAATCTAGACCATTGATATTAAGTTCAATCAATATTGTACAAATATAGACAAAGTTCTTAATTTCCTGTTGAATGGAAACATATGACAAACATTTGCATACAACCATTGATCATCTTGAAAGAACATGAATTTGCATCATTTTTTTGAAAAAGGGAAACAGTGGACAACTTTCATGACAGGGACAGGAAATCACCATATTTTAAGTAGTCTAATGCTTGAAGTACCATAATCTAAAGATAATGTGGACTTTGATCCTTACCTACTACTAGCAAATAACCAGCAATTTATTTTGTTACACGGTTTTAAAAAGCTCCCATTTAGAGAGCATATGCAGTCACAGTGGTTTTAGAAGATTGAATTCAGTCATATATAAAATATATGGTAAATGCAGTCTCTAGGTGCAGCTGGAAAAAAAATTATTTGATTCATTTTACAAATGTTTAAACAAATTTAGACCAAACTAAATTGATTTAAAACCTCAAGCTATACTATTTGGTAGCATAAAACATTAATTTAAACATTTACTATATAAGTGATACATATATGTGTGTTTTACATTGTTGACCAATAGCTTTCATGTGTTTTATATTTGTATAATTGCCACACCACATTCAGTGGGTCCACTGCGTAACCTCTGCATACATTTTTTAAATCTTATTTTCAAAATAATGAAATCACTTGACAAGCCCTTTGAGGAGATAATATTATTTACTATATAATTGGATTCAGAATTACCTTCTATTTCAGAATGAGCTTCATCTTTACACGACTTACCATCATCAAGACCAGCTTCCTCTGCAGCAAAGCCACTATTGGTCCTACACTCAACAGATGCTTCAACTCCAATGCAAGATGACTCCAGCTGTTGCCGAACAACTGGCAAGAGCCTCTGTGCCAAAGCAAGAGAACCTCCCTGGAGAAATTAAAATTTTAGCTGTAATTTGGATGAATAAAAATATAACTAAATAAATACAATACTTACTTGCCAAAACGAGTAGCAACCATCAACCAATTTATTCACCCGTCCTTGAAATCCACACTCAACTCCTTGGCGAAAGGCAACCCAGTCCTAATCATAAAATGGAGAAAGAGTAGCAGTTTACCATTCGTGTTTCAGATTGTAACTAGGTGGAGTTATCAGTTTCAGCTTTAGTTTGATTATGATATCAGCTTATGCAAATGATTAACCAAACCAATCCAAACTGTACTACAAGAAAATTTATTATTATTCTTATTAGAAATCCTACTGGCAAATTAATTTTTAGTTTTTTATTGATATATATATTTTTTCAATTTATGGTTTAAAATCAAATCAAACTAAAAATTCTGGTTCGACCTTGTCCACCCCTAAGTCCTAACAAAATGCTTGTGATGCTCACATGAACGCTAAAAACAACAAAGAATTCAAACAGAAGTTGACATAATTGCTGAACAATCTTATTTTTCACTGATTTTGACTTTTGAATTGCAATATAGATAGAATACTAACTCTAACTATATGCACATACTTAGGCTTTTATCTTACATGAATACTCATATGCGGCAGCGTAAGGTGATGTGTGTGTGTTTGGTTAGAATTATTATTCCTAGGGAATGAAATTAACAAGGAATAAATAAAATTATTTATTCTTTAGTTTGGTTCGTGGAATGGAAGAAATGTCTCCTATATTAAGTTTTTAAGAATATTATAAATGATAGACAAGGAATAGTTTTAGCAATAATAAAATATTTCCATATGGAATAATTTGTTTGGCTTGTTCAACTTGCACGACTTTCCCGATCTAACCCACCCCCAGCCACCTTGTCTAACTTATCTAGCTCAATTGACTCATCAAACACAATCAATCCTGTCAGACTGCTCAATCGAATAAACTAATTTGATTCAACTGGCACCACCAGACCAATTGGCCTATTTAATCTACCAATTTTATTGGCCCACCAAGCTTGACTAGTTTGTATGACACAAAGGATCCAAACAACCCATCCAACCTCAGCTGCCCAAACAGCTTGACTAGTCTAAACATCTAATTATCCAGCCAAGCTCGCTTGGCATATTTGACCTCACTAGCCCACTCAGCTCATTTAGTTTGACTAACCTTGGTCCATCCAACTTGATCGATCCAACCAGCCTACCTAGCCTGACCCATTTGTCCAACTCACCCCACCAACCTTATTGATCAATACAACCCATTTGGCACAACTGATCCAATCAGCACATCCAACTCAAGCAATCTGAATGACTCGATGGGATTGTCCCATACAACTGATTTGATCATCCCACTGACCTACTCAACCAATCCAGCCACTTGACCTGATCCAACAGGCTTGTTTGATTCATCCAACTTGATTAGTACAGTTGACCCACTCTGCATGTCTAGCCTGCCTAGTCCACTAACCATATATATTCTTTGAAGGGCTGAATAGATAATTTTAAAGAAAGAAATCGACAAAGAATTGTATTCCTTGTGATTCGAGAATCACAATTATATGAAAAATAATATTCTATATTCATTTTTATCACCAATCACAGAAATACTTATCCCATGAAAAATCAAAAGGATTAGAATAGGTAATCCTATAGATCAAATGTACCATTAAATTCTGCTGATATACTTTAAAAATTCACCTACCCACTATAATAAATTAGACGAACATATATCCTGGCATATTTTATTTATATGCTACAAATTTATTGTAAATTTAAATGTTCTATCAGACATGACATTCTATGCACTCCAATCCAAACTCATCACTTTAGATCTAAATTGATGGATGTGACAAACTAAGACAATATTGTTCAGGATTCCTATGCTGACTCGTCAGCTTGCCATAAAACGGTCATACTGTTGAAAATCTATAAGCTTCTCAAATGAAAAATAGCCAGTTAAAAGAAAGCATCAAGAACAAATGACGGGCTCTTACAATTAAACTTGGAAGATCCAATCTATCAGCCTCATTAATCAGAATCATTGTAGCCAGCCCACAGAATGTGTACCTAAATGGAAAAGGTGCATAATGAGCATAAAAAACCTATCAGAAATCTTTTCGAGAGCTTAGGTTTATAAGGGCATGCATATGATAGAGCTCTATTTTAAAAGGGAGATACCCTCCATGAGCTTCTGAGCTAGGCTCTCCGGCGATACCACCTTCATATGTTTGACAACTGAAATGGAAAGATATTTGATTCTCATTAATATTCCATACACTTCCAACAATACTTGACCACCGAAGGATGTTTGGTTAGAATCCAAAATGTTGAAAATACCTTGTTATGAGTACGAAACTCATAAGATACCCAACTACTAGATTCTACTACCATATGGATGATTCATATAATGCCTTTTATTCAGTTATTGATAGATACTATGGATCTAGAAATATCAATGTTTTAAAAAGCAGATGCATAAACATATGCAGTGAGTGGTAGTTGTAGTTAGTCTCTACATTCTTAGAATTTCAAGAGACAGAAGAGTTGATCGACCAACCTCAAGATGTAATTTCCAAGATCTTTCACGAGCTCATCGTCCAAAATGTTGAGAATACTAGCAACCTGGTTTGACAGTTCAAGTGATTTAGATGCTTTCATCTTGAATGATGTTCCAAATCTACAACCACCTTAGCTAACAAGCTCAACATGATGAAGGAGAAAGATAAATTTTGGCATAACAAATACTTGCAAGCACAACAAAAAAGAGCAGCATTTTTATAATCCATGTGGTACATGCATCGAGTCTTAATTCACAATCATATGTAATGTCCCTTACTCATGTCTTTCTTTGAATTTCCAGTAACAACCATCAATAGTAAACTAGACAGCAAACTAACCGATATTGCCGTGTAGCAAGCACGAACGTCAATTTCACCTCCATCATGCATTCTGACAAATACAGAAAACACAAATCAACAGTGCAGCTAATTTATTGAAAGTTGAAACTTCAAAACAGTGATTGAAGTCTCAGTTCAAGCTGCCCAAAACGACATGTATGGGTCAGACATGCAACATAGGGGATTTATGAAGGCATGCTTAGCTTTATTTCTCAAATTTGAAAATAGGATTAAAGAAATTGAAATTCAGACCTGAATGCACCAGAAGAATCTTTCATCCGCAGAAAGAACTTGTGCAGGTTCTCTCTAAGTATTAATAGTAGATTAAACTACATTATATAATTTTTAAACAAAAAGTCAAAGTAACAAATATGGAAGTTGTATAATCAAATCACATACCTGTCTATAGATGATAATGCCTTCTCACTTCCTAAAGTTATGAGTGTGTTAACTGCAGCGTAAGTCGTTGCAAGATGAGGCATCTAATCAAGTAGCATTTTTATTATTAGTCCGAAAATTTAATTCAAAAGATGAATTAGAAAATAGAATTAAATTGCATTCAGTTGCTGACAAATAAGGATAGGTCATAGTAATTGAACATTAAGCAATTTGTTTAAAATATCTACACTATCTACAAGTTTGTCTAGAATCTGTTGATAATCATGTATGGGAATTCTCTTTGCCATACAATGGAATACGAGAGAAAAAATAAAACTGTGTTTGTTTATCATGGCACATGCAATCCGGTGGGAATTAAAATATCTTGTGGAGTGGAACTAAGAAATCTCATGTGAAAGATAAGAACTTAACTTCACCATGACCCAGTAACTAAGCATTACTAAGAAGGCCTCGAACCATCACAATCCCAAAAACTAATAGTTCAACTTCTTTTTCCATGTTCTGTTGAATGCTAAACATATTTTTTAACGAATACTAGGTTTATCCACCCAGGATTAACCTACCTGAGTTCTTAAATACCAAGGCCTTAAAAGATACACCGAATTCTATCCAATTGTAGTATCAAAATAATCATGTGGATTATGATTGAACAATCTAAATGCTTAAAGCACAAAGCGACTATAAGATTATAAAACCAATGAAATGCAACAAGAAAAAAAAACTACTCTTAACTGAAGAAAAAATACATATATATGAGAAAAAAACGAACCTGACCTGGCCCACCACCATATCCACCATTTTTATCCTGTGAAATTGCAACAGCATCACTTTCACTCATGCTATAAAAAGTAATCAAATAATTGAACCATTGGCGACAACAGAACCACACGAACTTTGACAAACAATTAAAACTTAGGAACTAAATTAGCAGTTATCTACGCCTGATCTTTAAAAGGCCACAGATGCATTAGTATAAGAAAACTTACGCAATCAACACAGTAAGCAACAAAGAAGTTACCTATATTTTTATTAGAAATAAGAAGCTTCATGTAGTCTTGCTCATAAGGTGTTTGTTAGTATAGTGATTATTGGTACTGATATAAAAAAAAAAAAAAAAGAACTAAAAGCATTTTCACCTGACACCGAAATAAAAAATCAACCACATTGTCCTCAAGCTCTGAGTCCAGAGATTCTCCTAGTAAAGCAATCGAGTGCATGATCCAGTAGCAAAGCCAAGGTCGACTGCACTTATCAATCATAAAATGATCCAAAACAATAAGACATAATTAAAACCCAGAAATGCTATTAAGGGAAAACCAACACATTGAAATTTCTAATCATACTTGGCATCTAGAACATTGTAGGTTGGCCCAAGTTTCCCGAGTCCTTTTGTTAAAAACTCGATGTGCTTATCACGCCAAAGCTCTAGCCTGCACATCCTCCAATTTAGTTTAAATGGTTTGCCCAAATGACTTACAAACCAAGAAGACAGATTGGACATCAAAATGAAAGATATGAACTTTAAAGCATCAAAACAGTTAATTGTTTCAATCCACCTCCTTTCTCTCTGTTGCAACTCCGAGTTAGTTCATTTAATGATGTTATCTCCACTTTGATCATTCTTATTTCCAGTTACAGTTGAAAGTTAAAATATCACTAAACTAGAGAAATTTTAAACATTTTCTATATGCTCAGTAAGCCTACCCAATTTTTTTTTCTGGACATGAAGATCAACTTTTTGGTCGAACATGAAAACCAACTTGTGGTGATCGCTTACCGTCCAAAAGAGTGCAAAGTTAGATCCCGAATTAATTCAGGCATGTCATAAAAGAAAACTCAGCATAGCCAAGTAAATAAGAGTTCATTATTTATACGAGTATAAAGAGCAAAGTGGTAGAAAACAGCATAGTTAACAAAGACATGGTGGGCGTGGGGAAATTACGACGGGCGTACATCAAAGACATGGTGGGCGGGTCGACTCCATTGAGGACGCGGTAGATCTCGAACACTTTGGCCTCCACTCTGAGCTGCTCGATCTGCGTCACGGTGAGCCTCGGTTGGTCGGAAGGAGGGGAGGACCAGGGGTGAGAGGACTCCATCGGCGCCGAGGAACTACAGCTCCTTGCAGGACAGGAGGAAGAAGGCGTGGAGAAGTGGTCAGCGGCTACGCTACTAGCTTCTTCGCCAGAGGAAGCAGGAATCCGGCGATTACCTTTTGGATCGGGCCTTCCGATACGTCGGCGACCGAAGCGGAATCGCATCGAACGAAGCGGCTTTTTGATTCGTTTCGTGCTTCCGTCTATGCCTAGGGTGAGTAGTCGGTTAAAATCGAATTAATCAAAAATTAAATTAATCGATTTTTTTAAAAATCAACTGAACTGATTAAATTTTTCAATAAATATTGAATTAATTGAATTTTTTTAAATATTATAAAAATTTTATTAATAAATTAGAGATTTATAAATTTATTTATTTAAAATTTATAAATTATTTTTTTAATTTAATTAATTCGGTTTAAGAAAATTTAAAATCGAAATCGAACCGAATTAATCGATTTTTTAAAAAAAAATAATCGATCTTCTGATAACCGAATTAAAAATTCTGATTTGATCGAGATTTATTCGATTTAATTAAATTTTTGCTCACCCTAACTCGACGCCAATCTCATCGATCCGATGGCAGCAATAATACTGATGAGAAAATTTCATTGTGTCCCCCAGCAGAGTTTCTAAAATTCTCAAGGCCCTCTGTATTTTGATATATTACACTTTACACCATTGCAAATGTAACTAACATAAGGAAGTTTAAAATCTTAATCAAACATTTTATCCCTTCACTCTGATTTAACATTATTAATCTATTTAATAAAACAAATATACAGTGAATATGTCACATAGTATTTATTATCTATTGCAACCAAAACAACACAGTAGAATATAGAAGCCAGAATCCTCTCTTTGTACTCGAAGAACCAAAAAATTCAATGCCAAATTGATTTGGAAGATGTCTCAAATATGCGTATACTTCAGGAGATTGATGGGCACGTGCAGAGCAGTAACAAAGGTTATGGAGGGGAATTTGGACCGACCTCAACGGCTTCTGCTCTTCGGAAGCAGTGTTGGATGGAAGTGGCAAGGGAGATGGGCATCAGGGGCTGCCTTGCTGATAGGAACTCTTCTTTGTGGGTCATCAATCGTCGTTGAGCCCCGTTCCAGTAGTTTGGACAATTGGCTAAGTAATGCTCGTCATCTTTACTAGTGTGTCCCTACGATAAGTTGAATTAGGAGGATAAGATACAGAACACAAAATTCTTGAATTGGCTGGCAGTTATGGCAAGAAATATGGAGATCTATCATAGTGAATCTTTGTGTGTTAACATTACCTCGTGTGACACACACGACTTTGCGATACAAGCCATCAGCTTTGACATAGCCACAGCAGCAGGATCTTTCCCTTTCATCCTCAGAAACTGCAATGTTGATTGGAATAAAAAATTATGAGAAAATGAGCTGATTCTAAGTTCATTTCACTCACCACTGCTTCCCAAGCTCAGAGAAATAATCGCAGCCAAAACAGGTATTTCAAAGCGGTAGTCTTGCTTTCATATCCATTTGCATCTGCAATTAAGTGTGTTAATACCTGTGGTGGAGTTGGGTATCTGCATTTATCATGGCTGTAGACAGCAATCTAGTGCTTGAGCTTGTGAAATCAAACTTGTTCAAGACACTAAAAGAAGTATATGGTGTTACAAATTGGTGAAGTTAGTGAAAGGTGTACATCAGCTAGATCTAATTTAACGTGTATATGGGGGCAGCTGAACGAGAAAAAGGAGTCAGTGATAAAGCAGGTAAAATTTGTTGAGATGTTGTATGCTTGACATTAATATTTGGTACATCTGTTAACTAAGTGAACCAAATCTTGCAGGTTCTTTTAACACCTTGAGAAATTCCCAAATCCAATAAAAGGTTTGGAAATGTCAACATTTATCTTACCATCTCAAGGAACTTTGATTATTGTTCCAAACAATCATTAAGTAGACAATTTCCAATCAAGTAGGAACAACTACTTTGATCATTGCAAATTCTGTCAATGTTATTTGCTATTCAATGCAAACCTTACTTTCTGAAAAATAAAGATGGCATTCTTGTTACAACTAAATTGGGTAAGAAAGCTCCATCACATCAAATTTTAGTTTGAGTACTTGTGAGATCCAGAAAGGTGAAATTGTTTTAGAGCTTCTAATAACCAAAAAACTAATTGCAAAGTCTATTTTCTTCAGTCGAATAGATGGGACATAACATATGAAAACCTTCTAAGAAGGAAAATGACTGAAGTACCTAAACTATAATAACGCATGACTAGAATCTATTTGCTCTTTCTTTTCAGGCCTTACTCAAACAACAAGTACCTAGAGTTCAGTTTTCTTAGAATTTCGGTGATTCTACGAAAATTCTCTATGAATCATCGAAGTAAATCAAGAATCGCTCGTGTTGATCTATTGAAGAGGTTAGTGTTTTCAGATTCCACGAAAATTCCCGATGAATCATCAAGATAAATCAAGAAGCACTCATAATGACCCATCCAAGAGAATAGCATTTTCAGATTACATGAAAATTTCTTATAAATCACTAAGATGGAAAGCGCTCGTGACAACCCATCCAAGAGACGAGTTTTTTTAGGTATGTCATCCTACTTAAGGAGAAATTCTCTACGGTACATCACAATTAAGACTAAAATCTTATACATATGATTATCCATCGGAGAAGCTGATCGTTGTATCATAATCCGAGGACACGACATGGTTTTTCTATTGTAGCAAAAGATGATTACCTTCAGTCAGACGTCCCTCACAGTCCGTCCCCGAGTTATATGAAGGGAGATAAATTACAAAGTCTGTTTATAATCGATTATCAAGTGACTAGGAGGTGGAAGGGATTTTTCCCCCTCACCCTATGGGATACAATATGATCTTTCTATTATAGCAAAAAGATAAAATCTACCACTTCAATAGTCTCACACAATTGACTACATAGTCATCTATAACAAGATAAATCAAGAAGCTATAATATTTTTTTAACTTCATCAAAATTTAACTTTTATTTATTATAACAATATCCATATCTCGAGCACCACATCGTCCTTCTGTATAACATGTCAGAGTGTTCGATCATTCAAATTTGATGGAATAATTTAAAGGAATGTGATTGACGCCTTATTATTTGAAAAATTTGAAACGACCCATTTTAGCCTCAACTCATTTTTAAATATGGCAGGTGATCCAATTAAACATTTTATCGACCACGTGGCATGTCTCTCAATTTTATATCTCTGCCATTTAATTATTATTTTTTCAAATAAGATGTGCCACCCAAACCCAACTTATGAACAACGAGTTCGTGTGACCCGATTTAGACACTCACATGTGTTTTTTTGTCCTATTTAGATTAAATATTTTGATATTTATTAGCATACATTCGAGTTTTAGTAGTGCCAGAAATTATAGATAACCCATCAGCTGTCGTCCCTTATTCCACTATTTTTAATTATACTTTTTAATTTGAGTGGTTGTCATAGGACTAGCGAACAGTCACCGTGATATATAGGATTTCGCTGTATATTTATTAATTGACTGACCAACCGAGCATGATGGTTGACCAAATGGTTGGTCGTTGACCTTGCACAGAAACACGAACCTTCATAAATTAGACGTAATTAACTTGTAACCTAATTAATTATAAATAGATAGATTTGGAAATCCAGTTGATTCTCACACTGAGGATTTACTGTTAATTCACTTGTTTATTATACACTTATATTTCTTATTTTTATAATCGTCTCGGTTAGTTATTATTATTATTATTATTATTTCGAGATAAATTTAATGATAGAGCTTAAATAATTTTATTTAATTTTTGTTTTCTATTAATAAGGCGAGTTGGCTACGGTAGTTGCATGCCCCTACCGGTGGCTCCTCTCTCTGCTTGGCCATTAATCTCCACTGCAACGCGCTACCTCCTCCTCCGTAAGCAATGGCGGACGCTACCACTACGGCGGCGAGCTCTAACAATAATCCTCTTCCAAGATTCCTCCGCTCCTTCATGGACCTGAAGCAGCTGAAGCTCTTCTACCACTACCTGATCTCCCACGTCCCTGCACCTGATCCTGATCCTGATCCCCCTCCTCGGCACAGCCGCCACCCGCCTCAGCGGTGACGAGCTCATCCAGATCAGGGATACCCTCCGCTTCCACCTCGTGGCCGTCGTCGTCTGCTCCTCAGCCGCCGCCTTCCTCGCCGCGCTCTACCTCATGAAGCAGCCGCGTCCCGTGTACCTGCTCGACTTCGCTTGCTTCAAGCCAGCACCGGCGCTCAAGTGCACCCGAGAGTTCTTCGTGGAGCAATCGATGCGCACCGGAATCTTCACCGCCGACAACCTCGCCTTCCAGAAGCGGATCCTGGAGCGGTCCGGGCTGGGGCAATCGACCTACTTCCCCGAGGCGCTGCTGAAGACGCTTCCCAACCTGTGCATGGCGGAGGCGAGGAAGGAGGCGGAGATGGTCATGTTCGGCGCCGTAGACGAGCTACTGGAGAAGACCGGAGTGAAGCCCAAGGAGATCGACATACTCATCGTCAACTGCAGCCTGTTCAACCCCACCCCTTCCCTCTCCGCCATGATCGTCAACCACTACAAGCTCCGGGGAAACATCCAAAGCTTCAACCTCGGTGGAATGGGATGCAGCGCCGGCCTCATCTCCATAGACCTCGCCAAGAAACTCCTCCAGGTCTCTGCCCGCTGATTCACGTACTCTGTTTCAATTTAGCACTACTCTGTTTCAATTATTTGTTTAACCAACTCTAATTTTACTTACTTGATCAACAGGTGCATTGGAACGTGAACGCGTTGGTGGTGAGCACCGAGAACATCACTCTCAACTGGTACTTCGGGAACAACCGATCAATGCTGGTGCCCAACTGCCTCTTCCGGATGGGCTGCGCCGCCGTGCTGCTTACCAACCGGAGGTCTGCTCGGTGGAGGGCCAAGTACCAGCTGATCCACACGGTGCGCACCCACAAGGGCGCGGATGACGGCAGCTACGGGTGCGTGTTCCAAGAGGAGGACTCCGAGGGGAAGGTAGGGGTGTCGCTGTCCAAGGACCTGATGGCTGTCGCCGGCCAGGCACTAAAGGCCAACATCACCACACTGGGTCCGCTGGTGCTGCCGCTCTCCGAGCAGCTGCTCTTCTTCCTGTCGTTGGCGGCGCGGCGGGCATTCCGATGGCGCAGCGTCCGGCCGTACATCCCCGACTTCAAGCTGTCGTTCGAGCACTTCTGCGTGCACGCCGGCGGGAGGGCGGTGCTGGACGAGCTGGAGAAGAGGCTGGGGCTAACGGAGGGGCACATGGAGGCGTCGAGGATGACGCTGTACAGGTTCGGGAACACTTCGAGCAGCTCGCTGTGGTACGAGCTGGCGTACACGGAGGCGAAGGGGAGGATGAGGAAGGGGGACCGGACGTGGCAGATCGCGTTCGGGTCGGGGTTCAAGTGCAACAGCGCGGTGTGGCGGGCGCTGCGCACCGTCGAGCCGGCGCCGGCGCCGGCGAAGGAGAAGAAGAACCCGTGGGCCGACGAGATCCATGAGTTCCCGGTCCAAGTCCCAAAAGTCGAAACCATTCATTAAATTAGTAATTAATTAGCGGCTTCTAATTAATCACTTCATTAAGCAGTACTATTTGCTACCAAAGCTGTGTTAAGTTATCATGTAGAACACTTTGTTATTTGCTACAAAAAGTAAAATAAAATTTAACACCAAAACTAAAGAAAACAAATAAACAAAATAATAATTTAACAAAAGGAGAACACAATTAAAAGTTTTGAAATATCTAAAAGTAAAATTTATCAAAATTTGACAATATATTTTATAGTGGGTAAAGATTTTAAAATATATTATGATAATTTTACAGTGTAGTTGTATAAAAATAGCTAAATTTAAAGCAGTGTTAAATGGAAATTGAAGAAGTAAAATTAAGAGCAATAATAGATCATTAATTGAAAAGGATTCACAAGTCTACTTAGAAGTACAATTGGAATAGCTTATTGGCCCTCGTAATTAGGTTTTGAACAAAATTGATTACTATCCCTACTTCATTAAATAAATAAGACATGCAGCTCACATGATGATAAATTATCATTAAAAAAATAAATTAAATATTTGAAGGAATAATTCTATGAAAAATAAAATCATGGAGCATTATCACATATTAGAAATTTTTGATTAAATTGAATTATCTATCCGTGTATTTACCTCTTGGACATGGAGCATTATCACATATTAGAAAATTTTGACAAACCTTGTGTGTAGTTTATGACAAGGTATAGGATGTTATTTCAACCATGAATAATTAACTTACCTCCTGATTATCCATGATAATAGAACCATGATTATATTATCCACAAAAGGAGAGCTGATTATTAACCAATATTGAAAGTAATAATTATTCAGAATAATAAACTTACCTCCTGATTGTCTCCCTCCTTGATGAACCCTAATGAAGCTGCAGGTTTGTGGTTCAATTGTGTGCTCCCATTAGCAGATGAAACTGCCAGATGATCTGATCATTAACTTCAAGCTAGCTAATTGTCTTCTTCAACATTAAGAGGCGATCAGATCATGCTGGCAGCTTCATCTCCTTGTGGTGCACCAAATTAATTAGTCAATAAAACACCAACTAATTACAAGTAATCAGAGAAGAATTAATCAAAGAAAACAAAATGAAAATAAAATAAAAATAGGGTTTTAATTTGCAGGAAGGATGAGGAAGAAGAGCTGAGAAGAACTGAAATATATATAGAAGGTGGTGAAAGGGATATGGGCATATCATTGCCAAAACTATAAAATCAACAATTGATTTAAATTCTAAATATTCTTAATAAAAATTTGGATTTTACAAAACTTTTTATAAATTAGATTTGCAAGTTTATAAAATTTTATTGTGAAAAATTGAATTTATTGGAAAGATTTGGATTTTGTAAAATTTAAATTTCTCAGAAGAGTCAGATTTATATAAGAGAAAATTTAGAAACTATTTCAGACTTTTTAATATTTGCCCAATTTAATTTCCTTAAACATATAATATTTCTGAAAATCAAATTAGGTAGCTCAGGAGTTGATTAAGACAGCACTTCCTTGGCTCACTCTACTACCTAAATTATTAAACAATTTAAAGATTAAAAGATTTCCCAAACACAACCAAGCAAGATCAGGTGACTGTCTCTCTCAAGATAATTTCTTTGTCGATAGAATATTTTTTTGGCATTTGGAACTTTTCCTTTTATTAGGACAAATAAAACAGTTTTGCTGACTGTATTATGCCTAGCATATTTCTGTTAATCTTTTAAAATTTGCTTATTTTTTCACTCTTAAATCTTTTTCTGTTTATGTCAAAATTATAATATGCATAGCATACGCTAACAAAAGCTTTTGTTAGATATATGGTATAAAAACATCCAATTAATCAAATAGAAACTTCATCAAGGCTCTCTGGCTTGCTCAATGTGTAAATTAGGTGTAACCACTGTACCACACAATGCTTGATTAGTATCAATTACAATTAATGTGAGGATATGTTACATGTTAATAATAACTAATAGAGAGTTTATTAAGTAATTAGTAGTTAATTGTTGCAATCAAGCTGATAGGAAAGTAATGCATGGCTTGTAATTGTTATTTATGTATTTATATTAAGAAAGCGTGGATTACTGTTTGAGCAAGTAGAATACGAACACGAGTTTTAAATTTTAACTACTGTAGTTTGTTCATTTTCTTGGAATCATTTTAATTGAGAGCCTTCAGAATTGTCATCACTGAACTCGAACAGATTTTACCAACCAAAAAAATTGAGCTTTTCAAATTTCAAAAACCATTTTTACTGAAAATAAAAAGAGATAATTTTGCATTCAATATAATATAAGATAGAAGATAAATTCTATACTGTTCAATTAAAATACAATACATGTAAAAAACAAACAAACATCAATTTTCATCATCAAGCATATTTCTTGCAACTGGGATAAGTTACGTTGACATTATACATCCCCTGCATAAAATGGTTACATATTTCTAGCATAATTATTAATCTTAAAGCACATCTAACTCATTTTAAATTAAAAAATGGGGCTCAAATTAAACATCTTGCAACTAGTGTTGATAATGTTACAAGAGAGGTAAGCTCGACTGATCCAAGAATAAACTGGTGTATTGCTGAACTAAATTAGATGGATCAGACAACACTGCATGTTGAGGGCATTGTAATGTAAAGTTTAGTGTAGCAAACTCCTCGTCATAAGTTAAGGATCAGTCACTGCCCACCGTGTCATGGTCTGCAGTTTTCAGCCGAGAAGAAATGGTTAGAAGAGAATCATAGATGTGCTTGGCAGAAGGGCGGTGGGAAGGATCTCCATGGGTGCACTGAAAGAAAAGGTCTACCAAACACTTTAGTATTTCAGCCTCTGCATTGGAGGAGAAGGCAGTTGTCTTGGATTGTGCTGTTGGTTCATCTTGGGATGCTCCTGCTAATGCTTCTAATTCGGGTGTGAGCATTGGGCGCTGTTGCATCTGTTGAACGAATAGAAAAAGTTAAATTGCAGTGTAAGATATTCAGCAAGCAGCTTCGGCATTGCTTTTAAATTTTAGCTGAGCTCATCGAGTGTTGATTGGTATCATTCAGCATGATTGAAATGTCACCATCAGATACAGATCTTATGTTGGTACCAGCCAATGAAATAATACGTAAAACATAAAGAAAAATGATACGCTACATGAAAAATGTAGCATGAAACTCAACATGACCCAGTATGTTGAGTTTCATGCTACATTTTTTAGTGTATCATTGCTCAAACATAAATAAGTGCTGCAAAGGTGCAAAGCTAATGTACTTACTTGCAACAGTTTATATAGCTCTGACTCAGATAGTCCTTGGTAAGGTAGTTCAAGGGTAAGGAGCTCTAACAAAAGGCATCCATATGACCAGATATCAACTTCCTGCAGAAAGGACAAAGATTACTCCCGTAACACCAATGATTTAAACTACAAACTATCAAAAGCAGAGAACATTCTCTTTCAACTCCAAACAAGAGAAGTCAAAACAATTGGTGTCGCACAACTGGGAAATGTACGGCAAACACATGTTCAAATGGTACAGCTTCTTGATGATATGGCTTGCAGCTTTCCTAATTGAACAAGCCAAACATGTTTGGATAACTAAAGATAACATGTGATCTACTGGAAGAACAAAATAGAAAATTAGGCAGAAATTTAAATAATAAAAACTAGACCAACATGAATTGTGATCCTTTGGCCCAAACATTACTTGGTATGCTGCTTCAAAACCACAGCATGATCTCAGACAATCGTGAAGTGCATTGCGTTAGTCCAGTGTATAGCAGTTACTTAGGAGTGAAATTAGTCCATGAGATGATGGGAACAGAAATGATCTTACCAGACCATATGAATGTTTCTGATGCATAGCTTGGACCACCTCTGGAGCCATCCACCGAGGTGTACCCACACAAACATTAGGTGGATGTACGCCAAGGTGAGCGATGCAACATGTATGTGCAGAGCACTGAAGTGGAACTGATCTGTCGAAATCGCAAAGCTTGACAACAGGCATTGTGTCAGCCCGGGATACAAAATCAACTAAAATGTTCTCACTTTTTATGTCCCTGTGAATAATTTGCTTAGAATGCACTTCTACCAGTGCACAGGCAACATCCCTAGCAATACACAAAGCAATGTCTGCAGGAGCATGCTTCTGGCCCTTTTCCCTCAATTGATCTAAATAACTCTGCAAAAAACACAATCAGGAGTTAAACATGCCTTACATATGCAAGATAGAAGCAAGCATTCAACACCCATCCACCTTTAAAGAACCGCCATTCACATGCTCCATAATAATCATAGATTGCAACATCCTATGATCTGTGTTCCCATCTTCTGCTGGAAGCCACTTACAAGAAAGTTGATGACCATAAATATGCACTATATGCTTATGATTTCTCAAAGCACCTAAAATCCTTACTTCCCCCAGGAGCATGTGCTCAAAAGCCCTAATTTCCTCGATGGATGTCGGCTCTGCAATCAAATATCGAACCTGTGCAGTTGAGGAAATTAAGTCAAGCTTTTTTGTAATCATGGATATGGAAAAATAAGTTGTGCATATATACACTAGCAGGTCTTTATGTAATCACCTTTATGGCAGCATCAAGTGTTCCAAATTTGCAATAGATGACAGACCTGGATGCACTTTTGATTTGATAGTTGAGTGAGAAAGGAATAGACAGCATAGGGACGGTAGAATTCCCAGTTTCAACAGGTACTAGAAATCGACTAAGAGGAACATATCTGAACACAAATACACAAAATATTTGTATCAAATAAATGTTCAAAGAATATAGTTACACAAATCTAATAGAAAATACATGAAGTTATAGTTTTAATAATTTTGAATTTTCAATGTCGGAGTCAAAGGTTTAGCACCAGCCATCATCGAACAGTAAAGTTTCCAAAGATAATGACACAGTGTTAAGAGATTTAGTAACTATCCATAGGATCACAAGATACCATTAAATGATAGTGTATTCTCTGTTTTTTTCCCTTTAGAGAAGGTATAGAAATCACCTGAGAAAGAAGATAGTAGGAAAAAACGCATGCACAAAAGTGGGGAAAAAAGAAAGGAAGAAAAATCACTTGCCATGTCACACTAGGCTAACTGAAAGTTTCCCTATTTAGAACTCTTCTCCCCTCCAACATAAACTTTTATGTAAGGAGACATTTTCCACAGTTGTTAAACACAAGCAAGGCACATGGCCAATTGAGGTTTCAGCTTCTAGCCCAACTCAGAGAAGTCACAAAACGGACAAATTGGGTGTATCAAAATTAGAAGATTTAGCTTGTTGGCCCAGATTTTGTGTGTTTATTTTTCCTTTTTCTAGTCATTAAACATATTTATGTATTCCTCTTGAGCTTAAAAAAAACTATGAAGTGATGGCTTCACTGATCTGGGTTTTAAATTTAAAAACAAGTATAGGACCAATCTTAAGCCTTGTACTCTGGAACAAGTACTAAATGGAATCAGTTTATAACTACAATTCATGCTTCTTTAGAAGCTATACAATTTAGAAAGAGCAAATAATACATGAACTACATCTCAAATTGAACTAACAATGCATATAACTTAAATGCAGATAAAAGTGGGAATGATAATAAATAAAGGAAATTTTGAAACAAGAAATCACCTGCAAAAGTACTCTAAATCAGTTTCTTCTCTAATGTCAGTTGGATAGCAAGCGTCAACAACCATTCGCACACATGAATTACCTCTTCTTACACAAACAGTATTCCAAGCATGTGGCATGAAATCAAGATATCCTCGTACAAGTTCACAAGGAATTGGAGGATCTACTCGGTCACAGAGATACTGCAGGAAAAAAATGTCTGGACAACCGTAGCAGAAATTAATAAAGATGAGAAGGGAAAAGGAAAGAAAGGCATACCTTCATTAGCACAGCCCTGTGCCTACAAACACCAAAACGTAATGTACCAATAGGCACTATGTTGGAATTCCGTGATTTCTTGATAACTTGTAGTGAGTTATCACACAACTCAGAAAAGCTGACATTAAACTCATTGTCACCCTTATTCTCCAATGATCTGGTCTTCTCAAAGTTAAACCCAGTAGAACAAGTACAGATAAAAGGCTGTTGTTTGCGTGAACCAAGAAGAGATCTACGCATCTTCAGGATGGAACCACTTCTTTCACTTCCGCCAAAACAATCTGAAACAAAGAGAGCAAGAATTGATGCTCTATGCAAATCGTCAACAATGTTGTCTTCCCTTCCACTTAAGCTTGGTCTTTTCAATCTAGACATGAGTAACTGTGCAGAAAAAACAATCGCATCCAGATCTTCGTCTTTCTCTCTAAATGAGCAAAATAGAAAAGCTGAATCATTTTCATGTGAACCATGAAAAGTTATAACTGAAAAACAACAATCACTATGAGAGTAAAATAAATCAACTAAATATGTCATTTTGTTATCACCCACCTATCCAAAAGTATAACCTCACGTGAATCTAGACAGAGGCTCTGTTCAAAATCTAGCAGGGACTTAAATGGCCGATCGCGTCCTGCATCATAGAAACCATCAGGTATGAAGTCATCAATGCTGCAGTATGATTGAATGCTATACTTGCAGGATATGTCTGAGCAGTCTTCAACAGGTTTACGAAATTTGCTGGGTTTAGGATTATCAAGATCCTTCTCAGAATGCCTTTTAGATTTTGATGTGACATTAGGTGTCTCGCAAGAGGACTGCTCATCCGACACATCAAATGAAGAGATGGAATGGAAGGAAAATTCATTGTCCTCTCTTTCAGATTCAAATTCATTGTCTTTGTTCAAGCAAATAGAGTTGTCGGTGGCACATGAAGATTGTTCTTCAGGGTGACTCTCAAGCAAACCAACCTCATTGCTCTCACTCTCTTTGGCAAGGCAGCATCCATCACTATTTACTGCACTAGCATCGTCATTGTGAAAAACATCCTCTTTTGCAAATTCTTCGAACACAACAGCTGTTACTGGCTCAATAAATGAAGAAATGTCAGGTTCTTCAACCATCTTGAGATTCATACTGCGATTGGGATCTTCCCCTTTGCACTTTCTGCTGTAGTTCAATCTCTCCTGACGACCCCTTTGCTGAATGTATATCTGGCGATTCCATCCCCTTCTCTTCATTCTTCTAGCAACATGACATCTGATGCTGTTTGACAGTTCCAGATGTGAACATGAAGATGTACTATGGCAACCTGACTTCAAGAAGGAAATTTAAGTGAACCTTATTTGGATGCATACTAATGATGGTATAGATGTTACTAAGACAAGAAGCAAGTATTACCATTGCAATATCGACTCAAATGAGGCCTGTGAATAGCAGGATCATAAAGCTCACTTGCATTCGAAGACTTGGAGGTTTGAAATTTGGTGTTACCTTGAATATTTCCTTCAAACTTGCACCTTATCCAATATGGTATTGCAAAACCATAGGGAAGATTATTGTGCTTTCAAGACACAAAAAAGAAAGAAAATAAGCTGGCAAATCATAAGCAAAAAATAACAATTATGTAACATGCAAGTATATCAAAAATTAAAATGAACTCAATGTACATAAGGTGTGAAGCAGATTATCTTCACCCTCCAAATTTACTAATACAGGAATTCCTTCGAGTATTTTGTGTTTATCCAAGTAACATACTCAGTTGGCATCAAGGTGCTTCTCAGCTTGAAATGCACAATAATAAATATTAGAAAACTCCAGCATTGTTTTGGAATGCAATACCAACATTGTAAATCTCAATAGATGCCACTGGGGTGTTTAGATAATGGGCAAGTATGTATTCATTGAACACATACTAATAGTTTTGAACTGTATATAACACTTTGTGCTGTTTATACCACACGATACAACTCAATATATCATCCAATGGATGGTGTAGATCTCTACCCAGAACAACGTTGATAACAAACCAAAACCATGAACTATGCAAAATGCCTGTAGTAAAACAATTAAAGTAAAATCATTCCAACTAAGTTTAAGGAGACTCAAAAATTCCAACTTCTTATAATTCTTATAACTGACAAAGAAAATACAGATTATCCATCCTATCTTATCTATGATCTTTCAAAAAAAAATAAATAAAGAAAGAAACATTACACTGCACAAGGAGCATAGAATAATCAAATTCATTGATTTGATAAAGGAAAACAAACTAACTACAAAATTATGCATTTGTCAGAATTCAAACAAAGGTTGTGTTTAAAAAATATGAGAAAGTAAAAAGGAGAAACCATGATCTACTTTAAAAGAGTGGCGTATGTGTACCTCAAGATTTAAATGTTGAAGGGTAAGCATAGAAGAAAGACTGAGAGAAGTCAATGAAGTTAGCTTATTGTTAGACAAATCCAGCCTTTCAAGGCTACTCATCAAAGAAATACATGGTGGAGGGTCAACCAGCTTATTGTTAGAAATATTCAGCAATTTAAGAGAACCCAGCTCAGCTATACCATCAGGTAAGTTCTTCAGCTTATTAAATGAAATATCAAGCTCCTGCAGCTTTTTCAGATTGCTAACTTCTGGAGGAAGATATCTGAAGAGAAAAAGTGAGTATGAACACAAATTCTGTGCATAGAAAAAGAGTTTAAACTAAGAGTAATATATAATTATAAGCATGTAATTCGATAAAGAACTCCAAAAAAATAAAACTTAAGTATTTAGGAAAAATCAAAAGAAATTAAATTTCATTTAGGACGCCCAGAGATAGAACAATGAGGGTCATATACTCTCTCTCTAAACATGGTGCTTAAGATAAGCTATTTTTGATTTTCTATTATGCCTTGTTTTGCATTATGTTATTTCCATGCCATGGGATTTTATTGAAAGCATAAATTATACATTTCTGGTTACTGTTATAGATTGGAGTTGATGGGATTTAAAATCTCATGGAGTACAACTACGAACCCCACCTCCTATATTTATCTTTCCCATAACTCAGTAATCAGATCATCCTAATTTACCTAGTAATCAAATCCCATCTTCATTCATATTTTCATAAAATCTCCATTAAGCTTTTAAATTCGAATTCCATAACAGACCTTAGTAACACGAATTCTTTTGGTTGAGACGTTGGTCCCAGACAAGTATAAGAACAAGTAAATGTCAGCAAAAGCCAAAACTTTCGCAACTGTGAAATTTAAATCCTATGGTCACAACAGAATGGAAGAGAAAGCACTAAAATGTCGACCCAAATGTGAGGGAAAGTGCTAAAAATGCCATTTTTTAATCATATCCCAAAATTTAAAAAGTGATTTATTCCAAGGAAAGAGAATAAAGAGCCGATGATAAGTGGAAATATTGGACACAAAAATGTTAGTTTCATTTACCTGATAGAGAAATGGCAGATGGAGAGCCTCGTCAGGCACTTAAGGCCAGAAATCTCAGACAAGATAGACGAAGCAGACAACCTAGGCGGGGTCTTGGACAACTCCAGTTCCGTCAAAGATTTAAGCTTTTGTAACGAGAGGCCAGAAATTTCCGGCGAAGAGACCTTCAGCTGCAGCCGCTCGAGTTCCACCAAGTCGACCACCTCAGACGGCAGCACCTCGATATCATTACTAAATAACTTGAGCGTTTTGAGCGCACCGAACCGCCCAATCCCCCTCGGCAGCAGATGAAATGTGTTATGGAACACGTACAAGCCGTCGGCAGCCCTGTCGGGCAGCTGCCGCTCGAGCAACGACACCTCCCAGGAGTTTCCGGAGACATCGGCGGTGGTCGCTTCCTCCCTGGAGGACGATGCGGCGTCCTCTTGAACACCGACTTGGGATCCGATCTCCTCGATCGAGTCCGCGGCGGCGCAGGCTTCCGGCGGTTGTCGAGCCGCCATAGGTCTGCCAAAGTCCAAGAATCAAGACGAAGCCATGGAAATCGGAGGCGAGCGGGGCGTTAGGAAGGGGAGGGAACGTGCGGTGACGGCAATTGCGGCGGGGGCGCGGGGAGTCCGCGAGGGTTGCCGTGGTCAAAACCCTAGGTCGATGGAGAGAGGGATAAATATAAGGAAGGAAGAAAGAAAAGAAAGTGAAGTGGGGTCGACCGACACGAGAGATAAAGAACCGCAATCAATATACGACGCCACTCTGTTGACCTAATGCGAGTCTGGGACTTGAAGAAAAAAGAGGACGATTTTCTAGTGTTGTTTTTTTTTCTTCTCCTTTTATAGATAAATCAGATCTATCTAAAATTGAATGGATTGTGACCTCCTCAACCTAAAACTTGCCAAGAACAATAAATATTTTTATTTCTCTCTTTAAGGGTTGAGAATTATATAAACATTGTTAAACTATATTTTGAACAATATATATATATATATAATAGAAAATCTTATTTCCTTTCTCTCTTTTCCCTTTTCTTTAACACGAAACACATTTGCAATATTTTAAAAGAAAAAATGTACTGATTCAAAACTTAAATAATATTCATAATAAGAGGGAAACAACAACATCTTAATTTAATGATTTATTTCACTATGAAAGAGATCATTCAATACTAAAACAGGACACCATGTAATTCTTCATTGATGCAAGTGAACTATGTCGCGACTCCTGATGAACTGACAAAATGACAGCATTGAAGGGCAAATGAATCTGTGTTAAAAAATTTGCACCACTGCATGATTGAAGAACTCCGCAATAATTAAGTTGCATTAAAAAAATATTTATGTCAGGATTTAAATGACAATAAACCTGGAAGTTAGACGAAGTAAATTCTGACACCATTGCCATCTTTGAGAAGCTCAGCTCAGCTCAGCCTTAGAACAGAGCAGAGCTCTTCACATGATTCCCTTGGTAAGCAAACCTCACTGGCAAGTCAAGAGGTAGATCTCAATCCATCATCATCTTCATTCATTTTTTACTTTTTGATTTTATTTAATCTTTAATATTATTTTCCATCTGCTTCCTCCTCACTGTTCAGATTGCAATCATATCATGAATGGAGTAACTACCATTGACAACTACATTTCTCCTACCACCTCACCGCTTCTTTTGGGAAAGTGAGTTCATGGATCTTCTCTTTCCCAACTCCCAACCTAATCTTTCTCACTGGAACCGAAAAGATTGCGACTTTGCAACTCGTTCCATTTCTGAAATTTGATTTCATCCTTTCGGTTCTTCCAGAGATGAGCATCGAAGCCTTAATGGTCGACTTCATCCTCCAGTTTTTTGTGAGGTTCTCAGTGAATCTGCTCTTCTTCTTCATCTCATCTTCTTCTCGCTGACACAAAAACAGACAGAAACTTGGTGTTCCAATTCTTCACTTTTCTGTGGTTGTTCTGCAGAATGGGCACCAAAATCTTCAAGTTTTTCCAAGAATCCTTGTGAAATCCAGCTTTCTCATGTCATAGTTTCTCACCGGACATTGAAAAGATTGCAACTTTGTATTGAGATCTTATCAGACACCGAAAGCACCTCCTTTTCTTCGCCTTCGCCATGGCGATCAAATCCTTCATGGTGGCCTTCAGTCTCGCCTCCCTTCTCCTCTCTCTCCTCATCATCCCCTTGGTCCTCTCCAAATCCGCCACCTTCTTCCACAAATCTGACCTCCTGCGCCGCACCCCGAAATCCTACCCGGTCGCCTTTGCCTACCTCATCTCGGCCTCCACCGGCGACGTCTCTCGCCTTGAGCGCCTTCTCCTGGCGATCTACCACCCAGGGAACCGCTACCTCCTCCACCTCGACCTCCACGCGCCGCCGAAGGAGCACGCCCAGTTGGCCAAGTTCGTCGCCAAAACCGAAGCTTTTTCGCGATTCGGCAACGTATGGATCGTCGGCAAGTCGAATCTGGTCACATACCGCGGCCCCACCATGCTATCCACCACGCTCCACGCCATGGCCATCCTCCTCCGCCTCGGCCACTGGGACTGGTTCATCAACCTCAGCGCCGCTGACTACCCCCTGATCACCCAAGACGGTAAACTGTCAAAATTAGGTTTTGCCCAAAACTGAGAAATCTCTAATGCCAATCTAACCGATTTCTACAGATCTAATTGTGGCATTCTCTACCTTGCCTAGAGATCTCAACTTCATACAACACACCAGCCACTTGGGCTGGAAGATGTAAGAGTACTCCAATCGAGCTTATTTATCATCTTTGATTCTTTTATGACTCATAGAACTCAACTTTTCTTGCAGAAAGAAGAGAGCAAGGCCTATCATTATAGATCCTGCACTGCATAGCCACAACAAGTCAGACATCATTTGGTCTGGGAACCAACGAGGCCTTCCCACTGCCTTCAAGCTCTACACAGGTACAGATATAGACAGTATACAGCAATTGTTGTTGCTCGATTACAAATTCCAATACTTGCGGAATATTTTCGTTTGCGTTACTGGCATTGTTGCTGATGGAGACACATGATCATATTTGTACTGATTACTGAATAACAATGATACTGTTCGATCAGGTTCTGCTTGGACTATACTCTCCAGGTCTTTTGCGGAGTACTGCATCCTGAGCTGGGACAACCTTCCGAGGAACCTCCTCCTTTACTACACCAACTTCATCTCCTCGCCGGAGGGCTATTTCCAGACAGTGATATGCAACTCCAAGGAGTTCCGAAACACCGCGGTGAGCCACGACCTGCACTACATCTTGTGGGACAACCCCCCGAAGCAGCACCCCCTGACCTTGGGCCTCAAGGACTATAGGAGGATGATCCTGAGCAGTCTGCCGTTCGCGAGGAAGTTCAAGAAGAACGATCCGGTGCTCGATAAGATCGACCGCGAGCTCCTTCGGCGGAGGAAGGGAGCGTTCAGCAAGGGAGGTTGGTGCTTGGATGGCAATGGAGGCACTTGCTCTGCCTCTGTCGATGGTAGATTGAGCTTTGGCGTTCTCAAGCCTGGTGCAGGCTCTAGGAGACTGAAGGGTCTATTGACAAAGCTGGTACCCACAGGGACCTATAGGAAAAGGCAATGCAGGTAAATTTTGTTAGAAAAGATTGGGCATGAAGATTGAATTTTGGGGCTGAGGAAATTTGTTTATGTAGAATAAAGTGCTGAATTTTTTCTGTTTTCCATTTTCTTTTACCTTTTTACCTTTTTGAGAGTGAAATCAACACTTGTATAATGTAACTCATTATCAGTATAATAAAAACAATTTAACTAATTTGATCAGTGGTGATCCAAATTTGCATAAACCTCTCCAGTAATTGAGACAAATTAAGTAAGTCTTGAAAATAAAATTTAATTCATTCAATTTATTATAACCTATTTGTACCATTTTAAGAAATCTGTATTTGGAAGCAATTTATCAACTAGTGAGATGGTAAATAAGTTAATTGCAATTTACATTAGCATTTAAAATAGAAGGCTACCATATTTTCAGAAAAATTAAGAAACAAAGATATCCAATAATATTTCTCTTCCTCAAATAAGCCCTAGAATGCAACTTTACATCTGTATTGACGAGTAGAATCATCAAAGGGAAAAGAATATCCTTCTGATTCTTTCAAGAAAAATCTCCAAAAGGTGGGAAGAATTTTTCTCACTTGCACGTACTGATGGTGTCCAACCGCTTCCACTCTTCTGAATTTTGTAACTGCCTAAGATTACTTCATGATGTCTCTGTGTTCAGTGCCTTAAGTCCCTTCGGCAAGCATGTGTCTTCGACGCCCAAATAATGGACGATAAGTATCAACGAAAAGTGTGCCCTGACCATGATTCTGCTCTACTGTCCGCTGTATCACACCAGTCTAGCTTAGGTACCCAAGCTTCTGGGTCTAATCCTCTTGTAGAAGAGAACATAAGCTGCAGATGATTTTATGTTGTCCTCAGTTGTGGGAAGAACAAACTGATCATCAAAGTCGTACCAACAATCCTCAATTTCATGCTACAGTCAAAAATTCGGTATTAGCATCATGGTATAAACAAAGTGAACTTCATACAAATAAGATAAACTGAATATTGTATTTACATTTAGGTGGGGAAAATAAGATAGAGTTGCAATAAGTTACTTTAAAGAACTGTATAAAAATATAAATGTAGTTTTCAGACTGGCATCTCATTGATGTAACTGCATTTAATTCCTGTATTATTTGAACCAAAAAACTAGAAGATGTTAAGTCAGTGTCACAGATAAATGATAATACTATCATCTGCAAACAAAATTAACAAGATCTATGGCCGAGGTAATTTTGAGCTTTAAGGCATACTAACATCCATTCAACTCATTGTGCTACAATTTGAAAGAAAAATTAAGTTTTGGATCCGTACCAAGTTTTCTTGACACTAATTCTAGTTTGTTTTCCAATAACATCTTTGCTCAAGGACAGAAGGCATCTAGAGAATCAGAGAGGAGAAGAATTTAAAGTGTAAAGTCAATAAATATGCAACTTACATAAACATATGCAGTGTAATGACCACCTCCCATGTTCCCATAATGGTTGCTGATTGCATATAATTGGTATTTGGACGGCTCTTTCGACTTACAAGCAAGATAGCCTGATAAATCCAAGTCATGAATTGGGAAGTCCACAAACATCTCCAGCTTGTTATTGGAAAATATGTCATATGAAAATCTTTTTAGATGAATAATAAGAACTTCCGGTAACCTCCAAAGATCCAACTTCTTGGAAGCTTGCTGATGCCTTTTGCAGCTTGGGCAATACCTGCAATGAAAGTGGCATTCAATAATGTGGATCATTTTGACAAAATAGAATCAAAGGATTTTGTGACGACAATTTAATAAGATAAATATAATTTGCAAACAGGTTTATTTTAATGTACTATATCTTTTAAATGGGTACACAATCAAATATTTACAAAAATGATAGTTTTAGAAACTGAAGCAGAAACACTTTAGTGAAGCATGCATACCTAAGTAGTAATAGTTTTTTGTTATTTCATTAAGAACTAATGTTATTATGATTTTTATGCATTAGAGAAGAGCTAAACTTGTTTGAATAATAATAATGATATAGCTTTTGGTAGAGCTCAACGGAGTGATATTAGCTACATAGCCAACCACAGTTGGCACTAATATGGCATGGTGATGATGAAGATGAGTTCCAAAAATTCTTTCAATTTATTCATGTCCAAGTCAACAATATTGGCATTTATTTATGGAGATTTTAGTCCTTTCAAATAGATAAATGCATAAATAAACAAATCAAGTCATCAAAATCACATTTTCTATAAAATGGTAAATATTTGAATTTTGAAAGTAGCTGCCTAAAGGTAATTAAAAATATTATGTCTGAGTTGCTCTATGAACAATCCTTAAGGTTAACTGAAAAACAACCATTTAAACTGACAAGGGTATTTTGGTTAGTTTGAGATAGTTTTGTAAACTATAGGAGATGAATTGAAACAAAATGAACTTTGATGGACAAATTTAAAAACCTTGAAATTACAGTAAAAATGAAGCTACCTTTTTGCAAATTAAATATCTTAGTACATATTTGTCTTAAATATTCAGATTAAAGGTAATGGGACAACTTTTTCTTCATAACCAAGGTGTACTTGTGTTCTTGTGTTGATGCCATGAGAACCTAACATATTTGAACAGTTTGTTTTAAGTTGTTATCAATGAAAACATATGAACTGACTTCTCATATACCTCAGTTTCTACCAGCTTGTTTTTAATGTACTTGAAAAGGCAATGGATAGAATAAGTAAACTCACCACATGTCTTCTGGCCCTAGTGGTTCCTCCTTCAAAAATGCTTCAAGGCATGAATACAGGGAGACAGACTCCTGCGGCTGCTTAGCTAAAAGCCCAAACTTGTAAACCTCAGGTAAGGTATTAAGAAGGCTCACATTGTAATGTGTCATTTGTTTCTCATGCCAACTGACAAGCACAAACAGTTTATTTTGTAACTCCATTGGGCAAATTGGCTCGTTCATCTCTATCTCTGAGAGCATTATTTGACTGTTCTCATCTGTCAAGTAAAACTGAAATCCATCATGGAAATGCATTTCTTCTACTGTAGCATTGTCTTCAAAATCAGGGAGAATGGAGTCACAGTCTATATTAGTAATTCCATCCTCATCATAAATACTATCTTTAACAACATCCAAAGTTGATTCTTTAGGACTTAGAAATGGGCCAAGTAGCTTCAAGAACAAGTCGCGGACAACAGGACCTGTGCTCAAACCTGGTAGCCTAGTAACCAGAGGGGTACCAAATGTCTTCCATCTGCCAGTGAAATAGTGCCTGGAGAAAAAAGTTTTAAAGCGCAAAGTTATAAAAATAAATATCAAATAGCTGCAGAAAATGGATTTATACAGCTACATGAACTGAGAGCTTATAACACAACAATATAGACTAAGATCCATTGTTTTATGATGGATGAAAAAGCCTAATAACCCTCCATCTTTTAATACAGGCTTGGTATCGACACTGTCAATTTTAACAGTATATGTCAAATAATGTAACTAAGTTGTATCCCCTGCTATCAAAATACATTTGGCAATTAAGAACTGATATAATGCAACCAACAGGTTTTCTCTAAAGTCTAAATACATTATTAGCTTATACACCTCCATAATGCAAAAAACCGTGGTAGTTTGTGGCAAGAAATACTTTTGGACACTAGGCTATAACTGAATCTTAATGACATATCTAATGATTTATACATCCTCTTTCAACCTCAGTTCCTTTGAAGACCTGGGAATCCAGAAGAGACTATGGCATTCTCCAACATTATGGCTAAAAGAAATGAAATACTAAATCTATTCATCATGTCACCCTTACTCGTCTTTCGTTTGATGCATATACACAATCAGTGGGAATTCTTCAAGTTCTTTTGAAAGCCTGTATGCTGCAAGCTGATCTCCATCTCTAATTAAAGAAACTGAATCAGATGGATCCTCTAGGAAACGAATTATTTTATTGCAGAACACCTGCACAATGTTTCTATTAGCAGATGAGTCAAACAGAAAAAAAGGAGATAAGTAATAAGGGATTTTTTTCCTTTTTGGAGTAAGGCATGTAAGATCATGAAAATAAAGAATCACATACCTCAGCAACCAATAAACTCTCATCCTGCTTCAATGAACAAGCAATACTTAAAGATTGTATTAAATCACTGCAGTTCCCAGATTTAGGAACATTCACAGTGTAAGGGGCTGGTCTGCTGTGGCCATCAGTACTGAAGACAGTAACAGTCATTGTACGCATTTTTGTGGATGGTAAGGGAAGAGACAGATAGATGAATGGATCGAATGTAACAGACAACTTATTGCACACAGGACACGCTAAAGTTGATCTGTACTGACCCTGCAAAAGAGGAATAACTCAGGATGAGATTCCCTAAACTGGAACAAATCATACCAATGATAAAATATCAAATCTGTGCTTCTTATGACCATGAAATATAAAATGAGCATGCATTGTGAGTATGCTCCAGTTAATTTCATGGGAATTTTGAATCAGAAAAAGTATGGAGGCAATAAGTTCAAAAGCTATTTGCACCAAATTGCAACTACCAATGCTATGCATTAGTAAAGGCACAACAGATGTTCCCATCATTAAATCTTACAAAGCTAGAGATTGTGTGGTAAGCAAGGAGAGAATTCCAGCATCAAAATGTGATAAAAGTATGGAATTCAAGAACCTAAAAGAAAAGGTCACTGACATGACAGATGTCCACTATAATGGAGTCATTGCGAGCTAAGTGGTTTGCCCAGTACTCTTCTGCTACTTCTTCATCCGGACGACCAGATGCATCCTTAACTTCAACATAGGGCTTCTGTTTGACGCGATTTAGGTCTTCATGTAGCCCATCTAATAGAAAGGCCAGAAGTTCCTATGAACCAAATAAGTCAGTTCATGCTTCGGACTAAATGTAGCTTCAGCACTTAAGAAAGACTGTAATATTTTGGACAGTAAAAAACTAGTTTTAGCATATATAACAAGAGATTCAGCATACAAAATACTACTTACTTGACAATCATGCTGGCTAAAGCCGTAGAATTGTGGAGCAAAAGAAGAAAGCTTTGATTTAAAAACATTTGGAGCAATTGGTGTTTTCCCTGGAGCCCATAGCTTCCTCAAAAGTTGGCCAAATGCTAAAGCAAGTTCACCCTGTCAAAATGTGAAACATTTTATGAGTCTAAGATAAATGCAGTTCTCAGTGCTGGAAATTTTTAACTTCAAATAACAATCTTATTCTGTTGGGTGGAAAAGGAATAAAAACTGAGGATGCATAGTTCTTATCCAGTAAATCTAAGTGAAAAAGTGAAGGATGGATTTTCTTTTATCTGCATCTCAAAAGTTTTTGAGGAAAAAAAATTAGATGTTGATAAGAGTTCTATGATGAAATGTATGAACTAGTAATATGTGGATATGCTTAACATAAACAACATCAACAGTTACTGCTTGCATGATATGAATTTGGTCTGTTACTACTTCAAATAAGGATCTTATTTGAGACAAAGCATTCTATGCATTTTAATTTGGCTTTGGCATGTACTAAACTATTATTAAATTAGCCTAGAGTATGCTTTATCCAACAAAAAAGATGCACATGATCTCCCTATTGAAGGGAACAATTGTTAAAAAGAAGCTTCTCCCTGAAGACTTCCTCTCATTTCTTGCAAACCAAAGAATTTTTTATACAATATCCTGCTTTTCAGCAAAACCGACAAGTTAAAATAAGGAAGATTGCTTTGAAAATTGCATGAAGATATTACATTAAGAAAGTCAAAATCCATCAAAGAGTTTCAACCTACATTCATCCCTAGTGGATTCTCACAGTTTATTTCTCTAATGTAGTTTCCATGGAAATAGCGAACAAGCTCCGGTGTGTGGGCTAAGCACTGGATAGCACTATTCATAAAACATGTATTTCCAAGATTCTCCAACCCTGTCAAACCTGAAGAACTTGTTCTGATGGAGCTAACATTTGAGTGAAGATCAAAATCCATAGTTTCTATGCTTCCATTGCTCATAAACAAATCACCACCATAGGAAGAACCTCCCATTTGGGATATAGGAATTGTTGGGTAATACTTTCTGGTTTCATGTTCAGAAGTCATGGCTTCTGATGAAACATATAATCGAATCTCTAGAAGAATCTGCAAAATCACAGATAAAAAATAACAGAATTACTAAGATTTCCTCACATAAATTCTAACATACAATTAGTTCATACTAGCTAAGAGTGTGTTACTCTTCTTCATTATAGTTGGTATGAAATGGATAGAAAACTTGAACTTGTTACATCTTCCAATAGTCCAGGTTAAATTTGCTTATTCTGGTTTCAAACAAAACTTCAAGCTTCAATACGTTGTATCAATAAACTCATTTGTAGTCAATCTCTATTATATTCTCTTGTATATGCGAGAAATGTGTAAGCATGTGTAAATTCATATTTAAGAAAATCAAAATAACATTACAAGTCCATAATCTCCTAATATGGTCATCTTTTTTCCTGGAAATTAGTGTTTGCAGCATATTTTTCTACATTTTCAAATCATGTCAGTTGAAACAATTCAAAAATTGCTACAAATGAAGCATTTTCTAATGTCTCTTGCATATACAGAATACATGCATGATAAACAATAACCAGTTCAGTTAATCACAGTTGATGTTATTTGCAACTAATAACAAACTAGCTCAACTACATAAACTATTTTTATATTTATTTCCGCTAGGAAGGGGGGAAAACTGAACAGAGATCAGTACCCATTTTAAAACAAACATGAATTGCCATAATCCCATCAACTATCTGCATCAAATTGTGTTCACAGAAAATAACTTGTTATGGATTACTTATTGTGTGCCCCATGAATGATATTTTAGAAAATCAATATTTTCCAGCAATAGAAAAGGACAACATCCATAGCTCCCGGAAGGATGGAATTACACTTTGTTAAAAAGTGGAGAAACGAACTAAGAAAAACTGAGTGCAAGAAATAATGGAAAAAATATATATCAGATGAATTCTAACACATAATATTGTATTAAAAAAAGATAGCTAAAAGTTAGAATATAACAAGAATAAACACAATTTTCATCGACAAGCACTCAACATATAGGTGAATCAATGGTATATCCTCCAAAACTTCAGGTAAGTAGTTTAACTAGTGAATATGGATTCTCTGACATAAAAGTTCAGTAGCATGAAAAGAAATTGTGCAAAGTCCTCTTAATCACTTTGTTATAAGGAAAAAAAATGTGAACTGAACATTTAGGATCTGAGAAATAAAATATTTCCCCATAGTCATCATAAGACGACCAGACAACAAACCAATCAAGCTGTAGACCAAATTCAAAATAATGGTGCAATTGATTGGACCAAATGTCTATATATATATATATATATATATATATATATAATCTAATATAAAAATGAAATTCATAATTTAATCATACAAAATTTTGAAAAGAAAAAAATGACGACCATTTAGATTTAAGCAACCACGGGGCATTCCTGAGTTTTTGAACTATCAATTCTGTCCAGGTTTATGTAACAATTATTTACAAGTGCATGGAAACGACCTATTTTGATGTAGTAAGCTGAAAAGTAATATTGATTACCTCATTCTCGGATTGGTGTTGCCCATCCAAAAACATTATATTCCGCAGATTCATTATAACATGATCTAATTGCTCGGATAAATCCCAAATATAAACCTAGCTCAAATGAAAATGAAGTAAATGAGGCAAACTTCTGAGACACAAAATTTTCAAGCCAACATGATACTAGTAGTTATCAGTAACCCACCAGTTCAGAATCATCCGAAAAAAGTGTGCTCGCCTTGACATAATTCTCAGTAACATTGTCCTGAAAAAAAATATGTGTTCAAACATATGCTGCCACACAGATTATGACAGTGAATTACATGGAAACCGTATCAGTAGTCACTGTAATTCAGTTAAAGGCCTCATGATACAAGCAACATTGTCACCATCACTCTCAAATGTATTCTTTTTAGAGCATGTTAGGATCAATTGATTATCAATGGATATGCAAATTTAATGTTGATTTGCAAATATGACAACACTCCCAAACGTATGCAAAACAGACTTATTACAATATGAATCTCGTTTCATAAACAACCAAAATAAAGTCAATATGAACATGCAGCAAAATTTGAAAAGGAAGAGTGTAACATGACAAACCTCCTTGCAAATTTTAATTGTTACAGTACTTGTGTCCTGGGAAGCAGAGATCCTAAGCGTCAGAGGATACATATCATCTGAAGCATCTAGATAGTTCTCCGTGTTCAGAATGGTACCATTATGCCTATTGAAAAATCCATGCAAAAATGAAGAATAAGCAATGAGAGCAAACGATCGCGCAAAATTTATTTGTGCATTGAGGAAGCAAATACATCACAAGGTATCCAAGTATACTTGTTGGGACAGGTGATCAAATGAAGCTGCAAATATTCAATCACTCGACAATAATCAAGATACCCTACTACGTTGCGGCGAGATGCTCACCATCTGACAGCCATCGAGCACATATCTCTCCGAATCAACGCGTAGCATCTGCAAGAAACCCCTTCGTCTTCCGCTGCCGGCCGTTTCGAGTCGCGGCCGCCTTCGCGACGTAGCTCGAATACGAGATCGGACTCGACTGACGTCGACGAAGATGGGGAGGGCACCGCCGCGTAGCGGATCCCTTCCGTCCCATCGGCCGCTGCTTCCAAGGACGACTCTTGCGCCTCCTTCCACCACCTACTCAAACAAATCGAAAACGAGATTAAAGTTAGAGAAACCGGGGACAAAGATCGATTCCTAAAAAGGTGCTCACCGGAAGGGGACGAGGTAAGTGGCGGCGCCGGCGCCGGCGCCGGCGACGAGGGGGCCAGAGTCGTCCATCAGCAACCGGCGGCGGAAGAGACAGATCGAGCACTCATTTGTAAGAAAGAGGAAGGGAGAAAAAGAAAAAAAGAAAAATAATAAATAATGAGGAATTCCGCGTTGCCCCTCAAAGTTTAATTTTTCTAGATGCCCTCGGCATTTTATGACTGCTTCAATTTTAATCATACGATCTTATTTCTTTGAATCTGAAAAGTATTATAATATCATCATTTCATCAAGTCATTTTACAATATTAATAAATTTTCTTTTTTAATCCAACTTTTAATATTTCTAATCCACGAAAATTTTCTATCGATCGTATATAATAAAATTTATCATAAAATAATAAGAGGAGTCGGTGGATGCTTTTTATGATCATAAATTCTTGGGCATAACTGAATTGGTTACGATGCAGTAGATTTATAGAAGAGTACAAGGGTTCAAATTTTGACGAAGTCAGACAATACTCTTCTGCGTCGTGGCCAACTATAATTTCTCGATTTACCTCTTCATAGATGGTCGTGGGATCGTTAAGATGGTAGATTTCATCTTTTGCATAATAGAATGATAATCATAAAGACCACGAAATGAAATAAAGTTATCACACAACAAATGAAATGAAATAAAAGGTTGGTTGTGAGCTTTAATATCGGTGTGTTTCCAAGAGTAAATCCACTTATTTGCTGTTCCAATTAAAGTATTACTACTATTTTTGTTATCCAAATTTCCACAAAAGTCCATTTTGACGCTCTATAAAAATATTTTTTTAAATAATACTTTGTCGACATTATCCGATCTGATTTTCCTCATCCGACTTGGTCGTTCCTATGGGACCCACTTACCCCGTTCAATCAGTCCAATTTATCCTATTTGATCAACCCAAATTAACCCAACTCAGCCACCACAACAGGTTTACTAGTGTATTTTTTTTGTCATCTGAATTATTTATTTGCGCTGGTCCATTTAGTTAAGTTGATTCGTTTTTAGAATAAACTAAAATGTCTCTTCTTATAATTAATAAATATTATAAACCAATTTAGCCCAAGTAATGGTGAGATGATTATGTTCGTCAATAAGAAATCAGATTTATGGAATTTGAAACTCAGTTGCGATGAATTTACATAGATTTTGTTTTAAATTGATAGCGGTTCCAAAAACGTTAGTTGTTAGGCTGGGATGTCATCTTCATTTATTGATTTTCTTTAGCAGTCGGTGTGAACTTCCATCATAGGTCGGACCGAAACACTTTTAGACACTTCAATTCACCCCGATGCGCACTTAGTTGCGAACGCTACGCACACGAGAAAAGCACATAACATATCACTAGCATATACAATTCTGATATGTTGTGCGACACTCGTTTGCGATTGAATGTGTGGGGGCACTCGGATCACTTTCAGATGCTCAATTCATCCTAACGTGCACGTTGTACATACAGAAAGACACACAATATATCATTATATATATAGAGGAATGTTATATTGGACACCATCATCAAATGCGTACTCACGAACCTAATATATATAATTTTTAATTTTTTAATTAAACACTAATATTAAATTTAAAATTAAAAAAATAGATTTTATGATCACATATAATATATATATATATATATATACCAACCACACGTTGCACATGGAATCGAGCCCACTGGCAGAGGCAAGAGTGGTTAAGTTCGGAAGCATGTGATCCTGACGCGGTTTCGGTTGGAATAGGTCATTTTTTTTTAATGTGGAAATAAACTTCAAACAAAATGTTAATTACCTAATACGGCAAATCGTATCCCATTTCTGGGTTTAGAAAGGATGTTGAGACCAATTTGGGCCTTGTGATGTCCAAAAATATAATCCTGACCCATTTTGTTGAAAAGGACAAAAAATTTTCTTATTTCATTTCATAGAAAATGTAATTTAAAAGTTAGGAAGATAAAAAATAAAATAATTACTTAGATTTTTAAATATATTATTATATTTTTATAATTATATTTTATTATTTAAAAATATAAATTAAACATATGTTTTTTTTTATTTACTAGACAATGGCTAACCGAAACCATAATCATTTTTAATTATTAAATCGGCAAGCATAAGTATGTATACGTAACGGAACAAAAACACAAGTGAATAGTAATTAAACAAACAAATAAATAAGGGAACTGAGAAGTCTTGGAAGAAAATTATATCTAGCAGAAAGACTCCGTGTTGAGTCAACTAATGAAAACGAAAGGCAATAATAAAGGACCCCAATAAGTAACGAGACGGTGACGTCATACAAGATTGAGATGGAAAATGACAGATGTGGATGCACTTAATCCTCTTATCCCAATCTTTGTCCCCTTCTCTTTGTATATATATTATGTTTGCTTTCATAGATTAATTATAAAAATCTATCGTCCCTTCTATAATTCGATTGGTCATTTTTTAGATTGTGCCACAATATTAGTTAATTTTTAAATTATCCTTAAATAATCATAATTTATGTGATAATCAGAATTTAAAACTCACATATCACTTGCATGCAAGTGACGTTTGAACTAGTGATATTGAAATGTCACATCCATTTTAAATTATATTATAATATTAGTTATTTTTTAAATTACCCTAAGATAATAAGAGATAAAGTATTTTTCTCAAATAATCAGAATTCAAATCTCATATATCGCATATATGCTATGTTTGAATTAGTGATATTGGGATGTCATATAAGGAGTCACCTTGCTTCTTAGATTTATTTGGTAGGTGAAATATGAAATTAAATCGTTCATCTCATAATTGATTAGTGTAAACTATATACAAAGACATATCTATAAATTTTATTTAGGGGCACAATTCATATAAAATCCCAAAAATATAATTTATATCAACTAACTAAAGAATAAAATTCTTAATAATGATATATTCCAATTAATCAAATTCATTGGATTAAATCTTTTTAGTTGATTATTAAATTATCTAATTTTAAATGTATACTTACAGAGTTGGCATGGACCTCTTAAATAATATTCTCTTCAATTTTTTTTAGATATTAAGTTCATAATACATAATCTTAAATCTTAGTTATGGATCCAGATAGAAGATCAATTACATATAAATCAATATAAAATTTATTAAAATACCGTTTAGAATTTGTTTCACCATGAATTTCATAACTCATTTTTGAATATGTTGCTGACTATATATATATATATATATATATATTCTTGATCATTTAAAAAAAAAATATACATATTTTTCTTTTATTGGCAACTACTTCTATATCAAGCATTGACGATGACCAAGTCTTCCTCCTCCTCTACTACTCGAATGAACAATTGTTCTTCACTATAACATTTCTCTTTCTTAAAAAAAAAATATCTATCTTTATCTATGGCCATTCACTCTTGCTCTATATTTAAATATATATAAAAATAGTATAAAATAAAAACCTCACAAATAAACCAGTCAACGTCGAAGAAAAGTCCATGACGTGATTAATGGAAATTTATCATCAATTGGCATGCCAAACTTGACCACTCTATTCATTTGGAACCGCAACTTCCCATTGCAGTATAATTAATCCAGTGATCGCTCCAGTTGATCTGTAGACTCTACTGCTCTAATTCCACAGTAGAGGTGGAAATAAAATAGAAAAAAATAAATAAAGACAATACTTTTTATTCTCTACTTTACTTATTGCTTGGCTGTTTATTATTATGTTAACTTTCTTCAAAGAAATTATCAAGAAGAATTCGTTCTAAGTCTAGTGACCACTAAAAAAGAATTAATTATATGTATATTGCACAATTTCCCTGTGTCTCGTGCGGCTTATATATGTTCCTAGAAACCACTTTATTTATAAATTTATTTATTTCTTTCTTTGAGATTTAATAATTGAAGATTGTAGGGGAAGAGGAAATGAAAGAAGGGATATGATTTACTTATGTGTATCTGATTTGAATATTAATATATATTATATATTTTTTAAAAAATATATAATTTATATATATGTCACATATTTATTATATTAATATTTTTTATTAATATATTTATATTCATTTTAACATTAATACTCTATTTGTGGATTTTATATTAATATATTTGTATTTTTATAAATAAATATCTTTTTAATTTTATTTTTAAAATTTTGTTCATTAATTGTAATTGAAAGGTGACATATAATTTCTATCCATATTGATTATAATATCATTTAAATGTTATAAGTGTTCGAATGCATATCTAAAACTATTAAAAATGTCAACTTAATTAACTTTATATTGTGATAGCAGGTGACCAAAACTTAATTACCTTGTATTTAATTTTCGTTTTATGAATTTAGATTTTTTTATTGTCAGAAAAGTTTTAAATAATGTTATTTTAAAATTAAATTATATCTGGATCAACAACAAACAGTCAAATACAAAAAACAAGAAGGCTATTTTTTTAATAAAAAAAAACAAATTTCCTCTTGATTTTTATATAGTACTATAAACGTCATTTAGTTTGGTTGAAACCCTTGATATTTTTTAATTGATGCAGAAAAATATTGAATATTTCGAAAAAAAATTGAGTTCGTCGCATTAGAAAAATAATTAAAAATTATATAATTTCAACTGTAAATCGCGAATTTACCTAATTACATCCTTAATTCAATATATTAATTAATATTATAAATTAAATGCAATAGGATAATTAACAAATTGAAAACTAATTAAAATATTTAATATGATAAAAGATGTATATTACTTTTGAATTGATTGATACTTTTTAGAAACCAGTTCAACTAAAAGTCAAGCATGGAGTTTCTTGAGTAAACATAAACAAACCAGTTGACTTCTCTTGTTTATTCTCTACGGTCGAACCAAACCCGCAGCTGAATTAATCTCACGTTGATTTACAATCCAGTCCTCAAAGATTATTCTTTTTTACTACCATTATTATTCATAATTAATTTTAACAGGAGAATAAGACTGATTGAAAATGGCTGCGGAGGAGCTTTCGTTGGCATTCTTCCACAGAGAAAAATCTCGGCATAATTGAGTGGCCGATTGATCTTGAAGTCGTAGGTTCCCAATCCAAGTCCATGCCTCCTGTTAGAATCTTCTCACTGTTCGTCGGATGCGATCTTTTGTTCGCCAAGCGGAGCAACCCTAGATCGAACGCGGTAATGGTTTGCAGGGAAAGTGTTTGACTAAATGCTCCATTGAGTTCGGTTTCTCCTTCAAGCATGCCTAGCTTGTTCGCCGTCTTCTTCTTCTTCTTGTTCTTCTTCGGTTTTCTCGGGCTTAGCCTGCGCTGAAGGTTGCCATCAATCCTGTGGCAGCTACAAAGCCCCCTACCCTTTCGGCTTCTCTGACGGATGCCCGATCCGCTTGAACTGCTCTGATTCCGCGGCCTCCCCCTTCCTCATCGGAGAATTCGCCGGTCGCAACCTTACCCAGGATGCTATCTGGGTCGACGTACCGCGTTCCTGCAACCGCTCCGTGTCTGCCGCCAGGAGCCTCTTCGGCCCAAACTTTGCCTTGACCAACCGGACCGCTCTCCTGCTCCGCAACTGCAAGCGGTGGGACTTGGGGGGAAGCTGCCCCGCTGAGTCCTTGTTCATCGACCAATCATGCAGCACCAGGTACGAAAACACCACCTGCGTCCTCAACACATCCCACGACATCATGAAGCGTGCCAACGCCTCAAGCTGCGGCGTGTTCTTCGTCTCCGGCGTCACATACGGATCGCCGGTGATGTCGGTGGAGTTCCAAAAGGCGGAGCTGGCGTGGTGGCTGCCGGAGCGATGCAACTGCTCATCGGACGCGAGTAGCGAGTCGGTACGGGTTCAGGGGACCAGCTTTTCCGGCTGCCGGTGCAGGTGCCACGAGGGATTTCAAGGGGACGGATTTGCCCAAGGCAATGGTTGTCGACGAGGTTGGTTCTTGCTTCATGGTGCTTTCTTGTCTTCTCTCTGTTTTCTCCACCCTGACTTACCGTCAAAAAAAGTTTTTATTTTTATTTTTCATATTTATGTTAAAAATGAAATTCCTGATTTGTTAATCATCATAAGTGTCACCAAACTATCGATCATTCCCATTAATCATCCACTATTCCAGGTTGCTTCCTTTAATTACCTCCTGGTGCCAATAGTAAGTTCTGAAGTTTCAATGTATCATCCATGATCCTTCTTCTGATTTTGCATCTACTGCTCTGATTGCTTTAAATATGCATTTTAAATTCAATTTTGGCTCACTTTTAGTCATCGTCTGTTCAGGAATCGAGGAAATTCTTCAGTCAACTTTCTTAGAAGAAAAGGCAATCATTGTTTCTGGCTATTAATTCGTTTTCCAAACCTATTCTTCTGTCAGTAATTTGATCGGCACTTGTTCACCCATTGAAATTATTTCTATCAGCTGCAATAAATTTGATGTTAAAAAGATGTGAATTTAATCTTTGAATATGGTGAAACAAACAAGGGTTATGATGATGATTACGTCTGTTGTTTCCTTTGAAACTCCATCTCCTATTGTTTCTTTGTTTAAATTTCACATATCATCAAGTATAAACAAAAAGGTACAAAAAAATCATGGATTATACTTGCTCCGAAACATGTGTATGTGTATGCATGTCAGTATTTCACAAGTCTACTAATAGTTTTTGCTGATCGGACTTTGCATTGTTAATCAATCTTCTCCCATCTCAACTTCTGTTATTTTCCAAAATGCCTTCAATAGGCATTCCTAGCTCTTATCTGCCCATTCCCACTAAGCATTTGCTAAGCAGAGGTGTTTATTTGCTCCAATCACCTTTCCGGGAAGAAAAAGACATACTTGAGGTCGTGGGAACTGATGCCTCCTTTTTTGATTCTGCAATATCAGTTGATAGTTGTTCATGCTTCTTTTTTTTTTTTTTTAACCATTTGCAACAAATTTGTTGTAAGAAAGCAGATCAAATTTTGATTGTGAGTCCGTGATACAAAGAAGAATTAGGATTAACATCACGATATATTACGTCTTTCTTTTTTATTTTCTGAGTGTAAACATGGATTCTACTGTTTCAGTGTCCAATTCCAATCAAAAGTGCAATCCAACAAAGTATGTGACTGGGGACTGTGGTGGATCTACCAGCAAATATCGCACTCTTTTAGGAGGTAATTTCTCTTTGTTTCTGTTGACTCATGTAGTAGTATTGTGTTCGAGCAGTTTTTGTACCCAACTTTGAAATTTGCCAAGGACATAGAAGACCTTAATTATCCGCAAAGATGGATTGTTTGTTTTAAATATCTCAAGAGAGCAGTATTTTGCATCACTGTTTCCAAACTTTGAAACTTGCAAAGGACATAGATTGCGATTGTCTTCTCCAGAGAGTTGTATGTTGGTATAGATACTTTTTTTGTGGAAAGATAATCATCTTACTCTTACTAATTGTGTTAGATTAATTAGTGTTCTTTGTGGTAACTGGATGAAAAGAAATGAACATTGATCATGCAACTCGCGTTTCAGGAATTGCTGGAGCTTCCACGACGGCGGCACTTGTCCTCGTCTGCTGCTGGCTCCGGCGGCGCACCTCCCTGACGAGGAAGCGCGAGAGCATGCGCCGCCTCCTCTCGGAGGCTTCCCGCACCGTCCCGCTTTACTCCTACAAGGACATGGAGAAGGCCACCGATGGCTTCTCCCCCGACCGCATCCTCGGCACCGGCGCTTACGGCACCGTGTACGCCGGCTATCTTAGCAGCATTGGACGCCAGGTCGCCGTCAAGCGCATCAAGAACCGAGACGGCGATACCGTTGAGCTGGTCATGAACGAGATCAAGCTGCTGTCATCGGTAAGCCACCCCAACCTGGTTATTCTACTCGGCTGCTGCGTGGAGCAGAGTCAAGAGGGGCTCATCCTGGTGTACGAGTACATGCCCTGCGGCACGCTGGCGCAGCACCTGCAGCGCGAGCGCGGTCGCCCCCTCCCCTGGACCGTCCGCCTCGGCATCGCCGTCGACACCGCCAAGGCCATCGCCTACCTCCATTCCGCCGTCCACCCCCCCATCTTCCACCGTGACATCAAGTCCAGCAACATCCTTCTTGACAGCGATTACCATTCCAAGGTCGCTGACTTCGGCCTCTCCCGCATGGGCCTCGCCGATTCCACCACCTTCCACTCCCACATCTCCACCGCACCGCAGGGAACGCCGGGCTACGTCGACCCGCAGTACCACCAGAACTTCCACCTCTCCGACAAGAGCGACGTCTACAGCTTCGGCGTCGTGCTCATGGAGATCATCACCGGGATGAAGGCCGTCGACTTGGGGCGGCCGCAGGGCGAGGTCAACCTGGCGTCGCTCGCCGTCGACCGCATCCGCCGCGGCCGTGTCGACGAGATCGTGGACCCGTTCCTGGAGCCGCACCGCGACCCATGGACGCTGACCTCGGTGCACAAGGTGTCGGAGCTGGCGTTCCGGTGCCTGGCCTTCCACCGGGACATGCGGCCGTCGATGACGGAGGTGGCGGACGAGCTGGAGCAGATCAAGCTCAGCGGGTGGGCCCTAACGGAGGACCTCCCGTTCCTGTCGACGTCCTCGTCGTTCTGCTCTTCGCCAGCGAGCAGCATGGCGGAGAGGACGTCACGGTCGTCGTGCAAGAGCCGGAGGCTGGTGCTTGTGAAGAGCATGGTCGAGGAAGTCGACGTGGAGTCTCCGGTGTCGGTGCAGGATCCGTGGTTGAGCGAACAGAGCTCGCCGTCGGCGAACAGCTTGTTGGGCAATGTGCTACGTTAAATTAATGTGCTATATATTTTCTTCAGGTAAATACTTTGTACTCGAGAAAAATACATATATTTCCACACAATGTAAAATAGAAAATTGTAATGAAATTAATGAAATATGATTAGCTTGTGGATGAAAATTATTATCAGAGGAAAGTTCTAGATGAAGATGGCATATTCGTGTTGTTTGCAACTGGTCCAATACATAACCGTTAGTATTGCAATCCATCTTACTATTTTAAATATCTCCAATCCATTACCGTCCATGCACATCTAACTCACTCCAGCCGTCGGATGGCTAACGCCATGGCTATTTAACCTAACCACTTGGCGTTTGAAGAGTTGTTTATTTATTTATCTTCTCCTGCCGCCTCTTTCCTCGCAGTTCGTCCATGGCGAAGCATCCATCCCCTCAGATCTGCGATCGTCGAAGGTATGCGTGGTAGATCTTCCATGCGTTCCAGTGACTCATTTTCGATTCCAAGTGTTGTATCTGTTCCTCATTTTATCGGTTCGAATTTTTCTTTTGTTCTCCCGATTGTCAGTCTGTTTCATGTGACTGCGATTCGGTGTGGTTTCTCGTTTATTTCTTGTTTGAGTCATTCGAATTAACCTATTTAGATCTGTTTTCGAATCATGGTTTTCAATCTTTTTCTCTGATTTGTTGCTTCTACTACGAGATTTACCTTTTGTTCTTCCGATTCTGAATTTCTTTGGTGATTGCGACTCTTTGTACATCCGGTGAATCATTCACTTCGATCTGCGATCTTACGAACCATCCTCGGGATATCTTCCATTCGAATGTGTTGCAGGTTATGTAAATTTTGTTTTCCGTTTACGTTGTTGAAGTTTTTCTTCATATGTTGGTTTATATGATCTTGCCCTTTTGGTCTTCTAATTGTAAATCTCCTTGGCTTGATTGCGGTTCCTCGTTGTTTTTTAGTTAAAACATTCGGTTCGATATGTTTACATCTCTGTTTCACGTTGAGATGCCATTGATAAATTATTTTAGCAGTAGGGGTTTTCTTGTCTCACTACTTCATGTTTAAATCCAATTAAGTGCCAATCTTCGAGTTCATTCCTTCAATGTATTCCAACTTTTTCCAGTTATTTTCATTTCTGTTTTGTTTGATTTGTATGCCAATGAATCAGCGGAGCAAAATGCCTTTAGTTTTTGATTTATATCGATCTGTTGATCTTCTTTCCATCATTACTGCTGTTAAGGTACTTACGTCCCTCTTCCGGCTTATTTCTCTTGTATATATACATGCCTTTGCAAATAACACAGAAGAAAATAATGCATTAACAAGCATATATACACGTTTTAGGTAGTCATTGATAGTCAATGTGATTACGCAACGAAAGCCCATGATCTGAACTTCATTTAGCTACTTTTTGGAACTTCAGTTTATTATAATGTTATCTGTGCTGAAGCAATATATTTGCTGTGATGCCATGTCCTATGCAATTTGGAGAATAGTAGTAAAATGTATACTATGTGTTTGCATAGCCCATTTAATTGGTTGCTTAGACTATCATGAAATTGTTCGTAACATTGTAGAGTGATCATTTATATCTGTTTGTCTCTCGCCAGTTTTTTCTCTTCTCTATGCTGTTCATTCCTAATTTCTAAGCTCACAATCTTGTTGGTCTTGTTTAGTAGTTTAACATATTTACATCTTTTTTATTTATTTATTTTTTTGACTTGTTCATTTTATTTGTTGCTTAGATTATCATCGAAATTATGGAATGATCATTTACGCATCTGTTTATCATTTTCTTGTTTGTGTTTTTCTCCTCTAAACCATCCAATATTTGTTTCTAAACATGATTATTACTACGCAAATTGATTACTTTAAGTCAACAATTACCAGAGTTCCAACTATTTAGTTTGAAATCAGGGTTTCTAAATTTTAGATTCTACATTTGAAATTATTTTAAGAAGATTTTCTTTTGAACCATGCTTGAGTCGACCGGACCACACCGCCTCCACATCTTTAATGGTCTCGCAGCCTCCCTCGTTTGCCTCCATCCGCGAAGCTGATGATACTACCCTCTCCACTTTCTGGACCACCGTTGCTATCCTTTACCCATTGTTTGTTAATCTAAAAAAGCGTACGTGGTGATTTTGTTTCCATCTTATTGCTGCTTGTTTTTGCCCCCATTAACATCTCGCGCCTGGTTCCACTAAGTTTTCATGAAAAGAATTTTCCATTTTAGTATTCGAGAGGGCCTTTAGTAGAATTTTGTTCGTCTTGACATAATATTTTGGTGGTTCAGCGTTTCAGTGTTATCTTTGAGATGTGCACGCCATGTTGATCCTTGTAAAACAAATTGTTGCTCATGGCAGTGTTGCCCCACGTCTGTTCCTTGTAGCTGTATATCTGATTTAAAATTTTACAATCTTTAGATTTGATTAGGTGACTATTGAATGATTTGCACGCATTTCTGCTAAAAAAAGTACATTTAGGCGAGTGTTAAAGATTTGTGAAAAATCCAATTTATCAGCCAATATAATATCCCAGGTCATTATATATTTAATATGGAAAACTTGTTATGAACTTAATTCGTCTTGGTATAATAGTTTGGTGGTTCAGTATAGTGTTATGTTTGAGATGTACATGATCCTTGTAAAACAAATTATTGCTGATCGAAGTGTTGCCCCACGTCTGTTCCTGGTAATTGTATATCTGATTAAAACTTTAGAATCGGTCGATTTAATCGGGTGATTATTGACTGGTTTTCACGCTTTTCGGCTGGGAAGGCATATTTGCGGTCAGTTTGGCGGTCAATATAAAATTCCAGATGATTACGTATTACAACGGTATTAAATTTATTTTCCATATTTATCAAAAATGGTCTATAAGCAACCCAATAAAGCTTATTGAAACACAGCTCAATTATTAAAAAAAACCCAATAAAGTATCCCCATTATGCCCCAACTTATTACCTAATACAGCCCATGCTGGTACAACCAGTTCCAAATTTACGCTCAATGCAGCTCAACTCACTAAAAAGTGAAGCCTTTAACCAATTTAAGTCATTTACAATCGTTTGAAATCATTTTTATTCAACCTAAGGGTGTGTTTGGTTTAGAATTTTTTATTTTTTTTTTCTGATTTAATTTTAAAAAATAGAAAATATGTTTGATATGAATATATTATTTTTTATTTTTTAAGAAAAATTAAAAAATATGTTTGATTTATTAATATAAAAAATTATAAATAAAATAGATTTTTTAATAAAAATATCATATTAAAAAGAAAAAAGAAAATTCATATAAGAGGTCAAATTTGTTTTTTTAATACAGTATTATATAATTTCAAATGTATTGTGAAATCAAATTAATTAATTTAATAAATTTTAATTTAAATATTTATAAATTTAAAAAATAATTTATTTTAAATTTTAAAAAATAAAATTAATGAATTGTATTTATTAATTTAATGAATTATTTTATTAATATATATATATTTAAATTTTAAAAGCTAAAATTAAAAATATATTTATTAATTTAATGAATTATTTTATTAAAATAATTATTTTTAATGAATTATTTTATTAAAATAAAATTATCAAAATATATTTATTATTTCAATAAATTATTTTATTAAAATAAATATAAAGTTATTTTAAATTTAAAAAATAAAATTAAAGAATTATATTTATTAATTTAATGAATAAAATAATTATTTTATTAATATATATAAATTTATTTTAAATTTTTAAAAAATTAAAAAATTATATTTATTAATTTAATGAATTATTTTATTAAAATAATTAATTAAAATAAAATTATCCAATTATTTTTATTAATTTAACTAATTATTTTATTAAAATAATTATTTATTAAAATAAATATAAATTTTTTAAAATTTAAAAAATAAAATTAAGGAATTATATTTATTAATTTAATGAATTATTTTATTGAAATAATTATTTTAATAAATTATTTTATTAAAAAAATATATATTTATTTTAAATTTTAAAAGATAAAATTAAAAAAATTATATTTATTAATTTAATAAATTATTTTATTAAAATAATCCTAGAGTAAGTGTGCGATAGTATTTTATTTTTTATTTTTTATTTTTTAATTATAGTTTTCATTTTTTATAGAAAATGATATTTTATTATTTTTTATTTTTTTAAAAATAATTTTTTATTTTTTAAAAAATGAGATTGAAAAACACAAAGTAAACAGTAATTTTTAGAAAATAAGAAAATGATCAAATCAAACGCTCTAAGATACTCTACGAGACTAAAGGCTGCCTAACTCTGACCCAAGTTAAGCTCTTAGAGGTTCAGTTCAGCAAAAGCGAAGCCTAATGGGTCTTATTTGTCCACCTCTATAAATTCGAGCATCGTTAGGCCCAATTCTAGCCCATTGCGTGCCGCTTATTGAATATGAGCCCGTGAAAGGCCTAATTTGGTATCAGTGAATCTCAGAGTCAAGTCCATTACGGCCCAACTCAGTTAGAATAAATGACTCTCTGCCGCCGATTAAGTGCTGCAAAAGCCTATGTGTCCCAACATATGACGCAACTCAGTAACCTAAGTCTTTCTCCTAATGAGAACCTGACCATGAAATCAATTAGTCATAATGAAATAAAATTAGTTCAACTTTCAATGTGGCACTTTAACTTAAATGCTCCTTGTTATTCAAAAGAAACTACATGATGTACCACGAGCACCTCCATATTCTAACTCTTAAGCCAATATAATTTTTGGAAAATGCCTACCAAACAATAATAAACATCAAGTTTTAGAAAAACACAATTTCAAGTTTCAATTCTAAACTAATTTTCATAGTCCAAATACAGAATGAACAGAAAAGTTTGGTGCAACTTACCCCATAATAGTATCTAGCATGCATAACAACTCGGGGTAGGAATACGTGCAACCATATGACCAAGCTTCTCATCCATAACTTGCACAGTGACTTCAAAGGATAGTTACAGATATAGACAACAATAAGTAGTCGGCAACTATGCAAAAGGATAAAGTTATGATGACAAACTATAAATTGATACCTGGCTACGCCTCTCTTTTGCTCATGATGGAATGTGCAAAGGCACAAGGATCAAAACTTAAACTCGCATCACCTTCTAAAAAAATATGAACGACAAAATTTTACAAGCAAAAGCCATTCAGGTGCTCAAACGATGAATTTGCAAAAATAAATTTAAATTACTGCGGCACATTCTATAGAATCTAATAGAAACCTAATTATGAGATGGAGTTTTATCCTTTCCTTTCTTCTTCCTATTCTCTTTAATAATTATATTGTTGTCCCAAGATTTTAAACTAATGATGAAGGTGGTTAACCTCGTAGTGAAAGAGTGAAACGATCTTGCTTTCTTCAACAGTGGCGATCACTAGTGAGAGCCTTCGCCTAGAATGGTAACCAAACAATGACACCGCTGTGGCCGATCTGCAGTGGGTTCGTCAAAAAGAGTGAATAAATATGTAAATCGGAAGACAAATAAATACATACAGAAGAAAAATTAGGAGAATACATCTTCGAAGTAGCCATCTGGAACACCTTCGACCAGATCGTAGATTTGGACTAAGCACCCCGCGCCATGACCGATCTTGGTCCTTGAGTTAAGCTGCTAAAGAAGAAATCAGGAAAAAAAAGGAAGTAACAAATGAAATGATATGATGAAATGATGTATGTGTTATAATTTCGCTTAATGGTAAGATGATGATTTTTTATAATAATTTAAAATTCTAAAATTGTACAAAATATAAAAAATCATACATACTATTTTAGTTTTGTAAATACACTCTTGCTAATTACTTTAAATCATAATATATACTATTTGTCAATTATTATCTCAAATATATTTTTATATCAAACGAGCCTACACAAACTATTAAAATATTTAATGACAATACCATGACATAATAAATAAAATTATACTGAAAGAGCATATAAGTCCGGATTATTGTAGAAAAAACCAAACAAACTAAACACGGCGTAACATTCAGATTCGCAAATATATTCTAAAAGCAACAGGTATATAAGCTTAAGAGAGAACATCTGATATGATACATGATCCTATTTTAGCGGTATGAAAAGAATAATCAAATAAACATATTAAATATGTTTTAAAATGTCATGCCCATATATATTTAAAGTTACTCTTAAAATTAAAGCTAAAACTATATAAAAGTAGGACGAAATGAAAATAGATCAAATCATGATATAGTAGATAAACCTACCAACATATGATGGGAAATCAGTGAGAAGCAAATAGAATAGGCAACTTTTTTGAGCAGTTACTTCCCTAGTTAATCATACTCACAGAGGAAAGTAATGGAGGCGGGAAGGCGGAACTCGTGGACTTCCGGTCTGATTCAGACTCATGAACCGCTCCACCGGATCGAGATGTTATTGGGCCGACTCAAACCAGTGGTGGCCATCACCCGCACCGCTATCCTTTGCGAGGGCACTCGTGTGGATCTCGCTAGGAAATGGTTGTTCGGCCAAGCTGAGGCGGCGAAGGCGTTCTCCAGGCGGAGGCATTCCACCTCGTCGGTGGCATCGCGGAGGAGAGAAGTAATGGAGGCGCTGGTTGATTGCCAATGGAGATCTCAGAGAAAGGAAGAGAGACACGGATCCAGAAGCAGGTAGAAGGGTAGCAGGGAGAAGTGAAAAGAGTATTCTGAAGGTATAGAGGACGGGTAGGAGAGATTACCATCACAGTAATCTCTTATCCGTCCTCCATACCTTCAGAATACTCCTTCCACTTCTCCCTTCTGCTAGCTGCTTCTCGGTCCGTGTCTCTCTTCCTTTCTCAGATCAACCAGCGAGTTTCGCTTCTACATGATCGAGCGCTAGCTACGAGGCCAAGAACAAATTACTAAGATCTGAAGCAAACGAAGTGGATCTGAAAATAAAGATGAAAAAAGAAGATTGAGAGAAAGATCGTATCACCGAGAGCTCGAATCCTGACGGAGTAGAAGCTGGAAGCAGAGGCGTCCTCGCCTTCTCTTGGAGCAAAGGCTCCGATAAGGAGGTTCAAGTAGCGGACTGAGTATTTATAAATTGAGAGGGATGGTGAGCGAGTGTGGATGATGTGGCGAGTGCGGACGCTGAGGAGACCAAGGTAGACCTAACAACGGAACTTCCCATCCGTCTCATTCCATACCAAAATTGGCAAAACCGTCAGTTAACGCGTAGTAACGGAACCAGATATTATCTCTCTATTTCACTCACCTCAAAATCAAATTTTGAAAATTTATATCTTTTTTTAGAAAACCTAAACCGATTGGGTAATGATTCAGTGCATAACGTATACATACTCAATAATCCATCAGAAAGCTTTTATTTATAAAGTAAAAAAACTAAAAACTAAATAAATATTATTGTTTATCATAATTTTTTTCTTTTTCATAAATTTGCAGATATAAAATAAAAAACATAAAAAAACTCAAAAAGTCCTGGGAAAAAAAAAAATCCAAAATACTGAAACCAAACTGGCATAGTAATTTGGAACTAGAGGTTTGTGTGTGTGTGTGTATATACATATATAGGGGGGTCGAATTTTTATTAAAATCTGACAATAAAGGAATTGAAACTTGTTGTCAATAAGTTTGTCCAAAATAAACCAATTCATTTGTCCAATAATAATAACAGTATAAAAAGACAAGCAGATCATTTTCAAAGGACAATTCATTAGAAACAGGGGCACAATAAATACAATTATAAGTTACCCCCCTTCCCTCACATGTTAACTCAACAATCCTTAAAACATTTTCAAGGTGATCGGGGCTTAATTCTTAGAACAAGCCCTAGTATTGTTTTAACCCGACTAAGTTAACTGTCATAGACACACCCATGAATCCTAATTGATTCCATTTTGTTGGGGTGAAATTACAACCCTAATCGATTAACCTTTGCCATGCCATGCAAAACATAGGCGATGATGGATCCTAAAACACAAACCTGATGAAAAGAAAGTAAACAGCAAACACCAAAACCAATAACTAGAACTTTAAAGTTTTCGTCGTCTTTGCAAGTAGAGATTCCCAAAGCGACGAATCCACCAAGGTACTGTCTCGCCAAAGCCCGTGCACTGGCCCCCACTTTCGTCGCTGCTAAACAGAGTCTGGTCCAAGCAGTCAAGTGCCGCTCCGCATGCTGCATTGTAGGACTGGCATGCAGAATGGCACACCCGAAGCCTATTATCTCCATCCTTATCGCAACGTTGGATTGAAATCTATGACACAAAATGAGTAAAGATTGGAACCGGTTGCACTCGAGGCGGGTAAAGTGATGTCAAATCAATGAATCGAACAAACAACTCATAAATGCACAATGTAAGGCCCAACTGAAATCCAAAAATCTAACAAAAGTTATGAGAACAACACAAATAGAAGAGTTTTGAAGCAATACTTGATAAAAGCTAGGGAATCCATGTAAGAACTTGCTAAACTTCACGTAAGGTTATAAACAACCAATATACGATTGAAAGAAATAAGAAAATAGTTAGGCACAAAAAAACATACCCAGCAGGCGAGCCGCTTGGCTGCTGCAGCACAGTAGCTGCTGTCAAGGATGCTAAAGAGTGAGTGACTGCTGGGCATCAAGCGGTTGTAGTTTGGCATTACCACGGCAGCTTCAAGCTGCTGCAGTATGCTCAGCTCAGTTGGTGCACAGTGTTGCCCAAATACATCCCGAACTAGTACCTCACCGCAGAGAGAGAGGCTAGGCAGCAACAATGAGCTATTCTGGCAAGTATAGCCAGCGTAATCAGAGCAGCGGAATTCGCACACACCATTGTCGCATACTCCTCCATGCCGACTGCACTGCTCATCACATACAGCTGCAAAATTCAAATCAGCAATTTAGCAAATCGTTTTGTTTGACAAGATGGCATTACATTACTAACGTGCAGGAATAGAAAATTTGATGCACATTGGAAGTGAATATGAAAAGGGGATTCCGTAAAGTACCAGTAGAGCAGTCGATGCCAGTCTGACCATTGTCGCATTCACAGATCCCATTTGGATGGCAAGTACCATGTCCACTACAGTTTCCTGGACATGATCCTGTGGAAAAACAACATTCCTCGAGTAATTGCTAAAAAGAAACATTTCCTTACTACAAATCCAAGCCCTAAGTATTTGGCAAACATTATGTTGCTGATGAAGGCTAAATGTAGTAAAGACACCACAAATAGATTAAAAATTATTGAGGCGCTAATCGTGTTAACTCACTTTCGCTGCAATTCTCGCCATGAAAACCAAGAAAGCAATGGCACTGCCCATTAATGCAATCACCATTAAAACTACAGTAACCAGGGCATTGGCTGTTTACAGACATAGGTATGCTGCTGCACAACTCATGAAACGGTGGGCATATCAACTCACCTGCAACATCAAGCACTTATATGAGAGGAAGGTCTGCATAGATCTCATATTAAATGTTTTTTAAATGACCAAGAACTTGCCACTGAATCCTTGGAACTGAACAGGACCACCAGCCTGTAGGCATGCCTTCCAAATACCATCCACAGCAACCTACATAATATATATAAGATAAAATTAAGATCTAATCTACAACAGATTGCTAAAAGCCATCTATAAGCGAAGTCCACAAATTAGATTGCATTTATTGCACGAAGATGTAAAAGAGGGATATGAGAAGGAAAGAAATACAAGATTGCATCACTAAAGCTGATTTTACAATGAAATATCATCAGAGAAAGAAAATGATACAAAATTATTTGTCAAAATAAAAACTGAATCTGCTAAAGAGAATAACAATGCTATCTTGCTAATATTCATGAAATCCAACAAAATGATTTAACATGAATGCCAATTACCTCTAGTGTGTTATTTGCACATCTATGTTGATAACAACCATTTCCCTGAGTCATAGATCCCCTAACAAAGCCTGTGCGCACCAATGATGAAGCCATGCACCTTACCAAACAATTAGCATGTTAGAATAAGATCAAGAGAACATAGATTTTAGCCTAAGTATGTCTTCAAATTGCTTCATGTATGGGTTTCATTTGTTCCACAAACCCTGCTATTATTCTATTGAAGTTATTGCTAAATTTTAGTCTCACCTTGAGTTACTTCCTCGAACCTCGCCCAACATTCTATCAGGAGCACGTGCACTACTAGTGTCTGTGCAAGAACCATCAGAATAGGCAACAAAATATGTGCAATAGTCTGCCAATGATGATTGCCCACCTGAATATGTGTAAATATTACAGAGTCATAGACTATAAGAAATTTAATCAGATAAACTCATCTATACACCATATGAAGGTAACAAATAATGATTCCAGTTGTGATCATACACTATAGATTATGAACCTGGGTGCAGTAAAGCAAATCGTGCTCAAGGATAAACAATTATAGTTCATTCAATATATATATATATATATTTAAAAAGGAATCTATTAAAAAAATGAAGAAGGAAATCCATTTCAGGCTAGAGAAGATAAATGGTGCATTTGCCTATTTTTATCTTTGAACCCTTCATCAATCATTCCTTGTTGTTGTATTTAAAGTCCCTTCCTTCATTCAATATATATATATATATATATATATATATTTTTAAAAAGGAATCTATTAAAAAAATGAAGAAGGAAATCCATTTCAGGCTAGAGAAGATAAATGGTTCATTTGCCTATTTTTATCTTTGAACCCTTCATCAATCATTCCTTATTGTTGTATTTAAAGTCCCTTCCCTATTCTAAATATTACACAACCTGGTCTCGTCACTTTGCCTACCTAGAATAACTCAGCTTCTACAATTCTTATGGTTATTCCTCTAACGCTGGAATACACCACAAGTTCTGCGAATTGAAGGTGGTCAACATGCCAAAACCAACTTTCTACATCAAATCATTGAGCTGATCATTGTTCACAAAGCTTAAAAATTGACCTAGAAAAACAGAAGGTAGATAGAAATTGCTGCAGGTTTTGCAATATGGAATAGCTAATGCGAAAGCGCCATGTCAAAATGGAAGACCTTGGAACAACAAGCATGACAACAATGATAGTGGTATAGAACCCAGATAAAGACAAATATTGTCACGGCGAAATGTGTAGACTTAAAGAGAAGTTATATTCTGGCAATGAAATGAAAGATACAAAGAGGCTGTGCTTTCAACTTTAAAGATCAGACACTAATTAGAATCCAAGCTTACCTTTATTAGCTTGTGGAAAATATTGAGCCCATTTGGGCAAATCTCCATTATAACTTACAATAGGACAATATCCTTCAGCCTCCCTGTTGTATGTACAGCCAGACAATTGAGTCGTGTTGCATTGGTATGCCCCCTTCCAATGATTGCAAGGAGACGTAACAAACTCAGTTCCTTGATTCCTACCCCAATCAAGGCGCTCAGCCATGCTATAATTAGCCTGGTACCATCCACTATCCTCTAATAAAGCCAAGGTCATTTCTGAAACCACAGATCTTGTATCGACGGATCCCGTCATAATTTCATTCATCAAAAGTCTTTTCTCCCAATGAGAACCTGATCATGAAACACACATCAGTTAGTCATAATGGAAAGAAAATTAGTTGAACTTTCAATATGGCACTTTAACTAAATGTTTTTTTTATTCAAAAGAAACTACCTGATGTACCACGACCACCTCCATCTTCTAACTCTAAGCCAGTAAAATTTTCAGAAAATGCCTACCAAACAATAATAAGCATCAAGCCAATAAAAATCACATTCTCAAGTTTCAATGCTAAACTAATTATCATAGTCCAAATACATAATGAATATAACAGTTTGGTGCAACTTACCCCATAATGGTATCTAGCATGCATAACAACTCGGGGCAGGACAATACGTGTAACCGCACGACCAAGCTTCTCATCCATAACTTGCACAGTGACCTGAAAGGATGATTACAGACAGACAAAAAAAAATAGCCAGAAGCTATGTATAAGGTAACAAGAGGATTAAGTTGTGATGGCAAACTGCAAGTTGATACCTGGCTACGTCTTCTCTTTCGCTCATCATGGAAATGTGCAAAGGCATGAGGGTCAAAACCTAAAACATGCATCACCTTTGAAGAAAAATGTCCATCAGTTGCCACCAAGCATAATGAAAGAAGTCAGTAATAGAAGTAGCAGAATTATAGAGCATTTACTAACCTCGTGTATCAATGTGGCTGAAAGCAATGTTTCAGCCTCAGCTGTTAAATGACGAGGAGCGACATTCACATGACCTACAAATCATTGAAGGATACTTTTAATTGGTATATATGGCAGCAATAGCAATAAACTTTCATTAACTTCCAGCAAATATGGTAGAAAAAAGCACCAGCAATAGCACGCCCCCATTGATCTCGCTCACATGCCACTGCCCATGCAAGAGTGTTGCCAGTTGTGGGTCTCGTTGTTACCAAGAGAACTAGGTCTGTGTCAGCAACACCATCTGCATGGCGTAGAGAAATTATAGCAAAAAATAAAAGATTTGAGTACTGAAGTAACAATCTCTAGAGAAATTATATAGAAAAAGATAAAATATTTGAGTACTGGAATAACAATCTCTAGAGAAATTATATAGAAAAAGATAAAATATTTGAGTACTGGAATAACAATCTATAGAGAAATTATATAGCAAAAAACAAAAGATTTGAATACTGGAGTAACAATCTATAGCAGAGCCAAAAACAATCCAGAAATGAGGGTACCTTCAACATATTCATGTGGAAGTTGCACACCGCCATCCTGCCCACATGCAGAATATCCACTTAATCTCAAGTTCCCCTTAACAGGTTCGACTGCTAAAGCTCTTCTGAACCACTCTGCTGTTTGGCCTAACGCCTGATCAGCATTTATAAAAGAAAAAAAATTGAAAATTATGAATGGAAAAGGAATAGAAAAAGCATGGTGGAGACAGTAAACATTAGAACAAAGAAGTAAGTAATTCACCCTATCAAACTTAACAACAGACAAAGATCTAGGCATCTTAAATGAGTACAAACAACATACCAATGATGTGCATTTTGTTTAATACAGACTACGAACCAATATGCTATATTCATACCTTCTTAAGACGTTGCTTCTTATCTTCCCCTGAAATATCTTCCAATGTGCAGTTGTACCAACAATCTGCAGATACTGGCCTATCTCCATTAGGGGTGCACACAGAGCTTCTTGGAACTGATGTTGCAGAAGGTTCACCAAGCTGAAATAACAGCAAGACCAGAGAATGGTTCATGCTTATAAAAATACAGGAACTCATTGTCCATAATTTGAGCAATTTATTTTACATTAACAGATTACCTTCACAAGATCTCCAACATTTAAGCAATCCCTATCATAAGAATGACCCACAGCATCATAATTTAAATATATCCTGATAGGCTGTTTTGAATCCTTTTGTAATGTAGGTGTTTTAGACGCCTGAAGCAAAGCTCTTCTGCCACTATGTTGTGATCTTGAGAAACTATGTTCATGGTAAACTTGTGGAGTGACTGAGTACTCTTTTCGACCAGGGCGGCGCCTCTGATGGAGTATCTCATCATGGATGCATGAGTGCATGAGATAAGCATCTCCCTCCACAATTTCCAAATTTTGCCGAAGATATGAATAATTATTATGGGATTCTGCACTAGTTCCTCCAAAACTCACCAGAAGCAAAAATATCTAGAAAGAACAAAAGAAACCAAAATTTTAAATTTTTACTGAATTCTGCTAAGAGTTTCGTTAAACCACAACATCAAAAAGTGACAACATTGCATCATGAAATAGCAACCAATGATGAAATTAAAGAGACAAAAGTACCGTGCTCTGAGTAAAACTCAGTATAATGGCATTGCCTGCACTAGATCGGCATAACGTCATTTTGCTTGCGCTTCACAATTTTAGGGTAATCTAGGACAACATGGAAGAGAGTAAGATATTAAGCTCCCCTCGCCACAAGAGGTTCTAGGAAGTCCAAGAAGACGGCCTCCACCCTCTCAATCCTCAAATGAGTTGAAATTACTCTACAATGAGATCTATCCATAAAAACAGTAAACCCTAAACCACCAGCAGCTCTCACCATGCTTCCCAATCCCCTAAAAATTACGATCACGAACACACACCCACACACAAGTCAAAATGCTACAGAAACCCAAAATCCTTCCAACTTCACAGCTTGTACAGTAAATCTTCGCACCCGCAACAACAAAAACCCTGAAAAATAAAAATAATAAATAAATAAACATTCTACCTCAAGAGAGACCACCGAAATAAGAACCGGCAAGGAAAATGCGATTCGCGACGACCCCCAAAGAGGAAGTGACGTCTTCACCCCCATCTATCGCGCTCCAAAACGAGATTCCTTATCTTGTTCCATTCGCCCCTCTAGGGGATGATGGTCCCGACACCGAGAGAGGTTTGGCTCTTTCTGCCCAATCTGGCCTAAAGGAGCTAGCTCGCTCCCCTCCTCGCCTCCTTGTCAAGTGCAGACGCCAGCCGAAGCAAGAGATCTCGCATTCAGTGGCCAACACCAACAGATCCAGGAGCCACCTGGGTAGGCGACACGTCGGGGAGGCGATGGAGACCGGAGCCGGAAGCAGGGAGAGGCGAGAAGTCTAATGCGAAACGAGAGAGAAAGAGGAAGAAAGAGAAGGTCGCCGCTGCACTGATTTTTTTTCTTAAAAGAACGGAGCAACTTTTATTTTATTTAATAAAAAATCATAAAAAATAAAATTAATTTACGTTGTGAAAGCCACTACACCAGACGGATATTACGAAAGTACCATTCATCATGGGATAGGGATAATTGGTTATGGACATCAGAATATTTCATTTTGACCCCTGTAAGTTATTATTTAACCATTTTATCTAAAATCTATTTCGTTTGAGGACATCAAATCGTATGTGTATATATATTTTTTTATCCTATGGATGAATAGAGAGAAGGTAGCCCATTATTAGAATTAATCGAATAGATGATTTAGATATCACGATTACAAAATAAAAAACAACTATTTTAATATATAAAAAATGTAAGATATTGAGTATGTTTTCATCAAATGATTATGATTTGCTTGAGGTAGAATTTTCTGAAAAACAAATTAATTAATAATGTATTCTTTGACGTTGTAGATTGAGGTAGTTGAGCAAACTTGATGATCAAATTTTGTAATCAAACAATTCAAATGATTTCTCTTTTTTTTTTTAAGTTCGAAGGGTAAATTAAGTCAGAATTATTGGGGGTTGGAAATGTCAAAATATTATTATTTGTTTAACGAGCCTTAATTATTAAAAATGTTCATAATTCGGTAGTGGGTGGGTCGTTCAACGGTCAAACAAACGATCACTGTTATTAATATATCATCAACTGCTACATTTAATTATGCTTTGTCAAAAGCGGTTCATCAAGTTCAAAGAGAGAGATTAATTTTCAAAAGTGCACTGTATTATTATTAAAAAAAATTGTGTCTTCTAATAACATCTTCATTATTTTTAATCTTGAAAATGAATAACAATCAACTGTCACTTGTCACCTGAATCTGTTACTCGCCACCATGGCCAACTGAGTCTGATACTTGTCACCTCCACTCCCCTCATTACCGATTGCTCATTGCCAACAAAAAGTGTTGTCGTTGTAAGAAATTGAATCATCGCTAACTTTAACCATTTTTTTGTTTTGTTTTGTTTTGTTTTGTTGATAATTCAGGTATATGGAGTTTGAATCATCGCAAACTTAGACCACCATAAGTTGTCTATCATCATCTATCACTTGTTGCCTAATGAAGGGAGCTGTTGATGACACCAAATCTTTTATGTCTCTGTCCCTTCCACCGTCACTCTCGTCGACATAAATAATAATAACAATTTTTTCTACAAACATCTTAAAATTTAAAATACTTTTTTATGACTATCTTACACAAAATAGAAAGGACCTCGTACACATTCTTAAATGGTAAAGAGTCCACAGCACAGACAAAGTTCCTCTTGTAAATAAATGCAAAGTTTGAGGGCAAACCTGTACCTTTTCCCTAAAAAATGAGATCCTTGAAAAACAATAATAAAAATGGTAATAATAGAATAAACAGCCCAAGTTCTAAAATCTTGCAGAGAAAGGATCCTTGTTTGAGTGGTACAAGGAATTGAGGGGACACCTTGAGATGGTGGGCAAGGTTTGATATTTGCCATAATCCCAAACCTCCCAACATAATCAACACAATTAGTTTTTCTTTAACCCAAAAAAATCATTATCATTTTTTTCAAAAAACAAAAAGAACAAGTTTCCTAAACAATGCAAGATTAGTTGGAGAACAGGTCATGGTGTTGAAATAAAAAAAAAGGGAAAAGCTAACTAATCGTTTATTTTATAACAGGCATGTCTCATGACTCGAGAAATGTGCTGGAATATTAAAGCCTGATTAATTATAATTATTACGTAGTAATAGCAATTGGGGCAAAGTTTGTCCTAGTGTGGTCCTATGGATGAAATTTTATAATAAAAAAAATATAAACAAATTAGGCAAGAAACTAGTTTCGTCAGCCTCTTATCGAAATGTTGTTATTATTTAAATCAATCATATACTAAATCATATAATTAGCATCAATCTTGTTGAAATACAGTGGCTTTGCTTAATGGCAGAGAGACTAAGACCCAACTTGTTGCTTGATATCCCATAGTTTATCCTTCTTAAACTTAATTAAATAAGCAAGAAACTCCCGCTAATTTAAATGTCATATCGATGACCCAGAAGAAGAACAATGTGCACACAGGCACATGTGTAGCATTAGAACGGAGCCAAGAGATGGCACGTGACAGAAGGACATTAGCAAGCCTACAAAGTGTTGGATGTTTTGCCTAGCTCAGGATATTACTAAACTTACGACGATTACATTCCTCACACCGCCAAGACACAATCAGATTTGGCCTCACTAAACAATGAAACATGTTACAAACAGAGAACATAAAAGAAGACAGCACGCGTTTGACTATATGAAAGACTCGTTAGAAATGGGCAGTAGAAGAAAGCAGCACTTGTTTGTGCAGTGACATTTGCTAAGGTTGGAAACTGTGTGTGTGCATTGAGAATTTCAGTTGCAATTTAGGCCTTCTCGTGTCGTGAAACGTTATTGAAAGTCACTACATTTAACTGCTAGGAAGTCACCTTTTGAGCTTGCTTTGTACCAGGCTGAGGAGGAAATCAGTGAATATGTGTTCATAACCAGACATTTTACTATAGCCTGCAAAGTTTGCACAATGGAACTAAGGATATAGTATTTGTTGAGGTCGCATCTGCAAGGAAATAATTCACTGACAAGAAGAAAAACAATAAAAAGGGAGAGTTAAGAAAATGTTGGATTATCAACTAATTGATACGGGCATTCCAAAGATGCTGCTGTTTTGTGGTTGTGGCAAAATATGGCGAAATAATGATAGAAATTATTTCAAACTCTATCGTTTTTGAGATACAAATTCTAGTTCGATGGTTATATTTAGACACCATAGACTTGAGAGGAACACCACATACAGACACCTTGATCCAACAGAAGGAACATAGAAAATGACAAGGAAAAGTGTAATATTCATCTTAACCACTAATCTAAAACATATATCCATCCATTATTTCATTCCAAATGGAAATACACAAAACACATATATAAATAAAAATTATCCAATATAAGTTCAGAGTTTCCCCTGAAATTAATGACTATACTTATTTAAACCGGAAGGAATAGAAAAATAATTATCATCCAATAGCTGCCTTGCCTATGGAAATACAAAACAAATAGTAAACACCACAGGACTAAAGGTTGTTCTAGATCTTTGTTCCAATAAAAGAGTCGCTCTAAAAATACCTACTGCTGTTGAACTAATTTATTTTCAATATATTCTGATTCTAATTTTCATTTCCACAAAAAACAAGGAAATTGAAAAGAAAATTTTACAAATATTTGTCAACTGTTGATGTCATTGCACAAAAAAGTTTTATTTTGCACAGAAGATGCTTGATTCTCACGAAAATAAGAAAACAGTGATCGTAACAAAGATGGAAATATAAAATCAAACAGTAAACCATTTTTTAACCACGCAAGGCCTAGATTTTCAAACTAACCATTTATAATACAAGCATATCATATTTGCTGATCTCTACAACTGAACCAGGAAAAGGAAAGACCAAACTACCGATGTTAAGAGAAAAACCAAAATAACAAGTAGGATATACTTACCAGGAAAATAATTGATATCAATGACATAAAACCGGCCTTTAGTTCCATGCTCTCTAATTATATCTATGTTGAATAATTGAAGACCCTACAGGCAATAATCACAAAGAGAAACTTAAACAAATCTACAAATTAATTGGATAATGCATACAAATAGCAAATCCTCTCACCAGTCTATGACGGAGCTCCCTACATAGGTTCTCAAGCAAAGGTCTTGGAGGAAGTTCTACAGAGCAGTAGTATAGAAACAAATCGTCTCCATCACATTGTACAACATACAATTAGTCAATTGAAAATTAATCACAGATGAATTGGTTGAATTAATCTTACCAGCAACACTGGGGTCCAATTCTGCATCATCTGCAGATGCTGCAGCACAAGAAACTCTTGGAAACTGAAAGACACCGGTGTTGTTTAATGGTTCACACTTATTAACATCAGGAAGGGAAAACCGACGAACGACCTTTATTGTCTCCCCAACAATATAGACCTTAAAGAGGACCCCACCTATGACAGTGGGAAAATAAGTTGAATGTATTGAAAATGGAAGCCTGGCAAATTGAGAGTCAAAAACAAATTACCATGGTTAACAAATTCTTGGAGAACCAAAGGAGGGTCAAGTTTTGACAAGGAAACTTCATCATAGGCAAGTGATAGTTCATGTGATTTTGCACTTCCATCGGCTACTAAAGGCTTGACAACTGCAAAAACAAACACAATAATAACACAATGAAGAAGATACAGCCATGCTCAAGTTAAAAAGTAGACATGCATGTTAGCAGTCCAAATGTTCCTAATTCACTACACATCACAAAAGGTTAAATTGTCCTAAGTCAAATTTGCATGGATGGACAACAATTGCTAAAAAAAAAGAGCTGCATCATTTTGAAGTCATAGCCTTTTCCCCTCAGATATACTGTGGTAATAATCAGGACAACACTGGTCGACATTGAATTTGATTTATCCAACATGCAGCATGGTTTTCTAGAGTATTAGAGACATGCACTGAGAGTGAAGTCACCCAAGGATGGCAAAAAGATTGTACAAGATGAAATTTATGGTTATTTTTTTCATTCCAGGGGCTAAATTGTCTTAAGGTCAATGGCATGAAGCCCACTGTTAAATCAAAGTTTTCATTCATTTGATACCTACAGCATCCAAGTCAATTTTCTAACCTTAAACATAGAATATGCTTACATCAGAAGTAGACAATCAGAGACTGACATCGAACATCTAATAAAGCAAATTTTAACTTCCAATTAAACTAAGGAGACAGTGTTTCTTCTTGCACTAGATATAAGGTCACAATGCCTTCTATATACAGTCCTATCCATCTAATCACGGCTAAGAGAAATACCCATTTTTAAGAAAATAGTTCAAATGCTATTTTATGGTGTCAATTCTTCATTTTGACTCATGTTTATGAGATATATGCCACATTGCTAACCCATGCTGGTTTTTATAACAATACAACACTAGATGGGATAAAGTGAAATTGCTATTGAACATCTAGGAATCCCATTCCTTCCTTCCAACATCAGTTGCAAACATTTTTCTGCATAAAGGATCATTGCTAAGATAGTGAAAAAAGGTACCAGAGAGTTTACCTAATGGCAGACTTAGACCAGCCTTGTTAACAGCACCTGGAATTGACGAAGGATCTTTTGTGATGATAAGTTGCCTAGGAATGCCAACTTTGCCTGCAATTATTATTCAAACAAGATATGATTATAGTTCTATCATTTTGAGTCTTCACAATTGGAAGATTGTTGTAGACATGAGAATACTTCATGGTGGATAATGGGCAATAATTTCAAGAAGATGGTAAGCAAACCAGAGTATAGAGAATTAAATAAATGACTGAACAGCTAATGAACAGAAATGTCTTGGAGCAGAGTATAACTCTTTCAAATTACTCTCATGAGGGATATGGAATATGGAAAGTTATTAATTTGATCCAAAATAATATATTTGTGACCATGCAACCCAGTTTTAGCATGATGCATAGCAGAATTACCATAGCAGTCTGACATATTCAGATCAGCCACATCCTGGAGCATCGATTGGCGATTACGCAAATGTTTTATTGCAGCTGGTGGATCAAGTACAGTAACTTCTGGATGTTTTTCCCAGTAATCCTTCAAAGATTAATAGAATCAAGAAGTAAAAATATATAAATTTTTGACACCACAAATTCGAAAGATGAAAGTTGACAATTATTCTCAAAGAGAGAAGATGCATAACACAATCGCCAAGGGTGTTTTCAGGGGAGTCAATCACCAAGTGCGTAGGACACAAATTATGAAAACTTCAGCAATTAAAATTGGGACATAGACAAAAACTCAATGGGAGCATTTTTCTCCACCAACAGCAACAATTTATTATAGTTGTAAATGTAAAATATTCAAGTAAGTAAATTTCTGTGAAAGGTTCAGGTCAATATGTTTGGGATACAAGACCGAAACTCTGCAAAAGAGAAATGTACAAGTTAGACAAAACAATTTTGAATCATTGCATACCAAAACTAGAGTATAATTGGGGGTATTGCTACTTGTATCAGATGGATCTTAGCCATGGAGCCATCTGTATACCAGAACTACAAGAGTAAAGACACTAAAAAGATGTGCTTTCCAAAACTATTGCCACAAAGGTCAGATCCTAGTTCAATAATTAGATTCTAGATGCACCACAAATTAGGTCACCTACAAATCAAATGAGGATATAGTTTTTATGAAGTACAATTTCCTAGTGTAACATCCACCACCAACCTCACAATCATTAATCAGATGGAGAGAAAAAATTTTGTAAGTAATTCGAGAGATGGGCAAACCTTTTAGGTTTACCATTCAGCAATACTTCAATTTTGATGAATAAATTGAGTTCTAGCATGATGCAGAAGCTATGTACCCTTCTGAATAGCTGAATTGATCAAGCGATAGTATATTGATTACTGATCATAGTGAAGCTCTGAAACTTTAGAAGGTGACTACTAACCTCTAGGATTTGTTGCCACTCTTTTCCAGTCAACTGCACAAATATTAAAAACAGAAGATTATCAGTTCCAGTTCCACCATGTGGAAAATCAATACAAAAGAGTTGGGACCATTAGTTTGTTCACATATTTTCACAAATACCAATTAGTCGCCAACACAACAATAGATAGCATTCAACAATTTCAATCCCTAACATGGAAATAGTCATTGCCTGTTAAAATTTAAAATGATTGAAATTGTTATCCATGGGAGACGCCTAACCTTGTGGAGAACAATGTCAAAAGGACCTTGATTTCCAAGTGGCTGGCAGTGGTCAATGGCAACAAATATAATTCCTTTCTTCCTGCATCACATATCACAAAATCTCCTCAGATTAATTTTTTTTTAACTTTTCAGAGTCCTGAGATATCTGGTTTTGATAAATAAACCGATATTTTCTTGGTCGACAATTTTTTATGGCATGAACCAGGGTAGACATAAATGTCAGCAAATAAAGCTTTTTAAAAGTCTATAACACAAGGAAACATCAGAGTTCGTTGGTAGCATAGTCCACGCAATTAAAAACATAAAAACATTCTATTCTATGTTTTCTCAAAAACTAATAGTTCAAAATATAGTAATACGATACTATTCTTCTCAAGGTTCAACAGTTCCTCAGTGAAATGATGCCCTTTTGACCGTTTTCTGAGACAAGATGGCTGAGCTGCATTGCATGGGCAGGAGAATCTTCTGATTTACAGAACCAAAGATTCCAGATATCACCATGTCAGACATGCCAGCTTAGATAAATGCATAAATCAAACTACTGTTGAAGATAAGACAAATGAAGTCCTGTTGTGAAAATTTGCATGGATCAATGCCAGTTTTCTTTGGAAAAGGACGCTGATGATTTATGAACTTCCCCAATTATCCTCTTAACTAGCAGTCGGATTTGATAAGAACATCGACTACATATTTTAGAAGTCAACAATCATATGGAAAAAAATATAAAGGAAATAAACAAATAAAGGAACCGGAAACTAAATCTTTATTAAAAATTTTCGTGGTGTGATAAATATTTATTTTAAAGATAAGCACGCCAAATAAAAAAGAAGAAAAAAACATAAGAATTCCGAAACAGAAAAGATGGAGAATATTTAACTCATGCTCTCATTTTAAATTCAAAAGAAACAACACATACTCTTGTATCTTTGCAATCTAAAACGAAAGCCCATTTTATACTCGATGGACTCATCACAAATCCAGTGTTCCACCACCTTCACTAACAGTAACGCAGACAATCAGAAGAAAAGCCCCCGAAGTTTTTAAGATCAAATTCTGGCGTGGAGGACTCACCTTGCCAATCCTTCCAGCTTAGGCTGCAAAAAACTCTTAACCTTCTTCGACGTCAGAGCGTACCCCACGACAAGCTTCTGCGACGGCGGAGGCGAGAGCAACGTAAGGGGAACCCTATCTTCCGCTTCCACTCCCTCCGCCTCCTCATGTCGGAGGTACGAGACTTCTCTGTTCAACCTCATCGACCAAAAGCACACAGACAAAAACCTAGAACACACCACCGTCCTCGAATGATCAAAAGATGGCAACGGAACGACGCGGTGGTTTCAACGGAACGAACGGGCAACGATCGAGCGAGCGAGGGGAACAAGAAAAGTTGGGAGCAATCCAAAAGGAAGTAGCCGGAAAGGAAGCAGAGGCAGAGCGAGGGAGCGAGGTTTGATCGGCGGCATTTGTAGCAGAGCTCAATCGGGAACAAATTCCATAAATGATGCAATTACCCAAATGGGAATCACCTTTCCTTCTATTTACGAAACTAGCACGGTCCTAATCAGCGGTGGCTACCGACGTGACCATTGACGCCTGACGTGGCGGGCTCCTCTTTGGTTTGACGATATCTCGGTCGAAAGCAGTAGCCGTTAGCTTGCCTTGGTTTGCCTATCTTAGGCTTCTGCGTTTACTTCCGCGGAGGGAATGTAATTTTGTGCAGAGATGATCTCTCCTTGGATGACTTGACTTCCAGAAAATTGCAAGTTGAAGATCGTTTGCGATTTCTAGAAGACCATTTGAAGCCAAAAATTGTCTGGCAAACGTGAGCAGTTTTTATGGAACCGCATGATAACTGAAGAAAAGTCATGTCTACTCTCCATTTCCTTGATGATGTGGACTTTGGGCATCGATGAGCAAACGAGGGCAAAGAGGTGCAGTGGTTTAACAAGCACAAAAAAGGGGCAAAAGGTGATATGACGATCATAATGGTGGTCTTATATATATATATATATGTGCATGCTTTTAAGAATTATTATTAAAATGTATTTGTCAATAATAAAAAAGATATAAGTTTACTTTGGGCATGGATACATGGAGTTGACTTGTAGTAAGCACTTGCTATTTGCTTTGGCTGACGAAGACATTGATGGGCTACAACACAACATCCATGAACCATAAATAAAGAAGCACAGTGACCTGCTAGCCTCAGTCGTTTTCAACCCTTTTGACATTGCTCCATTAATCTCGCGTGGAGTACTTCAATATACAGATATCCTTATACTATTACTACTACTAATGATGATGATAATGGAGAAATCTTCATTTTATAAATGTTCCAATAAGATTCTTAATTCCTGTGAACTTTAATGATAAAATTGTTATTTTTAAAAAAAATTGTTAAGGGAATAAACAGGATCTCAGGGAATTAGTGGACATTTTATAACACAGGGCCAAGATAATTAACGAAATGGGAAGACGCCCTGAACGGTGCGGTGAAATGACAACAGGAGGAGACAAGACATTACAACTCAATGGCGAGTAAAGTCACGAGTCGAGTCCCTACAACGCGTCGTCTGCACGCACCTCCTCCAACCTTCAAAATAAACAACAGCATAATAATCTTCACAGAAGGGCAGTATTGTAAATTAAAGCTTACGCGTGAAGATTGATGTCCACGTCTTCCGTCACTGTTCGCATCCTCATCTCCTGGCAATTCATGGATTTACGGCTGTACGCTTTCATTCTGATTCACATTATTTAAACACGTTGAATTTTCTTTCTCCCAAAGTTTGTCGGTTTAGAGATGTTTACTAGAAAATAAATAAGAATTCAAAGATACATATTCAAAGACAAAGAATATTTTTTTCCTAAATTGTCTTTAAATAAAGTTAGTATCAGTATATGATAGAGATGCGAAGGTAACATTTTAAATGCATATATATATTGGCGAAGAATAGCACCATTAACTTTCTATATTTTAATTTGTAATCCAACTTGTGGTCTCATTATGAATAGCTAGCTCTCTGCTAGAGGCTAGAGCCGCAACAATTATATAATATGTAAAGTGCTCTTTATAAGAATGGATTCTTATTTGCATCTAATTATATACAGTCTCTGGAAGTGTTAAGATGTCCGCATTGACCGTCGAAATAAGATCACAGTTTGTCAAATAACAACAAAAAAAAAAGTTAGGGTATTGGTACATTTTGGAATAAAAATGGCAAATTTGGTGAATATAATGATTACTTATTATATTTTCACACACATGTATGCACATGTGCTTTGTTTTCTCATGCATATATTTGAAACTAAAATATTAAATATTTTTGTCATGCCAATTTTAAAATATTGATGATAAAGGTATTAGATGGTGAAGGCACCCTTATTACCAAAATGTTAAAAATGAGATATGCATAACCTATAGTGATATGTAGCTTAATCAATTCCCCAATACTAATTAAATGTTTGTTTGTATCATTACTAACCAAGCTATTCATCAAGCTAGCTATAAGTATTTCTTTGTATAGGATATTATTATTATTATAGATTAATCAAAAGTTTTGGATGAGGATAGAATTAGTGGAGTAGAATAACATGGTTTCCACGTAGACTAGTGAGTACGTTATTCGCTGGCTTATGCTTATGGATTAAGAATAGATTCATGGATTTGTTAACTTTATACCATGGCAACATGTCTAACTTTATCTTGACGTGACCTTTTTATTTTGCAGTGTTTAAAAATTAATTAGAACAAAACGACCAAGCTTGATTCGAATGGGGAAAAAAGGTCCTACCGGGATTCGAACCCAGGTCGCTGGATTCAAAGTCCAGAGTGCTAACCACTACACCATAGAACCATGTTCGTACATCCAATTACCACATTATTACTTAGTTTATATACCTTGATCCACATTGCCATCCGAGATCAAAATTAGATCGATGATGCTATCAAACTTCTATGCTCCGTCATAGGTTTGACATAACAAAGGTATAAAAGTCATGTGTGACCAAATAAATGAAAACATCATTGGAACAAAATACCACATGATACCCTACAGATAGATTATTTTTGTCCATAAGTAATTGAAATGATTCCTTCGATTATCTCATTCTCTAATATCAGTGATTAAGTATCATAATGCTTCGCTGATTCCCTAGATTCAGATTAAAATAAAACTAACTAGATATTACATCCTCATCTAGCATATCTATAAAGAATCTCAATTGGTCAGACTAATAAATCAGCTTAGTATGAAAAAGGCTTTTAAGCATATGAATTAAATTTTATCCATTGGGTTGGATATATAACAAGAATTTTTCTACATCATTAGAATTTATTCTTTACTGTATCATCATGTATACAACAATAACCAAGTCTTATCCCACTAGATGAGGTTGAATATATGAATTCTTTTACGTTATTGGACTCTATCTTTACTATATCATTGTTAAATACATGTCTGTACCATCTTAAATGTGTCTTCCAGAGATTTTCCTCATAAAACTCTCAATTTCAGACGACTTATCATCGTCTATCTTAATAATTATGTCGTTATGTCTAATATTACTAAATTTAAATTTCATATATTTTTTTATCTTTACTATATTAAGCCTAAAATATTTCACTTTTAATATTTTTTTTGGTCAAGATTCTAGTTTAACATTTACTTCTTTACATGTTTCATCTATCAATATATATCATCTGCAAACAACATATATTACGGTATTGTATCTTGAATGTGTCCAGTGAGTTCGTCTATGATTAATGTAAAAAGATAAAGACTTAGAGTTGATCTTTGATATAACTCTATATTCATTGGAAATGCTTCAGTTATTCCATTTGAAATCTTCACTCTAGTCATTATATCCTCATATATATATCTTTGATTAGTTCAATATATGTTACGCTAACACCTCTCTTTTTCTAGAATTCTTTATATAATTTTTCTTGAAACTTTATCATAAATTTTTTTATATATCATCATTTATATTTTAAAAATAATTATCTTATTTTATTATTACTAATTAAGTTTTTTTATAATATACATATTTATCATAATTTTATATTATTTAACTGAAGTATTTATTAGTTGTCTAAATACATAATCATATCCAACTCCGACTTTCTTATTCAAAAACAATGAGAATTAATCTACTTGGGCATGACTTTAAATTATGGTGTTGTCAAAACAACACCAAGCATGAGAACAATTATCCAAACTCCTTGTGGTATTTTCTCTACCAGTTACTCGAAGAGCTATCGCAACTTTGATGAACCCTCGCATTCGATCGCTTCTTCCAATTCCCTTATCCTGACTATTTCTGATGTCAATTGATTAGGTCGATGGTACCGGCGTTGGGAATTGTCGTGACTCTGATACCACCATTGCCTCCGCCTACCTCAAGTGATTTCGCCTGCCGGAATTGGCTCTCTCAAGGTACCAGCTATAAACTCGTCCATACACCCTCTTGTCCAGGGTATTGCCATTTTGCACGTGCAAAAAAAAAAAAAAAATCCAACGCTGAAGGGGAGCCTTATCGTTGCTGCTGATTTAGCAATCAAAGAGTAATCCATGGACTGATCTTTGTTGCAATGTTGCATCTGACCATGTTTTTGGAGAGTGCAACAGAGGAAAGGAACACTGCATGCTAAGAGTAAACCATGTATTGCTGCTTCTGCTGTTGTCGCTCTTGTTGTGAATTTGTAGAAGAGCAAGGGCTCCTGCTGTAGCTTCTTTCTTCTGCTTGCTCTTTAGCACGAGAACGAAAATTATAGGTCCATGTCTTTTCTCTGCTTGTATTCAAATAAAAGTAACTTGAAGGTTGCAGTTTCATTGTGAACTGTGTGGTAGTTGCCCTGACTTGTTTCTTCAAACATGGGCATTCTTTGTTTGGTGAGCTTTAACATGAGTTGTTGCATTATGCTTCCTGAAGTGTATTTATTGCAAGTCATGTACTCGTCCGAGAGAAAATTCAAACCATCTGCAACAAGACACATGGCTTATCCGTATATAACTTAATGCAGTGCAAGATTCATGATAAACATCATCCCTCGAACAAGAAACAAGATGACATGTCGAAGCATTCTTCCCAGCCTGCCTTATTTGATCTCTTAAAGACTAATTGAACCAATGTTTCATAGTTTATGAGCGCTTAACTAATGGTCCACAGTATCAACAGAGATCGAATGTCAATACTTTAGACGGTTAATGTTAGACTTCAATGTAGTCTAACTCAACTCGCTTGTGCAGCGCAATGCCCGGGTTCTGGTGCAACACGATGACCAGACAAGGGGCACTTACCATCCAATCCCCAAATCGCAGCAGTCTTAATGTCATCCTTCACCATCAACTTGGAGAACTCCTCGTAGTTGTATTGCGTTTTATTCTTTCCTCCAAAATCTTCAGGTAGCGTCTCAGGATCAAAGTTCTTTGTGAAGAGTGTCAGACTTTCCTCGTTCTTTAGGTACACAAACTTCACTTTCTGAAATGTTTTGGGGTCCAAGAAATATTTGACTATCTGTGTGTGCAAAAACACAACTGTTAGATATTACAAAACCAAAGAGTAGGCAAATTAAGGAGGCTCGGACCTTCCAAAATGTTTCGAAAATCCTCGGAGGGTTATATAGGTAAGCAGCTCCGAGCCTCTCAGGGTAGTGACTCTGCAAAATGTGTGCTGTTTCTCGAGCAGTCCGAATAGGGACTGAGTTGGTCAATGACCATCCAGTAAAGTCTATTAACCAGATCATTTGCTTTTGGCCCTCAGATAAGTTGATGATGGCATTCTCTAGGAGATACACCAGATGCCTAAGTTGATTGTCTTGCGACGATGTATTCTGCAACAACCACAGTTATATATAATATCTACATGGGTGTGTGCTCACATAAGTGATAAGTTCAATGACGCACTTGTTTCCCTGGTCTCAGTACAAGTACAGTTCTCCCATCTCTGTCATGGAAATCTGCTCGATACACTTTCCCAGTTTCACCTTCTTTGGCAACTTCATGCTGAAATAACGGGTAGGATAGTGAGAAAACTGCACTTCTGCAAATTTATTTCAAACCAGCTGAAATTTAGCTCACCCAATGAATTTCTTCGGGTTTGTAAGTTGCTCTCCACTTGAGTGTATCCTCCAACATTTTCTTCGCCTTATCAACATTCCAGTTCCTAGCATCTAAGTATCTCCCCAAACATAAGTCATCACAGAACATGGAAGCGCGCCCGGACAAGGGTCCAATTGCTGCACGGAGATCTTTAATCTGTTGTTTGATTTTGAACAACATAGAAAATTAGGAAAAGAACAGCTAAAATGACTTCGTGAAGTTGTCCGTTTGCATTCAATTTCATATGAAAGTGGTCTTGAAGTTGCATGGACAAGAATAAACACCACAATTTAAACTGTGTGCTACTGTTGATACGTAATACATTTTTTTGGTTGGAAAAATAATTGAAGTAGTTGGTGATCATTGACTTGATTTGCCAGGCAGCTGTATTTCATTACATTAAATCCAAGTGTCTGGCATTGGCATCAGATACAAGAACTTATGAGTTGTGACATCTTACCTTTGTCTCACGTGGGAAATCGTAGACCAATAAACTTTAGTCTTACATGAAAAATTATAGACTCAAACATTTTGACCTAGTGGTTAAGTCTACCAATTAAAAGCAATTCATTCATGTGTGGGTCGTGATAATTGGTATTAACTGGCCCTAATCTTAAACATGGTGTGGTGCGTAAGGGTTGCATGTGTGCTACTGATCTAACACTTTGGACCACACACTGCCAATTAAGAATCTATAACACCTCAGTTTAATCTTACATGGTGTGTTAATAGATTGATAACGATGTTTCGTAAACTTAATGAGTAAGCTAATATTGACTTGGGCTTATGCATTTTAAGTGTATGGCTGGACTTGATAATACTGAGTTAATTCTCTTATCTATATGGATTGTGACATGAGTATTCATATCTAACTATATGTTACCTATACAATCACTGTCAAACCAGATAATTGCATCATCATTAGTAGTATATGAAGGTGATGGAACAAAGACATGAAACCAATATATATATATATATATATATATATATATATATATATCAAATAAAATGATGATAAGCAGTTAAAAATATCACAAACAATATGATGATCGCGTTGCAGATAACTGCACAAACAATAATTGGATCTGTTAGATCTGCCTACCTTTTGTTCTTTGATAGCCTCATCGTCTTGCTCTTTATGCGAATTACGCATTCTTCAGAAATATGATGCCGACGATGAGATGATTGATCGCACTACTGTTGAGATATCTGTATCAATTGGCAGTGTATAACTTCTACATTTTCTCTAGTGCATAACAAAACAACAATCCCTTGCTTGATGATGAAGATGATATTCAATCACAGGAAGATTGTTCAGAATTCTTCTCAGTATATAGATGCAAAGATCCACTCATCCAACCCAAAAGGGCAAGCTAAACAGATTCACATATATGCATAATCATCTATTCCAAATAGTTAAGACTCATGGTTTATTATTTTTGTTGTTCTGCACAAGCACAGAAAAGAAAAACAAATGACTAAAGCGTTGAAAGCAATAGCTTGTGGAGATAGTGTGACAGTTTCTCTTCTAGCATTTGCCCCATGGAGAGCTTCTCAAAGAAAAAAAAGGTTAAGATTGGATGGGAATGTGTTGAGAATCCATTTATTTCACGTAAAATGCTTTCCTAAATTTCCTCGTTAACCGTAGCCTCCACCTTCACCGCTTTCCCCACATCCTCATCGGCTTCACCTTCCTCCTTTACGAGGAGGCAAAGGTTGAACATGGAAGAAAGAGGGAAAAAAAAACTTTGCATCTCAATATATCATCAAACAAAATTTAATATATATATATATATATTTAAAAAGATATTCTAGAAAGATAAAGTTGGTTTACTTCAAATAAAATCGACCATTTAGTTGAAGTTTATAAAATGGGTTCATCACTTCCAGTGAACATTCCACAAAGATCTACTTTTCTCTAGAATCATCAGTTGTTGTTGTTATTGTTTCAGAAGTGCGGATAAATAAGCATATAAAATCCTGTTCATGGATTCTGCGATCGAGAAGGAAGTCACACAAATTCTGCTCGAAAATTTCAGATTCTAGATACAACTTTGAATCAGGCAAGAAGATCAAGGAAAACAAACTTAAAAAAAGAACCGCCGATGGCGGGCGTTGCTATCGAGGTAAAAGAAGGATGAGGAAAACAATACATCTAACAAAAACAAGAACGGATCCTGTAAAGGCAACACTTACATCTTTTAGAACGCAGATCGATCGGTAACTCTTCACACGACCGACTCCTCTGCACTCGAAATCACAAGATCCCCACAGAAATCAAGAGCCAAGACGCCAAATCTATCCTAACGCAGCAGACCTTAGACCCCCACTTAAGATCGGACCGAGCAAAATCCACACGGGCTAATCGAGCAAAATCACTAGCAACTAAAAACGAAGACAAAAATTTCGTATCAGGCGAAAAGGTCCAAACGCAATTGATCATCTTTCCAATAGGCAGGCAAACTCCGTTTGGAAAGCAAAGTCGAATCCGCAAAAGGGGATAAGGACTACAGAACAAGAGGGCAGGGAAGCCTTACCTGGACGACGACAACTACGAAGAGGGATCGAAAATAGATTCTTCCGCAGGAGCGTCGTCTTCTTCTCCGCTCACGAGTCGGCGCAGAGGACAGAAACCCAGCAGAAAACCACACCAGAGAACGTTGGTGTCTATAATAACTTTATATCAGAAATGGGTAAAATTGTAAAATTGGTCGTTGGGCAGATTCACCGTGACTCTCAGCTGACAGAGTGGGAACCAGCTCTATCCTTGGTCAATAAGCAGAATAAACTCACGACATAACTGTGCTATACGATGTGTAAACAAATTTGTTTAATGAGAAAAAAAAATATTCTATTCATTTTCTTGTTTGAAAGATTTTTTTTTTTCTGAAGTAAGTTGCAAGTAGGTCAAATACATGGGACCAATGGGTTTTTCTTAAAAAAGAAAAACAATACATTTTATAGCCCATCAAGTATTGGCCATTTCATCTTGCCTCCTAAATTAACTTTCAGTTTTGAAGGTCATAACGAAAATCTGGACAAAGTCGATTGCTTAGATGAGGAACTGCTGCGTTTTCAGATTTTAAAATTAATTGGACAAATTAATATTTTAAAAAATTAGTGGATAAACTAAAAATTAGTGGATTTTTGTTTTAAAAGATAAAATTACTAAATAATTTGCGGCTGAGAGGGCAACCGCCCGTATCCCCTATGGATCGGAACACTTGCACGTTTAAAGAACCAATAAATGTAGTGGAAACCTCGTGTTAGGAAACAAACAAAATAAAATACAGCATTAATTGCTTCTCTGCTAAATACAAGACAACGTATTATATGCTGTATTTTTTTAAAAAAAAAAGTAGATTTGAAAATTGTTTAATTTGTATATATATATATATATATATATATATATATGTTTTCAAAGTCCTTTTTCCGGCGGCCGGAGATGGCCGGACAATATATAGTTTACAATTCCTTCCCCGCCATAAAATAATATGCATATATATATGGCAAGTTGGTATTATGTTTTTCCTTACGAGAAAATTAGTGGCTGTGGGTGGCAGAGTCATTATTCCGGTAATAGTGGATGATCGGGCCCGGTATCAGGTGGCCGGACGGCGGAACTGCAGCGGCGGCAGTGGACATTTGTTTCGCACGGGATTCGCGCAGTAGGATCACTAAATGTATATATATATATATATATATATATATATATATATATATATATATATGGCAAGTTGGCATTATGTTTTTCCTTACAAGATTTTTGCTTATTTGAAAAATATTTTTCCCTCATTTTTAGGTTCTACGTTGACCAGGTGGATTGGAATTTATTTTAACCAACTTCAAATATAGGGGGCTTTAAATTGTAAGTAAAATTTAAGGACGTTTATTTTGTGTAGAATATTCTTTTTTTAAAAATAAATTATCTTCATATTTTCATATTTGAGGGGATATAAAATAATATTCAATAAAAATAAAATCGTTTTAGGAGGAAATGACTTATTGATTTTAAAACGAGCAGAGTTTTTTTTTACCCGTTCACAAGCGACGACAGCTCCATCTACCAGCTCCGCCTCCATTGATACAGGATGCCTCGGAGGGCCGGACCAACATGTCAATTCTCATATCTATCGATGCCTCACCTCTACCAACGATGTCCCTCCCCAAGTGAAAATTAATTAAGCAAAATAAAAATAGACAAAGGTTCAGGCAAGCAAGCTTGATACGAGCCCCGGAGTAACAGTGTAGTGGCAAGATACGCAGTGGACTACTCAAATATTCACAATTTGAATTACAATTATAATATATTACAAAATATTTTCTTCTAATAAAAAATATCTAAGATAGTTTGAATCCCAACTAGGAATATTTTCTTTTAGAAAAATCTGAGACTGTGAAAAAAAAATATACAAGGACAATTTATTTTACTGAATTACAGTTAAATAAGAAAAAAATTAATCTATTCATGTAAACTTTTACACTAACACATTATTTTAGTATTTTATATGATAGAACTAATCGACTGAATCCTTAACATCGCTTGCTTCACGTACCTAGGAATATGTGAGATTTCTTGAGTAGGCCAACACCGCGGGGTGGGGCCATCAGTGTTATACCGCATTAATTTCGATTTTCACAGAATTGTTTTCATCCAACAACCATGAAATAAGCAATGATTATTATGTTTGATCATCCGGCAGATGGTATAATTGAATAAATTTCATCCACCATGCAATTAAGACTCATCACAAACAAGTTCCTACCAAACAAAATGACAGCCACCTCACGGTCGCTGGAATATTCGATAAGTTCTAATGAAAAATAACAAAGAACAAGTATAGGGGAAAAAATTTGATTGGAACCGCAGGCAATATCATTTGATGGCAAAAGATCCATCCAAACAGTGTTTGCAGCATTCAACCCTCGGCGACAATTTCATGAATCTTTTCACTGATCTCTGGATCTTCAGATCTAACTGCTAGCTTCATCGCAACCTGCTTGGACCCATCAATGCCGAATGAAACTCTGACAAGCACCTTCACATTGCCAACAAAAATCCCTGACAGCAAACATGTGTGTGACCTGGAGTTGTTTGGAACGACATCGGTTCCCTGCGAACAATTCAACATGGTTGGTATCTTTCTGTAGCAAAATGAAGTTCCTTGCTGAAGAAGACTAACCTCGCAGGGTTGCATGCCGACAATATCTATGACCGCCTTGACAGTTTCTGCCAAGCTCTCTTTCACACCTAGGCCATACTCGTCAATGCGCTCATTATCAGGGTCCATGCCATCCCAAGCATTTTTGAAGTTGGAGACTCCCACCTTCAGCATATAATCAGCTGCAGCAATTTCAAGATCCTCAAGCTGGTACTCATCTTCAACGCCTTCTTCCTCGGCCTCCCCCGTAGCTGGATCTACCTGATGACAGCATAAAAGGAGAATGGTTGGATTTGTCAACGACACAAGCTAACTAAATATAAACATCAAAGCACTGGCAGAAAAAGATCAAAAGTTGCTGAAGCTAACTCTTAGATAACATTCTATAGAGCATGGAAATCCTGACTATCCAAAAATAAAGAAAAGAGCCCGTTGAACTCATTTACTTGGTAAGCAGTAGCCGGAGGAATATTATCTTCTATTTTATGAAAACTATAAACAGACAGAAATGAACAATTTAATGAGAGTCAGACATGCATATAATAACATCAGACAACCGAGGGATGAGGCAAACCTCCTTAACCACAAACTTCAGAAGGTTAGAGAACTTTCCAGTAGCAGGAACAGCTTCTGGCTTTTCAAATGCAACAAAAGTCTGCCCTGGTGAAGCATATGGTAAGGACCGCAAAGGCTTTGTTGCAACTTCTGAAAATTCCTCTGCTTCAGATGCATCCACAAAAACAGTAACCTGATGTAAAAAAAATCAGAACATTGTACGGGTTACAAGCCTAGTTGAGTAACTATGTCCTAAACAACTACTGACCATTTCGAGTAACTGTTCTGCAATGGTATTTGTGCAGTTGTATTGGAATATGACATGGTTATCAAAGATGTGCTTCACTGCGTTAACAGAATATTCAGTTTCTGCTTCAGTCAACTCCACAGGCGCAGATGACTGAGAAATCAGAGCAGATAAGCGATATTAATAAAATAATAATCATATAGAGCATTCAATAACAGCTATTAATAACCTTGAAAAGTTTTCCAAAGCCAGAAAACTCTGGGATGGATGAAAGGAGCTTTTCATATCCATCAACGACGGAACTGGGAGCACTTGGAGCAGCCGTTAAGCCAGTAGGCTTTTTACCAGGAACCTTCTTCTCGGCAAGGAGTTGTGATTTGATCTCCTTGGGGACAGAAAAAATATCAAAGGGTACATCTGATGCCACCTGAATTTAAAAAGGTGGCAAATTAAGTAGTAAAAATAACTATTGTACTCGATAAAAACATTACAAGTGATGATCCTACATAATTATGCAAGCTTGTTTCGAAGTTGACGAGTGGCACATCCAGAGGACCAAATAAGAATTCCTTTACTTCCTGATCAGTTTCAGTGGCAGGGTCACTTCCAAGAGTATTGAGATAAAGTGTAGCCCTGTCCCTGACCTACATCAGATGATAGTAACAAAACAAGATTATTTCCTCCGACCATAAAGGCTGCCATGTAACAATAACAATGAACCATAACCAAGAAATAAGACTATGGATATCAATTGTACCAGTAATCAAACTCTGGAATTTAACCATAAACATATAATTCTTATCTATAGGATCTTAGTGTCTTCAAATTGGACTAAGTTTCAAAAAGTGTGTAACTTCAGAAATGTAAAGTGAATGGAGAATATATAAAAAAAGACTTCAAAGATTTATACACAAGAGGACTCACTTATGAATCTTACTGATTTTTGTAGAACCAAAAATTACCACATTTCATAAAAAAAGAGAGTTCTATGAGCCAATAATAATCTTCAGATTCATTAACAGAAATTACCTCATCATCACTATCAAATAGGCAACGTCTCAACAGAACAAATATACGAGGCTGCAGAAAATAGTCAAAGCCAATAGCAATAAGCGTCAGATTATAAAATGAAAGAATATTTTTTCAAGAAACTACATGATCTAGTACCTTTAGTGAGTCTACCATAGCACCAAATTTTGCTAAGGTGCTTACAGCACAAGCTCGGACAGTTGCATTTTCAAGTATCACACGGTTATAAATATAGCGAATATATCTACTAGGGTCTGATGTCTTTGGGCCTTCATTCCCAAGAAAGTGAAGAATCTAGTAGAAAGCATGAAAAAATTACTTCGACTCAAGGATATGAACATGGCAGAAAATCACGTGATAATTACCTGGGTAGACAGGTACGTAAATTCACAGTCCTCGATGAATTCACATAGGTGAAACAAGCCAATTTCTTTTGCTTCAGGAATATCTCTGATGAGGATGACTATTGAATCAACAATTGCTTTCTTGTAGTCAAAGCCCCCTTCTTCCCGAAGAATGTTGCTTAAGAAATTCATCCTAGGAAGTAAATTGCAAAAAAATAAATGTTTGCCTTCAGTAAAGAACATCTAGCAGAAACATAAGTGAAGAGGACTTTTACATACAGAGAACGGTATTTGAGGGGGAATTTCAAGCACAAAGATCTTATAGCTTCCACAACAACAATCTTGAATTCATCTGCAATATCTGACATGAAATTTGTTATTTGTTTCATCAGGCGATCGACACTTGATTCATTTCCAGTTTTTAGAAGTGTAGTTATTGCAAGTGTAGCAATGCTCCTGTTTTGGTCTGAAATTAGGCTCTCCATATCAATGTTGCAATTTGTAACTGCTAGAGGATGAGTATTAGCAACCTGCAACAGATTACTTGAGCTCAACAAACACTTTATGATATCTACAAACAATTCCTTTGATAAACAAAATAAGTAACTAATTTAGATCTAGGCAGGACATTGGCTATAAATTGATCTTAAAGGAATAAAGAAATTAATAAGATTGCATTCGTAGCACAGGAAGGATCAACATGAAAAGCATGTCTGATTAAATAGGAAATAAAATTTTCTAAGAATTTACTTAGTATCGACAATTAGAAAAAATCTTATAAAATTTGTCAACTCTAACCTTATTTAGCGTTCTAATAGCTGCAAATCTAAGAACAGGTTTTGATGAACTCAAAAACAACTGCAATACAGTGATTGCAGGGGTCAACTCTCGATTAGTCACACCACTCAACTCTGTTATTGCTCTTGCAGCCTCAAAGACAACCATTTCAGCTTTGTGTCGCAGACAAGATTCAAGGTAATCAAAAAATGGGCGCTCTCCTTGTGAGTTTGCATTTGACTCTAGAATTACCTGAAAAAGATGTCTAGTTATAAAATCTCAGATTGTTTATCTAACCTCCAGTCCATGAAAATACCTGGCTAGTGTATCTTATCAAAAGGCACTGAGCTAAGGATGAACGGACTGATCCTTTAGTCAAGCTAGTGACAAGCTTGGTAACAGCGAGGCGATCATTTTGTCTAATCTGCAATTCAGAAAAGCAATAAGTGGGGAAAAAAATTATGATAAAAGATCTAATACAATTTTAAATCATATGTAATTCATCATTGAATAATTTAATGCATGATACAAAAAACTACAAATTGACGGAAATCAAATAACCAGTTAAAACTGCATAAGACCTGTCATCTCCAGCAACTCATAACAATTATAGTACTTGTACTTTTCTATCCCTTGCCTGTGGGTGTCCCCATATAATTCATATGTATAGAACCATGATGACCCTACATGCAACTCCAAATGCAGGCACATTGTGAAAAAATTGAGTAGCACACCTGGTGTAGAAGAGCAAGAGCATGGAATTGCACGAGAGCAGCTCTTGACTGAACAGCTTCTTGCACCTCATTGCTCCATCTTTTTACAATTTCTGGATTTGTCTGTATCCATTATTTGAAGCAAATATGTCACATATGAAAGTAAACCATAGGCTTGGCCAAAAGTGATAAAATGATACCTGAAGCAAGTGAACTGCACTAACGAGGGCCGCACTAGAAACAACAGGATTTTTGTCGACAATTGCTTGCTTTAAGTATCTCTCAATTTGAGCAAGAAGAGTGCTATCAGTAATTCTACAAAGAACTCGTATAGCATTGGCTCTATACATATCAGTCTTACTATTCATATCCTTCATCAATGAGCTTGTGACAATAATAACCTAGACAGATAAGGGAAAAAATATTAATATTGTAAAGCTCTTGAAGACAGATTGTAGACAGTCACACCTCATCTGCAGACGGCGAAAGTTCCTTGATCATCAAATAGACCATCCTCCTAAGCACTGTATCCTTAGACTGAAAAAGTTTTGTCACGGCAAAAAAGACTCCCGTGGCCTCAACCTGTAATAAAAAGAAAACATCAACAATGTTGACTATAGCGCAGCAGGAAAGAATAACAAGACCTCACCTTAGTAAATGTTTCTCCTTGATTAAGCAAATACAATAGCTTAGTGATAACCTGCAGATTTGTCATAAAAATCATGGATAAAGCATGTGGAATAATTTAACACAATCATTCAAGCATGCTGGCAACCAAGATCTAGAACAGGGTACCTGAGAGCATTTTCTGGCATCGAGTTGGGGATCGTGGAAAACTCTAGCCTCTTGTAGGACAGCTCCTTTCTCAATTCCGTGAAAGGGTGAGTATTCTTCTGCAACAAGGGTAATATTTCGAGATTATCAGTCATTTTCCAGCACACAAATATCAACTTAGATCAAGTGACAGGACAGTTGCGCTCCAATATCGTTACTTTCCTCCAACACAATCAATATTAGAGAAAACTACATACTAAGCACTCCAATGCAGGAATCAAAAGGTCAAAGACGAAAAAATCACTCAACGACTTCAGATCCACTATTGAAAAAAGGGACAAATCTCGTGGTGAAAGGCGGTGTCTCTTTCTCAGCATGGATCTATATGAAACCGGCAGATCTCCATTCGGAAGATCGTGGGACATCATCATGGCGCTAGGATTCAATCAAAATCGCAGAATTTTAAACGCAAAGACAGTGGAATCAACGAGAGATCTTGAAATAACAAAAAAAAAAAAAAATCGGGGATGGGAGAAGACCTTCCTCGTCGTGGTCATCATCCTTTTTGACAAAGGGCTGAGCCATGTCGTAGTTGCGAGATCCGACGGGATCGACGAAGATGGAAGAGATGGGAAGTGGGAGGACAGTAAAATCGGCGATCAGCCGATGAGATGGGGCGTATTATGTAAATGAGAAGGGCCGCGGAGCCTCTAAATGGATCGGGTTGAATCGGATTAATTTGAACAAAATCCGACCCCTTTCTACCACTTAATTGCAACCGGCAAAACCAAAAATTTCAAAGTAGCATACTTTATAATGAACTTTAATTATTTAATTTATGTCCCCGGGGCAATGGTGCAACGATAGGACATCCGGATTGTAATTCAAGGACCCACGGTTCGATCTCCAGCTATGGTGTATTTGCAGAAATTTTCCTCCAAATGAGAAACGCAATCAAAGGATGTTGGGCATTTGGATTAACTGCCGTATGTGCTTCCCGATTTACCCTGGTGGTCGGTGGGAAACTTCCGTGGGACCAGACCGACCACCCCAGAGATGTGACTACTAGGATTATCATTTTTTTTTAAAAATTATTTAATTTATATAAATGCAAATTTTTTATAGTATCTATATATTGTATTAATTATAATTTAAACTTAATTAAATCAGATATTGTGCTTACAATTATTTAGATGGATACTTGAGAAGAATAAAAATATGAATAATTGAAAATTTGATCTTACATGATACATCGAGATATTTAGTATTATATAAAAGCACAGTGCTCCAGAAAAAAGTTTATTATATATGGACAGGGTGTTATAAGAGGCTATTTTTACCCCTCAAATTCGTAACAAATTTACTCATAATATTATATAAAAGAGGAACATGATAGATTGGCTTTTAATATAGAATCCCATACCCATACGGCCGAGATGACTCCAATCCCAGCACCGCCGCACGAAGGGTGTGTCCACCGCCACAGGCGGCCGCCCTTGTACCCCTTCGAGAGAAAGTGGTTGATGGAGGCATAGATGAAGCCGTAGGCTTGGCCCATGGAGATGGCGTAAATCCAGTCGGCGACGCGGCCCTGCGTGGTGGCGTCAATGATGATATGCCAATGACGATGCCGACGGGGCTGGAGATGGCGAAGGAGTAGACTGCGCTGGAGTGGAGGGGGCAACTGGGTAGCCTCCACAGCTAGGCGATGCCCATGGCGATGACAACGAATACCTTGTGCAGGCTGATCGTCCACAGCGCTCGTCATGACCGCTTTGGTTTCTGCATCAAAAACAAGAACAGAACAGAAGGGATTCATTAAACTGGAATGGTATTAAACATAACTCGTTAATACAATCTTATCAAGCACTTATAACAAAATGGATATGAGATTACAATATTTTAATAATGTAACCAGGTTTAATTATTTTTTCTAAAATAAATTTAAAGTTTCATTATTATATTTAAGCTTTTTAGTTTCGTTTCGAAACACCCTCTCACACAGAATCAAGCGCAGAGGATTAAATATCATCCATGTGTATGAATAAAAAAGAAATATATACATTGCTGTCATTAATTTAGATCATCAAATATTTCATGTGGGTCAGCATAGCAAAGTGCATGTGTTTGTCCTCCCACTAGTTACATACTTTCGTTGAACTACTAAGACTGTGGTCTGTGGTCAAGTGTAGAAACTAAGCTTCAGTCATGAAGATCTTCCTATCTACCTACCTACATTTAGCTTCGACAGAAATAGCTTGAAATTTGAATGTTTTCTTCATTGATCGCCACCTCCAACAGTTGATCAATAGACACATTAAGGTCAAACTTAAGGACGAGATGAATCCTGATATCACAGTTGTGATGCCACTACTAATAAATTTACCTATCTCTTATTACTTAATCACTTATTGGAATCACACTTAGTTCCCTTTAGAGGAGGTAAAGAGGAAGGAGTCACGAAGCAGCTATTTGGCAATCTACAGAAGGGCTAATGGCTAATCGAGCGTCCAAGTTGAACACCACTTCAAATCAGGCCATGATGCAATATGGACATGAGTGATTTATTTAACCCTATCAGTTGAAAGATAAAAGCCACATTTTGAAACAAAATCTAAACATTTAAAAGAAAGAAAATATAATTAAAATTTGTAGTCATTTACAAGAATAATTAATGTTAGGGGCCATTTTAAAAACTTATATGATATTAAACAAGGATCCGTTCCATCTTTATTTGGTTGCCATCTTCTTGTTTACTTTTCTGCACTGGGTTCAAATTTCCTTTCCCATAAGGTCAATCCTTTTCTCAAAGACTTATTTTTTCTTATATAAGTAAGGCGAATGTTTCTGGTACATTCAATTAAATTCTTTAAAAACTAGAAAGAAAAAGAAAGATTTGGTAAGTGGCAATGAAATGGAAACAGGAAGGTAATTAATGGAATCAGAAATTCTACCTGCAATTGCTATTCCTTCAAAAACAGAGTGGACTAACCAAGCCACAGAGTTTAACAGTGTGCTCTCTCCAAGTGAACTGGCATCCCTAAACAGGGATGGAACAAGTGCTTTCCAACTCCACATGCACTTCATCACCAAAGTCAATTCCTCTCCCCATCGAGGATCCTGCATGTGGTTCAATACAACGTTGCATCCTATCCCGATTTTGCTGACTCCTCATAGCTCCTTCCCTCCCCAAACTCTTTCAATTTCAACGTACATTCTCAAGATCGATCGTCATGCAACGTCGAGGGACACGATCCAAACATCTCACAATAGCCTTGTAAGTAACTCCGGCTGGCATTCTTCTACCCCCTCCACGAGTCTTCCCTAGCTCCAATATTGGAAAGTTGGGCAACAATACATTAGGACACTAATGCCAGCATGGTGATTGATGCGAGTGACATATATGACATGGCTCCAATAGGAAGGAAAATCAACAGTCAAGCCATATCGGGCCTTCGTGCAAGGAATCCTATGCGATAAATAATAAAACGCAGCGAAAAAATGATCCCTTTAGCGATCTATGCGAAAGAAAACTCATACAAACTTAGATCTATAAAATCCTATCTAATAGAGTATACCTTTTGAACATGTCCTTCGCTTATTTGGCTCATCCAAAGTTTGTCAGATTTCTTGCACGTTTAAATGTCCGTGCCTTTATGCGTATCCACACGAACACTCACTTTTGGAGAAAAATTTGATTGTGCCAGCAACCTTTAATGTAAGTCTCGGCCAAGAAGAAAAGAGGGTAAGAAGATGAACATCCAACATGAATTTTGGAAGAAAAAACTCTTTTATATTGAAGTCATGAATACCAAAGGTTTTTAGGCTTTTGGTATTCCCTCATTAATCATGCATGATGAATTTAACTTCATCTTCTTCAATGCATGATTAATCCACATTAATCATATATGATGAATCAAACTTTATTCATTAACTTGGTTTAATTTGAGTCTAACTCAAATTCAATCAACTTGAGTCTAACTCAAGTCTCGACCATCCAATGAGCTTAATTGCTCCTTTAGTCAAACTAAAATGAACTCATCTTCAAAATAGAATGTTATTTATGTGTGACATAATAAGTTCTCGTAACGTTGGCAATGTCTCTAAAATCCATTTTAGACACATAAGCAATGAGTGACATCTAGCAATGCATCATTGTTATCCCAAGTGACAAAAATGTCAAGATCCGACATAACTTTTGTGACTATGATAATGTATAGTCATGTCCTTCTATCCTCGATATCAAAATTGATCAATGAGACATATATTGTGTCATCATCTTATTAATCTTTGTGTTTCTTGATCTCCAGGTAGATTCACTCAAGCAAATGAGCTCAATATCTCATATTGATTCATTTGAGCATACCATGCATTTTGTGGTCCTACTCTATTAAGAGGCCTCAAGATATCACTCTCGTCATATTGGAGGGATAGATCTCATCTACATCGCTCACATCCCTCCGCATAATTTGTTACATATCCAGTAATCGCCTTTACAGTTCACCCTGTTACGAGTGACGTTTGACGACATCAAAGTACATAATTCCTTATGTAGGGAATCGTAGTGACTTCAGGTCTAAAGACTATTCATATCAATAGTCACATAAGAAAGTTTATGACACTCATATAACAATCCATGAAACTTTCTCATGATGGATCAATTCAGTATACATTATTTAATTTATACTCATGTGTTAACTCGATATCTCATATCCATGACTTATAAGATCAAGTCATCTAGTTGACCTACATGCTAGTTTCAACGCATTAATATCGTTCCTGAATATTAATGCTTGACTAGGAATGATTAAGAGTAATGTTCTCTACTCATTTCACTATCAACTTAAACAATCGATATGATGTAGATTAGAACTAGCTACCGAAGGACATTATTATATATACTTAGTTATTTGACACAAACATAAAGTAAGTATAATAATAAAAAATCTTGCCTTTATTAAATATAATATGATACAAAAGTCCCTAGTCAATTATTACATAATTGGCTCTAGGGTAATACTAACACTGCGGGCCCCCAAGGCCACGTCAAGTCTCAGCCCGCCTCGTCTCGGGCATGCCTAGTCTTGTCTCAGCTTTAGGATTTCGGCTCAAACCTCTCTAGTCTTGGTCAGTTGTCTCGTCTTGGACATGCCTAGTCTCGTCTCGGCTTTAGGGCCTCGTCTCAGACCTTTCTAGTCTCGGTCAATCGTCTCGTCTCGGACATGCCTAGTATCGTCTTGGCCAGTCGCCTTGTTTCAGACTTTTCTAGTCTCGGCCAGTCATCTCGTCTCGGACCTACCTAGTCTTGTCTCATCCAGGCGTCTCGTCTCAGGTATGTCTCGTCTCAGCTAATCCCTTCTCAAACACATCTTGTCTTGCCCAGGCATCTTGTCTCGGACATGCCTCGTCTCGGCCACCTCATACGCCTCCTCTCAATCACTCCACCCCGCGCCACTTCACCCGGGGTTTCTGTCTCAGGCCTTCAACGTGTCAGCACATCACATAGCCACCCAGAGGAGAAAGTGATTATTCTTACAGACAAACATCTGTGTGAGAACATACCCACAGGAGAATGTACCAGTGATAGTTGCAGATTCAATCCCTTCTAATACATTTTCTTCTGCGCATAAGGACAAACGACATACCAGGTTGTCAGACGCGATCCCCTCCGATACCCCCTCTTCTGCGCATAAAGTCAAAAGGAATCCAAAGTTGTTAGACTTAGTTCCCCCAGTGTCCCCTTTTCCTGTACATAAGGTTAAAAAACAGAATGCTTATCGAAGGAGACTTCCATCTTCTACTAGCGCCCGTGAGCATCTAGGGGGATGCCACCCTACCTGTGGAAGGACCCTGCATAGATTATAAAAGGACCAACCCGTCACCATGTTGGAGGTTCGATCCTTAAAACTCTGCTAATACTACTTTCTCTCTCGTTTTATACTATTTTCACCGAAATCCTAATTTAAGCGTTGGAGTGGTCTGCCGGGACTCTCGGCACTAGTCTAACATCTTATTTGGAGTGTGTTTCAGATTCAGATCAATATCCCCCCTTCACACAATCTGAAGGTAGTCTACGTCAGATAGTTCGTTGACTGGTGGCTTGACCATTCGCGGTATCAAGCTAGAAAAGTGATGACACTCGACATGTTGAAAAAATGAGGTTTGTGGAAGAAAGATTGCACTTATGTGGAAGAGAAAAAAAAGGAAACACTTAAACTCTAAATTTTTTGATCTATTTCATCCATAGACAAGTAACATATTTATAGGCTAATAAGATAATCCATATAAAACCATTAACTCCACTATTTTATTCCTCCACTTCCACTACTCGCCACATCATCAATACACTAACTCCACATACTATATTATTTCAATAACACAAAATTAAATTAAATTTTTTAACACCCTTTCTTAAATTTAGTTTTGTGACTTCAAACAAATTTCGCATCCAAACAAATTTTGCATTTTGATAAAGTCTTTAAATTTGAATGACTTAATAAAGATATCATCAACTTAATTTTAAGATTAATTTTATGTATTTTACTTACACTTCTTTTCTTATGATACACTATCTGATATAGTGATAATACATATTGATATATTTATTTCTATCATAGAAGGCTGGATTTTTTGTTAGTGTTATTACAGATTTGTCGTCAACTCGAATCTTGATTGCCTCTTCTTATGATAAATTTAAGCTATATTTTATACCTCATAATTTTGATTATATGCTTGGTAATCATATAACTAAAGTTATATTTGATAATTTAAATCAAACACATTCTTAGTGTGATCTGTCCTACAATATATCTATTTAAAATAAATTGGAAATATTTTTTCTCATGAACTTTAACTTGGGAGGAAATGGTTCTACAGTGCGTCACTATTTCCTAATTCCAACCATATATTCATATCCATTTCTTGCAGCCCTGCCCGCCTTTCCCGTTTGAGCCAAGCGCTGGAGCACGGATTTCGTTAAACACGCCGTCTCCATACTTGATACTCCGCATGCAGTGGTGCAGCGCCCTGCAACGCTGCAACTTCACCGGCCGCCCCCACTCCACCACTCATACACGCCTCAAAAGTACAGCTGCAATCTACACCGCCACTTGCTCTCACCTACGTCCATTTCCTCGCTGCCTCGCCTTAAACTCCCCTCGCTTATCCAACAACCACCTTGTCTTCTCCATTACTGATTTATCTCCAGATTCTTTAACTACTATTATGGAGTATTTTTCCTTTGCATTAATGTGGAATTATGAGACTCACGTAAAGCCCATTAATCAAGGCCGTTGAGCTCACGTTAAATCCCAATCTTTTGAGCTGTCTCCACGCCACGTCGCGTCGATAGACGTCCCATGCATCCGACGGTTGTTGGTCAAAGATACAGAATATATCCGGCCCTTGGCGCTTCATCTTATCGTAGTATTGTTTACCGAGGCGCACCGGAATCCTCTCCCCGGAATTTCGACGGCCAGATGAGCAGCATCGTTGGTGGAGCCCATCATCCGCGGAAGAATTTTCTTCTCGCTGTCCTGTCAGCTGCAAACTAAGACAATAGGATTTTATGCATCACCGCCCGCTCATTGAATTCGGATTGTGGTGGTAGACTGACATCAGCCGTCGGATTCACGTCGCACGGTCTTGATACGCACGAGGCAGTGGGTCTGGGAAGCACTAGGACTCGTCAGTTTTATCAGTTCGTGTATAAATAGAAGGCGAGCGGACCACTTCTGCCTCCAACCGATTGCCGCTGCAGATCAACCGCGTCACCACCGCCTCGGACGTACGGCGAATTAGAAAGTTCGATCATGGAATCATCCCGCTCGACCGGCGTCACCATCTTCTTCTTTTACTCTTTACTTTTTCTCAGTAAGAAAACCCAGCAGCATTCTCGATATTCTGTCGTAAGCAAGGATCAATTACATTCGCACATGGCTTTTCAGGGATACGAGCGACAGCGTCCGTACACTCGGAAGATCGAACTGGGAAGGTGTTTGTAAACGGTAAGATCTAACGGCCTCGACCAGGTGACATTGGTTTCATTTTCGTAATATATTGGCATCGAGTGAGTATACATTAAGGCATTCAAATACCTGAAAACACATGACGAACAGGAGACATCGCCACGGCTGGCCCGCTCGCCGAGAGCGATTCCTCGGCGGAATCACGGAAGGTGGAGGAGCGGATGGGGGAAGAAGGGGTCTGTTCGAAAGAGGACATATTGCTGTACCAGGGGGCGACGGCGCCGCTGCCTAACGGAATCCCGACGTACACGGTGCAGATCCTGAACACGTGCGTCGGCGGGTGCGGCGTGGGCGACATCCACGTGCGGTGCGGTTGGTTCAGCTCCGCCCGCCTCATCAATCCCCGCGTCTTCCGGCGGCTTCGGTTCGACGATTGCCTTGTCAATGACGGCGCCGCCATTGCGTCTGGCAGCTCCGTCTCATTCCAGTACGCTAACTCCTATCCCTATCCGCTCTCGGTTGCTTCTGGCGCCTGCGGATGACCAACGGCCGAACCAGCGGTCCAGTTGGCGCGCTTAATTGGTAACCACGTGTACTTGTTGCCTGCATGCATTGTAATAATGGACGTCTAATTACTATTACTAATAATTAAGCCGAGTTTCTGAAATTATTGGTCTTTTTCTTGTTTAGCATATTAAAAATAATTTGCGTATACATAATTTAATGATAAAAAAATTACTAGCGGGGTCGATTTGTTCGTCTGCTTATTTAGTGGCAAGATAAAAAGAATATTTTATCTTTCATCTAATTTCTTCTTTAATTCTTTCAATGTCTTATCTGGCTTTGGAAACAAGGGTTTACTCGATTCCTGTTGGATTGAGCAGGTCATTTGATTCCTGTTTTCTTCGTCTCGAGGAAGCTTGTGTATATGTTGGGAATTAGGCCTCGCCGAATTGGGGATCCAGGTGCGGAGTTCTATTTTCACCTAATACACCTCGAGGGACCTTGCAAGAGGGGAATGCCTTCAACTTTGAGAACCCCGCTTGGCTCGCGAATGGAGTCTTCGGCTTAAGGAAGCTCCGCTTTTTCTGCTTGGCCTAGAGCGGACTCAAAATATGGTGTTGGGAGCTGACCGTGGAAATCTATTGGGTTTTGAAATCATTGCTTCCTCCACTCAAAATTGAGTGTTTGCTTTCACCGGCAGAGTACTCGATTCAACATCGGACGATTTTACAAGGACAGCGCAACTATAAGGATATTATTGTATTTTCGAACATACCCGATAGATGTACCAAGAGAAGGCCACCTACCTTCAGACTAGTCAGGCAAAATCTAGACATTTGGATTAAAAACATAAATATATAAGATTTCGAAAGTGTCCTGAGACTTTGGTACAGCGGTTCAAGCACTCCAGTAATTAATTAGATATCTAATATTTGAATTACTGCTGCTAACCATTAGAAGACATTTTCTCTTTAATAGGATAACAAATTTAAGGATGCCACCGAACAATTGTAAATACTTGCTGATTTATTTGATGAACGAAATGTGAAACCAACCATCTACTTCAAAATTAAAAATCTGAATACTTAATATAAAAAAATATAAGACTTCTAAAACGCCCTCAAATTTATTATAATGGTAAGAGAGTGCATTTCTCAAACAATCAAGATTTAATTTCCACTAAGACACGACGATTAAACTACATGTGAAATTGGATCACCTTATCAGCCACCACACTTGTGAATTTATTTTGGCGAAAATGTGATCAAACTATTCATCCTAAAATTAATCAAAGAATTAAATATTAAATTATAAAATAATACAAAATTTATAAAACCCCCTGCAACAAGAATTCGAATCTCTTACAAAACATACTGTCCATCAAGACCAATTTGAAAAAATTTTACGAGATCAAATTAATAATCTTCAAAATTAATCCATCCAAAAGAATTAGATAAGTGAACTACCAACAAAAAATATTAGAATTCTAAATATCAACCAGCTCCATCACAATTGGACTAATTTAAGATTCAAATTAATCCATCACGATTATTTTTTTTAATTAAGCCTTGACGATTTTGATGGATTTATTCAATTCTAGTGTAGATATATTTAAGACCGATACAAGACATGGGCACCAAACAATGTCAAGATCGGTAAAATTCAGAAGAAAAACAATTATTGATGCAACGCACATGATTAAAGCAAATAAGTGAATTAGACAAGACGATTATGAATTCTAGAACATCAACCCGGATCTAATTAAACAAAAATTAGTCAAACATAAAGGTACGAGTAGCTAGAATATGGTCTAATACTTAATAGTACAAATTCTAACATCTACCAAACGATACTAGAATCAACTCAGCAAACTTGTACAATGCTTGTTCGCCCATGAACTCTTGCTACAAATTGAGTGAAAGCCTTTGCTGCAGAGCTTACGAAGGCACTGCAAAAGCACAGATCAAATCATTCATAACAGAACTGATTAAACTAAAAACAAGTTTAGAATTTCCAAATTCCTTATGTAATGGAACTTTATTGGGCTTAAAACGCATCAGAATTAAGCTGTTCCTGTTGTGTTTGGAAACAAAATCCTGTTTCCAAACTGCCCACTCATACGGTTAATAGTTTTGAAGCTATAACACAATCAAAGAGGGGTAAAAACTCATCTTAAACTGGATAGAAGTGAAATACTCTTTCTCCTTTCACAAACACATTATTTTTAATAGATAACAAATTGTGAATCCAAAACATAATTTTCCATCTCCAACGCTTGATTATTATAGGATGGCTATTAATAAGATCATAAAAACAAAGTTGTGCTCTTTTCATAATCATTTTATCAACAAGTATCATCTCCATCTTTCATGTATCCAATATGAGCTGAATCTTTGCATTCCTTCTCTAAGCACAAACAAATGTATAAATATTTTTGTTCCCATTTTTGTTAATAGGTTGTCATAAAAATTATCACATGATTTAAATTTTGCCATGTTTACAGGTTTGCTTTTGGGCCTCAACTGTAGCTTCCATAAAAACTATTCAAATTCTTCTGAGACCTGCAATTTTCTAGTGTAAATATGGTCATTCTTACATTCACACACCACCGGTACCTGTATATATGTTCCTAGCCAAAAAAAACACAGTGGTCAATCAACATGATGAGATAATCTAAGACTTACGTCCACCATGTAAAATAGTCTAGTGAGAAGATTTAGCTCTCAAGAAGTATTTTCTTCGACAATGTCACAAGGTGGCATCTAAATGGACTGCCCATTAATGATACCATATATAATCTAAAGCTTTCAAATTCTCACATGATTGTTGTATGAGGGCAACCTGGTAGATCAGTAAATTAACAATACTATATTCGTCCATTATTATAAGCTATTCCAGCTATAAGTTTATCATGTAATTGTGTGGTTTGATGGACTTGTACTGTACATGGTTAATGACCTGAATGCTTGTAAATTCATTAGCCAGAACTACGAATTATTACCTTCTATTAATGGTTGTCATTTGATTCATGTAATTAGTTGGCAGTGGACTCAAACCGTAACTTTATAGTAAATCCACCAGTTAAATATTGCTTTCTCAAGAAGTATAACATTAGTTATTAAAAGTCTAAATCCAATGATTAACTATTACTTTCTCAAGAAGTCTAACAATTATTAGAAGACAGGCTTAGTTATCTTAGCACAAACAGCCAACTAATATCTTTTGATACATCAACCACATAATTGTTATGATGGATGAATGACTGAACACAATCCATTAGTGTTACAATTCTTTGAGCAAAATATGAGTTAATACCTTCTTGCAATGTACTCCCTATAATTTGTGAGGTGGGCAAAACACATCAATTACTGAGCTCAAACGGGTAACTATTTATCTTTATTATAAGTGTGCTCTATAATTGCTTAAATTTGATGGCATGACGACTAAATTGATTTATCAATACCAAGCTTAACAAACAAGTAAATACTATCTCAACTCAAAATCACCAACATACGGATGGCTTGATGGGCTAAACCTCTTGCAGACACAATTATGATTGTAAACCAAGCGCCATCACCTTCAGTCGATGTTTAATACATAATTATCCTAGGTGGATGACCTAACAGTCCATAGGTAATGTTATACTGTGATCAGGCAATGAATTATATCCATCTTGACCACCTATTCTAACATATCAAAATTGACTTCTATTGAGCTTTCTTTCCTTTTTCAATAATTGCATAAAATGACATCCATTAGTTGATAGTTTGATCAATGAATTGAAACATCACCAAATCTATTCCAGAAGGCATAACTTACTGTATGTCGAAGTGTCTATCTGCTCAGGTAACTCCTTTATGTCCACCTCAAACCTCTCTTGCACCTTCAAGAAACAGAAATAAATTGATCAGTCTTTAATCAAATCACAAAATATTATTCATGGAACTGGCAAGTAACAAACCTGATTAAGAACATCAGAATCAGCCGCTGATGAGACAAATGTAATAGCAAGCCCTTTGGTTCCAAACCGGCCAGCCCTTCCAACCTGAAGAGGCTCATTTCTAAATCAGTTGATAGACTAGCAAACTAACAAAATTCACTTCTCTTTAATTGCTGAATAGATTGAAAGAGTTACCCGGTGCAGGTATGTGTCAGCAGAATCTGGCATATCATAATTAATCACAATGTTAACACGCTCAATATCAATTCCCCTCCCAACCAGATCTGTAGCAACAAGAATTCTTTTGAGCCCTTCCTTAAAGTTCTTATACTTTGTTAACCTGCAGGAAAGAAATTTATCAATTTCTATGCTTGAGCATGGATGTAAATTACACATACTTCAATAGACCAGGAAAATAAACTTGGGCATTTATCACTATGTGACACACAACAATTTCATTGAAGAAAATTTATGGTACATTAAGATTTTTATTCACAATCCAAATGTCATTAGAGATAGAAATGTTTATAAAGATGATCTTAATGAAGATACTGATATGCCACAGGGCTAGTTGGGACCCAGGAAGAATGTGTTTACAAGTTTAATGGAGAGACATTGAGAAAGCTGATGGGTTGTAAACATGATTGTGCAAAAAGGGTTTATTCAGATTTAGTTAAATCAAAACAGAGGAAGATAATATTACGAATATAAATATTATGAATATAGGCAGTCCACGTGAAATAGACAGTTGATTTTGTGCATACGGATAGACAATAGAGTTGAGTGGATGAGAAACCTACATTCAAAACCAATCTTTTGCAAATCACAACAGCCATGTTCAGATTAAACATGGCATGTTTCAGTTGAAATATTTGAGAATATAGCTTCCGAGACAAATTGTGTCAACGTGTGAAAATGACAGAACTCATTCAAAAACTCTTTCTAAGATGCAACTTAAAGGCACATACCTTTCTTCCTGTGACATGCCAGAGTGTATACAGATGGATGGAAAATTGCATTCTACAAGTAACTTGTTCAGCTCTGCTGCTCGGCTCACGCTTTTCACAAAAATCACAACTTGATTGAAGTCTAGTGCATCCAAAAGATCATTTAGTTTTCGGTTCTTTTCCAATTCAGTCAGTTTGATGTAGTGCTGAAACAATGACAGACATTTAGATAAGACCAACCAGAATAATAATATAAAAAAAGTCGGCATACCTGTACTAGTCCATGAAGTGTCAGCTTGGCCTCATCGTCTACATATATTTCCATAGGCTGAAAGGTAAGAAATGTCAGGTGAAAGAGGATTAGGGTCTCGTCTTCAAGCTAACTGAATCCAGTACCATTTGAATGACACTTGCAGTGTTGCAGTTGTGAACTAATTGGGCATACCAAGGGAATTGTAAAACCTTACAGCTTAATCTTCCTAACCCAAGCCCCCAATAATACAAAAAAAGATGCCCAATCAACATCCTCCTCTATACATACACTACGACCAATGGGTAAAAGGAAAATGAACTAAGGAACCCAGAAATAAAGTCCCTAAATCCCAAGAGGTGAATGAAGCATTATACTCAAGAATGTGCTTGTAGTAGTGTTGAGGGAAGAGGGTCAAATGCTACAAGATATGGACCTCCTACTCCTTAAAATCAAACCATACTATACAAATTGTGTCTAACTATATGATAAGTCATATTAAGTAGTTCGAAGACATGCGGATCAGGAACAAACTAAATGTGACACAAAGGTAGAAGCCACAAATAAACCAGAATAAAGAACTCAAAACTTCTATGACATTACATCTTGCATGAATCTCTTGCACACAGGGCGAATCTCCTTGCTGAGAGTTGCTGAAAACATCATGACTTGTTTGTCGTGTGGTGTCATTTTGAAAATTTCTTGTACATCCCGCCGCATGTCTGCAAAACATGATCAATAGTGAAAAGAAATATCAGTAGTGAACAAAAAAGAAAAACAGTCGAAACAAAGAAAAGACAGATTATATAATCATTAAACAAGTCTAAAAAAATCATCATTAGTACCAAGTGACTCGAGCATCTTATCACATTCATCAAGAATGAAATGCCTCACATTCTTCAAATTAAGATCCTTATCTCTTGCTAGCGCTAACACTCTTCCTGGTGTGCCAACAACTATATGTGGGCAATCATTCTTTAGTATGTCCTTGTGCTTCATGATGTGAACTCCCCCATAGAATACAGCAATTTTGATGTCTGGTAAGTATGTGCTGAATCGCTCAAACTCATGACAAATCTGCAAGAGTATATGTATGAATCAAAATTCTAAAAACACTAAATCAACAGTAATCATTCCTCAAAAAAAAAAAATTCAAACCTGGTAGGCCAATTCTCTTGTATGGCACAGCACAAGTGCAGCAACTTGGCCTGCAACAGGCTCAATTTGCTGAAGAGTAGAAAGAACAAAAACAGCAGTTTTGCCCATTCCGGACTTTGCTTGACAAATAACATCCATTCCCAGAATAGCTTGAGGAATACATTCATGTTGTACTGATGAAAATTGAGGGGTACCCCAGTAAGTAAAAAATAACCTTCTGGATCCTTTAATGGAAAGGTTTACCCTATTCTCCGCCAAACTGAGAAATGTGGAAATGATCTTTACCTGCAAAATGCCACCAACATTTATGCATCCAGCCACCACATAACTTCATAAAAAAATTTAATTAAATTTATATAACAAGATAGGTTATCATGATTTGCTCTCAAATTAAGAAAGTAAAAAAAAAATGTGCAAACAATCAGTCTACAACTTTAATACACTTCCAAAGATAGGAATTTCAATGATTCTCATCTACCTAGGATAAATTGAACTATTGCCAACAGAACACTCTTTGCTTTTGTATCAGAAGGTGTTTTTTTTTTTATAGGAACAAGCTTTACAGCCCAAAATTGAATGTGATGACTTTAATGCAACTACCAATTAACTTGATGTATAGACCATGTGACAGAAAACTAAATCTAAAATATTGAGTTATCTGCCACTGGTTCTGGCTTCAAAATATGTACATTTGGCATGCAATAGTATTTCTTGCCTTCAGAAGGATGCTCAAAACCACAATCGACGATGGCACGAAGGAGTTCTGGCTTCAACAGGAAGTCTCTGAATCCGGAACTGTGGATCCCAACATAGCCTCTGTACCATTTAATATACTAATCAGTAAATTGTATGCCTTTTATGAATTTTGCGGAATTATTCCAATATAAACAAAACTGATAACAAAAAGATGCAATATTATAGATAAGTCGCCTCCGGATCTACAATAAAATCCAGTTTCTAGCCATACAAAACCCTTGGAAAAAGAGAAATTATAGGCAGATCATATATATTTAAGAACGCCTGGAATATATAGACGACAAAAAAAGGGCATAATCATTGATATCATGAGAAAAAAAGATCTAGCACAAGAATACACCTTTGTGCAGTATGAGCTACGCCATAAATGTTTAAAAACTAAAAAAATACCACAAGGATAGAGGAAGACTGGTAAAAATTCTTTCTTACTTCTTCACCGCTTCCCCGGAGACCTTCGCAGCGACCGAGTCAGGGGCCTTCTCTTCCTCCTCTTCGTAGTCCAGGAGCTCCTCCTCGTAAGCATCGTTATCCTTGACTTCCCCCATACTACACCATAAGAACAAAGATCAGGACGAGATCTATCAAAATCTACAGCCAAAACGCATCCGTCGCGACCAAAAAGAAAAAAAAACTCACCTTGGCGACCAGGAGCTGGAAACTAGAGTCAGAGAGTCTGCAAGAGAAACAAATCAAGCAAAAAAGAAAGTGCAGGACGACGAGGGTTTTGAGATAAATCGTAAGCGGAGAGGGATCGGAGGAGGCTAGGGTTTGAGGAATCGAAGGTGTGGGGAGGAGGGTTGGATAATAAAGGGATGAGAAAGCCAATCCAATGGCTGATTGGATGAGGGGCGAATGAGAGCGGCATGATGTGGGAGACTTTTAAGGGTTAAGATTGTTTCGATGCAGAATGGTTTTGGGCTTGGCTCCGCTTAATTCACACGCACGGGTCTCAAGTCACCAAAGAAATGGGCCGGAGGCCGGAAAGATAAATGCTCGATTGTAGAGTTATGTTAATAGTAAATTGACGCATTGAACGCCCTCTTAACTCGAGCTTGTGGCTTTTGCAATGCTGCCTTCGCTCAACGTGAGACCAGAAGAGCATCGCATTAATAGATTGCTTTTTTACTTTCTTTTAAAAATAAACTTACAGTTTGTTAAAAATTTCCTTGTAGTCTAATTATTCTGAACTTGATCCATAAAAATGTGCTTTCTTGACTCTTCGAACAAATATTTGTGTATGCTAACTCGCCTTTTTTTATGCTCATTAAAATTCGTCTTTGTGTGCATAATGATTCTTTGACTTGTACTGGTAGGCAAATTAAATCTTGCTGGATTGTTATAGGGCCATCCAGAACTAGTTGGTTAATTTCTATGTTGCTTGCAGTGACGTTGCTCTTAAAACCCTATTTCTTTCTTCGTCTATGATCACAAATGAAGACGCTTTATTGTCACATTGCATGGCGCCTCGCTCAGTTTCCCGCTTTGGCTGGCGTGCTCACAGCATTTTTTGTGGGAACAAAGGTTGTCGCTTTTTTTTTTGTTTTTTTTTTAAGATAGCTCTGTCGACCGATTAATTTCGAGGACGAATTAAATAATCTCGAAGATAATCAATTTGATCTGATTAAAATTTTTTATTAATCATCAAGTAAATCTGAAAGTACGCCAGCCAAATAATATCTCAAATTTATCACTCCACTAGAAATCAAACTATAAATATTTGAGAGATTGCATGAGTATCTTATTATTGTACCATAGTCCATGAGACATTAGATAGAATACTAACGGAAATCACATTTTTCGCCATTATAGTATGCTTCACACTTTTACAATCTGATTCCCTTGTTGGTAATGTACTTTCACCTCCCAATTCAGTCGTAGGATATTCACATTCTTAACAAACGGCTAGTAATGACCCTTTAATTTGCCAATTCCTTCCATGCAACACTCATTTGTTAAGAGAGAAGACAAGTGAGAGTTGATAGCCCAGAGATCCATAAGTACTAAAAATTAAAATTTTATATGTATTATTTTTTTATTTATAAAACATATTCAATTTTTCAACTATCTTATTTGTTTAACATTATTTATTTATAATTTTATAATAAATTTATAAAATCTATAAATTCTGTATACGCTATTTATATAAATTTTGTATATGTTCTATGATTTATACAAATATTCTGGAACAAGCAAAAGAATTATGATGGAACGAGTTCAAAATAAGTTATCATAATTAATTTATATATGAAATTAATATTAATACATAATCAATTGATTTTTTCTATTGCAGTGGACATTCACTTTGGATGCAATTAAAGAGTTGGAAATAAAGAGAATTTGTAAAAAAAAAAAAAAGGAAAAAAAAAAAGAGAGACGATCACATTCGAAATGTATTAAGTTATGAGAAAATCAGGGGAAAAAAGTATGTATCATGGAGAATTTGATAAGATTGTAAATTTTTAAAAATATGAGGAGATGAATAAAATAAAAAAAAATTAAACTTATAATTTTAGAGAATTATCGCGACATATGCGGGAGTGGCATGGATGTAAATTCGAAACATTCAAGGGTGCCGAGGGAAGGGGAGACGCGGTTGGACCGGCAAAGACCAAAGGCTGCCTCTTCCTTCACCCATCGGCGAAATGTCTTCGGCAGAATCCACAGAACCACAAAAAGTAGTCTCCTTTTTCTGATTCATCGGAGCAAGTCAACAACAACAACCGTTTTCTATTTCGATCTAGTTTAATTACTCACATATGCTTTGTTTTCTGTCGATCTGCACAAAGCGCAGCAGCAGCTCAATTGATCCTAAGTAGAAACTTCGAAATCTGCAAGTATCTATCGATGCGGCCACTTCGCCACCGCATCCAATTTGTCTTACCATCATCCTCGAGCCCTAGTTGAGAACGTAAGAGGAAGCTAAAGATATAAAATTTTCTTTCTCTTCCTTGTGTGTCATGAAGTCGTCTTCATAAGTTGTAGATCTTGAGGAGTTCTGACGTTGTCGGACTTCTTGATTGCTTGCGACTTAAGTTTCGTTTTTTCAGTTTGCTTTCATACTTGTTTCTCCTTTTTCATTTTATGTTGTTAGGATGCTTCTAATTGGATTTTTAAGTTGCTATAGGATTAAGGTGGAGGATTTCCGATGGCGAGCAGAGTGAAGGACGACGAGAAGAACGAGAGGGCTATCCGGGAACTGCTGAAGCTTCCGGCTAACCGGAGATGCATAAACTGCAACAGCCTGGTACTTCGTGCTTCACCCGCCAGCTGTTTATGTAGTTAGGTTTCTTCTAATCTGTTCAAGCTGCCGAATTATTGTAGCTCCGGATGTTTCACACATATCACATATCCATAATCACCTAAAAGTTTCATTCCCCACTTTTTTTGGGTCCCTTTGCAATATTTGTCAACTTTCCCCTCTCTTTGCTTCTCATTTACTAGTATTCATGGATATACAAAACGGAATTCACTGCTTGCTGCAGTGTCCTTTGTCTGGAGGGATATACTTCCTGCCCTAGCTTATATGTTGGCTTCTTTCACATATTCCATTAATTTTTCTTATACATGATTTGGGCTTTTTAAAACATTAATTGTGCTCTGTATGTATACTTCAAGATGGAGGCACAAGATGGAGGCACAACCAATTCCCCCTTTTCATAACTTAATCATGCATCTGACATTCTCTTTGAAATTTATAATGTGGCTTGTAGGTCCAGATTATAGCCATAATTCACGGTGTTGGCTTATGCTAATATGTGTTTTCCTGATAGGCACACTAGTTCTTGTTGATTTGTCTTTTCTCACACGTTATTTCTTGTTACATATGGGCTATGCTAACTCGCTTCGTCTGATCAGGGACCTCAATATGTATGCACAAATTTCTGGACATTCATATGTATCAATTGCAGCGGAATACAGTAAGTTCTGCTTGTTTGTTTTCTTTGGCTTTGTTATTCTCTTGTTCTCTTTGATTGCCTCCATGCAAATAGCCATAGAGATGCAGAGTATTAGACAATTGTTGATGATAAAATTTTCAAAGAACTCGGAGGCGGGCTTTTCCATATTTGTCCTTTTCTGATTTTGCAACTATGTTCTAAAGCCGGGAGTTCACACACCGTGTAAAGTCTATATCCATGGCCAAGTTTTCTTCAGAAGAAGTTTCTTCCCTTAAACAAGGAGGAAATGAGGTTGAGAGCCATCCATCAGAGAATTTTTATTTGTCTTGCCTTGTGGAAAATGTTCTGTTACACTTTTCTTTTCCTTTTGCTTTCTATTCCTCTTATCATGCAGTGTGCTAAGGAGATCTATTTTAAAGAGTGGGATGCTCAGCGTTATTCTTTTCCTGATAGCAGGTCTGCTGTTCTAAAACTCTTCTTTGAATCTATGTGGATGTTATATCTATACAATCTTTTGTTTCAGCAATATTGTCAGACTCAGAGAATTCATTAAACATGTTTACATGGACCGAAGATACACAGGAGAAAGAAGCTCATCCAGGTCTCCAAGGTCTAAGGTGATTCTTGAAGTCTTGTGTAAGATGTTGAAAAAATTAATTTGTTCTGTCATCTACAATATGAAATCATGCAACATAAACCTTGCTATATTTTAGGTGCTGTAGCAATGAGACTCTTCATATTTAAACCCGACAAAATTTTGCCAATTTTTAGGGCGATAATGAAGATCCTTATGACAAAAAGAAGTTAGATTCTTATCATGGTTCCCGAAGCCCGACTTACAATGATATGGATGTCCAGCGGTATGCTGAAAGACCTAGTTCTGCAAGTCCCCAATATGAGTTTGGATTTAATCCTAGCCGCTTTGACAGAGATGACAAATCCGGAAAAAACCACCAAACTCCTGGTGGTCAAAAGCTCGAAGGGAGATCTCCAAGCCAACAAAAAGAGATTGACATATCTAAATCCCCTGTGACACAACCTATTGGAGCAGTCATCAACTTTCCACCTGCTCCATATGCTGAGCCCACAAAGTCTACTGAAATTCAAGACGAGCTGACAAAGTTTACTGGACTTCAATTCCCTCATAATTCACCACAAATTCAGGTGATTTTTCAAGTAATTCAGAAGACTGTTTAGTACACACTGAGGACATCTATGTTTATGTTACATGTGCATAAATCATGCTTTCTTGTGTAATTATGTATCAGCACGCGGACTTGGGTGAAACCAGAGTTCATGATCCATTATTAGTAGTGTATAGATGGTTGATTGTATTGTTCATGCCAATGCAATATCCAGTCACGCTTGACCAGAGTTCATGATCTGTTATTGCTGTTTGTTATTTGATAATATGTCAAACAGACTAAAGAAGCTGAAGGATTGTTTTGGTCTATTCATTAAGATTAGAAAGATCCTGGGATAAGGAACTTAATTTTATTCTACTTCAGAACTCAGAAGTAGCAATTGCCATAGCATGTCAGTTAGTTAGCCTGCTGACTTGAGATTGATGTATGTCCTGTAGAAAGTTCAAAATGTTCAATTTTGTTAACTCTGATATCTGTGTTCACCATAAAGAACCATTAAAGCAGTGCTCATTGTTTGGTTTATTTCAGAGTACAATATCAGGATCCAGTGTTGGGATTTCTGCTGAACTAAAGGTGGTGAGCTCTAGAAGTTTGATTGATTTTGATGCAGATCCTGACCCATATACTATTAGAGCTACAGATCAGTTTATTACCCATCAAACCACTGCATCACCTGTTGAGGGTGGAGGTTGGGCATCATTTGATGACTCTTCCTCTCTTAAACTGACTCAGGTTACTTCAATGGGAAGCCCAGTAGAATCATTTCTTTACCAATTGTCAGTTCCACAGATTGCTTCAACTGCCGATCCAAGCCGTTCTGTTGTTCCTGGGACTATTTCTATATCAAACCAGAGTAATCCAGTGCAGTGGTCAACCAGTGACCAGAACCATCCATCTCTATTCAAAGTTCCTAATGTTTCAAGCAATCCGCCATTTAGCACATCAATTTCTGGGGCTCCAGACAATCCAGTTAGCTTTCGCTAAATTTATAACCCATCAACATCTTTAGTTAACTGATTCTGATTTGTAAACTTTCTACAACAGGTGCCTCCAATTGTTCATGGACTTGCATCTGCTGGAACTGAGCAATCTTCTCAAGTGGTAAATACACCAAATCATCAAAGTGCTACTGGAATTTCACAACAGCCTACAAATGCAGTGGCTAGACCAGGCACAAGAAAAGAACTTCCTCTGGTATTCATTTGATTACAAAGTATTTCTATGGCTCACATTCACATACTTGTGGAACTTCGTCATGAAATTAATGCCCATTTGCAGGATTTGTTCACTATGACCTATCCTTTGTCATTTGGGCCATTCCCTTATTATCAGACACCTCAACCTTATATGGGTTATGGCATGCAAGTGCAATACCCATCCTCAATTGTATGTCCTGTTTCTTATCATTTTCTGGAAGGAATCATTATGTTGGTTGGTTGGTTTGTTTCATATTGACATGCCTTGATTTTTTATGCTGCAGGCCATGCCAACATATGGTCGTTCTTTGACATCTGCAAACCCCTTTGCTCTTGCTGAAGAGCCTAGATTAGTTCATGCTTCCACGGTATTTTCAGCTATTAGTCAAATTTCTCCTTATCAAAGTTTCAAATAGCTTATGCAAGCAATGTGCAGTTGAGCCACTACATAACACACACACCATATAGAAATGCATTTTTTTTAGAAGTAACATTAATCATATTAACATCACGTGTCAGAAAAATGAGTTTGTATTCACACAAAATTTATGTATCACTTAATGATTAAATGAAACATTATAACCAACCCATAACTTCAGTATACGAAATCTCAACATTCGACAACAGATGATAATCAGCCACTACCATACATATGACAATTTACTTGTTGACCTAAGAAATAAGAATAATTTTTGGAAAAATAGGTTTGATCAATATTAACATTAATATGACATGGAGCTTAACAAGTTGGATATTGTTCTATTTCGCATAATCCTTTGCAGCCTTATGCCAGTGTCATGTATCACTTGCTGCATAAGCTTATGCAGCTTGCATGAGTTGCATAGGCACAGGTAGATATTTTTCAAAGCAATGCTCCTTGTGTAACATAAATTAGAATAAAATTAAACTATCTCGGACAGACTATTTGTAGTGTAAAATATTCATGACAACTAAAGTCTATTGTCATGGTCATTTCTTACTTCCATGTATTCCTTTTTTCGCCTCCTCGTAGTTCCCAAATTTAGCACCTTTGCAAGCAGCACTGCCTAATGTGGATGGCCAGTCATCGATACTGCGCACATCGAGCTTACCCACCCAACAGTGGTTGGCCCAACAACAAACTCCAATGCCAACTGTTCCTCAGGGAGCATTTTCTAGTATTGATGACCATTCATCTTTTCTGGGCACATCCAGATTTCCGACCCAACAGTGGCTGCCCCCACAACAAATTCCGATGCCAACTGTGCCTCCAGGTAGAATTTTAACATTCGAATTTTGTGTGAATTGTGTGTTGTTGTTCAATATGTCTGTTGGCTAATTATTTGTCGATGCTGATGGTAAAGTTCAATATCCTCAGGTCCAAATGTGGTGCAGCAAGGTGCAATCCCTGTGGCTCTTGCACCATCTAGCTCTATGTTTCCTTCTATGTAAGCTTGGAGTTTAACTTTTTTTTTTTTTTTTAAATTAATCTATCCATGCAAGGAGTCATAATGATTTAGAATGCAGAAAATTTGTTACGCTAGTTGATAGAAAATGTACATTGTTAGCTTCTAAATTGCTATGTGATATTTGGAGATTAAATCGAAATGCTTGATGATGCTGGTGGCCGCACTCTCTATATTGGAACCAGAGATATATTCTTAAGACAATTGAGGGAAAGGAAATGTGGAAAGAAAGAAGAGTGATGGGAAGGGAGGTGGTGGGGACAGAGGGAGAGTGGTTTCCTTAATCTTGTCTATTTGCAAAGCGAGGAAATGAGGATGTGGTCAATCCAAAAAATCAATTCTTTAATCTTGTTCCTGGGAGCTGCAAAGCTGAATTAGTCTTTTTCTAAAACCTTCTCAACGTTTCCATTCTTTTTCTATCCACTCTTGGATGGAATCACGTCTGGGAAAAGGAGCAAAAACTTGCTTCCTACTTTATCTTTCTTCTTCTAATATAGTAGATAAAGATCCTTACTGCTTTATCCATTGTTTCCACTCTACGTGGGCTCCATTCTCTTTGACACAATAATAATATCTGAAGACCATACGTTGGCAATTTCCATTTACAAATATCATTTCTTTGAATAGCTTCAGAAATAATGATGTTAGTCTTTGTTGTGAATGCAGGCATCAATCTGGTGGGCTTAACATGGAAGGACTTGCATTGAACCAGCATTTAGACTCCAGAAACTATCCATCACACACCCCAACTTCTTTTCCAGGCGGAAATCCTTTTGGTTAAATGGTGCACTAATTGAAACATTTGCTATTTGTTTCTATAGATCTCTCCGTGCATTTCAGTTGCCTAGGGAGCTTAAAGGTGAGTTGCAACAAACAATATCTCAAGTTCTGTTTCAAGGTGGCGATAGTGAGATGCTAGACTGTAATTATTGCAGGGGAGAAACAAAGGCTGTCGAGGTTTTTATTTGCATATTGGTCTTTTGATCTCCTAATTGCACCGAAGTGTGTTCTTGTATAGGCCTTGTATTGTATTTTCATAACATGCATTTTGTGACATCTTCAAATGTGTTGATGGTAGTTTCAGGCTGGATCTACATAGTTAATTGCAAATGTGGTTGAGGCAGTTATGTTTCAGCTGTTCTTCCTTCTTGGTTTGCAAATACAAACTGGTAGACCATTCTTATACCAACAAAACCAATCTCACTTATAGCATGTCTTGGTGCTATTGTGTCTGGATTTGCATATGGATGATGAGAATCATGTGAACTTAAAACTCACAATAGCAAAGTTGAATGACTGATAATGAGTGTGGTAAATTTCGCAAGTGACAAGGCTAAAAGATTTAAGGTCGGATTCAAGCGAGCTGATCGACGAGAAGTAGACTATATCGGTTAACAGATTAAATCTATTTATACTTTTGTTTTGATAACTTTTCAAATTATTTCATTCATTTTGTAGTCTAACTCACCTCAAACCAATTTGTTGAATCTATATTTATCTATATTTTTAAAACGGTAATTTAAAGTTGTCGAATTTTCAAAAGATCCATCTAAGTCTCATTGTACTCCTTTGTCAACAGTTACTCTTTCATTTTTTTGTTTTTTCCTTTGTTCTCTCCTCTCTCATCTCTTATTCTTAAATTAAAGTCACGTCAATTTAAACTTTAATCGGCAGTCGAACTTTATTTATTTTTATTATAAAAACTTTAATAAAAATTTAAAAAGTATAAAAAAAGTTAAAAAAATAAAATTAAAATTAATAATGAGAACTAATTTTATTAATAATGTAGTCTTGATTTTTTAAATAATAAAGAAGTATATTTGAACTCCACTATAGAAATTCATAAAAGTTAGAATGAATCGAATTAAAATTCGCTAGATCCATCAATAGATTTCAATTGAAACTCATAGATAAGCCTAGGGTATTTGAATTTTTAAAAAGTTGATATATAATTAAAAAAGGTAGTACAGTGAAGGTATTTATAATGTTTAATTCTGACATTCTTACGATAAGTTATGTGAATGTATCAATTACCAAAATAATGATATAATTATTCGGAACCTTTGAAAAAGTCTTAAATGATATTTTTTTGGGACATGATGGTATTCGAATTATTTCCCATGTGCAATTGAGGAGTCGGACATCCTTGAATATCTCTGTTAGTGTCTTAGTTGATTTTGATGTGATCAACCAAGTTAGGTTACGTCCTGTTGTGGTCTGATCCCTCTGTCTAAGTATGCAGGAGCTTCGGAGTAGAGGAAGTCGAGCGGAAGATACAGCAGTCACGAAAGATGGCACGAGGGAGTGAGGCGACGGACTCAGTGCATCTGAGGGACATGGAAGTTGTGGAAGAGTACACCGGTGGAGCGAGAAGGACGCACGCGGCGTTCGAGGAACGAGAAGCCGGGAGGAAGGATGTTGTTGCAATCATGCCCATAAGTCATATTTTGATGTTTGACACCAATAACCCTTAGCGCACAAGATGAGATATCTAACTTGTGTGTTAAGTGTGTAGGAAAGTCCTTACGAGGTAAGACAAGTGGAGGAAAGTCCTTACGGATGAGTCGACCGGATGTAAGGCAAAAGGAAAGTCCAAGAGGATCGAGGAGCGAACTCTTGGCATGATGAAGTCCTTACGGGGTAAGGCAAAGCATAGAAAGTCCTTGCGGGTGAGAAGACCAGAGGCAAGGCAAAAGAAAAGTCCAAGAGGGTCGAGGATCGAGTTCTTGGCACGGGAAAGCCCTTACGAGGTAAGGCAAATGAAGGTCAAGAAGGTCGACGACCAGAGTCTTGATCAAGCGAGGAAAGAACTCGGTAAGAATTTATTTCAGCCACTTTTCACTAGTGTCAGTCGACTGAAGTGGTAAGGTCAGTCGACTGGCACTGAGTTACTACGCCTGATACGCCTTATCAGTCGATTGGATTTAATGCCAGTCGAGTTGTTTTAGAAATCAGTCAACTGACGTTGAAGACCAGTCGACTGATGTTGCTTGGAGAGCAATCAGAAGGTATAACGACTCAACTGAAGTTTCATGTCAGTCGACTGAAGTTGATGGACTCGACTAGATGTGTTCATCAGTCGACTGTCAGCAACTCAGAGCAAACAGAAGGTAAGATGACTCGACTGATCTACCACATTAGTCGACTGAGAGCATAATCAGTCGACTGATGGGAAAAGTCAGTCGACTGGATTTTGAATTCTGACAAAAATCAGGTGTGATTTTAGCAATTCAGTAGCCGTTTTCTTGGTTTGACTAAATCAGTCGACTGAGATGGTAAAACTAGTCGACTGATGACTTAAAAATTGAACTGGTTTAAATGCTTAGTGCACTTCGTGGAAGAGACACTTACAACCATTCAAGCTCCAAGTTCTTGTGCCTTACTGATCAATCAACCATCTGGGGTTCAACCCTAAAGCTTGGAGCAACTCCTTGAAGAAGAAGAAGCACTCCCATTGTGTAAACACTTCCTTTCTTCTTCTTCCTGTGCTGTTTGCTTTTTGTAAACTTGGTGTAACTTGCTGTAAGAAGGTTTCTCTGCCTTCGGTGTTTGTCCGAAAAGGAGAGGAATAGTGGAAGAGTGGCTGAGTGAAGATCCTTGGATTAGTCGCCTCAAGGAGGCGGATACCAAGTAAAATACGTCTTGTTAGCATTGTTGAGTTGTGAGGAAGTGTAGAGTGTCTTTCCTTCATCGACAAAAGTTCGAGAGAAGCTATTCAACCTCCCTTCTAGCTTAACAAGGTCCTTACAAAGGACGCTCGAGAGGCGAAAGACTAGAGTCGGGTTGGGGTGAGCCTAACTCTGGTTGGCCAGAAATCACTCAAACGATATTTCTAAAAAAAGTCAACTCTATTGACTTTGACCAAGTCAAAATCTCCAATTTTTAATCATCGGTCAAATTAAGGATAGAGATTATCCTTAATCAAGGATGATTCAAAGGTTGATAAACGTTTATTTTTTAAAAGAATAATATTTATCCTTTATCAAAGATCAACGATCAAGATCAAATCCTAATTACGATCAACGGTCAAGATTAGTTTGCGTAGGTTATAAATAGACTTAGAAGCTAAAGAGAAAAATAACACTTCAATTGTAATATTTTTCTTAGCTTCCGTCTTGTGCTACAAACGTCTGTAAGAGGTTTCTCCGCCTACAAGAAATTTTTGATAGTAAGCTTTAACCGCCTTGGTTTACAACCACCTAGGTTGTAACCAAGTACATCTGTTTGTATTCGCCTCTTACTAGGTTTATTTCATTAAATTTATGTTGGGTCTATTTAATTGTTGAAACTAACATTTATCCTTGTAAAATTATGCAAGAGGTCCAGTTTTATTTACAAGGGCAATTCACCCCCTTTCTTGCCGGTCCACATCGATCCAACAATCTCAACCGACCATGCTCAATTTTCAAGTAAACATTTCCGAACACTACTAGCATCCCCCAACACAGGCAATTGTTCATGAAAAGATCATCAAAGGATATTGCCCATACGACTCTATTACTTTAGCTTGCAGAAAACGAGCCATGCCATCGAGAATGCCATTGAGTGCCATAGAACAGAGAACAGATTGGGAAGCTCATCAGCTTGCTTGATTCTTTGGAAGAGATTATTGGGATATAATTAAAGTCCCACATTATATAAGACCTTTTGGGTAAAGTCCAAAAATAAAATCATGAGGGTTTGAATTCAAAGTGGATAATATCATACCGTTGTGGAGATAGATATGTTGATTCCATCAGATTTAACAAGTGGTATCAGAGTATGATCTATGTGGAGCCATGTGGGGACTCTCAGGGTAAAAATAAAGGAATGATTAGGGGACTCTTAGTAAAGGGCCCATTGAGACTGTTAGGGGGGTTCCTAGTAGTCCTTTGCTTGAGGAGTAGATTGTTGGGATTCAATCAAAGTTCCACATTGAAAATACATGAAAAATATTAAAAGTTTATAAGATGAAAAATATCTCAATGGTAAGAGCCCTTTTGGGTACAATCAAAAAATAAAATCATAAGGACTTAGGCCTAAAATGGACAATATCATATCATTGTGAAGATATATATAGATTTCATCGGACCTAATAAAAAAAATAAAAGAATGATTGGGGGCTCCGAGTGGTCCTTTGTTTAGGGGTATATTGTTGGGATACAATCAAAGTCCCACATTGTATGAGACTTTTTGGATAAAGCTCAAAAATAAAACCATGCGGGTTTGAGCCAAAAGTGGACAATATCATACGGTTGTGGAGATATATGTGGATTCAATCTGTTCTTAACAAGTGGTTTAGGGTTTAGGATTTCGGATTTAGGGTTTTTAGGGTTTCAGGTTTAGGGTTTCAGGTTTCAGGTTTATAGGGTTTTTAGGGGTTAGGGTTTTCGGGTTTCGAGTTTTTAGAGTTTAGGATTTAGGGTTTTAGGGTTTAGAGTTTAGGGTTTAAGGGTTTAGGGTTTTAGGGTTTAGGGTTTAGGATTTAGGATTTTTTTTTAAAGAACCATCTTATTAAAAGGATAAAATGCATACTAGAAGGGGGGCTAGGCCTTACCTTCTTAGCATGGCTTATTACATGACTCACCCTACTAATCTTTACATTGAATTCTCAAAGAAAAAAAATTATACACTTTATACAAAAATTGGTCGGTTTCCAGCAGCTCCTCCACTACCCACAGCACTCCAGTTGAGTCGTCCTCAGATCCAGTTGAGTCCAACTACCTTCTGTTCCCCTCCAGTTGAGTCGCCCTCAGAACCAGTTGAGTCCAGATTCCTTTTGTTTCCCTCCAGTTGAGTCGTCCGCAGATCCAGTTGAGTCCAAATACCTTATGTTCCCTTCCAATCGAGTCGCAGTCAAATCCAGTCGACTGATCTCCATAATCTCCTCCACGATCAGCAGTCCAGTCGACTGATTTAAGCTTCCAGTCGAGTCCCCAAACCCTCTGTTTGCCTCCAGTCGAGTCCTCTTTAAATACAATCGACTGATCCCCCTCGGCTCCTCCACCATCTCCGTGCCAGTCAACTGATACTCTGACATAGTCGACTGACTTTTCTGATATCTGAATTTTCTGAAACCAGAACCCTCCATTAGCATACCTTTCCACCTTTAATCCTTCCGAGCACCCCATGCACACATCTATCATCACCCCAACTTCCTTAATCTGCATTCTCATCTTCCACCACTCCACTGAGCATCGCTCTTAACCCGGCTTTGAGGAACATCGTATATATGGCACTCCCAATCTATCCAATTTGTAAATCCCAAATAGCTCTCTATCAATAGAATTTTCGTCTAGAAGTCTATCTCCCTCCACATCAAACGGCTTCTTTGCTAAATAATCCGCCGCCATATTCGCCTCTCTATAAGTGTGAGAAACCCTTATATGAAATCGTTGAACTGCCTCCTGAATCCTGAGAACCAAAAATCGAAGATCCCAACTACACGAGGATGCCTCAATAATATGGATTGCCGCCAACGAGTCCGACTCTAGCCATACCGGAAAGAGGTTGTTTGCTATGCACAATTCTAGGTCTTTCCACATCGCGACTAGTTCTGCCATAATGTTGGATCTCTCTTCTATAACCCCATGCTTTGCCGCAACCACCTGGCCATCATGATCCCTAATGATAAACCCATATGAAGTCTTGCCTAGATTTCCTTTTGAGCATCCATCTGAGTTAAGTTTATAAGTGCCCACTTCTGGTTTCTGCCACTTAACTACTGATATTTTGGTCACCACCTTCCTCTGCACTTTTATCCCAAAAGCCAAAGCTTCCACTGAATATCCCTTCCAATGCAAACTCTTTATTAGACCTGCTGCCATGCCACTAATTACATACTGCCAAATTGCTCCAATTATTTTTTGTGCCACCCCCGTGATATCACGGTGTTTTGCATCATTACGTGCCACCCATAAGAACCAGAGGATCAAAAATGGAATCGCCTCTCTGACATGTCCTTGCTTCCTCCACCGATCTCCCACCCTCCACTTCTCCATATTGTTAAAATCCCTAACCCGAAACAGCTGCGCAAAATACATCCATACCTCCATAGCAACTTGGCACCGCCAAAAGAGATGCACCCATGACTCCTCCTCTTTGTAGCGTTGACACTTGGAGGCCAAACTAACTTCCCGTTGCTGTAGAATAGAGTCCACTGGTAATCTTCTCAGCATGAATCGCCATCCAAAAATTGTAATTTTAGGCACAAATATTTTACTCCATAATACCGGCCCCCTGCTCCACTCCTGACTACGATCACGCACGCAATTCCACGTCGACTTCATAGAAAAAATCCTCTTGGGTGTTGGCTTCCAAATCATCGTCGGCCTTCCTCCCCCTTGTAGTGGGTATCTAGCCACCTCCTCAGCCCTTGCTGTCGGCAGCACCTCCTTCAGCCTGTCCTCCATCCAACCTTCCCTATCCCGAAAATCCAAGACAGTAGCTTCCTTGTTTCCTACAATGTCGCAAGATCTGAATAAAGGTCCACTGTCAGGCCATCCATCATACCAAAAGCTCAGCCGTCCATCACTAATTTTTCAGCCTACTTGGTTTTTCGCCAAATCTCGCATCTTCACCATTCTTTTCCAACCCGGAGAAGCATTCCCTTTAGAGGCACCACCACTAGAGAAGTTGCTCCACAATATTGCTTCCCAAGTTATCTCGCCCATAAAGTGTTCTGCTCCTGAAACCTGTACCATAACTTCAAAGACATCGCTGTTGACACCTCCATCCCAGGCCTCACCACTCACTGTCCGCTGCGTTTCCCGGAGCAACCCATGGATCGCCAGATATCACCAGGGGATCGAGTGCTCGGATTTGAGTTCGCTGCGCAAACATGGAGATTGAAGCCCAAAGCGAGCACGAGCAGAGCCGGATAATACAATATCGGTGGCTAAATTGCCAAGACAGATCCTCTCCATCACTGCCGGTGCGCAGACCCCTTACTTACCGTACGATTCACTTTATCGGGTTCTGCAATGCTGCAGTGTAGAAGTCTGACAAGTGAATCAGTACACCGCCCCTACGGTCACATCCCAGTTCCAAACCAATTGTTTAAAAAGTTTTAAATTTCAAATCAGATTCCTCCAATATAACAAGTGTTTAAGACGCGGATTAAGACATTAATTACTAATAAAACATAAATGCCATCCTTTTTTTATTTTTATTTTATAACAGGTCAGATAAATTCGAAATATATCTTATAAAATATTTTAATTATTTATTTTAAATATTTGATCAGTGTATCGTAAATGCCCTCCTTTCGTTGCACAGAAGCAACATCCCACTACCCATACTTCATGCCCCTCCTTTCCTTTGATATCAATTAAAAACATGGCAACTAATTAAGACTAAAGTTAATCCCATGATGATGGGAAACAAGCTTTCCACTAAAGCTTTGTTAGTGGAATCTCCACTATCTCATCTTTTGAAATGCATATAAGAAGATTTTTAAATCCCTTGGGAAAAAAACTTGTTTTGTTTTGTTCTGTTTTATTGTGTTTCCTACCTCATTTTGGGGTTTGGTTAAGTTGATGGAGAAGCATATATATATAGGTTAAGTAGGAAAGGGAAATAGCTTTTGGGGCATGAGGAAATGTATGTGTGTGCTCTTCTAGTCGCCAATATAATGACTTGAAGGATAAGTTTGTTTATGGCTTCTAGGCATCATTAGATTTTTATTTATTTTTTAAATAAGAAGCACAATATTTATTATGTTCCATGTTAGATCTAGATCCGAATCGAGTTATTATAACTAACCATGTGTATCAAATTATACAATCAAAATTAGAATTTGGATAATTAAATTATGTGATTAACAAACAAGTCTGTTTACAAGAACCAAAGTATTACAATATTTTAGTTGTCTGGGAATCAAAGTATTACATTATTTTATACTATTAAATATATTTTCTTAATTCAAATTGTCTTCTATTTTTGAAAACCAAAAAAAAAAAGTATTATCTTGAATACGGCATTTTAATAATAAAATAAAATATGTTAAAATTATTTTCAATCAGTAATATTTTCAAAATGCACCACTAAATCTTATTTTAATAATTCCCAATACAAGTGTGTGTCCGATCCATCAAGTTCCTTAAATAAATATTTGATATAATCTATTATATTTTATAAATAAGACATTATAAAATCCATTTGAAAATTCAAACCTCAACTACAATAAAGAAAATAAATTCAAAATTTATGTTTTCACTTCCTTCGATTAAATTTGTTATCTCCACAACCAGCGAGAAAGCCTCCATCATGACCTCCTTCGCAACTACCTCAATGACTTCCTCCGTCCAAGAATTTGTTGTCACCCTTAGGATGCTTAATATTTTTTACTATGTTATTTTATCCTCCATAATATTTAGTGTTAAATGTATATTTAGTGTGTATGTTGTCCATGAGAACTATATATGTTTAGTATTAACTATTTATATTTCATTAATCTTGTCATCTCAAAAATATTTTAGGCATCTATTCAATCAACTTGAAAGTAATGGTAAAATTTTTTATATATGCAGTCAGCCAAGTTTAAATTTATTCAGACATTAAATAATTTGTAATAGGGCTTCAAGCTAAGCAACATACTAAATAATTCTTTCATGCATGTATATTGTATTTTTTTTTTTCGAGCAAACAATAGTACATACATGCATCTTTTTAGGTTTTGGGCTTGATTTGATTATTTCTTGAGCAATTAACATGTGTGCTTTATGTAATGTGGAACTTTGAGTATTGTTTGCTATAACGCCTTGAGCATATATAGAGGAGCCAAAGGCAATTGCATGGGCACATGCAACCCCTCTAAAGGCTGCTTGTGATGCATGCTCACTTATAGAATTGCGACGTCGACTTTATACCATGGCATTCCTCTTCGATCCGGATTTGTAAAATTTGTACAGGTTATATTGGCTTCACTTTATTTATTTATTTTGTGCTAGCAGATTTTAAATGGATGAATTGAAAAGATTTTGGGGTTATAAGATGGAATATTAGTATAAGACTTTTTGGATTAAATCCAAAAATAAAAATCATGAGGACATAAGTTCAAAGTGAACAATATCAAACCGTTGTGGAGATATATATGAATTCTACATTGTGTCACAAAAGAATAATTGGGGCTCCTAATAAGGAATCCATTAGAATCGTTAAAAGAGTGGGTCCATTAGGAACACTTTATAATCTTTGTGAAGCAACTAGGATTGAGAGCAAAATAATTTCATCCTTCTCAGCATATATGTTCTAATCAAAACAAATCTGCTATTTACTCAGGTGAGTTCCGTCGAGATTGAACAGGTATGTAACAGTGTCAACGACACCATCCTGGAGACTGCTGCAAATCGCTGTTCCACTATCTTCTGGTGGGCCTGAGCAATTATTCGTGGCTGTTGTCTTTAAAGATCAATATCAGTTGGAAGAAGATCTTGGCAAGCTGCAAAAGAAACAGAATCCTTTATTTAAGGTACCTGTTTGTTCATCTTCTATCACATTCCTAAAGATACCACAAGACTATTGTGATGCCTTCTTGCTGTTGCCCCTGTAAAAGGTTTCATTCATTGTGCCGATGGCTTCTCTGCCGTGAACTGCTTCGAACAATATGGTTGATGTATAATGTGCACCAGGGGAATTTGTCTTTAATATGGCTGGCAAATTCATATTTAGTAATGTAAAACATATGAGCTAGAGCTGACCCATGATATAGGGGAAAATTACATTATTAACTTTAAGCCATTCATGTTTTGTATCACATCAATATATTTGCTACGAATCTCTTTCTAACTTTAAATTCCCAACTCTGTCATAAGCTTTCTACGGAAATGTAGGCGATGTGATATTCTAACAATCCATTAGCCATCTTCAAATCAATGTTTATCTTCATATTTTTCAATTTTATTCTCAAACCATACTACTGGAATATGTATTATTATCCTGTGTTTTCTTTATTTCTTCTTAGTCCTTGGAAAGCCTTAATGTATTATACCATAAGGAGGGTGAGAGGAAAGGTAACATTTAGGATGATTGAGAATAAAGTTTAGCCCCTCTTCCCCTGACAACCAATTTATAACTATCAATAAACTCATCAGCTAAATAGCCTTAAATAGAAGCCAGGAAGGATTTAAACTATGTAGCCAATCTAAAAATTTCCAATTCCAAATCACAGGTTGTATTTCATTTATTTTCTTTTCTCTGAGAAAAATAAATAAATGAATAACTACAAACAAAAAAATATTATACTTCATTTCTAAGTCTATTTTTTTTACTCTGGGGGTGGCATCTCTGTGCGGTCAAAAGAATTTGACTGATCAGTTCTCGCATCTTATCACATTTCTAAATGTAAATATTAATTATTGGTTCTTCTTGGAATGCTAGGATGCACAAACAGGAATGTCCTTCCAAATATGATTCTGTAGTAAACTTTGATTTTGTTGCATTGTTCTGTTTCCTAAACCTATCTGTTAATATATTTTATCTTCTCTATATGATCAGATATGAATAGATCACGACAAATCCTGAATGATTTTTGATGAGCCTGAATCTCTAGTGCTAATTGAATTATATCTTGGTGGAACAAAGTACATGGTTATCCAAAGCGAGCCAAGTGCTGTTATTCTATTCAAATGATAAAGATTAGTGTCTCATACGTATTATTATTATAATTTTGAAAAGTATACTTAATTTTCTACATATGCACAGAGGTGCACAACTCGGTCATCTTTCTATGAAATCATTGTTATTGTGGTTAATTTTGTCTGTATTTTTGGTCATAATATGGATATTTTCATGATTGTTTCAGCATGATTGATTACTTCTTTTATCAGGTACTATAATATGGAAATCATTAATGTAAATCAATAAGTTGAAGTATAGGAAGATTGCAAACTTCTCTTTCCACCCAATTTGTGTTTGTAGTTTATACTAATCGGCATCGTGTATAGTTTACTTTCTGGAGCTAGAAGCTGTTAGATTTTCTAGTTATAAGAAATTCTCTTTTCTGTATATTATAACTCCCTTTAATTCCTTATTTGAATGCTCTTATTACTATTTCTAACTCCTTGCTCGAATTACACATTTCAACAAGATATGTTACTAGAGCAACTACATGTATTATCGACGCGATGCAATGATTGTATTTTTGGTAGAAATTCAATAGATGATAGAGTTGATCAAGAATTTCTTAGATGATTGGAATGAAACATTGTGAAATTCACTGTTTTGATCTCTTGGAGGAAACCGTCAGTACTAAGTGAAAATTTAACAATGTAAACTTTCAATTTTGTGATGAGACCAATAGTCGATAAAGTTGACCAAGATGTTCATGATGATTAAACATTGGGAAATTCACCATTTTAATCTCTTAGAAGGACTTCAGTAATTAGGCATGTATGAATATACTATTTTAGTTTTGTGTTTCTTCTATTATTGATGCTTGTCAAAAGGAGAGCAATAGGTGCTTTTGAGTTTGTAACGAAGTTGGGAAAGTTGATAGGTCTTCTAATGTTGGATTCGACAGTCAACCACTTTCCACCTGTCGCATGCATGCTTTCAGATAATTACTTCAGCTTGGTACTTGCTTAGGTTTATTTGGTGATTTACGAGCTTCTGTGCCAGTTGTTATCATTCCCACAGATAGATATAAACCAGACACATTGTAGCCTTTTGCCTTAATTTCCATCAATCTTATTGAACTATAACTTTCAGGGAAGCAATGCAATGATGTCACTATATATGAAGAAAACCAATCTGGCTTTAATCTTTGGCATATACAATGGACAAATGACCGGTGGACAATGCAATATGGTTGCTGAGAGACTAGGTGATTAATATCTCTACGATCAAGGGTTTTGAATTCGGCGTTGGCACTCGATACCTTTATATTTTGAATGAGCTAGCTTGCAATCTACGTGATGTTGTCTTTGAGTGCAATGAATAATCTGCTTGACATCAGATCGATTTACTCTTGGTTGTCTGTTCTGTTGCCGTGATCTCTCAAGTAGTAGCCATTCTTATCGGTGGTTCTGCAATTCAGAATTAATTAGTCGTTAAAAGCTTCGTGTAGATTTGACATACTGTTGTGCATGGTTATACATAATTTTGCAAATGCTGGGTTTTCGGTTTTATTCTGTTTATGCAAATCACTGGTTCTTGAATTGCATGTGTTCATCCCGAGTTAATTAGGGCTCGACCAAAGTGCTGGCCAGGTTATATGCTAGGCTTACGTACGTGGACCAAACGATAACTGGAAGGAAGAGATCAGAAATACTAAAAATTAAATTACAAGTGCAATATGAACTGCCATGTAATTACTTGTCCTCCTATACATTCGAGTAAACCCACCCATGGTATTGGGTACTACCCAAGTACGCAGATTTCATCCAAACAATATGTCTCATACTCTTTTATGGATTTCTCGAATCTGATTAAACGGATGTGGTAGTCATGGTTCATTGACATCCTCGTGTGTTCTCTTGCCAATGGACCAGAGGTACTACCCTAGCTAGCTAAACCATCATATAATCATAATGGTTACTGTAGTTTTAAGTTATGGTTTTCATAAGCAGGTAACGAAGCCACTCTTGGAGACATCTAAAAGAAGGTATGTTGCTGCAATTTCCGCGTCCAGTTACTCTTTAGTTTGTTGCTTCAGCATTTTTTTCCAATAATGAATCCAGGTTTCTTTAGTTTCCATGAAATCAAAAAAATTGCATGTTCCATTTTTGTCTGTATATTAAACTTCAACAATTGGGACCTTCATAAACGATAAGACCCAAACTGTCGAGTTGTCAATTCTTCCTATTCTCCAACTGATGGCTACATCTCCAAGTACAACGACCAAATGCTCAACCTGAAATCACACCTTAACAAAAACTAAAATTAGAACTACCATCAATTATTGCTCTCTTTTACTTCGTCCACCAAAACTCTTTTTTAATTTGATAATAAGGTGGTGACCCTTAAAAACAAAAGAAATCATGATAGTTAGTAATTCCTTAGTTTAATCTTATTTTATAATATATGAGATTTGTTTAGTTCCTAATCAACTACTCGGAATAGTAATCATTTAGCTCTTTGGATCTTAATCGATAAAAAATTGATACGTCGATTCATTCTGATCAATCTATTCTCACGAAAATTTCTCATCAGATATAAGATAAATCAAAATGTATTCGATGACCCATTAACTCAATATTTTTAGATCAACTATTTGTTAAAAAAAAATCATCAGTTAATTTATCCAAGTTAAAACTAAAACTCAATCCTGTTTGAAAAAGCTAAGAAACCGTCCTGCACAGTTGCCCTCCTCCACCGTAACCCGAGTGGGCGGCCCTTCTCCTGAAAATTTAATAAAAAAAACAAATCTTTCTTCAGCCAAAATGGCAGTCTCAGTCAACTGTCATTGCATATACTTCGCTTTCATCTTATCTCTGAACATTGATTAATCAAGTGGTGCAATGCATTCTGTCTCTTTCTTCTCATGTGAAAAGATAAATATTCACAAATAAGCAATTCAATTTAATCTAACGATTCACTGATTGGACTGCAGAAAAATTTGAAAAAAAATAATCGTATGATTAATATCGTCCATTTGTTTTTATTTTTCTCCTTGGCTTGTTTATTTTGAGCAATTTGGTCGTCACATTTCGCCAAACCGCCATATAGAGATAAGTATTCTTTTCCTTTCTCTTCTCTAGAACTTCCCACTTCGTCTCCTTTCCAACTTCGTCAACCCCTTTTTCCCCTCGCTTGCGCGGCGATTCCCGTTGCTATTTTGATGCAAAGTAGGATCTTTCGACGACCTCAAAGCCGGGATTCATAGCGCCGCGATTCGAGTTTCGGTCGGCGATAAAGACGCCGCCGTGTTGGAACCCCCCTGTTTCAGCGACTCCAAAGATCGTATTTTTCAGCGGCGAGCGAGGATCTGGAAGTGATGGTAAAGGCCGAGAATACATCCTTTCCTATGCGATTTAGGGATTTGATTGATGGATTGCGATTCCTCCAGGTGAGCCCCATGTTTTCAGCAGCAGGAGGGAACAGGGAGATGGGTCCGCTATGGCTGAGGCCGCTGCTGAAGACCAGCTTCTTCGTTCCTTGCGCCGTCCATGGCGACTCCAATAAGAACGAGTGCAACTTGTACTGTTTGGAGTGCACCGGCCAGGCCCTCTGCTCCTATTGCCTCCCCGAACACAAGGATCACCACGTCGTTCAGGTTATTCTTCTTGATCACAAACAAACGCTCTCTTTTTCATCGATAAACTGAGTCTGATTGAATTCGATTTGTGTTGCGAATTTGTTTAGATTCGGAGGTCGTCATACCACAATGTGATCAGAGTGTCGGAGGTGTCGAAGTTCATCGACATCTCCTGCATCCAAACTTACATCATCAACAGCGCCAAGATCGTGTTCCTCAATGAGAGGCCGCAGCTGAGGCAGGGGAAGGGCGTCACCAACACCTGCGAAATCTGCTGCCGGAGCCTCTTGGATTCCTTCAGATTCTGCTCCATCGGCTGCAAGGTTTCACCTTAATTTTCGGTCAAAATAATCAATTTTAATTCTTTGGCTCCATCTATGATTAAATTATCTAATATCTTCTCTGTGATTCCTATCAGCTGGAAGGGATGCGAACAGACCCGGAGCTCACCTTCGTACTCCGCCCCAAATCAGGACGCGACTCGTCGCTAATGCTCGATTCAGAATATTCCGACGAGCCAATGACGCCTCGCAAGTTGCGGAAGACGATGCCGGCGTTCGGCCGGAGCTTCATCCAAATCCCGGCCTCCGCCACCACCGCTCACTACGGCAACGAGAGCAGCAGCATTTCACCGGGGACGCCTCCTATCGTTGTCAGCTACCGCACCTCCCCGCGGAAGGGCGTGCCACATCGAGCTCCTTTCTGAGAAGCTCCGGACGAGGTTCAGATTCATAGTTACTTATAATTGTCATGTTGTTTATAGTAAATCATCAAATTATATAGAAAAAAGAAAACACTGTGAATAATGTAGAAAGATATGCTCCATATCATTATCAGTTTAGCAAAGAAGGGAAGAAAAAGGTATTGATTTCTTTCCTTTATATTGTACATAATTTTGTCAGAGCCTTTTATAGTTTTATAATGTACATAGTGCAAGTGTGACTAATGTCAGTGAGTTTTTTTTTTCAAAAGAAAATATTTTTCCTTTTGTTGTTGGTGATTTTTATGTTGTCCTACGGTGTAATTGTACTGCAGAAGCTTTAGGTATTAATCTAATAATTCAGCATGCCTTTTTGTACTTGAGGTAATGAGCTGTCAATTAGGTACACATGCAATGCCAAGCCACGCAGTGCAATGTATTTAATTTTGGCTGGTGTTATTATTCGTTTTTAGTTTTGATGATTATGATTAATTATTATTAAATAAACTGATAAACAATAGTGTATATGCAAAATTGGGTGTACTGATTAGGATTCTTCCTCTTTTTTTCCTCCTGTTCTAACGTTGATAAAGCATTGTAATCCTTTTGAACATGTGTATAAACTTTGGTGATATATCTTAATTATCATGGAAATTGAGATGTCGACGATATACAGAAAAATGTTTTTCTTTCTTAATATAATTATTGTGTTCTATTTATACTAACTTGCGGAAGAGCTATATATATGGAAGCATGAATTTCATCAATGCAATGGAGGTGACTGATCCCTGTTAATTTTGGCATTAATTCACCTGCCTTAATTTCTACCAAGATTATTATCTTAATTATATTTGATTAGTTGTATTAAAAGTAAAAGCAAGTGAATGATGCATACTTACACAACCTGGCGGAGTGTGGTATGAGATACATGTTTGCTGGAGGAGACAGAGAGCTTGTGACATTGCAGAGATATATACGTCAATATCGGAACAAGTGCCATAATTAGCTAGGGAGAGAAGCATGAGACTCTGAGAGCTTTGGCTTTGTTTGGCACATCATTCTTATATATGTAATGATCTGCATCCTTGTCTACGTAATATAAACCAAATCAACATTAATTAATTAGCTTATAAAAGGGACCGGAGTTATAAGTTCTTGTAAGGGGAAGGAAAAGAGAATGAAAGTAGGAGAGAGAAAGGAGGGAAATTATGGATTATGGAATAAAGAAGATGCTGCGGATGGAACATATATAACAACAAGGGGATCGAGATGAGAATAAGAAGCATGCAGTAACTGGATTGTATTTCGTAGATTGTAGATTAAATTTTAAAGTTCATGATACAGAAAGGTAAATGAAAGGAATTCGTAATATGAAAGGGATGCAGTCACTTCTGAAGAAGTCGTGCATCTAAAAAAAAAGTTCCGAACACTTTTCATAGAAAACTTTATGGAAGTGATTTACAGATAAATTTTATTCGACCATATAAAAAGGGCATGCAAAGACTAAACAATGAAAATAATTGTAATTTAAAGAAATAAAAGATTTTTCTTTTTTTTCCTGATCTCTCTCCCAACCTCCATGCCATTTCTTCTCCTCTTTGCATCACATGCCTTTTTCTTCAAGTTGCACGATCCAACTGGAACTAATCTTAAACAAAGTCCATAGGCATTGGATTTCCTCTCCTTCCCCTCCACCTACTGTAGTAAACACTTCCCAACATGTAGACTAGTATGGAATATGATGTCCTTGGGCTTCTTAATGGACTACGAAAATTAATACTAAGCCATTTCATCTGTCCCTTTCATATATAAAAGCCCGCAACTCCAAATCCCAAATCACAACCGAGCATCGCACATACCTAAACCGTTGAAGGAGAAGTAGAATTCGGCCAAGACGGTCGGTTTCTCTTCCTTCTGTTGCATTTTATTTTATCCAATTGATCCGTAGAATTCTCATCCATTTTATATCGTGTTAGGATTTGTTTCTCTATAAGGTGGACTTACAAGTTAAGAGTCTAAGTATTATCATTAAAACTTTAAGTTTAATAAACTGATCTAATTTATATTTAATGGTGGACTTAATTGATGAATATGAATTTTATATGTAAAAACCTATTAATCTGCATTCTTAAGGTTTTATCTTTCTCATGAAAACTTTCCAATGAACTTGGTTATTGACAACGTCATCAAAGGCAAAATTGTGGCTCCCCAACCAACTCTGGCAATAATTTTGCAGCTTGGCTATGATTTCTAACCGGGAAGGGCGTAAATTTTGGCCATGATTTATTTCATCTATATTAGATATCTAATATACACCGATTAATTCTAGAGTGGATATATTTCATCCATCAAATAAATTCAAAAAATGTGACTGACGTGCATCAAATATTATATATATATAGCTAATTCTTGATTGCAACGGCTGCTAGGCATCCCCATTATCTTATATAATATAAAAAAAATCCTACTAGAATCTGTGCTGAAAGAAGAAACAAATATCCTAGTACATATATTTCTCATGAATATGCTATGAACAATGGGAGAGGTAAATAACAATCCAGAAGACTTTCCATTGTTTGTCAAAAGTAAAGTTCAGGTGATCCTGAAGGAAGACATTTATTTATAAGGATCATGTGATAAATCTTTCAAAAAAGAAAAAGTTCTCAAATCTAACTTGAACGAAGGCATTTATGAGGATGAAATAACATCTTCAATAGAGACTACCAAAGCACATCAGATCTTGGATTGTTGTGACAACTGCTCTCGCAGAATTCTTCGCATAACCTTGTTCGAAGCAGTTCGTGGCAAAGAAGCCATTGGTACGATGAACGAAACCTTTTACAGGAGCAACAAGCAAGAAGGCATCACAATAGTCTCGTGGAATCTTTAGGAATGTGACAGAAGATGAACAAACAAGAACCTTGAATAAAGGATTCAGTTTCTTTTGCAGTGCAGAGTTGAAGGCCAGCTTCAACCTGCCCAGATCTTCTTCTTCCAACCGATATTGATCTTTAAAGACAACAGCCATGAATAATTGCTCAGGCCCACCAGAAGACGGTGGAACACCGATTGCAGCAGTCTCGAGGATGGTGTCATTGACATTGTTACATACCTGTTCAATCTCGACAGAACTCACCTGAGTAAATAGCAGATTCGATAATTGATTAGAACATATTTGATCAAAGGATGAAATTATTTTGCTCTCAATGCACACCTTGATACCGCCTAGGTTCATCACGTCATCTGCACGGCCATAAGCGCGATAGTATCCTCCTGCAGTACGCACAAATATATCCCCATGTCTTCGAAGTTGCTGCATGTTCCAGCTTGATTAAGCCTATTAACTCGAGGAAATGATATCATATGTAGAAAAGTGGTTCCTGATCAAGCCTACTTGCTTCACAAAGACTAGGAAGTGTAGTGAAATCAAAATGACTTACTTTTCCATTGTAAATTGGCATCCCCTTGAAGTAGACATCATAATGATCAGCATTCAGTAAAGTAGTTGATGCCCCAAGCATTGTTGGATCAAGGGCGACCTCGCCTATCCCAGCAACATTGTCCGGCTGTGATAGATAGCAAAAAAACTAGCTTTCACCAGGTAGATGAATATATATCTTCTGAAGTGAATTGCCAAAAATTAAGAATAATATCCCTGATAATATGAAGCTTTATTATGCACCAACCATAAACAGAATGTGGTTGCTAGAATGAATGAGACGCTATGCGCTACTAAATAACATAAAAGTATGGTCTAAATTCCTTATGTTAACTGAGCTTTTCCACTGATTGCATGGCGTTCTTTACTGACAATTCTAACTTCTAAGCACAGCCAAACAAAATTAGCCAAGTTCAAAACGAAATACTGACAAGTGGATTCCCATCGCCATCAAGGATAAAGATTTTGCACCCTAGAGTTGATGTACTAAATGCAGCTAATGCTTGAGGCTGCAATAGGGTCCCTGAAGCAAATGCACTTCCGATCTCTGTGCCACCACAACATTCAATAACTGGCTTGTAGTGAGCTCTGCCCATAAGCCAAAGGTAGTCATCCACACTAGATGCCTCACCAGTGGAGCTAAAGCAACTATGCATAGGAAATATATACTTCATTAGTTTCAGGATAAAAAACATGCCAGAAGGCCCAGAATATCAAGCTTCCAAAGTAAATCTACCGAATGCTTGACCAGTCAAGGCCAGTGGTGCAATTTTTATCTTTCCATGCGCGCACAATACTTGGAACAACACCAAGCATTGTTACCTTGGCGTCCTGCATTGATTGGAAAACTGTTAATTGACAATTTTTATTCTAGAATAAATTGCTTGAAGCTCCACAGACCTTGGAGTAGAGACAACAAAATAAATTGAAGACTACAAACATAACCATTCACTGAAAGTACTTCATGTTTTAAGTATTTTCCCAGTAATGAGCAACACCAACGTCATGAATTACCAATATGAAACTCTAGAAGCATGCTTCTCAAAACCAGCCTACAGCTGTTATTCAATTTGTATAACAACCCGTGTATCTATTTTAATGGTGTCTGGAGCATTTTTATTAGTGGTTTAGATGATACAAAATAATCTTCTAAGTCACATTCTGATCCATTCATAAATATTTTACTTTAGTGGGAATGCAGTTATAATTAAGTATAATTAAGTAGAACAAACTCAGAAGGTGAGAGAGTAAAGAGAAATATCCAACACACTATGACTTAGGAGGAGAGACAGACATGAGGGTGCTTCAAGAAGTTTTTTAAGAGCGCGCTTTGATTTTTTTTAAAAAGTAGTAAAACGTCAAAACTAGGGGGTGGGGTGTGGTTTTGGCGTCTTGCCCTATAATCAAGAAGCAATGAATCAATTTTCCCTTTCCCACATGATGGACCATGAAATAAATCCTTCTTTCAAATCTAACCCATAAACAACTCAAAGAATTAATTCTCATGATTCTTCAAAAGTTGTTGAGAATTTCACCATAGATGTTATCCTGAAGTGTTACTGCACGGTAAACAGGTAGAAAAGTGGAATAAATTGTTCTATAATCCAATTTCTATGTTAAAAAAGGCAACCATTGTTAGAGCTCTAGAAAGACAAGCATGTCTAACACAAGAATCGTCTTCTGTGTCACTTCTTAGTTCTCAGAGATCTTTTGCTGTTGCATTTCAAATGCAGACAAATTACTATGCATGTGACAATAAAAGATGCATGTTTCAGAAAAGTAACACCACCATTTTGCTCCAATATAGTTTCAAATAGGTGTATCAACTCTTACTGTATTAACATAGCATACCTACAAGTAAAAAAAATCCATCCTTTTAAAATCTGCTAGCGCAAAATAAATAAATAAAGTGAAGCTATATAACCTGTACAAATTTTGCAAATCCAGATCCAAGAGGGATGCCATGGTATAAAGCCATAGAAGCTCCATTTATTAAAGAGGCAAAAACAAGCCATGGACCCATCATCCAACCAAGATTAGTAGGCCATGCAACAACATCACCTTTACGTATGTCCAAATGTGACCATGCATCAGAAGCAGCCTTTAGAGGGGTTGCATGTGTCCATGGAATTGCCTTTGGCTCCCCTATGCAAAAGGAGTATAGCAAACAATACTCAAAAATCCAGAATCAGATACCTGTTTAGTGATACTTATGCCTATGAACAAGACATATCAAGTTCAAAATATGATGTGCATGTTTCCTAGTGAAGTGATCTATACAGAGTTCAGTGAGTTTTGACTCGGACACCAGGAAATTCCAAGACAAATTCAGTTGAGGCTTAACATCTATACAATCAAGACTATTACCTGTAGTTCCAGAAGAGAAGAGGATGTTCATGAAGGCATCAATAGGTTTATCCACTGGTTCATAAGGAATGTCTCTGCATTTGCAGAAGAAAGAAAGACATAGATACAGATGATAATTTATAGAAATTAAAAACTCAAAACTCAATAAATCACTAATTCAAATATCAATTTGAGCACATATTGGCATCTATAAAAGAAAACAGAGTTTCACTAACAATTTTTTTTATAAAAAATCTTTATGGTACCAAATCCACTAGTCAATGATGTAAGGAATAACACTCAATAAACACTAGTGTGTTTTATTATTTTGTAGCTTAAGTTATAATCTATTTTTCTTATTTACAATTCGTTGATCACCCTTAGAAATATATATAAAGAAGCAATCATCAACTTGCTCACTTATTTATCCATCAATAACAACGACCAATCTTGTTGGGTGCATCATCCTAATAGTTCACAGGAAAAAGCAAAGGTCAGTCTAATGCATGACTCTCCTACCTATATGGGTATGGTAAGATCAATGTTCTCGTCAAAAACACATTTTAATCATTTAAACAAAAGATTTTTTTTTTAAAATAAGAAAAGAAACATGAATACGAGTGCATACTCGGTATGTTTTACTCTTTCCAAGAAGTTATGCCAAGAAATATCATCTGCACGCAATCCCGTTATTGTGGTAGAAACTCTTGCTGAAATGACGATTGCTAAAGGAGCATGAGCTTCCACAACTTTACTATAAAAAACAAAAGTTATACAATTAGAAACTAGAATCTATCAAATGCTTACAATAACACTCCAAGGAATATTATGTACATCACCTGTACAGAGGTAGCTTTTTTTCACCTCGAATGATATAATCCTACAATCATAGTTAACCATTTGAATAGGACAAAAATTTGAATGTTAGTATGAAGTTTTCCGAATTATGATGAAAGTTTGATATTATGTTGATAGTTTTGATACTATGCATAGGGCTGTAAGATTAGTGTTCCACTCGATAAGCTTAATTTATGTTCATTTAATAGTAAAGGAACATATGAAATAAATTATCGAGCTTGAACAATTTATTAATAAAGTTATTGATTAATTTACGTAAAATTTAACTATAAATTTATTTCTTTTTTCATTCAAGTACATAAAAATATAATAATTTATAAATTTTTATAATTTTAAATTATTCATAATATACTAAAAATAAGAAATTAATATAAGTTTCTTGTATTAGATAAAGGTTTAACCTACTTTGTAAGGGCAATGACACTCTTAGTTGAACTCAATAAAAACTCGAGCTCAGCTCGAGCTTGATAAGATTTTTAATAACCAAGCTTAAACAAGCTCGACAAGTAAATAAGCAATCTTAAAGACAGCTAAGCTCATCTCACCTCGTTTACACCCTATTTATGCATCTTTGTCTCTTAGTATATCTTTGGCAATAAATACTTCATGCATGTTTCAATCAACATTCAACCTTTATCGACAAATGCAGAAAAACCAAACGTCATATTAGTGTCTCTGCTTGAGAAAAGTTTGCTGGCAGGAAATAATAACCTGGGTGAAAATTGCTATTGCATTTGCTATGTTGAGCCTTGTCTCTATTTCCTTGGGGACAAAGCTATCTGCTATAGAGACCACCACATAACCTGCTAATACAATAGCTAGGTAGATGACAACAGAAATCACAGTCATTGGCATATCTATTGCAACAGCAGATCCTTTGGGTAAACCCAGCGTATCAAGTGCATTAGAAACCAACCTGAAAAATCAAAGAAACAAATGAAATTACAACAATTGTAACTGGCTGTTCATCTAAGATTAACTAAATACAAGAAAAATATAAAAGAAATTATACCAGACTTTAGTCCGTAGTTCCTTGAATGTCATGATATTTACAGGTAAAGCATCATATCCTTCATCTCTCCATATAATTGCGACATCATCAAGTTTTCTATTACCATTCAAACTCAAGCATAAACTGGCAGAGTTTAAATAAGCCCCTGGCAACCATTGCCCTCCAGGATATAAATTATTACACCGTAGAATGCAAGATGGAGGCACCGGAAATGAAATATCCATCTCTTCAAAAACCATCTTCCAGTAAGCCTACTAATCCGAACAACATATCAAAACAGGCAATTCAAATCAAACTTAAAATCCATTAACAAGCTAACAACACATAGTACGACTTCCAAATTTTGTTCAGGCATACCTCTGGGTTCGCCACTGAAAATGCCTGCAAATCAGGAAAGCTTGATGCTGGATCTTTGAATTTGTCTCCAAGTAACTCTTTCCCACGCTTCTGCAAAACCCTGCCTATATTTGTGGCGGCAGTGTTCTCTCTGGTATAGGGTCATGTCAAATTCATCCACGGGACAACGATGGTAGCACGAAAAGATCAATTCTATATTTCGGAAGATGTCATATTTTGTCACTAGCGAGACTATCGTGCTCACTAATTTCTATTTTAATGAAGGTTCAGAAGTCGAACTTCCAAATAGGGTTTTATAAAACTAACAAACTTTAATTATTCAAAAAACACGAATATTCCAACACAACCCCAAACAAAATCGCGCGATTCAATCCAAGTGCAAAAAGATGAAGAAATTACTTGTCGGGAAGCCAAGCTGGAGGGGGGTCGGGACGAAATCCCCTGTAGCACCCGTAGTACAACATCTGATGAAGGGGAAAAGGGAGTTTGGGGCTTAATAGTTGCTTCGAGATGCCGTCCCAAGCCTCCGGACCGGAGCTCCCTCGCTCCGAGAGAATCTGCCGTAGGGCGGCATGGAGCTTCTGAGCCTCAACCGGAGGAACCCCGGTGGCTTGGATATCCTCCGCCGTGACGTACGCAATCTCCATGCACGCCGATACAGGCTCCTACTCGACACCGCTGTCTCGGATGGATGTAAGTAGGGAATTTTTCATTTTAGCTCTTAAGCATTACCTTATTTCAAAAACACCCCCTATGCTTTTGAGGATAAAGCATAGGATATAGTAAATTGATTTCATTTTATATCTAATATAATATAAAAATCTACTGAGATTAAAAAGAAGGAAAAAAAGCGCCTTTGATTAGAATTAATTTATGATTGCATTAATATCATTATCAGCCACTAAACTGCCATTGATTAAAATTTTAAAACTAACATTACACGATAAGAATAAAAATCATTTATACTTTAATCTACTCTATGAATTTTTATAAATGTATATATAATTAATAGTTTTATATGATGTTATGGGCGTAAGGATATGAATCAGGTTAGCCCAGCCAGAAAACAGGGGCGAATCCAGAAATAATATTTAGCGGGGGCTAATAATTTTTTTTTACAATATAATAATTATTCTAAAACATTCTAAAATCATAAAACTATATCATTTTACTATAGTATAAGGAATCAATATTTTTTTTTAAACGTAAATGTATAAATGTGCAGAAGGAAAAAATCCTCATCCGAAAATCCAGAAATACATCACTCAAAATGCAGATCACTCAAAATACATCACTCAAAAACTACAGGCATACCTCTCTCTGCTACCTCCTGATAAAACCATCAACAGGATCTCATCAGATATCAACAGAAAGGACTTTTGCTTGCATGTGTCCACCTATATAGAAAAAGACTTTACCTTTACTAGTTGAATACGGTAAAACTTCCAAGCTTTGTAGATTTTGGCACAGCATGCAAACTGAGATAATGTGTTCTTGTTGTTGTAGAACTGACAGTTTGAAGCTGGCTTTGTTTCCCTGCACAGGAGGCTCAGGCTACCGCATTAGCATTGCTTGGAATTTGTGTTTTTTAAGCGAATTTCTTTATAGCTTAAGCTTGTGGTGCTTACTTCGTGTGTTCTGAATACTACACTGAATACGTTTAGTTCCATCTTGCCAACCCAATCCTGCAAAGTGATCATTTAACTTTTGATCAGTATCATCGATTAGTATTCCTCTCCCCATTAAAAACAAGCAAGTGAGGGATCAAAAGCATTAGCCTTCTTTTGAAAATCTGCCTCACAGACGACTCTTATTTCTTCTTTAATTTGGTGCTTGCAGATGATTTCTTTCAATTCACGTCACTGGTAATCGAAGCGATGGAGTCGCTTGAGTTACGGTGTTGAATGGACAAGCAACCACTGATCTTGGAGATCATGAGATGTTGTAATCGTAGAGCATGAAACACAAGTCAAAAAAGGATCTTTTACAGAAAGCACAATAGACAAGTACTGCAGATGATTCGGAGAGAAAACAATGATCTTGAAGAAAGCATCCATTTAGAAATTGACTTATAAACCAGCAGTGAAACTTAAATTTTTAACGAGGAAGAAGAAGGGGAGGTTTTACTCAAAAAGGGACTCGTATTCCGCTTGAATCACTCTGTTGAGGATCTCGTGGATGGATCTTCTACTCCGCGCATCGTTTCTTCCGTCATCTTTTTTGCATTTTCGCTGTGTGTACAAGGAAATGGAATCGTATGAAGGGAAAGAGGGAACCACCGATCAAACCCTAGTTTTTGGGAGCAATGGCGAGAGGGCATTGGAGGTGGCAGCGCCCCTGCAAGCGGAAGCGACGTCGCCGGCGGCGAAAAGGGCGAGGAAAGCATCGAGGCCGAGCTTGGCGAAGCGGGCCTTGTTGCGGCCGAGCGCGTTGAGAACCCAGCAGAAGAACACCGAGTCGCAGGGGATAGCGAGGCCGCCTGCCGGCTGGAAGCCGTACTCCTCCTCCGCCCTCTCGAGCAGCGCCGCGAAGACGGGGAGGTTGAGGATGAAGTGAGCGTCGCGGACCTGGCGAGGGCTTCAGCCCCCTCCAGCCCTCGCCTGGATCCGCCCTTGGCAGAAAAGGTAGGGGGGGGCAGTCACTCTCAACGAAGTCAGGTGAAATAAGTGAACCCCCGGCCCCAGCCTCAAGTAACCCATTTGATTTCTCTTCATGGGCCAAGGCCCAGTTATACAACTCCCCCGGCAAAGCCCCCCACAGCCGAGACGAAACCCACTTCGGCTCGGGTACAAGGTCTCCCGGCGTAGAAAATGCCCCTTCCACTAAGAAACAATGACGCTCGCCGAGCCGAACTCTGCTTCGGCTCTGACCCGAAGACCACAACGACACAGGAGTGAGACCTCCCCCGAGCCGAACTCCATTTCAGCTCAGACTAGAGATCTCCTTTTAATCTCCGTTGCCTGCTGACTCCCCTTCTCATCACCCTTCCACGTCACTTTCAGGGTGAAGATTTCTAGGGCTGCACAAAATCTCCCGGTGTATCCGAGCCGAACTCCACTTCGGCTCGGAGAAGGAGGCTCGGAGGAGGAACCTTATTCCTACCTCCGGTATCAACTGACAGCACTTCTATCCATACTTCAATTCCTTTCGGTAGCAAAGACTCTTCAAGCTTCCTCGGTCACTGATATCCTCATTCAGTTGACAAGTCATATCAGAAAAGGTATCTCGGATCTCTTCATTTTCCAAGGGTCACTCCGTCCCTCATTCGGCGTGAACGTTCTCCATGTCCTCCCGCTCACCCCTCATAATGGGGGCACGTGTTTGATGTGACTCCTTCTTTAATACATGACAGCGATGGGACATATTCGCCAGACATGCCATTCCTCCGGGTACGCCTCCTGACACACCTCAGGACACGTTCATAACGGTGAGGGAACCCCTGTCACATAGGGGAGGTGATGTAACTTCTTCTCCTTCCTTAAAAGGTAGGGAGGAACCTCGCTGAAAGAGGTATGCAAAGACAAAACACAGGAGATCCTCGTCATTTCCGTTTTCCCCTTCTCAAGTCACTAACTTAAGCATCGGAGTGGTCGCGCCGGGGAACCCCCCGGCCCTCCCTCTCACGTGCTTTTCTCTTGCAGGACCCTTCTTCCTAGCTCTCTTCACTGATCAAGCCAGCTCCAGCGAGGTACTGTAGAGGGAGTTAACCGCTCACGTCTAGAAGCTGATCTCAACAGGAACATATGACATCATTAAATGAAAAATAAAAAAGAGAGAGCATTCTATATATGGTTCAATTAGTGTTGAATAAAATGAGAAGTGGAAAGAGGAAAAGAAATGCTTGTGCGGTATGGGAAAGAAGCTGTGGGGAATAATAATTTGTTACATTGTGATGAGAATAACATGAAGCCTCTTTAGTTAGTTTAGTTAGATGATAATATAATAATGATAATTAATATAAATGGATAAAATATATAAAAAATATTGTAACTCACTGTCACACTGAATCAGTAAATGTAAAATCAGAATTGTCCTCTTCAACAATTTTTTTTCATTATAATCAACTCAACTATATGCTAAAGGCAGTTTCACCTTCTCAAGGGTAGATAAGAGTAAATGAAAATTAAATTATGAATGGTATAATGTTTATTATATAATATTCAATGTGTTACGATGATTAAATGATAAGGCATGAATAGCCAAACAAACCACGCACGACTCTTTCTTAACACAATGTTAGACGATCATGCTTGGGCTCGTGCTGTATCTGACATTCTGCGCCCGCCCACGAGTCATGCTCCACATAAACTTTTGCTGATCAATTTGAAACTTTTACTGTAGTAAAAAAATGAAATTTATCACTTGGACTAATTCAATCCTGCCCGTAGATATATTTGTCATCCCTATCAACCCATCCTCGTCCTTCGCAGCGTCCTTTTTGTATCATCAATATCGTTCCAACCCCAATAAAAGACACACCACAACGCGGACGGACGGAATCTGGTAACATTCAATCCACACTCAAATTGATCCACTTCACTCGCGACAATCTCCGATCGCGTTAGAACACACAGATCCATCCAATTCCTAACTGCCTTGGGATTTCATCTTCCAGTATCGATCGTCGTCTTTTGTTTTCTCATCAATGAGTTGTGCTCAAGGAGAGAGATGGTTGCCCCAAATTTTCGCCTTCCTGTCCCAGATCATGGCCGGCAATAGCCGATCATCTCAATCTACTCCTCATCTTAGCATCTTGAGCAGGGACTCACTCCCATTTCAGCCCCCGCCGCCATTCACTGCAACAGCATCTTCCACTGGCGGCAGGATAAGCCCCGTCGTCCTCTTCACCGTCATCGTCGTCGCTCTTATCTTGTTGGTCTCCGGCTTCGTCCATGTCCTCCTCAAGTGCCTCATCAAAAAGCCCCTTTTCTCCTCTTCCTCTTCAATCACCACCGCGTCCGCCTCCCCCCACCTCCACCCGGTCGGCTCCGGCTCGCTCCAGAGACAGCTGCGCCAACTTTTCCGCCTCCACGACTCTGGCCTCGACCAGACCTTCATCGACACTCTGCCTCTCTTCCTCTACAGGGAGATCCTCGGCTCCAAGGAGCCCTTCGACTGCGCCGTCTGCCTCTGCGAGTTCGAGGCCGACCACAAGCTCCGGCTTTTGCCGATCTGTGGCCACGCCTTCCACCTCACCTGCATTGACACATGGCTGCTCTCCAACTCCACTTGCCCTCTCTGCCGGGGGCCAATATTCGCCCAAGGGCTCAGCGTCGCGAACCCAATGTTTGATCTTGACGACTCCAGAGAGTCGGAAGAGGAGATTGGCTCAGAGAAGAGAATGCTCCCTGTGAGGCTTGGGAAGTTCAAGAACTTGAGCAACGATGACAATGTTAGCAATCTCAGCGATGGTAGTGATATTGAAATTGGCAGTAACCCTAGAAGACAAATAGGGGAAACTAGCAGTAGCAATTTGGATGCAAGGAGGTGCTTCTCCATGGGCTACTACCAGTATGTGCTTGCTGATTCCAATCTCCAAGTGGTTCTTGCTACTAATGAGGGGAGGAGGTTGGGATTGGGAAGCAAGGATGAGAGCTTTTCTGTGTCAAAGATTTGGCAGTGGTCCGATAAGAAGGGCAAGTTACCAGTTTGGTCAGATGCTGCATCTTTAGAGGGGTTTTTTGCCATGGACTGAATCAACCGTGTAAGTTGTATGAAATGTCACTGTAAGTCTATAATGCGATTAATCTCATCCTTTAGTGACGGTTTCTTCTTTAATTAGTTATTTGGAATGCCCATCTGATTCATTTAAGCTTAACACCTGAGCTTTCCTTGAATGGTGAAAACCGACATCAAATGGCTAGTTGTCTTGAGCTTCTAGGTCTTCCAAGTTCATTTTGTGAGTTCATGTCATCTTATGTCGGCTTTTTAGCTTCTAACTGCTTGGATGTTACAAAGATCTGTGATAGACAGATAGATCTAGTAGTTCTTTGATCAAAAACCCACTAAGCCCACCTCCATATTTCCTCTGTGGTCGCAATTCGTTCATAGGGCGATGATGAGGAATCCAGTGGATTCTGTGAATGAGATCACCTTATCAGATTTTTTGTATTGCCGCTGCACACTTTATTTTGTGGTTTTTTTTTTTTTTTTGTCTGGTGTAGTCTCCAATAACGTTGAAGGTCCCATCAAGTCACTAAAAAACAACAGTATGTGCACTTAGCTCCGTGGTGCAGAAAAAGGTCACATGCTATATACAATACATCATTGAGCATGACACTACTATTACACGAGTTATTTTTTGCAAACAAGATTTCTGCATCAACGTTGTATTCATCGTCAGTTTTTTTTGTCCCATATATATATATATATATATATATATATAGTTTCTGTTGGTGGTGCAATCGGCCTTCAGGCCTTCAAAATTTTGATGGTTTAATTTGATTAATATATTTAAGAGAATTTGATCAGGGGATCAAATAACTTGATCACGGTTGACTTGAAGTTTGAAAGTGAATGAAAAGTCCAAGTAAGATTAAATACTTAGCAATTAAGGAAAAATTCTAAGGGAGTGAACCTAGGGAGAAGTTTTAAAGGAGGAAACTCCAATTAAGGAAAAAATTCTAAGAGAGTGAATCCTAGATAGTGGAAGTTTTAGTTGGGAACATGCAGTAAAAGTCCTAGCGTGCTAGGCAGTGGATGCCCTAATTGGGAACCAGGTAGTGAAGTCATAGCAAGGCTAGGTAGGGGAAGAAGACCTAATTGGGAACTAGGGAAAGCTAGTTGGAAACTAGGTTTAATCCAAAAGGGGCAGTTGAGAGCTGAACACTTGTTGTTTGCTGGGGCAAAGAAAGTGAATCTAGTAGATTAAGTAAACCAAGTACTAGGTTTTACATTTTTACTTGTTGTTTGCTTGTTTATTTTGCAAGAAACAACAACCAGACAAAGACTCGGGTCGGACTAATTGGGAACTGATCCAAGCGATCAGACCCATGGTCTGATAGATTGAAAAATCCGATCGACCAAACCCTTTTGGTCGATCGGAAATCGACGTGATCTGGTTTGAACAAGTCGGTCTTCGGATAAGTTTTGATTGAGCTCTAGACGATCGGAGGGTGTTCTAGTTGATCAGAAAGTCAAGACTTAGTTCGAAGGGGATCGAGTTTGCAACTGAGTCAGCGGAGGTCCAGTCGACCGAAGGGAGTTCTAGTCTACTGGAGAAGTGTCGATCGAGCTTTATAAAAAGGGAGTAGAGGTCATCTCTTCTCGTAACAATTGCATTTATTCTCTCTGTTCTAAGTGCTCGAAAGTTCATCCAAGGTTCTACTCGTGTGATCCGAGAAGCGTTAGGATTAGGAGGAGTGTCGCGGCATTGACGCCTTTAGATCGGACCAACTTGAGTTTGTTTTTTTACTTACATGCTTGTTCTCTATATTACTACTCTTATCTTGTATTTTTGATTGCCTTGTGAATTTGTAAGAGATTTCTCCACCTCCGGAAGTTATTCGAAAAGGAGAAAGAAACTAGTGGATTCATGGTTGAGTGCATAGGTAGAGTAAGAACCCCAGGGGTTGTCGAACCACGTTAAATCTTGTGTCTCGTTTTATATTTTTTTTATTTTTTATTCCGCTATGCTATTAACGACTCTGATAGAAAGAAAAACAATGACAAAAAGTGATTACCTATTCATCCCCCCTATAGCGACTAATAAGACCCTACAGTGTCTTGCGGCTTTGGTGTTCCACAGATCTTGTCTTCTATTTACAAAATTTCTACACTGTGGCAGACAACCTGTTCAATACTGCAGCAATATTTTCCATAAGTACCTTATCACAAGTAATTCTCTTAAGCTTCGTGAGACGTGAGGATTCAGTTTTTAAATAAATTTACCATTACAGTCCAGATGTACCAAAGTATTGAAGTTGGTATCCAAGCTATTAGCGCATGCATACACAACAAAGAACAATCATTTGATGAGAATGTTTAGGGTGGTTCTTCATGTTTAGTTTAGTTTTAAATCCTATGTAGGCATGCATACACAACAAAGAACAATCATTTGATCAGCATGTTTAAATTAGTTCTGAATCCTATGTAGTGCATGCATACACAACAAAGAAGTGCATGCATACACAACAAAGAACAGTCATTTGATGAGCATGTTTAGTTTGATTCTTCATGATTTGTTTAGTTCTAAATCCTATTTCTATCTTTTTGATGAGCATAAGCATGGTATCGCTAGTTTAACTTATCTCGATGTGTCACAACCTACACCAAATATAATGACAACAAAATGTTATCCCCGGAGCATAGTTGAGTTGGTTACGACGGAGCAGAGTTACTGAAGTGGACAAGTGTTGAATCTCGGCAATGCCTCCTCCGTCGTAGCCAACTGCAGCTTCTCGATTTACCTCATCACATATGGTTGCGGGGACGACTGTGTGAGGCCGCTGGGATGGTGGATTCCATCTTTTGCTAAAATGACAACAAAATGCTACATACGTTCATAATAATATTTTCAACAAACACACCAAACATATTGAAATACATTGTCACTTTATTTAGCATCAATCACTTCAAGAAGCACTTCAGTTAAAATATGCTCTTTCAAACTAACATTTGTTAGATATCTTTATTGAATCTCATGCTAGCAACACATTCATTAAATTGCAACATATATATGCTCTACTTATATCAGGTGACTTTGAGTTTAAGGAAGGAGATAAATAATTCTATTTTACCGATATAATAGTAAGTCATGAAACTAAATAAAAACCAAGGAAGAAGTCATAATGAACGGATAGATATCCTTCAGTCTTTCCTTGTAGTGCAAACTGCAAGGTATTGCTTGTAGTAGAGAATTAATTGATGATTTTGCATTACGTGCATTGTCATTCACTGACAATTTAGTAGAGATTTAAAGGAGGACCACCCAACACAGATTTTATTTTTCTGTTAGTACGTTGAGGGACTCAATCTTATTTAAGATGAAGGCAACATATGTGGCATCGAGTCCATTTCCAACTTCAAATGCACCTTCAATTCCATTGAATCCTGTGGCCTAATTTATTAATTGTTGATAACATTTTAGCATATGGAATTATGAAATAAAGTAGGGATTAGAGTTTGAAAGAAAATCTATGCTATAGAACTTCTTATATACTCTGATAAAGATGCTTTAAGTACTGGGTTCAGCTTAATCGACCCAGTCTTGCCCAGTTGGTCAAATAAATCTAAACTTGTGATTTTATCGCTAGTTTTTCATAATTAACATTCTGGCAGTTGAAGTTTTATGATGGTTGTGAATTTCTTAACGATAATGTTACTGATCCTTGGAGATCGTTGTGGGGGTGCATTTAGAGTCTCTAAGAGGCTTTAGAGAAAAGTTTTATTTTCAAGAAGATTTTGGTGTTTGAGAGCAGTAGGCATGAGGTTTTTCACTTAGTGTTGGAAAGATAGGTTTGTCTTAGTCTTAGTATACTTCTGCTCTCATATTATATAACTCTTTATATACATAGCCTACGCCGAATCTTTTTACTTTTTTTTTTTTCATGCTATTCTATCAAAGGAGCCAAAACTTTATCAGATAGGCTTTTTATGATCCTATTTTGCATCTTAAGACATTAGGTTTGAAACTACAAGTATGATTTTGAAATGGTGGAATCTGGCTAGTAGTGTTAGAGTAATTTAGATCTCGTCCAAAAAATGTCATGTCTGACGTTAAGTTCTTTGTTGCGACTATGGTGTCAACTTAACCACTTGATAACTGTGCTTTTGCTCTTATATTCGTCTCAACATTTTGGTAAGCTTATTCTGAGTAAGGTTCAGTTAAACTGGTGGTTCACATACATAAGCCAGTACTCACCCAATTTGAGTCCAGTTCTTGAAACATAGTTTGGTCTCTGAAATGTAGTGCACTTTACTACTAAAACCTTGATATGCTGAACCATGTCTTTCTGTCTAATTGTGCTTATGGTTAGCTACTTGATTGATATCAAATTTGAAGGACCATTAGGATGTGAAAATTAACATCTGTTGCTGCTTCAGATTTGACAGGTTACTTGAGGGTAAGATTCAAATTGTTCTTAATTCTCTGTTCTTGTCATTTCAGCCTGTCTTTAATACAATCCTTTTCCATTTTATATCTCCAACTTTAAACTTTTCCAGTTCAATTTCCTTGCTCTTTAAGCTTTCTCCAAGTCTTTAATGATTCCTTAATCTTCTTTTTTTTCGAATTAGTTATCTTATCTTCCAAGCCATTAATGCTTAAAAGTTGGTCTTTTATGCTAAAGTTGATGATTGCTGCAAGTATAAAGAAATTTAGTAACTCTGCCTTCAAACTCAAAGTGTTGTCATGTTCATGAACTCAATTCTCTCCCAAATTCTAAGGATTTCTTTACTGGGAAGAGAGGAGAGTGCCAAAAATCAAAGAGTTCTCCCTTGTTACTTGCGTAGTTTAGGGTGGGTTTTTGACAGAGAGGATAGAAAGAAATAAAAACTCTTCACGGCTTGATGTTTCCCAAATTTGCGTCCATCCTAAAGATGAAACTCTTTCCATAGGAGGGAAAAATCTAATTTGTTTTTCCCTTACAATGCGAATGCGATGTTGTGTTTGGCGAGGTGAGATTGAAAAGCTACTAATGTTTGTTGTGCATGAGCGGGGACGTCACGTCAGGCTGCCTGCTGCTATGGTCATTAGGTGTGCAGAGTGGTCAGGCATTGGACGACGAGGACGGCTGCGGCAATGAGTTCGGCGGCCCTTCCCTTTGGTGTCATTACCTAATGAGGATAATGTTGACGTTAAATATTGGGACATAGATTCTCTGCTTTCTCCTTTATTTTTCTCTTCCCATCCAAGTTAAAGGAAATAAAAGGAAAAAAAAAACTTTCTCTATTTCCAATCATCTAATGCCAATTGACATGCAAACTATAACTTAGCCACTAAAGTAACCTAATTAATTTAAGCAGCACACAAAGCTTCTTTAACTCTGCCACATGTTGATAACATGAATCTCCTAATTAATGTTCTGTTAATTAATGTTCTGTGTTCCTAACATCATTTACTTTAATTTCACATGGAAGAGTAAATAATTAATCTCTATTTAATTCTTGATTCATTTTTATTTAAAAGAATAGAAGAAAGAAAATTTAATCGACTCCAAGGAATTTGTTTAGGAAATTGTTTTATTCAGTATAAAACTTAAATTAAATTTATTATTATTCAATTATCTTAACTTCTTAAATTGAAGACATGTCAACTTTCATTTATTTTTTAAATGTATTTATTTTTTAAAAAACTATTCTTTTTATTTGTATTAAAAATATTTTGTTAATAATAAGCTGAATCAAAATAAAATTAAACCAGCTGTTTTAACCGATTCCGATTTGAAAATGGAGGAGGAGGAAGAGGAGAAGCAATCGTGAAAAATAATAATAATAATAATGAGATTTTATTGAAATAGAAGATGAGAGGGACATGAAAGCTAAAGTTCTTACATATTTATTATTATTATTTTAATAACTAACACTTTCCAAGTCAATAGAATTAAGTCAACGCTGACAGCACACTCTGTCACATTTCCTTAATATTAAGATTTAGAACTAAAATTGTAAATTGTTAATATAGGCATTGAGTCCTCATTGTCAATTACTACTGCTGGATTAAGTGCAGATTTCTCTAGAAATGATAGAGTCATTTGGGGAGGAAGTAAACAGAAAATAATACATTGGAGATGGAAACTCTCCTTAGCAAGTACTTCAGTAAATTTGTTAAGGGCGATTTAATATTATTTTTAAATATTTACATTAATTTCAAAGTTTTAAATTAATGACTAGATTAAACATATTATATGTGTGGATTTATTTGCGGCCTGAAGAAAACATAAATAAATCACTTTCTCCTATTTCTTTAACCACCGACCGCTTTGGATGTATTTATTTTATATCACCTCCCGCAAGCAACCAACACGCTCTTCACCATCTCAATCAGTCTCGCTGGGGCACCGCATGCAGCCATAGGAACAACCCCAATTGCCCGCAAACCACCAAAAGCTGCGGTTTTTTTGGCCAATTAGACTCATGTGATCTGCATCTGCTCTGCTCTGCTCCCAAAAGCAACCAGCTTTCCTCTCTTTTCTCCCTCTCTCTCTTCCCCTCTTGCTCGGTTTCCTGCCAGGCTCATGGCGTCGACAGCTTCGAGATTCATCAAGTGTGTGACGGTCGGGGATGGAGCTGTTGGGAAGACCTGCATGCTCATCTGCTACACCAGCAACAAGTTCCCAACTGTTAGTCTCCCTTCTTCTTCGTTGCGATTTTTAGGGTTTGCCTTTTTTTTTCTTCCTTTTGTACTTTTTTATCGAGTTTTTTTTTCTTGATCTGACTTTTATTGGTGAAGGACTATATACCGACGGTGTTCGATAACTTCAGCGCTAACGTGGTCGTGGAAGGAATTACTGTTAATTTAGGGCTTTGGGATACTGCTGGTGAGATTTTTCTATCTCGTCCCTTCGTTCAGCTGTCGAGAGCCTAATTTTTGTCTCTCTTTTGATTTTGGGATGTGAAAGTCCTGAGTATTTGAGTTAAATTTTTAACAGGCCAAGAGGATTACAACAGATTGAGGCCATTGAGCTATCGAGGGGCGGATGTCTTTGTGCTCGCTTTCTCCTTGGTGAGTCGGGCGAGCTATGAAAATGTTATGAAGAAGGTGATGAGAGCTAGGCACTTACAATCAGTCTCAGTGTTCTTTATCTTGACCTAATATTCTTCTTGCTAACGGTTTCAGTGGATACCTGAACTTAATCATTATGCACCTGGAGTTCCTGTGGTTTTGGTCGGCACTAAGTTGGGTAAGTTAACCACAAGAACAATGATCAGTTTGGTACAATTGTCTTAATTCTTGCTACTGCCCCTTTTCAATCTTCAGATATGGATTATGAAATGCCTTTGAACCTCTCTTTATGTGAACTATAGATCTGCCATCATCTGTGGAGCTTTTCTCTTCTATTAGTAAATGAACTGAATATTCCTGAAATATTTCCATCCATTTCTCTCTCTCTCTCTCTCTCTCTCTCTCTCTCAGGAAGAACACACCACATTGTGTTATTTTTTGCCTCTGCTTCTCTGCAAGGAGTTCTAAATCATAGATTTGTTTTATAAACAATGCTTAAAATCTCTAACTACAACATTATTGCATGGTTTGCATCAAAGAAGGATAAAATTAGGAATGGATCTATGGTGAGCAGATCCTTTGGGGTTATGGAGAATGCTGATGCAAACCATCCTGAAATATTTGACAAAACTAACCATAGTTCCAAATTGAAAGTTAAAAAAATCATTTCCCCATCAATGAAGAAAGGCATAAAGTTGCCTTGATTATCTTAGCACCTTGTAGAATCAAAAGACACCAAACTGTATGTTAAATCAGAGGATTCATATCTTTTATGGTCTGAACGATCCACACTGAGAAAATTGGATTAACTGCTGTCTACTGTGAGTAGATACTGAGAACAGATATAAGAGTAATGGTTAATTAAAGATTAGTGCTTGGAGTCCATGCATTAGGTAAATGAAATATGGACAACAAAGGCTAAAGGACTTCTACTTCTATAAACAAATTGTTCCCAATGTTGATGCTCTAAATTTTGGCACTACTTTTCTAGTCCTAGTAATCAATAAAAAATTAAACTTTGACCAAACAAGGAAAAGACACTCAGTCATGCCAATAATAGTTTTACTGAAATAAAGTTGTTATTTCCTTCATCATTGAGTCAATTTTCAACTTTGTTGGCTTGTTTAATCATCAACAAATGCTATTCATTTCTCTATCTACAGATCTTCGTGAAGATAAGTACTATTTGACAGATCATCCTGGTATGGTGCCTGTTACTACTGCGCAGGTAATTTTTCCACTTGTGCTGTGCTGTACCAGCCTTTGTGTTATGCTCTATTTGCCAATATATATATACATATATATATATTTTGCAATGATTCTTGATGCTAGGGAGAGGAACTCCGTAAGCAGATTGGTGCTTTATATTACGTAGAATGCAGTTCAAAAACTCAGCAGGTGAGTCACCTGCAATTTTATGATAAACAAATTTGCTTTTGTGTGTATCATTGCATGTATCTATAGAACTTGCTAACCACACAATACACTGTGAAAGATGAAAAATTATACCCTTGATCTTCACCTTTTCTTCAGTTTCTGATTTATAGATTTTTCATTCTTGTTCTTAGTTTATTTTCACAATCATTATGACCTTAACTTTTTTCCCCGTTTGTGCAGAATGTCAAGGCAGTTTTTGATGCTGCCATCAAAGTAGTTATTCAACCTCCCTCCAGAAAGAAAGACAAAAAGAAGAAAAAACCACGGCATAGGTGTTTACTAATGTAAGCATTTTCCTTTCAGTCAAACATGCCAGTTTAACATGTATTTGCATAAGTAATAAGTTTAGTTTTGTTATATTTGATTGATTAATCATTTATAAAAGCTCAAGTGGTTAACAAAGAGATCAATCTTTATATTTATATAATTAACAATCCCCCTTCACTGTGGCTGGGTATGCTTCATTTTGACTGATTCAAATCTGACATATGAAATTCATCATCTCACAAGCAAAACTTGAACCCAATACCTCTTGCTTTGAAACAAAGTTGTATGATACCTTACTAAAGTTGATCGATTCACACTTATTCCAAAAGCTCGAGTTGGTTAGGAAAGAAACCAATCTTAATTTTTGTCACGCAACAAGTTTAAATTCACTTGGCACACATCATGTGGTTCTATGGTTCTGCAAGGATTATGCGGATTCATATTTTTGTCATACGTGATCATCTTCATTTATGCCTTTGCATTGAAAAATAAACTTACTATTGCCACAGCAGGAACGTTTTAGCCGGAAGGAAACTTGTATGCTTCAAGTGAAAACACTCTCACTGGTTAGTAAATCTTTCCCTTTCATGCTTCTATCGCGAGATGAAGTTTGAGAATGCATCAGATCAAGTTTGACAGTGCCGGAGTTCCATATATATGCAAATTGTTCAATCGTAGAACATAGGCATGTTAACTTTGAAGGATCGTAGATGTTTACTTACAGGATTGGCTTTTGTTGTAATTAAGGCTTCCTTGCAATCATGATTGGTTTAAACTTCGAGCTTAACCTGAAATAGCATGTTGTGTCAATGAGTAGCTATAGTATGAATGAATTTGAGATTGTAAAGGCAAGATAGTTTGTTGTGATTATTTTGGTACCTGTATATCTATAATAACTATTTATAAGAAATATGTGCTCATTATTAAAGTTGAAGAGGGAGATGGGGAAATGTAAACCGCTTAGGTTGGGGGACTTTTTGATATCCAAGTATATTTTAATATTCTTGATTTGGAGATCTTGGTTAAGAGGTGAAATTTTAAGAATCTTCCTTTGAAAATGTGAGACTACCAAGTGAATATCCTTTTCTCACTTCATCCTCTTGTCAACGCATATTTGGAGTGTACTCGAATGAGTCAAAAGATCCAATGAATCTGACACTCGATACTCTTGTCCACACTTATATTTGAAGCGAACTCAAATGAGTCAAAATCCGATGGTACCGCTAGTGCAGATTATAGTTGAAGTTAAGTCAAATGACTCGCGAGATGGGAGGTATAGGACTGGTCCTAAGGATTGTGCGGAAAGGAATATAAAGCTATAGAATGTCTTCTCGTGGAGATGGACTGGACTAGTCTTAAGGATGTATTGGTAAAGTGCTTTAGAGGTCCACTGAAATAGTTGACTGGGTTCGATGGGCTAATCAAATCAACTAAGTTGGAATGTTGACTGACTTGCAACTTGGAAGAGCTAATCAGAGCAACTAATCTAAATGGACCATCTGAGATGGTTGAGTTAGATAAGGCATAGAGCTTAGTGTAGGCCAAGCTAACTTGTTGGATTGGATTGGATTGGATGGACCAAGTAGACTGGATGAGTTTGACTGTCAAACTAGACTAATTGAAGTGGATGTACAGGCTAAAGTAAGTGGGTAGACTGTCCTGATCCATCAGTTTAAGGCAAGTTGGATGAATTAACTGGGCTGACATAGACTGTAAAAAAATTATGCGTCTGAGTCAACTGACTCAATCTACCTGAGTAGTTCTGATTCAACAAGCACGTCCAGTGATCTAACCTATGTCAAAGTTAGGTAGATCGATGAACAAGTCAAACAAGCTGATGTCAAATGAAACCTAGCAATTATGTCAAAACTAAAATTTTACTTTACTATCTTATTTCACTAATTTAGTCGATCACAGGCATGTAAAATTATGCCTAGAGGATCAATAAAATAAAAATATTATAAAACACTGCTTCAATTAATTAAACTAAGCTCATAAACCACATGCATATAATAGCACACAAATGAAACCCCTTCAACACAAGAAACACATAAAAGAGAGAAGATCAACACGCTTATCACATTTAATTAAACAAAGACTAAGCTAAAAATGAAGATACATATATTTATCGAACCATGATGCTTGATTCCCTGAGATCGAAGAAAGCTTCAGTATGAGTTTGAAAAAAAAAAAACAAAGGAGAAGCACTTTGAGTACTTTTCCTCTCCATCACTTTCTCCTCATCAAGATAAGCTTGCATCCAGGAAGAGAACACATTACCTTGCACACGATGAAACTAAGGGAAGGGTTGATTTCATGCAAGTAATAGCTACAAGACAATTAAATTCAATTATTACATCAACTTATTTTGTTCCTTTTTAGTTGGATTTACGTATCTGGTTGTTTATACTGCTCTCCAATTAATTGAAAATCATTTTTATTTATTTTTTGAGTAAGTTTTGTTAGTTGCTGTCAATGCTTGTATTCTGTTACTTCATGCTACTGGATGTTGTCTGTATCTAAATTAACAAATATTTTACAATTTCTTTTTTAAAATAATTATTTCTAATGATTCATATATTAATATTCTCATTAATTAAAAAAATGTTCAAATTACATCATTTTTTACTGATTTTGATTCCTTTAACGAAATAATTTCTTCCTTGAAGTATCTCAAATCAAGATTTATTTGTTTTTAAATTCGTAAAAGAATATGTTAATACTATTTCCTAGGTATGACTGATAATTTGATAGTCTTTCCTAAATTCGTATATATATATAATTTCAATAAAATGAATGTAATTTTAATTTTTGAAGACGAATATATATGATACACTTATATATATAAATAACAAATCTATCATAAAAAATATTACTAAATTCTTAATTACATATGTTATACGTCATTTCCTAGATACACATTGATTCAAAACAATAAATTTGAACTGCGCTATGTTTATTTTGAAGCATTGAATTTATTCAATAAGAAATTAAAAGAGCATAATAATTTAGAAAAGAAATATCATACACATTCATAAATAATTCAAAATTTATCATTCTACCACTCCTAAAGTTTGACAACTCTTGGGAGTACGACGTTAACCCTATATTTACTTGATGAAAATTAAAATTAAGGAAAAATTTTCTTTGTATAAAGTTTTACTCTATTTACTTTATCAAAAATTTAGGATGGAAAGGAAAAAATCATCCTTCCGTTTACCGTTTGTTTACTTGGAGGTAGGAAAAGTAAAATAAGAAAAAACTTTTCATTTATGTTGTCCACTTGATTAAAAATTTAAAGCGGATGAAAAATGGACCTCCGAAAAGTGACAGGAAGGAAGGAAGGAAGGAAATAAAAAAGAAAATTACATAAATATTCTTTAGGTCCGCGACTCCTCCATCCGCAATTCTGCTCCCTGCCGACTCTTCTCCATTCCTATCGCGATCGCTGTAACAGCCGCCCGATTCGGTCTGCAGGCCGGTCTCTACCGCTGACCTCGGTCCGTCGGCCATCGCCATCTCTCGTGGGAGCAGGTCAGTCCTCCCGTCCGCTTGCGACGCCTATTCGTTTGATCTTGCAGTTGCAGGACCAATCTCTCGTGCTCGCAGGCTAATCTCCCTCCCATCCCATAAAACCCGGTTTCCAGATTCCGAAGGAGGTAGTTCTTATGATAACATTTTTTTTGTTTTGTTTTGTTTTGTATTTAATCATTATTTTAGGGGTATGCATATTTATTATTCTGGAAAGTAAAAAAGATTATAAAAGTTAATGGGCTGTAACACGTAGCCCATCTAAATGTGAATGGATAAACGGGCCACAAATAATATAAGTTCGATTTATGAAAATTCGGATGATGAAACTAAAAAATTAGCAAACTCAAAGGGGCGAAGCAAAATTTTTACTATAAATTTAAACCTGACTAAGCAAAAGCCCTAATGTATGTATCAGTTGGCCTCGACGTCCTGCCGCCGTTCCGCTTCACCGCCGGCCTTCGACGGTACCCAACAGCGAAGTTTGACCGTCCTATTTCTCACGGTTCTCTTCCTAGCTCGTATTCTCGACTTCCGCCTAGGTGATGGAGATCAATCTCGGGAAGATTCCCTTCGATCTGGATTTCCACCCTACTTCCCCTCTCGTGGCGGTGGGCCTTATCAGCGGCGATTTCCACCTGTGAGTCGTTACTATCTCCCATTCAATTTCTTACTTTATCAAGTAGAAGGAGCAATATGTTGACTATTTGTTACTCAATGCCCAAAAGAATAGGTACCATTATGCTTCCGATGCACAGCCCAAAAGGTACGTTGTTTGTGCCTCGTATTTGATGCTTTCGTTTTGGATGATTTTGAGAACGAGATCCCAGTTTGGTTTTTTTTTTTTGGCTTATTATCCAAAAATAAAAAACGTCATTTTCTGTTGGCTCATTTTGACGTTTGTTTTATCATTGTGACCTATGGACTGTATGTTTTGATCTTATTTTGATGTTTTCTAGGTTGCTGGAAATTCGCGCTCACAATGAATCTTGCAGAGCGTTAAGATTTGTTGATTCAGGGCGAGGTATTTGTTCAATTGATCTCATAGGTGTGATGTTTTTCATGCACCAGTTAATTTTTCAGTTCCCATGCCATACATTTATTGCATTTGCAGTAATCCTGACGGGTTCTCCGGATTGCTCTATGCTTGCGTCGGATGTGGAAACTGGAAAAGCCATAGCTCGTCTAGATGAGGCTCATGGGTTGGCTATAGTTAACTTGGTTTTTTCTTTTTATTTAATTGTCTTTTTTTCTCAGTGCTTCACATTATGCAATTTTATATGGTTCTTCATACATCGTGAATAAAGGGATGCCATCAACCGAATTGTCAACTTAACAGAGACAACAGTTGCATCTGGTGACGATGAAGGGTGCATAAAGGTTCTCTTTTTTGCTCCTGCCTTACCTTTACCATGTTGTTCGAAAGTTATTCTCCTTGTGGTTTGGCACATTTGATATTTCTCATGTTACTGAATATGATACATAATCTTCTTAAGAAATCGTATGGCTAATTCATTGAAAAATACTTTTTTTTTGTATTTTTGGGGTGAAACTTTGATGTCCAATTGTAATACATCACATAATTCTGAAAATTTTCAGGTTTGGGACACGAGACAACGTACTTGTTGCAATACATTTTCAGCTCATGAAGATTATGTTTCTGATCTCTTTTTTGTCTCTGACACTATGCAACTTTTGGGAACAAGGTATATGTTATATACAGTATGTAACTTCTTTCTAATTTTACATCATTTCATCTTTTATATTTCTTATTTTTCTTAATTCAAATTTCAACTTATTCATCGTCATCTAATGTTAGTGGTTCAGTGGATAAGGCACTTAAAAAAAAATCCGAATCGGTCTTGATTGCCTCAAATGAACTGTGTAGGATGTAGACTATGCTTCCAAGGTATTTCTTGAGATACTCATGGTGAAGCATTTTGTAAGGTTTCATAAAGCAGGATATATCGTCAATCAATCCAACTTCAAATTCACAGCCAACTAAAAGCATTAATCTTTCTTAACACACCGTTGGTTGCATTAACACTGATGACTGTTAGTTGTTCCTCACTTCTTCCTCTTCCTCTTCCTGCTTCAGATCAGCATCTTCCTCTTTTTCCTCCTCTTCTTTCTCATGTACTAGCTTGACACAACTAACTTGTATCAACACAGTATTCCACCATAACAATAGTTGGCTGCAATTAGTATATTATCCATAGTAATAATTATGCAAAGCTTGTTAGTGTTGTTCTTGAGCAGTGAAATGAAACTAAAATTTTATCCTTTTTTTCTTCATCTCAAATGTGTAGTGGTTGTGTGAACTGTCCTTTTGTTTTTTTTCTTTATTTTTTTCATTACAATATAGTTTGCATTTGCTTCCTTAATAATTTAGTTTTATTCATTACAGTGGAGACGGCACTCTATCAGTTTTCAATCTTCGAAAAAATAAGGTATTTGTTAGCAATTTTTTTTTTTGCTCTCCTAGAATTATGCAAATGTAGAATGTTCTTACTATTTTCAAGGATTCTGGCTTCCATTGAAGGCTGATACTATTTCAACATCATTGTAGATACAATCCCAGTCTGAATTTTCAGAAGATGAGCTACTGTCCTTGGTGGTAATGAAGGTAATTAGCTACTGCCTTTTAGTTAGTTATTTGATGTTCTTTCTAGACTTGCATGGGGAAAAGCATTATTTTCCTGACACAGTTATTCATGTTATAGAAGTTTGGTATACTGATTTTGTATTCAATAAAGATTCAATTTAACAGAGATTTTTGGCCAAGCTACTTGATTGAGTACTCCTTGGTCGAGTACATGTTTCTGACATTGACATCCATCTAGGTCCCTAACATATCATATTTCCAATATGTTTTACACATATCCATAGGGGGTGGGTTTAACTCAACATGTCAGTGTCATCTTGTGTCTCCACGTATTCATTGCTAGTGGTTCTCAATTCTCAGACTATAGTGGTGCTTTTTCATAAGAATCAACTAAAGCTTGCCACTCCTATCAATTGGCTGGATCTCATCATTCAAATTGTACAAATGTATTGATGTGGAAACATTTAGGATCTACTCAATGGCAGTAAGCAAGATAATGGTCATGTGTGTACACTAGTTTGTTCAAAAAGCATCGAGAAAGTTTTGAGTTGAAATTTGAAGGTGGCAAGTGAGTCCTGGGCAGTAAAGAAAATAAGTTTACAAATTGTGTCATGTTGACAATAACAATGCTTAGATGACCAGTTTGAGGAATAAGAATTTGAGAACGTTCTTCTTACTTAAGTTTTTTATTTTTTATTCCTTTCTCTTGTGGTGTCTGTCTCACTGTCTGTGTTTGATTTTTGGATTGGATTCAAGTGTAATACTTGTTAAGATCCAACCCATTGTCCTTGGAAACTCGATCCACAGGAATTTTTTTCTCACAAAATTTGGATCGATCTTGAAGACTATGTGCTTCTTTATTTGATTGAGGGACCCAGCTCTTTTGACACATCAAGCTTATCCTGACGGATTGAGGTTAGATTGAGATTAGTAACACCCCTATTCATGCTTCTTTGGGGCTTCAGGGGCAATGCTCTTCGTCACTGTTAACAATTTCTAGCAGTCTTGGATTGGAAGACCTTATGGGACTGGACATCTATTCCACATGTAGGGTGCATTTTTTTTTCATAATCTGTACAATGTGGCAGACTCTCTTCTTGTTACTTTAATCTATCATCATTTTTTTCACCCTAGGCATAATATTTATTGTGATCCCTAATGTGCTGCATTTTTATGGGCTTATGATATCTTATTTGTTGTCTTATGTATGTGTTGCACATCATACGCCATAGAGTATTATGATACTTCAGCAAAATGAGCTTAAAGCTATGTTTAATATCATTAGAAAAATATCATTCAGTACCGAAATAGCAAGAAGAATTGTGTCGGCTGCAAAATATTGCTTATTCTTTACTTTTATTTCTTGGATTATTGTTTTTTTTTATAAAAATATGTTATTTTACCCAGAATGGTCGAAAAGTTATCTGCGGAACTCAGACCGGAGCATTATTATTATATTCTTGGGGCCATTTCAAGGATTGCAGGTATCTTTATCAGAAAGTAGATAATGTTTATATTTATGCTTCATGATGTCATTATCTCTGAGTTGTTTTTTTTGTCTATATTAGTGGCTACATCTAACCCTTATATTTTTATATCATCAGTGACCGTTTCCTCGGGCATCCTATGTCTGTTGATACACTATTGAAGGTGAGTAGTTTTGTTATACATAGATAAATCTACTCTTCAGTTATTTATGAATTAACGTTTTATAGTTTTGTAGCTTGATGAAGACACACTCATTTCTGGATCGGAAGATGGAGTGATCAGGTTTTTGGACTTAACCTCTCTGGGTCTGTGAATTCCAAACTTCTTGATTCTTTAACATCAGAAATGTTTGCATAGGTTGGTAGGCATTCTGCCAAATAGGATAATTCAGCCACTTGCAGAGCATTCAGAATACCCAATAGAGCGCCTTGGTATGTGTGTGTTATTGTTGTTAATACTTTAAAGTTTTTTTTTTGCTACCTGTTTTAACATCCCATGTTGTTGGCCATGCAGCATTCTCAAAGGATAAACAGTTTGTTGGCAGCATTTCACATGATCAAATGTTGAAGGTGAAATTATAATCCGCGATTTGATTTACGGATTAATTTATTTGTCACGTCATCCCTTGGTGATGGACTGCTTTTTCATATTTCCTCCTGAAACAATACGATGACTCTTTTATCTGGTATGGTCCCATCTTTCCGAGATTACGCAACTGATGAACCTGTACGTTATCTTTTTCTTTCGTAGCTTTGGGATTTGCAAGAGCTTTTGGATAACCATAACGGTGCACCAGAAAATCAAATGGTTGAAACTGATAGTGATGATGAAGAGATGGATGTCGATGGAAAACCCGTGAAATCTACTAAAGGTACAGACATGCGGTTTAAAATGTCATCTGTGTTTAGCAGTTTATAATTCGTACCTCTAATTGTTTGTGAAGGTACGATGAGGAAGAAATCCGGCAAGGGGCAAACATCAAGCTCTTCTGTTACTGATTTCTTTGCAGACTTGTAGGTCGTACCGTGAATAGGGAGTCATTCGAAGAAAAAAACATGGAGAAAATTTTGAAATTTGATTTATTTGCCGATGCATTCCGTTTGTGTCCATTGGATCTGATTGTGTCACTTTTAACATTACCTGTTAAGCAAGAGTATCATCAAGTACAATACTATGATGTAAGTTGAATTTGTATGTATTTGTTTCCTTATAAAAAGTAGTATTTTCCGTTTGATTAAACAGAAACTTTTCACTCAGCATCTTGACAATGTCGACTAAAATTTACTTCTGTGCCATAGCTAGGTTCATGTTGACTTCACCAGGGCATCGATTTAAATGGGCTGGAAGCTTCCACTCAATCGTCAACAGACAGCCTGTTTGTTTGACTTTAATTGTCTGGGATGTCAGCCCTGTGCTCCTGTTTGACTTACTGGGGTTTCACTTCCACCCAAGTTGAGCCTGATTACAGTTAATTGGGCCGGTATATTAGATCCAATTAGGCTTGACTGGGCTGGCAAATTAATCCCAATTTGTTTTGTCTGGGCTAACATACTTGACTAGGCCGAAAGATTCGTCCCCAATTTGACTTGACTGGATCGCCATCCAAATTGTGTTGACTTGGCCGACATATTCAACCCAACTTGACCGAGTTACCAAATGGACCCAATATGACTTGGTTGGACAAACTTATTCAGTCCAATTCAACTAAATTGCACTGACATAGTTGGCCCGATTCGACTCGGCCGGTGGAATTGACCCAATTTGACTGGAGTGGGCATACATATTCGATCAAACTTGAGTTAGCTGGCCCAATATTCTGCAGAACCAGCATACTCGCTCCAATTTCACTTAAATGGGCTACAATTTCGGCCTGATATCAGTTGACAAGGATGACACATGCAGCCCAATTGTAGTTTAATGGTCATAAACGTTGGGCCCAGTTAGGCAAATACACTTAAAAACAGGAGAGAATAAACAACAGCAATCAATGCATGCAAAGCACGTGAGCTTGCGCGAGGCTGTAACCTGACCTTATAACTTATCTTTCAGTTTATCCTTTTCCCTAAGTTTGTCTTTCTTTACTGGTTTCCTCTGTCAATTACTCCTACTACCTTGTTCAATATGGATTCTGATGGATCCATTTGATGAAATTGGTGACTTTTCTGTTGCTCATTCAAATTAAGTTGGACTTTGCACCTATTTTCTTCCCTCTCTAATGTGCAAGGATTATTTTTTACCTAGCCAGCCAAAGCATCCGCCCAGGAAACCATATTGCAAAACTTTTGCCTCATAGAAACAATAAATCAATAGAAGAGGAGTCTTAGTGTAACAGCAAAATTACTATTGTGTGACCTAAATATCACAGATTGATCATCCTTTTTTAAACAATACATCAACAATTTATGTTTAATTAATAAAAAAGATGGAAAAAGAAAAAATAGGGTTTAATTTAGGTTTCTAAAATCTAAATTTGTATAATATGAAAGCAAAAATTAAAGTTGAATAACCGAGCAAACCCAGCAGCAGGGCAAGCACACTAAGTCAGTCACATGGATGATGGGGTGAGCCAACCGAAGGATTTAGCAAGCTAGGCAAAGTATTTCTTCTAGGGATATAAAGATTATTAGCCAAAGCATTCCTAAAACTAAAACATTGAAAAGGGAGTCAATCATCTGTTTATTCATGAACAAATTAAATGAAAGTGTATGTATTTCTGTTTCATTCCATCTTTATTATATGGCAAATTAGTAGATCCAATTAAATGACTAATTAGGTGCTATGGTTGATTAAGCAAGAAATCAGAGAACCTCAATTTTTTTTTTAACTTCCCTCTTCAAAGCTTAGCTGAAGGATGATTTACAGGTGCTTGGTAATAATTAGCATCTGTCCACTAATTCTCCTAGTTATTGTTCTATACTAATTCTCTACAATTTTTTGTAAAACCGCTCATAATCATAACTAATCACAGGCCTTAATCTATATAATAATTCAGCCATCTATTCATCGTGACTACCGAAAATAACTTAGGTATTTGCATATCTTGGTCTTCAGTGGCAAAGATCTGGTACTGACATGCTTCTTGTCATTCTTTGATGAGCAGCAAATCATGGAAGTTACTTACTACCAGATAGGGTGGGTAACAATTTCGCTATTGACCAGCAGCCATTGGCCGATTTCGTCACATATCAACATGTATAGTTACTCGAGATGATCATACTATCCAGAGTTATGATAACAATGTACCCTCCAGGCATTTCCACCATCTGAACTGATGCTAACTTGATTTGGAAGAGCATTGTTGGTAAGATCTCCGGTCAAGCTCATCTGTTGAACTTCTTGAGGAGATAATACTTTGATGCACTGTACGCAATTCACAAACTCCCTGCAAATCAAAATGATCTATCAATTTAGAACTCATTGCATTTCACATTGTGGGTTGCATAGCAAAAGCTCACTTTCATTCTGCATTTTGATATGCAAGTAATTAATTTCATATCACTTTTTACGAACCTCAAAAGCATAAGTGAACAAATTTATACCCAATTAGAATTTGGCAAACGTAATGAAAAGGAAGTGAAATATCAGATGACTTACTCCCAGGGGTCGTCACCAACTAGCAGAACATCGTTTTCATGATCTATGTAAACAAGTTTCCAGCCAATATTCTGCTGAGCTTCGAGCTGTCCTTCTATGCTGAACATTCGAGCAATATCATGTTTGAGTTCATCATAGCCTGAGTAGCGAGTGATATCGATGGACCTTCCAACCGCTCCACGTTTGTGAACCTTGATAGCATAGTTCAGTTTAGTATTTTATATATCATGAATCTTGTGAATTAATCAAATCTTGTGCATTCAACGAAGGAAAGATAATAGCTTGACACTAAAACAGCAACGACATCAATTCTGTGTAGTTGAAACTACAAACCTTGGTGTATGTTCTCATGCGCTGAAGGAGTGGTGCAGGTGGCTGGGAACCTGTATTTATTAAGCCGTCGTCGTTAATTCTGGAGTCAATAGAATTAAATGCCATGTCTGGGACAATCTCAAATGAATGTGAAACTAAAGAAGAGGATAGCTCTTGACGACCATCTTTTATGATATCATAATTCTGAACCATATTTTCAGAGTTATGGTACTTTTCAGAACCAGTTGCCAATGACGCATCGGCAGTCAGAGGTATGCCCAACAGACTCTCAATGTTTACTCCAAAAATAACATTATTTCTGGGATCGATGCCATGCACATAACTATCCTGAGGGTTGTCTCTAAACATCAATGGCTGGTTGAAAGAGGTGAACAGGAAGCTTTGTTGCAAAGTTTCTTCGGCCTCAGAGAGACACACTGAAATAGATGATGTAGTGTCCATTGCATTAGTTATATAAGCTTGAGGATCCATGGAATCCTGAGTTTGCGACCTAGAAACTGGAACCGAGGCCTTGGCATTCTGCATGGCTTTTGGCAGCTTGTTAACCACGTTGAGGTTTTCAGCTGACGCTTTGAAGGAGCTTGGATTGGGCATGGTAACCAGATGTTGTTCTGTCATCAGAGGGTTGCCCTGATGTGTTCTACTTAAAATCGATTGATGAATGATAATGCTGGTGTTGTTTGCAGAAGGTGACGTGGAGCAAGTTGGCGCTTCATCTGTCACCACAGATTGTGCTCCTCCACAAGCTAATAAAGAGGTGTGAGCTGCTGCAATTGGATGGGTTGTCGGATTTGCAGGTGAAAATACCCCAGGAAGCTCGGCTAGTACAACTTGCTGGTGCTGCTGAAGCTTTTGCTGCGGCAGGCTCTGCGTAGCAGAAGTGGTTTTTGCGCATTGTTGAAGAATAAACGGTTGCTGAGACATTATTATTGCATCATGCGAATTTAGGAAGTGCTGTGGCAGTACTTGAAGTGTTTTGTTTTGCTCTTGCGATGGATGTAATTCAGGAGCCTGAACTGCTGTTTTTTGCAATAATGAATGCTGCTGGTGAAGATCAGACATATGGAACTGTTTATTTTGTGGATTGGGATAATCAATAGGGATCCTATTTCGTTGTTGTTTTAGCTGCTGCTGTTGCTCTTGACATGGCTGGAGATGAATTGTCTGGTCAAGATCTTGTGGTTGGTTTTGCTGGATGGTGGTTTGTAATACCTGATGGTTTTGAATCACTGATCTTTGCTGCTGCAGAAGAGGTTGGGCATGGGATCGAGGTTGAGTAAGACTTTCCAAGCTTTGGCTCAAGGAAGATACTTGATCAACTTTTTCTTGCTCGTGTGAATCATGCAGTTGCTGATGAGGTATGGTGTCAAGAACAGTTTGATTGAGGAGCATAACTTTTGACAGTTGATCAACTTGGGTTTGTTGAGGCAATCCAAGAACACCCTTATTCTGCTTCAAAATTTGGGCCTGCTCACCTGAACCAATTTGTTGTATTACAGATTGAAGGCCTTCAGTCTGCATTGCTGAATTAAAAGTCGAAGAATGCTGCTGCATGCTCATCCATTGAGCTAGACTAAAACCAGGCATAATGGTAGTCTGATATTGAGTATCCTTGAAACAGATCTGCTCACTGAGCCAGGGGATTGCCATGTCTGATGTCTCACCATCTGCAAAATTAACAGTTAAAAAAAAAGTCAGAATTGTCTTTCCACTGACCTAACCATGAAGTCCAGGGTGGGTGCCTTGCAAGCTGCAAAGGTAAATAAAACGTCCTGTCAATTGCTCCCATTCCTTCAAAAGCATTGTGTTTTTCTTTCTTATTATATGCACCCAAACCCACTGGATTAGGAGATATGTGAAAGAACAAACCATTTTTCCACCGTCCAAATTGAACCATAAGAGAAGAGAATTTCTGTCTCCACCAGAACCATAATATTATATTGGGGAGGAAGATCACAATTAGAGATTGATAGAAAATCATGAATATCGGCCTGTTAGAGGAAGAAACTAAAAATATCTATTCTAGTTCTATTACGGCTATGACTTTAATTCTATTCTAGATAATATTTATTTCCATCAAATTTTCTTATCTTTCCTTGTCTTTCCGGAATGATAAGGAGAAACCAAGATTGGGTTGGAAAACTTATTAACAATTTGCTTGGGATCCAATATATTTTGAGTCCTTATTTAGGAATATAATTATGAAAGAAATTTAAATATTCAGGAAGATTCAGTCTAAAACCTAAAGTAATGAATGATATGAAAAATGTTCTGTTTTACTTACTTATAGATAATTATTCTTCATGCAGAGTACTTTTTGTCTGTACTATTATTACCTAGAATCCCTCCTTGTCTGAGACGCTTTCTGAAAAATGGTGGAGGGCAGATGAAGAATGGTGTTGTTATTGGCTCGATCTCCCATATTGATACCCTATTGCCCCTCTCGCCAGCTGCAGGCTCATCCCATCTCACCTGTTGTATCAATGAAGCATCATTAAAGGATATATCAGAATTGAAGAAAGGTACTTAAATGAGTCGTAATGCAAAACCATATGCTGACACAGAAACACCGACCTTCAAGTTACGCCATTGTGAGTTTTTCCACCTCACAGGATCTAGATCGCTTATCTCTGTGATTGTTCCCATACAACTGCAGGTTTAATGATAACAAGTAACTAACTACCTTCTAAAGCCTCGACTGAAAAAATCTGAAAACTTAACCCAGTGTTCATTCAATTTCTCTTGGTGCATATATAAACCAAACCAGTTGGACATGGAATCATTAGATAGATAGAAAGACATTACCTTCTCGAACCAGATTCCTCAGTTTCAAACATCATTCGGAAACGCATGCCCAGAGACACTCGAATATTGTATACTGCTTTCTGGCACTTAGCGAATGGAACAACAAACTCTGAAGGACTAGCTCTGATGGACATAGAAGAGTGAAATAAACAGGTAAACCAAAATTAGTACAATAGAAAAGGATTTGGGCAAGAGACTCGTGAAGTTTGTCGATGATAAGCCTTGAGCATAGGATACCTTGGATTATAAAATATAGTGAAGGGACTAGTGTTGGTGGCAGCATGAGCTGCTGCTGCCAGAATTCCAATATGCATACTATCACTCGAAAGTACTGATGATGAGAGGTTGGTAGGTTGCCTGTTAGCACGTCGGATGCCCACGAGTAATTGTTGTTTCTCATCCCTGGTAAGTAACATGGGCGATAGATGAAGTGTTCATCATACTTGTTCTTATATTCGACGACCTCAATAAAATCCATTACACCATTTAAGGAAGAAAAGAATATTAATTGTTCTTTGTGTGTATGTCATCAAACAAAGCAAAGCAAAGCAGTAGTAGTTCCATTGATAAATGATCGATCATTTAAGGGAAAAGATATCTGGGTATAGGTCTCTGGCTTACTTAATTTCATCAAAGGAAGAAATAAAAAAAGCTATACTTATACCTAATAAATAAGACAGAATCTCCTGCAAAGAGTCTCTTTCCACTCGCAAATAGGCTCCAACCAGTTGTGAGTAAATGTCGTTTGGGCTGACCTGCCATAACAAATAGACAAGTTTATATATATTTCTTGGCAGAAAGCACAGCACAGTTTGAATATAAGATATCATTTAGAGGTTTATTATTATCATCTCTACTTATAAGTTATAACAAGAATGACAAGCCAAAAGACCTAGGAGTCATTTTAAATTATCAATCATTTTTTCTGCCGTTTCTAGTGACTTGAATATCTTGCCTCGATAGATATGGCGAAAGGACCACAGATTGCCATGAAGATCTCTGGCCTGTAGTTCTTGAGCAGGTGGCTGCATCGAGAAGTCCTGTATAATCCAGAAGATGTTATTTATAGTCACACAAAGCAAAGAACACCAACTTGAATCATGCAATATAATAGGGATGGTTATCTACAAGTGGAGGAAAAATCTTTTCTGCGGCACGACGAGGAACTGAGAATCCTCCATGAGTGCTTGTATCACTTGCAGTAAGTGTTTTACAGAAGAAATCAGTTTGTGGCCTAGTTTTTTTCAAAGGAAGCTCTGAAGCCAGCAATGCCTCTTTGTCATACTGGAAAACACAACTTAGCCCATTAACTTGTAATTAATTAGTATGCATTGATAAAACAGGAATACATATTAGAATTTATTTTCTAAGTTTATATCCATCACCATCAAAGGCCTTAGACAAGCACCTAATGCCAGCCTGAATTAATTTCCTATATCCATGATTTGGAAATTGGAAGGTCAAAACCTTGTTGATTTGAAGCTTTTCCTAACAGCACAACTGGAACGTTTCCTTAATTATGATAAGACAATGATTATATATACTCACTGTATTGACTGGCTGGAGGGTCATTTGGGCATAGACCTCATCCGTATCTGAATCTGCCTAAAACAGTTTACAGCGTGGTAATCTCAGTTAAAATCAACATGAGAATGTGATCCAGTGATATATTGCATCCACAAAGAAAGAAAGAAAAAAAAGAGAAAAGGAACTCATACATGCAGAGTTACATTGCGAAGAAGACATATCAACTTTGATGGAAGATTTGGATAGTTTGGAACGTGAGCATCCATATCCTTGTGCATAGAAGTTGCAACCTGAATTTCAAGAATGAAGTAATCAGCGTGCTCAAAAACACAGTAAATTTCCAATTTTCAGTACGCTCCACCACTTGAGTGAGAATCATCAGTGAATACTATACTATAGACGGTGCATTTTTTCCTAATGTGGGATAGTGCCTCAAGCAACATGGGGTCATTCTCAAGATTTTATAGCATAGGAAGATTACAATACTAATCCTGACAACAGGATTTTAACTATATCAGAAATTCTAATTCTAATTCTAATCCTAATCCTAATCCTAATCAGAATTTGAACTTCTAATTAGCACTGTATTTCAAAGAACTAAAAGTACATGCAATCTTTCATTTTTCTTAAGACTTAACCAATTCCCAATACAGAAAGCTAAAAGTTTCTCAAACCGACAATGGGGTACAAATTAGCCAAGTAAATTATATTATGCTTTCGTTCCCTACCAGGATAAATATTTTATAGAGAATAAATCAGAGTGTTAAAAGAAGATTACATTAATGCTCAAAAAGACTGCAATTAAACTGTGTTAAAATTTAACTTGATTTACTCTATTCATTGTATTATAATTAATTAAATGAAATAAGTGAATTCAAACTTGTTGGTATTTTTTGTATTTTGTTTTTATTAAAAATTTTAGAAATACTAGACAAACCATTCCAATTATCACTAGGAAAATTCTGAAAACTATAATATGAGTTTTTTATCTTAGAAATTTTTGCTGTATCATTTGTTGGAGGATAAATTATTTTTCATCCTCAGAAACTGAAGATTTTATAAGCTATTTTTATATCACAAAGTGTAGATCAGGATGTAATCATGGAACGGGAATTTCGAGCAGCTAGAAGTATCCGACCGGTGTTTGTTATAGAAAAAATACAAGAAACATTAGGAGAAACGCAACATCATGTTGTCAACATAAAACAGCTAGGCACGATTTGAACCTCAAGAAGCGTTTCACTAACTACCCCACAAATATTTAAATCACATTTTCTTTTGAAAACAAAATTAAACCACCCATAATTGGTGGACAGATTTCCTAGGTGTATGTTGTATGATCTCCTTTCCGATCAAATAGAAATAGAACAGAAACAGAAACCGAAATCAACCTCTGACTATCAGAAAATGATAGCACACCAAACATATTTTATGAGGCCGTACCCACTGCAGAAGATCTCAAACACTCAAGCTATATATGCTGCCTGTCTTAGATAAGTTCACAACGACAGATAAATTCTTTATAAGGCAGGCATACAACCGCAGGTTTAATTTGAAAAGAAAATGGGCATCACAATTCAAAAGAAGAATTGAAGTTTTAAATGAAATTGTAAGTAATTAAATTATGTAAAGTGATCAGAGAGCACTACAGGTGAAAGGGACTTGGAAACAATTAGTGAAGATTGACCACTACTCTGTCATTGTATTATTATTATTATTATATAGTGTTTACGCGTACACCATGCAGCTGCAACACATGCTTCTTATACTTCGTTTGCATCTAATATGTTTCGATCCACAATCTTTTCAAAAGGGAAAAAAAAAGGATGAAAAAAGAGATGTTCTGTAAAAGTTCTCCTGAAAGAGATTTTTGTTTCGGAACACTCTGCTCTGCTGAAAGTGATGTTTCAAAGAGCAAAGAAAGCTAAAATAAGAAACGAATGAATTCGTTTTCCCCATCTTTTCCGGGCTTTCACCGAGTTAGAAATAAAGCTCTGCCTCTGAGCTAATATAAAACTAGAAAGTCCCCGGCTATCCTAGTATCACCAGCACCCAGTAATCGACAAGAGCGATAACCCATCCATGGCTTAAGCGAACAGTAGAAAGGAAAAAAAAAAGCAAAGCAAGGAACAAATTAGCTAGGTGTCAAACCCATCTGTTTACGTTACCTGCTCGCTGTGGCCTTGGGGGAAGTAGACGGCGAGGCTCCCCACAGGCGGAAGCCACACCAAAGGGCCGGCGCATGCGTACCAAAGCTCCTGATTTATCTCGCGTGTCTGTCCTGCAACCGATCATCATTCCTGCAAGTGTGAGCTCGCTCCGCAACTCAAACGCCAAACCCAAACACTCATTGAGATCGCCATCGTACTCACGTTCGCAAAGATTCGAGTTCTCGGTCGCGACGGCGTTCGCGGCGTCCTTCATCTTGCGACTAGAAATAAAACTCACCTCATGGTCACCAGATCATCAGTTCCTCACATGGAGGCCGAGTACGAACAAGTACCGGAATCCGGAGATATCTATTGATGATCTATGAGATCGACGGAGAATGATACCGTCTATGTCTTCGGCCGATCGATGGAGTGGCTCTTCGTATCCGGCTAGCCGAGGACTGGACTCCAAGTGACGTTTGAGAGAAGCAGAAGAGGGAAGCTCTAGTATTATAGCAGATTAGAAGGGGAGGATTGGGTACACTAGATTTGCAATTTGCAATTTAGACACCCACTTTGTTCTTTTTTACTCACTTGTTCACTCTTTATAAAAGCTAAAAGCCGATAAATAAAATATAAAATATATAAATAAAAATTTCAATCACTCGACTATATGATTCTCATTTTATGTTAGAAGATTGTTTAATTTGTAAACATGTTTAGAGTTTTTTTTTAATAATCATATATATAATTTTAATTTTTTTAATGTAGTTTAGAATGATTTTAATAATTGCTTCATTCATGGAAGGGTGTCTATGTAAAAAGGATCGGATTATATTTAATAATATTATAAGGACTTGTATAAGAATTTAGAAGAGCCACTGTAGACTCCCACCACCGCGTCACTTAGAATTATATATGTAAAAAATATTATTCCACATATGGAATGTGCACGACATTTAAATAATTGATAATAGGAATATATATATATATATATATATATATATATATATATATATACATATATAATTTACGCATAATGATCTTAATCATTTTCATCCTTTACGTGATTTACTTAGCCGAAACAGAATCAAATCAATAGGAATCACCAAGACCAAGGGCAAATTCATCCAATCGAATCTCCCGACAGCCGCCACCGTCACTTAGCCAACTTGTACAAGAAGCATACGGGTTTTTGGGAATGATTAGACCGTCACTAACTCCGCTATTACAACTAGGTGAGCCGGTTGTTAGGCTTAATCCATCTTCATTATTACCATGGAAAAAATAATTAAGCGAGACAATTGGCTCCGACATTCGCGCTTAAACTTTAATTAATCACGGCGTCTCGTACGGCTCCAATTATGCGCGTCCGACGACGTGGCATCGGAGCCCACACGACCCGGGCGGCGGCGACAAGGTGGACCCGCATGCTCAGCGCCGCAAAGTGGAAAGCTGGACCCATGTGGCCAAACAGACGGTCGTGATGTGCTTGCGCGTTATAGGTATAAAATAAAATAAATGATCTATAGAGAAAAAAATTGATTTGCTGATAAATAAATTTTAAAATTTTCATTATTCCACTTTCGCATTAAATAAATAGATAAAATTATTTTGACTTTTTATATAATATGCACATTTTTCTAAATTAAATTGTTTAGATAACTAGGGCATTAGAGAGTTTAGTGGGTGATGCACAATTCCATCCAAAAAGAAGCCGTCTTGTCCTTAGGTTGGAATATATATAAGATCTAAATATGCAAAATGATGTTTTGTGTGTTAAATAGAAATTACATATGGTTGCAAATTGGAATGCTTTTATTCTTCCAAACTCTCATTGCATCTTTAGAATCAAATAACTATTCTAAAGAAACTTTTTCCAATGTAATTCGATGTCGATGCCATTATCCTCCCAAAAAGAATCAAAGTAATCTTTAACTTTTGTGTCATTTTTAATGTGGTGGTGAGGTGGGGTGGGATGGGGGATTACATTTCATCCATGAAGCATTTTTTTTCTTAAAAAAGAAACAATAATTTCAAAGAACAAAATCTAATGATTTGAGTGTGAAAATGTAGAGTATCTTTGATTTGACTCCATAGTTATGGATCCAAAGTTTGAGCTAATGGCACTCCTTATTAATTGATTTATTCAATTTTTTATGTTAATTGCAAGCTAAACTCCCTTCTTTGTTTACTTAAATTTAGTACTAAATTCAAACACAAACTTGAGTGAGAATTGGATGTGCCTAATCTATCTATTCTATAGTCCCATCAACTTATCACTTCTTTTGTGCTGTCTCAAGACATAAAAATAAAAAAACTGAAAACTAATTAAAGCGAACCGTTTTAAAATTAAGGTAGAAATCTTCTTAGTCTACTTACGAATAGCTAACAATTTGAAAAAAAAAATATGTATTTGTGTATATCTTATTAAAATTTAGATTACTATTTTTATTTCAAAGTGTATAATTTTATTAAAATTGTTCATTATTAAATAGATTAGGATAATATGGGGTATAAAATCACCCCCTTTTATAATAATAATAAAATTAAAATAAGGACTTCCCGATGATTTTTTGGCAATTTTTTAATTTTAGAATTATTATACATTTGAAATTAATAAAGATTAAAAGTCGAAAGCGAGATCTCATGAAGGAGCGTGTTTGGCGGATAAGAAGTAGCGCTAGATATGCTCTCACAACGTTGATTCTTAATCGGCCCAATTGTCGCACCCCTTTTCGGCCCAATTGTCTCGGTCCAAACGAAACCCTAAATAAGAACCACCGCCGTCGCCTCTGCTTTCTCTTCCCCCACGGTTCTGCCTCTTCCTCGCTCCTAGATCGACCTCCTCCGCCGTTGAATCCGAGCTCCATCTCGGGTTCATCTGCTAATCAAGCGCTCTCTTTGCTCCGTTTCCTCGGCTCTTCCTCGATCTCTCTCTCTCGCAGGTAGGTGAACTTCTATTGGGATCACACCGTTTGGCTTTATTGCTTTGGTTCATCTGGAAGAGATCGTGTTGCTTTTGTATTTTTTGTATCTGCTGCTGGAAGCGTCCACTCTCGTCTGAGCATCAGCTACCTTTTGATCATTGTGTGATCGCCGATTTGTTGGTTGTGGGGGTCTTTTGTTTGTATGTGTGATGGCTAAAAATTGTTTCTCGTGTTTTCCTTTTTCGTTAATTGGATGAATTTTTGGTGTGTGATATGGGATAGCCGGTTTTTCTTCTCGTCATGTAGTAGATACAACCACAAGTCGTTATTTGGTTGGCGCAGAAGTCCTGTAAAAGAGGTTTATTGCCTTCCAGTCTATAAAAAATTGTACAAAATAAAATTTTACTCGTTGCACTTTATTATTGGTAATGTGGTTGTTTACGTTGTTAAAGTTGACAACAGATGTTTTAAATCACTGCTACACGTCGCAATAAGTATTTTTTTCAACCTTGTTTGTCCATAAACATCTGAATCTGTTGATGCAACGATTATCTCAGCAAACTCACTTGTTTTGTAAGGTGGCTTTGCTCTATGGCCTTATAATTCCATACAGTGCTGCCTTGATCCTATGATTTATGTTTCAATGTATAGGCATGTGATTCTACACGTTTTTTTAAAAATTATCTAACATTTGATATTTTGTTCATAAAAAAATGGATTGTTGTTGCTCAATGGTTTTGCAAGATTTGCATACTGTAGAAACTACCCGTTTTCAACAGTACCGTTTTCGTTAATTGTCTGAGCATTGCTTTCCTTGGTTTAATTGACACATGTCTAATGCATGCCGATTCTGTAATCTTTCAACTGCCCGTGACTGTATGCTTCTTTGCAGATATGGCTGGATTGGCGCCAGAAGGATCACAATTTGATGGGAAGCAATACGACAATAAAATGAGCGAGCTGTATGTCATCTTAGCCATCTTTTAGTTGCTTTTTTTTTTGTTCCCCGTCCATTAATATTTATTAAGTTGTAGATGCATATATATGTTATTTTTTTTCCATATGGTTGATACAGACTTAATGCTGATGGACAAGAATTCTTCACATCGTATGATGAGGTTTCTGAAAGTTTTGATGATATGGGGCTTCAAGAAAATCTTCTTAGAGGCATTTACGCATACGGTGAGACTAAACAACTTTTCTAAGTAAATTATCATCATAACAAGTGTTTCTTAAATAAAGATGGTTTGAGGTCTGATTAAACAATAATTTTTTATTTTTACAGGTTTTGAGAAACCTTCAGCTATTCAACAAAGAGGAATAGTTCCCTTCTGCAAGGGACTTGATGTCATTCAGCAAGCACAGTCAGGGACTGGGAAAACTGCAACTTTCTGTTCTGGAATTTTACAACAGCTTGATTATGGGTTGGTCCAGTGTCAGGCTCTGGTACTTGCTCCTACCAGAGAATTAGCTCAGCAAATTGAAAAGGTTATGCGAGCCCTTGGTGATTATCTTGGTGTTAAAGTTCATGCCTGTGTTGGCGGGACTAGTGTAAAAGAGGATCAGCGGATTCTTTCAAATGGGGTGCATGTAGTGGTGGGTACCCCAGGTCGTGTGTTTGATATGCTGAGGAGGCAATCCTTGCATCCAGACTACATTAAAATGTTTGTCTTGGATGAGGCAGATGAAATGCTTTCCCGTGGATTCAAGGACCAGGTTGGTATAATACTTTTGAATGCACATTTCAAGTAACACTGAGCAAATAGCCTAAGATTTCTGATTTGTGGTTCCCATGTTATATCTCGTTTGCTTATCACTACAAACAACAATACCTATATACAGATCTAGGTCTCTTCTTTTGATAATTTCATTGTCTAGCATTGATTTTGCACAGTACGCTCTAATTGTCTTCATCTCTGTATCACGGAGTAAGTAATCTTTCTTAATACTGTATTGACTCTAGGAATGCTAGGTTTTTATTTCATTTTGTTGTTTCTTAATACTGTATCTATTAAGAGGTTAGTCTCCAATATGTATCTATTTTTCAGATTTTACATATTTGTAAGATTTTGAATTATAATTGTTGTGTTAATACTATTTGCTCTATGGTCGGTACTCATCACCCTGTTTGGCTACACTGGAATATTATTTGTCTAACATGCTTAATATTGTCGTCTGCTCATGCTTGCTCAGATTTCTGCAGACTGTTGCTTTGCTTATCACCCTGTTTGATGTCTAATTGATTAACTAATTTTTTTACTGTTTCAGATCTACGATATCTTCCAGCTTCTTCCTTCTAAAATTCAGGTAGGTGTCTTCTCTGCCACAATGCCTCCTGAGGCCCTTGAGATCACCAGGAAGTTTATGAACAAACCGGTCAGGATCCTTGTGAAACGAGATGAGCTTACCTTGGAAGGTATTAAGCAGTTTTATGTCAATGTTGACAAGGAAGAATGGAAACTCGATACACTCTGTGACCTCTACGAGACACTGGCCATCACTCAAAGTGTCATCTTTGTGAATACTCGGCGAAAGGTTGATTGGCTAACCGACAAGATGAGGAGCAGGGATCACACAGTCTCAGCCACACATGGAGACATGGATCAGAACACTAGGGACATCATTATGCGTGAGTTCCGCTCTGGATCCTCTCGTGTGCTAATCACAACTGATCTCCTAGCTCGTGGCATTGATGTCCAGCAAGTCTCGCTCGTCATAAACTATGACCTACCAACACAACCAGAGAACTATTTGCATCGTATTGGACGAAGTGGGCGATTTGGAAGAAAGGGTGTTGCCATAAACTTCGTCACCCGGGATGATGAGAGGATGCTTTTTGATATTCAGAGGTTTTACAATGTTGTGATTGAGGAGCTGCCTTCCAATGTTGCGGATCTCATCTAAGGCATTGCCTTTCATGTGTTATGAGATTTAAGCATTTTATATGCTTTGTAGGATTATGGTGGTGTTCTAGGTGAGTATCGACTTCATCTACTTTTTGGTGGTAATGTTTGAACCATTCTGACTTTTATTTATTACAAACTTTAATTGTTTTGCAAATTTATACCAATCTTTTATTTGTTTCAGTTGCATACACAAAATTTCTAGTGTTTTTGATATATCATATTGGTGCTCAAATTAATAATGACCATGGGCTAATTTCAAGGGGCTCGTTGATTTTCTCTTTAAAAGCAACTAAAGATGGGCTCTTAGAATTTTTATATAATCAACATTTGAATGTAAAATAATAAAAAATACTGCTTTTGAAGTTTAAGTGTTATGTATATTATTTTCAAAACTGACACTCTAAATTTTAATGTTGTTAAATATGAATTTAAGAGAGTTAACTAAGCATTCGGAATTTTAATTTCATATGATCGACGTATTATAAAATTTGATGTCTCCTTTGCCCACGTTTTTTATGACAACTTTTTTGGAAAAAAAATTATTTAGATCTAAAAAGTTTTACCAGCATGTGTCATAATAAATTAATTTTTAAAAATTATATTCAATTTGGACATATCAAAAATAGGATATAGAAATATTTTTTAAAAATTATGGTAAAAAGTTGGAAGTTTCTAAGGTAAATTAAAATTAAAATTATTATTATTATTATTATTATTATTATGGGGATTTATATGAGAGTGGGTATAAAAAGTTTTTTTTAAAAAAATAATTATTACAACAGATTGGAATATTTTACAAGGAATATAAAATTTTGGTTATTTTTAGAAATTATTTTGTATATAAATTTACTATCAGATGAAAAGGGTAAAAAAAACTGTTTAAATAAATTATATGCATTTGTGATGATATTTAAAAACAAAGAAGACCAGCTTTAATATTTTTTGATAAAAACTAACATTCATATTTGCCCAATAATATTTGTTGTGGTTCACTGTCAACAAATACTATTACTTTGCGAATCTTTTTACCAACTCTTTCATTAAAAAAAAAAACGTGTATTTGTTTAACACCTCTTAACCATTTCCCCATTAATTAATAACCAACGTTTACGTTTGAATCAATTAACAGTCAAAATAAAATATACATTCAATAGATCATCTAAAGCACAATAATAATAATCTCTTAAAATGTTTAATAAAAAATTAACAAAAGTCAGCCCTTTTATAAAATATAGTGCAAATGAAGCACATTAGAAATTAAAAATAAAGGCCCGAATAAAAAGACAACCCTTATTTCACAATAGATCATTAGCGTCTCGTATCAAAAAATATCGCTTCTATTCTAATTTTTCATTCTAAAAATGTCCTTTCGAATCATTTTAATTAAAATAAAAAATATTTAAATGCTAGTCAAAATTATCTTAATACCAATTAAAACTACTCTAAAGCTAATTAAAATTATTGATATTGGTAAAACTACTCCAACTAATTAAAATTATTTTAACACTAATTAAAATTGATATAATTTAAATTTAGTCAAAATTGCTCCAATACAATATAATTATTTTGTCAAAAAAATACTATAATGTGTTTTGATTAAAATTGCTTTCGATTAATCCAAACTATTCAAACGCAGATTATTTTGATATTTTTTCCTTTTATTTATTTTTATTGCCAAAGATAAGATCAAGAAGAAAAAAAAAACTTGGTAGCTTAAGGTTAAAGTCAACCAAGTACATATAACTTTCTACGATTCTTAATTATCTCTAACCACTATTCTTTATTATTTTTTCTTTTATTAATTCCTCTCTTCCCCCTCGTGTCTTCTTTTTCTTCCCTCTTCTTCTTCTTCTCTCCATTTTCTGTAGTTTTTTTTGTCTATTTATTTTTCCCACTTTGATCTTCAATTTCACGTTTTCAATCTCCTTCATTTCACCGTGTCCCAAATTCAAAACAATAATAATTCAGGGGATTGAAGTTACAAAAGCCCACCGGAAATCTCTTCAATTTCTCCTTTTCAGAAATTTTTCTTCATATGGGCTGCTCCACTTCGTGCCAGCTGGCGGCGCCACCGCCTGGGTGCGTTCGTGTTGTCCGCCTCACCGGCCACGCGGAGGATCTACGGGCGCCGGTGACTGCGGGGGAGCTCACTGGGAGGCCCCCCTCGGCCGTGCTCGTCTCCGCCGCTCACCTCGCTGACCTTGCCTCCGCACGCCTTCGCCCGGACGACCGCCTCGTCCCCGGTAGCGTCTACTTCCTCCTCCCTCACGCTCTCCTCTGCGCAGAGTCCTCCGCCCTGGACCTCGCCGCGCTCATGCGACGCCTCCTGGCCGCCTCCAAGCGGGTCGGCACGGCCGCCGCTAGACCGGCAGTTCCGTCCCGGAAGGCGCGGCCGCGCCCTGGCGCGTGGGAGCCGGAACTCGACGCCATTGCAGAAACGGGATGTTGAGAATCAACGGCTGTGATTAAGTGATTCAATTGCTTGTTTCTGGGGAATATATAAATTTGTGGATTTAATTTAAATGCCTAGACATTGTAAGCAATGAATCTAGTGAATTTTTAATAAATGAATGTGAATTATTATTATTGTGTGTATATATATATATATATATTTGCTAACTTCATTTTGTATTTTATTTTATGGAGCAGAAGAAGAAAAAAAAATTGATAAAGGATCCATAGAAACAACGTTTACGTTCTCAATGTGTTGTCGGATCAGGTTTAATTAGGCTTTTCTCTTTTTCTCTTCAATGACGCCTGCAAAATTTTCTTATTTTAATCTCTCTGCTAGGGTTCCTCGACTCTCCGTCTCCTCCGTCTCCTCTCCATGGCGGAGGTCATCGAGGCACCTTCCGAAGCCATCGATCGCCATGGGGATCGCCAGCCGGAAAGCCCGTGCGGAAGATCAACCTCCCCTCTTCCTCCGCCACCGCCTCCTCCTCCTCCTCCGACGAGGAAGAGGGATTTAGATTCCAGGGAGAGGATGGATGGTCCCCAAGATACCCGTGACCGATCGCCGCCGATCCCCCCGCCTCCTCCATCAAGTGCTCCGAGGGACGACAGGGACCGGGAATATCGCCGCAGGAGCAGTGCCAGTCCTCCTTCGTACCGAGATCGCAGGCGCTCGCCTCTCAGACGGTCTCCTCCGTCATTTAAGCGAGCCAGGAGGGATGACGGTGGATATGACCGTCGTCGCGGTAGTCCCAGAGGGGGTTATGGACTGGATGACAGAAGGTGAAATTGAACTGTGCCTCTCTGGTATATCACGAAATTTAGTGCGGGCTTTCTTAGGTTTCCTATTTGCTTACGATTCTAGGTATGGACATGCTTATGGCGGTGGATATGAACGGGGTGGAGGAAGATACGGTGATGAGAGGCCTCATGGACGTTATTTAAATCGTACGCCAGGTAATAATCAATCGATATGGTAATTTTATGGGTTTGACACTTACACAAGGTGCGCTTATAAGTACCATAGATACGGTGGTGAGAGGCCTTCTGGGATTGAATGAGATAAGATTCCAGTGAATTTGGTGGTTTCTATCCTATCCTATAGGCTATAAACATATAAAAAGTATGAACTGGAATAATCCTTCTCAGCGTAGGTGCGTCACAACTTAGCATTCACCAGGAAAACAACACTGTGGCACTGCATATAGCTATTATACTTAAAAGGTCTATATAATGATCTAATGATGCTGTGACCAATATTCAAGAATTTAAGCTATATTTTCACACTATTGCAGGATAGGCAACATGAAAGATATAATTGTCTTAGGAAAATATGCATGGAGTATAAAACTAAGAGGTGTTTCTGGTCTTTATTAAGGTACATAAAGGAATATGGTTTCATCATTGAATGACTGAACTACTGATACCAATAATATAGTTCTTAAAGTGGTAGATAGGTTTTGCATAGAAAACATAATAATAATGGGGCAACACACAACTGACAAATTATCAACTCCAGTTTAAATTGGAAATAGAAGAAAAAATAGATAAATAAATTTCTTGTTGGGTCCGTCATGTTCTGTAAACTCATGTCAGATACATGAATTTTGAATAAATTTATGTTGAAATGAAGGCTGACAATTATACATGACATTAAGTTTAAGATTATTGTTCAATACTTGAGATTGTATTGAGTTCAGTAATTGTGCATGTATCTCAGGCAACTACCATCTAAGCTAATTAATTTCATCATTACTATTTCACCTATTGTGTTGCATCAAAATAGTTGCTTTGCTATGTCAAGATGCTATGCTAATAATGCTGGTCAGCTCGTTAATGTTGTGAAATCACTTCTATACCATAGTTTCTGCCTTTTTATGTTTTTTTTTGTCTACTTTTCAGATTGGCCTGATTCAGGACATGATGGTTATGTTGATGGCTTTGAGGGTGCTCAAAGGTTTTTTTGTTTGTTTGTTTTCTTTATAATGATTTCTAAATCTTTGAATTTAGGAATATTAATTGCATTCATGTGTTTCTAGAAATGCTGTTCTTACTCTCACAAGTTTGATAGATTTGTTTAGGGAATTTCCACTTTGTAACTTCATCATCACCTTAATTTCTTAATGCCTTCCTTCTCGAGTTTTTTAGGCTATGAGAAAGGAACTCTGTTCAATGGTTTGCTTGATCAAGATCAAGCAACTTTGACTGGTCAGTTAGTCCATGATCACCCACATGACTGGAGTCCCTGGATAATATGAACTACTAGTCTAACCAAAAGCCACACTGGTTCCACAATTTGTTTTGGCCATATGGATTGTATTGCATCATTGAACTGTATGCAAGTAATACCATTGATGATTTTCACGTCAGCACCAACCATTTTGGTTTGACTATATAGATTTGATCCCTCACTGGATAATACAAACGGAGCCGCTAAATGATCCAAGTTGATGCTTTGGTGCTTCTTCTTTTTTATTGTCTTCAATACCTGTACCTTCCTGTGACGGTTCCCGCAACTCTATTAGATGTTTAGGAGGTGATGCAATAGAAACTGATAAAATTTTGCGAATGTGAGAAAAATAATTTGTACATACAAATAAATTGAGGAATAAAGTATAGATTGTAAATTATTTTATTGTCTTCATCTTATGTTCTTAGGAATAAAGAAAAAACTGTATTCTGAAAGAAGGAAATAGAATATGGAACAAATATCAGCACTTGTTTAAGCTATGATGAACAGAAAGAAAATGTCTTTGATATATACATTTTTGACACTATGGTAAAGTGTATGTGCTCCAATTTTTTCTTTTCTTGCTTCCAATTTTTCTTCCTCTGCGTTTCACTTTCTTCTCTTAGTGCTAGATACCCTTGATTTATTTTCTCAAGAAAACTGAATTGGTTTCTTGATTCCTTTTTATAATATCGCATAATCTATTGTTTATTCTTCCAGGGGAGGTCTGATGTCGTACAAACAGTTCATCCAGGAACTTGAAGATGATATTTCACCTACTGAAGCTGAGCGCAGGTACATATCAAAAGCAAAGTAATTTGCATGTAACAAGTGAGTCTTTGTGAAGCACTGTTGATGATGGCACTAATCACTAATCTTTTAAGTTTTACTTTTCTCAATGTTAGATTGATTTTATATGTTGGTTAGTTGTTCAGCTAGTATGAACATTTTATCATAATTCTGATCATGTAGGTATGAAGAATACAGATCCGAATACATTTCCACTCAGAAACGAGCTTATTTTGAAGCTCACAAGGAAGAAAAATGGTACAACATGCCTTTTGTTAAAAAATATTTTAATATTCAGATTGTGTGATACCTCTGCACGGCTTTGCATTTTGTAATTTTTTTTTACATATTGGTGCAGGCTGAAAGACAAATATCATCCAACTAACTTGGTGGATGTGGTTGAGAAGTAAGATTTGTTTTATGTATTTAATTCTAAATAAAACTCTCTCTCTAGGTTCTGTTGTGAGAAGAATTTCCTTCCCCTTTGTAATTTTGTGTTTCAAGCTTTGTCACACTGGTCATGATTTTGTCTATATTCTGATCATCACATCTTGAATTTATCATACCAGCTGTATACTGTTACAGGAGGAAAGAACGAGCTAGATTTATAGCAAAGGAGTTCTTGCTTGATTTGCAGAGTGGAACACTTGACCTGTAAGAGTTCTCAACCATGCCCCATCCCCTTCCCCTTCCCCTTTAGTTCTTGTGTTTTTTCTGAAAGAGTGTTATTCCCATGTGTCTTCAGCGGCCCTGGCCTAACAGCTCCTGCATCTAGCAAGTCTGGGAATAGCAGCGAACCAAACTCTGAAGATGAGTCAGATCCCAGTGGGAAAAGGAGAAGACACAACAAGGGAACCACAAGAGAACATGATCAGGTTTCCGATGCTCCCAAGGCTCACATAGTTACGTCTGAGTCTTGGCGAACTCAAATGGACATCGAACAAGCACAAGCCTTGGTTCGTAAACTTGATATGGAGAAGGGTATCCAGGATAATATCCTATCCAGCAGCGGGCATGATGTGCTGGATGCTGAGAAATCCCATGGAGGATCTATGGGTCCAATCATAATAATACGCGGTCTCACCTCCGTCAAGGGCCTTGAGGGTGTCGAACTGCTGGATACATTGCTTACATATTTATGGCGTGTTCATGGTCTGGATTATTATGGTATGCTTGAGACATCTGAACCAAAGGGTCTTCGACATGTCAGAACTGACCTTAAGATTGCTGATGGAAACAATGCTGGAGGCTCAGACTGGGAGACAAAACTTGATTCAGTATGGAAGGCAAGATTGCAAGGCCAGGATCCCTTGGAAACTCTGACTGCTAAAGAGAAAATAGATGCGGCAGCTACAGAAGCCTTAGATCCTTTGGTGAGAAAGATAAGAGATGAAAAATATGGTTGGAAATATGGATGTGGAGCCAAAGGTTGCACTAAGCTTTTCCATGCTCCTGAATATGTTCATAAGCATCTCCGACTGAAACACCCAGACCTTGTTATCGAGTTAACCTCAAAAGTTAGAGAGGAGCTTTATTTCCAAAATTACATGAAGTAAACACTTTTAGCTTATCATTATCATTGAAAATTATTGCCTTTTTGTTTGAACCATTACTGACTGTATTTGTCTCTAACACAGCGATCCAAATGCACCTGGAGGTACTCCTATAATGCAGCAATCTCAACTGGTATGCCTTCTTTGTGGTAAAGTGGACCTAATTAAAGTTCGTCATTTTTTTTTTGTTTTTGTTTTTTTAGCGAATGGTATTATGTTAAGCGCCCCACATACAGACACCAATACACATGCACACACGCCCTCCCGGATGCATGTATGGGCACATTCCTAGATGCTGTCTGATTAGGTGTTCCTGCACAAATCAGGTGATGGCATTGGATAATTTACTCCTATGAGTCAAAACAAAATAACAAAAGAAGAAAGTCACCGTAGAAAGCATCATCTTGCCTCAATGGCAGAAGATATTTGCACTTAAATTTTCAAAATCACGACTGTTTTTATTGCATTAACTCCTGTTTTGTTCTATGCAGAAGGCAAAAATGCAAAGGCGTAGGCCTTTGTTAGATAATCGTTTGAGAGATGAACGTAGTAACCGCCGAGATTTCAACAGGCAGGATAGAGATGCTGACAAGCATGATAGGTTCGACAACTCACCTCGCAACCACAATGATGGCTCAGATGATGATCATCCTGACAAACCTTCATATGAAGTCTATGCAGGACAAAGTGTGCATGGAGCTTTCCCTCCAGATGTTCCTGCACCACCTATCTTAGTTCCTGTACCTGGTGCTGGGTTAGTCAGCAGTCACCCTGGTTCGATACAAAATCTACTACATTTGAGCTTTGACCAATCTTCTATCTTTTACAGGCCTCTGGGTCCTTTTGTCCCTGCAACGCCAGAGGTGGCAATGCGCATGATGAGAGATGGTGGTGGACCATCATCGTTCGAAACTAATGGTGGCCCTCGTGGTAGGAAAGGAAGGCTTGGTCCCTCTCCTATTCTTCCTATGCCGCCTCCACCATTTCGACCTGATCCACGTCGCCTAAGAAGGTTTGTCAATCTTTCATCCATTTCATCTACATCAATGCAAATGCTTGTGGCACTTCTAGCTTTCAGGTTTTAGTTATCTTGTTTGCGGAGCAAATTCTCCTTGAGAATGAATGTGTACCCTGTCATCTCCTTCCAGCTACCGAGATCTCGATGCTCCAGAGGATGAAGTGACTGTTATGGATTACAGGAGCTTGTAGCACACTTTAACCTGGAACATCCCAGCAACCTTGTTCTCTTAGAAATGGTACAACTGGAGCTGGTTGACAATTTGCTTTCCGCGGAGTTGCATTGCCCGCGTTCAATATGCTCTGCGTGCGAACCTCTTTTCATATTTTCCATATAGCTGCTCGACCTTCCCTTTTTTAGCTTCATTACGATACTTGCAAGCGAGAATTTTGCTAATGCCATTATACGATGACTTCTCTCAAGCTCAGAAGTGTAATGCTAAGTGAAACCGGAAATAAGATCGGAAGAATTTTGAATTGTTGGTTGATTAGTTGAACCAGTAGTTCAATTGGTTGAGTTTTTTATTAAACGGATATTGATTTGGATATTAATTAATTTATTGATTGCATAAATTTTGAAAATTGTAGAAAATATATTACATAATATGACCAAAATTAACATAACTAATTTTGTAGGATGGGATATTTGTAGAAAGCGATATCTCATTTGGTAAATATGTTAGTGATTTGAATATTAACAAAACTTAAATACGCAGTTCAATAAATTACCGTTAAAATTATATTATACTCGATTCAGAAAAATGCTATTAAAACTATATTATACTCATTTTCATATATTTTTTCCTTTCCAGAACTAAATTTAATTGAAAAATAGGGGAAAAGGTCATAATATAACCAAATATTCTTCAATCAAAACTTATCATAAAACGCATAAAGAAACTGACTAGTATTATTTATTAGGAGATAAAGCATATATTTTCTACGATATTCTCCTACGAGTCAACTGGCAAATCTGTTTAAATTTTCGTTCCCTGAATCCAAATGTCAGTGATTTTGCTACGAAACAATGTTCAAGAGAGCAAAACGAACACTCCCGTCATGGTACGACACTCAGCGCATTACCCCGACATGGTACAACACTCAACACATCAACTAAGTACTTACAATTCGAATCTCTACATGCACAAGAAATCTAAAACATTAACCGCTGAACAAAAATCACTTACGTTTTCAATTTGCGAACTATAGGGAGTGCTGTCCACCTCTGGACACCTAGATTATATAAAAAAAAAAACCCAGGCATCTTCGAGAGCAAATAAATACAAAAAAGCAATTGAAAAAACAAAGAGAAATCTTCCCATCCAGTAATGTCATACAGTTACGTTTGACAAATGCAAATGGAGCAGGGCACCAAAGGTGCTTGTTTTCTACCCTCAACTAGCTCTTCCTGGATTAAAAAAAGAGAGATATAATCAAAACTTGGAGTTAGGAAATCATTTCCAACATTATTGCAAAACCAAAATCTTATCAAGAATCCTATTCTTAGATGCACGATGCACACTTGTATCATATACTGACTGGCTGTGCGGTTCTCCATGCATCAAAAAGCATATTGCAAAGCAGTTTCCACCTTGTAACCTCTCCTCTCCTTGTCATCATAGATCAAATCTCTTTTCAGGCCTTCTGTTTCCTCTTCTTGTTCTTCTTCTTTTTCTTGCTTTTGTTCTCTGTATTGAATTTTGGTTTCTTGTACTCTGGCACGTCCCGGAGGTTGAGCTTTGACAGTACTAGGCAATATGAATCCCAATCTGTTCTTCTGAGATACTTAAGAAGCTTCTTTCTTGTTTGGAACATCTGCACGAGCCCTCTCCTCGAGTGTTTGTCCTGTGATCCGACAGAAACACAATTTAAAAACAACAATAACATCCATGATCAATAATGCAAAGAAGATGAAGAACACTGCAAAAATCCTTTGTTACCTTCTTGTGTAGAACGGTGTTCAGGTACTTAATTTTTGTAGTAAGTAATGCCACTACACATAAAAATCATAGTCAACCTGTTAAACATCTAGTGGCACATAATTCACAACCATGAAACAAATTCATAGATTTCAAGAAAATCATTATATGGAGACTTTTGCTGAACAATTATAATAAATGAGAAAATATAGAAGCAGTGAGTATTGAAGTATCCACAACATAAAACTGAACCACCTTTGTTACTTGGACTCACCCATCCTCTCTCATACTCGTGTCCTAGGAATCGTCTTCCTAGGATGAAGATTGAGTGTGGAGAAGAAGGGAAGAAGAAATGTGACGACAAAGAGAAGAACCAGAGGAAAGACTTGCGTTGACTAGAAAGGTGGTGCTACGAATAGCTTGTAATTGTTGGAAGATGCTGACCGATGAAATAGTAACTAGGCAATGAGGGATGGAGAGGAGAGTGGTGCAATAGGATTGTGCAGTATGAGGATTGTGGGGAAGAAACCATGGGAAAAAGGAAGACAAGTCTAAAACATATCATCCTTCCTATTTGAATCAAATCAACACAATTTGGTTCATCATTGGTTCAATAATAAATAGTTAAATTTGGATATGATTCACAGACAGTTCAGATCCAAGGTAAACTCAACTTGATCAGATAGTGTCTTTAAAGATTCAGTGTTACAAGATATGCAGTGTTCATGGAGCTATCCACACCCTCAGGCTTACTTATTTGTTGGCAACGATGATAGGAAGATAAAGGCAAAACTTACTCCTGCTGCTAGTAATGTAAAGCATCAGGCTTATGGCCACCCTATTATTTAACCTATCATCTCATGTTGTGTGGTTGGCCTCGTCAAATTGATCAATTTGTCTATCCTACAAGCTCAATCTAGGACTTTGAAACAAGTAAATAATCTTGCATTTCATAGACAGGTGGAATGCCTTATTCTAGTTATTTAAAATAAGGAATAAATGAAATTGGATTGACATTGCACTAGGATGTGGACACTACCTTATTTGGTTGCCTTAACTGTTTCATGGGAGCATTAGAATTCACACATGGAATTGATTTCACTCTATTCTACAGTACGAAGCATAGTTAACCTCATGTTTGTTTCACACAACAGGATTGATCAAGATTCAAGAGTAGAAAATTCTTATACAATGAAACAAAATCACATACTTCCATTTGACCAGTAGTCAATTAGTTTTATCTAAAAAATGAACTAAACATATCTTAATCAGTCAATTTTCGTTTAACTGGTGTTGTTTTCTATAAACAAAATAATTCATTTATGCCTTGACAATTGATAACACATCATAGCTACCTATTTTTTTCATAGCCATAGCTAATGTTCTTTCAGAAATTCAGATGGCTACCCAGCTGTTGATTTTGAGGTATCTAAAATGAATAGCTCCAAATCTTTACCTTGAACCCTTACAGAACCACAATCCGATTCGGACATTTTAAATTCTTCTCTGACCCGTTGTAGCTCCAACTTCATCTTCTCCGCGGAAGACATGTTATCAGGATGGAAATACTGCAATAAACAAATTTTATTAACACCAAGGAAGTGTATAATATTGATAGATCAAGATAGTAAACCAATCATAACATAACATCATGATATTAACCTTCTCTAAGAGATGTTCCTGAGGGGGGTTTTGCATGAACGGTGCTAAAGGTTGTCCAGTAAGATTTGAAAGGATTGTTAATCTCTGAACTGCTCAAATATGAATACAAGTAATTATATACTTGCAATGACTAAGAGATGAAAACGAGGCGCAAACCAGTCAAAGAAAGTCTTACTATTGGAGTTCTTCTTGGCTACTGACTGACTAATTGACGCTAGGCTATCTCGGAGATCCCTGAATGAAAGCCCACCCAACCTCATTTCCGATTCCTTCTCTTCCACTTCCCTCAACTTAGCCAGCCTCTCATTCAACTCTGTCAAAGAGAATTCCTTGTTGCCCTTGTCAGCTACTTCAGGCCTCAGCTTGCGGAGCTTCTCCCCCAACTCATCATGGCTATATGACCTTAAAAAATCTGTCCTTGGACCTTTTTTGGCTTCTCCCTTATCGGCTTTCTCCCTCAACTCTTTCCCGAATATGGATTCGGGCAAATTTCCTCCTCCGAGGATAGACGGACCTTTATCTGTCTCGCCTCCGCGGATCCGCGTGCCTTCCTGGAAGGGACTGAAATTGAACGGTCTTGGAGGGAAGCTGTCTCTCCGAAGGCCGCCGGACGCGGACGAGTCCCTAAACTGACGGAGGCTCTCGCGAATGCTGTCAAATGACAAACCTTGGCTCTTCCCGTCAGCCCTATCGTCACTGGCCTTCGAAATAGTGTTGCTTTTGAAGATCTCCTGGAAGGATAGGGAGGGAGAGGACGCGGGGCGCTCACCGGGGGCAGAAGGTCCACCGCTTCGGAGGCGGAACTCGGCCAGGTGCTTGCGGATATCATCGAGTGAGGTGGGTTGGGAACTCGAAGAGGAGAGGGGCGGAGGCGGAGGTGGATCGGCTGGGATCCGGCGGGGAGGGGCGGGAGGGGCCTTCAGCCGTTCCTTGATATCGCTGAATAAGGAAGAATACGAGGACCGAGTAGAGGGTGCCGATGGCTCGGAGGTGTCTGCATCGGCATTGGCATCGGCTTCGGGAGGGGGCGGCGACGACGACGACGACGACGAAGAGGATGAGAAGGGGCGGAGAGACCGGAGAGGTGTTAGGGTTTTAGGCTTGAGTTTGAGGTAGAGAGCCGCCATGGCGACAGAACAGAGCTCGATCCCTCACAGTAATGTAGTCAAAACGAGTTAAGGACTCGAATATGGATCGGGCCTTCTGAGTCGAACCCAACAAAATGGAACATAATTCGGCCGGCTCAATTACGGTTATGACGTATATTTGAATGGGCCCAAGTTACTACTGGGCCGGTAACCAACTTCACGATACTAGGCCCATAGGAAGGCTCACCGGTGACTGCAAGACCTGATGTTAAATGGCCCATATAACGCCCCATTAAGATCGGCATGGGCCGGACAAAGCGTGCTTCTCACGTGTTCCCGTTCACGTGAAACGCTCGTGCGGCGTCTTCTCTTTCATTTGTTTAAACAAGAAGAAGCTATGAAGAACTTCTGCGCATAAATTATTCATAATGGGTCAAATTAAATTGTTTAGTCAATCATTTCTTTAAGATTCTACCATCTGTTTTTTTCCCCCTCATTCTGATTTCGTATATATATACACACTCGATAAAAGGCTAGAGTTTATTGTAAAATTAATATTGTGTTGTCGTGTTGAAACAGCTAGCTACAACTCATTATCATTCAAACATGACTGGCGGCTACCTTATTAGTTGTTTCCTGATACATGATTCTTAAGGAAGGCAACAATGAGCTCGTTTACTTGGTCAGGGAACTGCTCTTGAACAAAATGGCATCCTTCGGGCACGTAGACGATCTCCAGGTCTGGGACGAAGTGCCTCACTGCTCCACTCTTCAAGTAGTTCTCCATTCCAGGAAACTTGAGAACGTAGTCTTTTTCTCCCATCACCAGCATTGCAGGCACTTCCACTTTTGGATCCTCTCCTCCTGTTTCTAATTCGTTCAGTGATCTATATATATGGAAAACAGCACGTGTGATTCTTGTTAATAGATTGAGAAAAGAAGACAAGGTTTCGAATTTAAAACCATGCATGGTAGATGTCGAAGCAACTGGCCTGTATGGCATATGGAGAGGAAAGCTGAATCCGGAGTTCTGGTACAATGCAGCATAGGCGTCGAGATCTGCCTCCGTAAACCATGGCGGCAAGGGGGCGGATGAGTCCGCAAGGTCCAAGATTTCCTGGCCTTCCTCAGCTATGGGAATCTCGCTCCTCGAGAAGAGGATGTAAATGGTGCGAACGACTCGTTTGACGTCGAATCGGCCGAAGTCGTCCTCCGCTCGACCTGGCTCCTGTGGAAGAAGACTAAGCAATGAGCTAGACAAAAGCGGGGGAGCGCCGTCTAGATAACTGGCCGGTGTAGCACTGGATCATTCATGGAGTTACCCGCCACCGGTTTATGTAGAAGCCTTCCGGCAGAGAAATGAAGGGCGTGACTTTCGCAAGAAACGGCACGCCCAAGGTGGCAACGGTCGCCACTCGATCTGGGTGGCGGAGGGAAAGATCATAAGCAGGCCTCGCGCCGAAGTCCTTCGCGACCACATGCACCTTTTTGTGTCCACGAAATTAAACGCAACGCTATTTATTTCGATTCAGTTGGAGGATGCGGAAGGGGAAGAAGCCGATATATAGATCGAGTTTGGTGTACCTTGGAGATGGAGAAGAGGTCGAGGATGGCTATGAGATCGGCGACGAGGTCTTGCCAGCTGCTGTCCTCCGGAACGGACGGCTGGCCGGAGAGGCCGTAGCCGCGGAAGTCAGGAGCGATCGCCCGGAACCCAGCGCCGGCGACGGCGAGCATTTGGTGTCTCCAAGAGTACCATATCTCAGGGAATCCATGGAGGAAGAGCACAGTGCCCAATTTCCCTGCAACAGTACATGGAAGGATTTGAGAAAGGTGGAAGATATATGCATGAAAGAAATGAGAGGGGATGCAATCAGCCAACCTTGCCCTGTGTGAGCTACGTGGAGTCTGAGGCCATTGACATCGAAGTGAGCATGCTCTATCTTATCCGTCATCTCCTGATCTGTTTTTCTTCTAGTTTTGTGGACGGAGAGGAACTCTAATAGTTATAGCAATGGGCAATGGGCAATGGGAATGGAATCTTTATCCAGATTAATGCTTATGACACTCCAGGAACAGGCCAAGGGACCTGTTACTGAAACTGAAAAGGACAGAAAATGTTGTTTGCCTTCACTATGAAATTTTAAGTGGCAGCTCTTTGCGGATCTAGCAGCAGTAATAACAAGAACTATATGTTTATGCTAATTTCACGCGTCATGGGATTACAATTTTGATGGTCTCAAAACATGTAACCTTTGGTTAATGTATGAACCCATTGATTTCGGTTTGGATCAGCTTATGTTTGGTTTATGTACGGCTCGTCATTTAATATGCCGTGTCGCTATGGGCCATACGGGCTTATAACGGGCCGCATTAGACTAGACTAATGGCTGTACTAGCAAGCCATGGGGGCCTAAACCGACAAGCTACTGTAGGCCTGTTAGGCCGTAAATGACTATGTCAGCGGAAAGTAATGGGCGTTTGTTGGCCCTCATGGTCGGCGTTTGTCTATTGAGTACTTCTCATCAACAAGGGATCGTTACATGGCCGGATTTCTCTTATTAATGGACAACATATTTCAGCAGTAAATTGTAAGTGTTACAGGCTGGGCTTGTTATGGCGAATACCAGACTTTCTAAAGTCTATAATGGGTTCCAGTTGCTTTAAAGACCGGCAACGAGTCGTCCCATGGGATGTGTTGCCAAAAGAGAATAAGTTTTAAAATTCTTTATATTTTAGTAATTGCAATTCAACAGGGAAAAAAAATCAACATCAAATAGTAGCAATTGCTACTCTCGAAATTGAAATAATTTTTTAAAGCCTTTTTCTATTTTAATTATCGCAACTGAACAACTAAAAAATCCGCATACCTGCAGGAGTTGAACGAAGTATTTTGCAAAGCAAATTAATAAAGGAAAACACATAGTGAGCAAATATATAATAAACTCAAGTATTGGTGGCTCTGGTGTAGATTTGCTGGCTTGAATGAGCAGATACCATTCGAATGGCACCCCTGGCCATCAGGTCCTTTATTGCCCTCCTTGCAAGGGATCCATTAATCTGCAGAGAAATATCCTATTAAATTTCTACAAACGATCTGTAAAATATGCTCACATCTCTGGGGAAAAAAGGAAATAAAAACAGTGATGGACAAGGCTATGTGATTCAATTCCATCCATTCATTTCTAACCTATTTCTGTAATTCTGTCAATCTATAATAGATTACTATAGCCTAGCTATAAGAACTGGAACACATGATAACGAGGATCTTCAACAGAACAAAATAAAATGCCATGAAGGTGCTGTGGAAGAGTAGATTTCGGAGCACTGATTGAATGATCAACAATAATGAAGAACAATCATCACTCAAACAAAGTTACCATATCTAAGTTCGATAAGAGCCAAACTAATGGAATAAACTGTAATGCCATGGTAGATCCAGGGTTTGCAAGAGTAGATGGCATGATAGACCAAACAAAAGCATCATCAGATTGTCGTAGAAACATTCATCCAAGAAAAATAAACTAAACTCCAGAGTACGTGCGATTGAAGTCTGAACTGATTCCATCGCAGACAAAAGAAAACCTAAAAAGGTGAGAGCATTTACCCGTAGTCTCTCGGACAGCACGGACGGCGTGATCTGCTTGTATTTGGGGACTTCGGAGAGCATTTTGTCGTAGCTCACCTGGTCAAAGAGAACTGCATTATTCACTTTCTCCTTCTGCTTTCCCTTGCTCCACTTCTGCGATCGCACACACACAAGGGCCAAATCTCTTAAACCAAGATTGTAACAAAACACACACAAACACACACACACACACACACAAGGGGCCTATGTTTAACCCTAGAAAGGGTGCCGCACCTTCTTCTTCTGCTTCCCACCGCCAGATTTGACCGGCTTCGAAGACGGAGGCGGAGCCTTGTCCTTCTTCGGCGCCTGACGCATAGATGGAAGAACCCATTCGTAAATCGAATCGCCGCCGCATCGAAATAGTAGAAAGGGAGAGGAGAAGGGCATAGCTTACCATTTTCTTGATCGTCGATGCGGCGCTTGAGTAAGGCAATCGCAATCGCTGCGCTCTTGTAATCGGTCGGCGGACTCGCTGGTCAGCCTTTTATAGTAGCTAGGGTTCGTCACACAACGTAATAATGAATGTACTATTAGGCCTCCTTCTAAAGCACAAGCCCAATTGCAACCACAAAGCCCAATCACAATATTTACGAAAATAATATATTTTTCACTCTAAAATGTAAATTGTTTTATGGAATTCGATGTATAAATTTTTGATATACACATGATTACCCTGCTATACTTGACTTAACATCTATTGAAATAATACATTTAGAAGTTCTGGTCCGACTTCCAGAATCTGAACATTCATTACAAGAAAACATACATAAATCTGAAAACTGTTATCTCTGAATACAGAAAGCATCTGATAATACTAAATGAAGAACCATTATAAACATAAAATTTTGTTCTCTTATATTTTTGCTATAATGAACAAACCTGTGTGACCTATAAACACAAATCCACATTGATTACACTAACATACATCACTGATGACAACTAGCCAAAAACTTAATGGCAGAATTCAACAAGGTGACACTGATAAGTATGCGAGAGAGGATTCCTCTTACATCTATCCAAAGAAAGATAAAATAATCAATATTTTCCTATAAAAAGATTTAGTGTAAAATGATTTATAAAAACAAACTTCTTTATACAAAGAAAACGACCTATATAATGAATTGACCAACAAATGAAGCAAACATCCCACCAAAGAAACATAAATAACAGCAACTTGATCAGCACGCTATCAAATCACATCAAGTATTAAATTTGCAACTTAACATAAAAAAGCAACGTTTGCCAAGCAACTCCTTGACTGATCATGCAAACTTCCAAACTCTTGTGAAGAGAACAATTACATTAAAAGACCCACAACCGAAAAGAGAAGCACAAATGGGCCATAAATTAACAGTTTGGATACTGAGAGAGAGAGGAGAGAGACAGAGGCTAGGAGCATCCCTGGTGGAACATTGCCCAGCTTTTAAAAACATAGCATTTAAGGCAAAATCCCATCTCCAGAAAGCAGCTTACTGATTAAAAATAGAGCAAAGCCACTTAAAATGCCCCCAGAGCAAAACTAACTCCTACCTCAATCCATGAACTAACAATTCCATAGCAAATTATCGACAAGACAATTGATCTAGTTCACCTCCCTACGCTTACAATATTCCTAATACTGCTACTACTACACTAGGGTGCTATATCTATAGATAAGAGCCCTTTTTAACTTAATGGAGTATTGATGAAATCATGCCTCCACTTTGAGCTTATTCATTTAGTTTCTGCGAGTAATCTAGCCTTACTTGAGGTATGAGCACATGTAAATCCTCGGAACGACATCTATGGGACCATCGTGCCCCCCAACTGCATAGAGAGCCACCGGGATCGTGGAAAAAGTTTGAAGCACCAAAGGGAAGCATGAAGGAAAAATTGTGTTGTTTTCTGTGGAGGAAGCACTAGAAGTTGCAGAGCCAGAAGTAGGGTGCTCATTGTCTTCTAGTAGCACTAGCTCAGATGTGTTAAGCACTAATGCTACATCTTCCATGGCACGAGACTTCCCTGGAATACCCCTTCGTTGGAAAGGTTTAGTCTTCGGTAGATTGAGAACCAATGTGTTGGTAGCCTCTAGCCACTCGACAACCAATCCTTCGACTTCATCATAATATATCCGTTTCTCAATCTGTAAAAAAAACCAAAAAAAGGAGAGAACAATGAGAAAGTTTGGATAAGAAGTACGGTATAGATGAGGTTGGGATTCTTACAGCATAATTGCTAATGTAAATTGTCATGAATCTGGGTCCTAATGCCAGAACCCTAGCACTGGAAAAGATCACCTGCAATAATTATGGGAAAAAAAAGCTCAAACATAGATAAAAATGGAGCATAACTACTTATTAGTGTTTATATGTGAACATGGTCAATGATCTGCGAGAACCAATGTGAATCCCCACTGGTGCATGCAAAGATAGCAGAAGCACAATCATTTTGAACAATTTTAGATTATGAAAATCAAATGCAATTGGTTAATATATAAAATTAAAAGTATAATCAAAACTCTGTGCAAGATTATATCACTGATAACATCTAATCTTTTTAATTTTTACAACCCAAATACATCAACTTGTTTACAAGACATGATTCCTTACTTGAATCTACATGAACCTTATCCCGCTACTTTATAATATATGAGTTTATGTCACCAACATTTGTGACAAACACAGCTTGTTCATGTGATGCAACATCTTATCCATATGTCTATCATTTCATAAATGGCTTATTACCTAGTTGAAGCCGTGATCAATAAATGGTAATTATTAGGATACTAGGGCATAAGAGCAAAATAGAAATTACCTCCCTCTTCTTCAGCAGAGTCCAAAGGTACAGCTCCACTCCAGCTCCCTCAGCATGCTTGCAAGCAAGCTGTCTCTCATTGCAATATGAAGCAACTTCTGCAAGCATTTCAGATCCTGGAACTTTATGTTTCAAAACGGCCAAGGATAACGCTTTTCCACCTTGCTCAGATTCTGCAGCATTTTTATCAAAGTGAAGGCCAGTAAAGAATCCATAATCAATTTGTTGCTCAGGTATTTGTTCATTGTTAGCCGTAACTGAAGTCTGTATTAGCTTCACATAAATACTTTCAGCTTCAAGTATTGCTGATAAAGTTCTATGTACAACAATATCAGGATATCTTCGCAATGGAGAAGTGAAATGTGTGAAATGTGGAAATGATAACCCATAATGAGCCCATTCATCTTCCTTGCCCTTGAAATCTCTAGAACAAACATAGGATGCAGTCTGCATAGCTTTTGAAGCATAGGAGAGAACAATATCAAACAGGACTGGATCATTCCTTAGTTTCTCCTTGATTTTAGATAATGAGAGGTACAGTTTGCCAGAAGTTGAAGCATCCAAGTCAAAACCATGTTTTTCACAAAACACTTCGAACTCCTTAAGCTTCCTTAAATTGGGCTCAGGGTGCCTACGAAGCAGAGCAGAATCTGGCAAAACCCTAGAGATAACCTCTGCAACTGATTTGTTAGCCAGCAACATAAACTCCTCAACAAGAGAACCCGATTCTTTCCTCTTGTCAAGAAAACTATCAGATGGAGATCCATTCTCATCAAACAAGATAGCAAGCTTAGGATTCTCAAGCTCAATAGCTCCTCCTCTGAATCTAGATTCCCTCAGTTTCATAGAGATAACATGAAGAATTCGAAGAGAGTCCACAATATCCTTCTGTTCAAAATGTCCGTGCAATTCAGGAAATAATTTCTCAAAATGAATAAGTCTATCAATGCCAAATCCAATGTGCATGAGATCATCTACGTTATCATAAGATAGTTTGCAGCAAGAACGAATCACAGATCGGCCAATCCAATGTTGCATGATGTTGCCAGAATCATCAATTTCCCAAATAATTGAGAAGGCAAGCCTATCAAGACCTGGTAAAAGTGAGCACACTTGAGAAAGTTTCAAAGGAAGCATTGACAGTTTACGTTGTGGAATATAGACACTGGTTGACCGCACCTGGGCTTCAGTATTTAATGCTGTATCTGGGAGAACAAAGTATGAAACATCTGCAATGTGAACACCAATTCTGAATGTTTTATCAGACAACTGTTCTACGGAAAATGCATCATCCAACTCCATTGCAGAAGGAGGATCAATTGTAAATGTGCACATATTCCTAAGGTCCTTTCTTATTTTAAGTTCCTCCTCAGGGACCTTCCAAGGTAGATCTGGAAGACAAGCCAAAGATTCAGCAGAAAAGTCAAAAGAGTTTATTCTATGTTTGAACAATATAGCACTCATTTGTGCCTCAGTTTCCCCACCTTGACCCAACATATGAATAACTTGGGCTTTGGGGCAAAGACTTTCTTCATTCCAGTTATCTACTCGAGCAGCAATTAGTTCCCTTTCAATTGATAGATCGCCATTGTTAAGCCTTTCCTTTGCGCAATCTGGAAGGCTTTCCACATTAACCACCATCTTTGGGAACTTGGAATCCGTAGGTATCAATTGTATATAGTCCAAACCAGCTAAGAGTACAGGCTCCTTACTTTTCTTAGGCGGTTGGTCATTACTCTGCCTTCTGTTTTCTACCCCTTCAGGAACCCATGGCTTCAAAGCAAGAAAACCAATCACTGCTTCACGTCGAGGAGAATTCCGGATTATAGACAATACCCTACCAGTAGGGCGCTTTGACTGATTAGAACTAATCATTGCACATATTCTCTCTAAAGCTCTAGCAGCTTCTCTGTGTTCAGATTCCCAATTTTTAACTGAATTTGTCAGAGTTTTAACGTTCAACCTCTTGCACAGTTTATCACACAAGGTAGATCCATTTTCAAAATCACTAATGACAGTTTCAAATAAACCACTGCTTTCATGATTATGGTACCCATTGTCCGAAGGGAGAGAATTAGTACTGGGAATAGAAGATTTGCAGCAGAGATCAACTATTTCTTTATGTACATCATTATAGTCAATCACTTCTCTGGCCTCAGTTATATTGTCAACACCATCTGATGGAATAAGACTACTACGAACACTTGCTCCTTTCAACTTCACCCAATTTGCAACAGGATCCAACACAATAGCAACGATATCACCTTCTATCTAAAAGAAGGATAACCATTAAAGATAAATCTTTCCATGGATCTCAAAGGTAATACACACATGAGAGACTGTTTAGTTATTCTATGTACAATATACAAGTAATACATCTAACGGCAACTAATAATTTGCAGTGATTAATGCGTGTGAAGATACTACCACCACAAAGTACATGAAGCTGAGAAGATGATTCATCATTCGAGAAAAGAACCTAGGGATGCACATAGAATTTAAATCAACAATTACAACTTCTGATTCTGCTTTGCAGGTTAACATATAAAGCAATTAATTGACAAAAAAGAGTAGACATACTGAAAAAACAAATCATGCACTTGCCAGATTTCTAAACAGGATTCAGTAACCTATGAAGAACGAAATTCATGAGTCATGCATGAAATTTGTTCTTGTTAGATATGTAAGTAAAAATCCCTAACTTCTGTCATAAAAGGAACTGCATATAATGTTACTGCATAACATGAACATACAACTTCAGAAGCATATAAACAGTAATAAATGAAATCCTACCAACTAGATGCCTCTTAAAATTTTGTTTATGATTTGGCAATTCACCAAAACAATCCATGACACAGACCAAAGTTTGACTACTAATTGTCTTCTAACAAATCAGTTTAGGTTTGATAACCAAAATACAGAATCGTTAAATATTAATAATCAAGAAAGATGAATCAAAAGATGAACTAATAATCATTCACGTAGCATATCCCTATTGCTAAACTTCATTTTAATCTTTATCTGAGCTTCCAACTGATGGTGCAAAAATGGAAATCAAAAGAAACAGAAGCCTCAACATTTAGGTTGTTGGTTGGATGCTGTGAAGTGATCTAAAATAAACATACCGCTCTATTTTGGGCTGGAATTCCGTTGATAAGAACATCCACAGGTAGGCCATCTATGGTGCAGTAGGCCTAAAGAAAAGAAAAAAGAATTACAATAAAGAATCCGATGGTGTTTGAATCTTTAGGGTAATTTTCAGAAACAAGTGCTTGTTCATCACCTCAAGCCGATTGTGTGCATTGACACGAAATGTTGCTTTAAACGCACGACCCTTCTGTGAAATTTAAAAAGAGAGAGAGAGATTAAGCACAATGCTTCTCACGTTAATTCTGCTCCCACTTTTCAAAGTCAAAATTTTACCTTGATCGCTTCTTCAACAGCCATATCCGACCAATGCGGATCAAAATATTTCTTTGAATTGCCCGATCGAGCTGCCCCTCCAGGAGGAACTTCCTCCACCGGAAACGAGAAACCCGGAAAAGGACAGGATTTTGAAATCTCCCCTCTGTCGGCATCCTCGGATGCAATATCCAAGCCTAAAACACCGCCGTTGCCATTAAAATGCATCGTCGGCAGCGAATTGAAGGCGATTTCAGATGCGACGTTAGGGGCAGAACCGATTATGCCACTCCACTTCTCCGGCCCGCAAGCCGCGTCCACCGAGCTGCAACCTGCACCTTACCAACCACCCCAACTGGCATCAGACAAGAAGAAAATAACTCACTAGGCAATAACTCTGGACAAAAACCGATGATAAAAAGAAGCCAACCAGGTAGCATATCCAGGCTCGGTTTGGTGGGGCGCCGGTTCTGCCGCCGCCGCCGTTGCTTCTTCTCCTTATCTACTTCCTTCGCAGCAGCCGCCTGCTCGTTCAACGCTTTCATGTCTCGATTTGAATCTCACCAGCAAAGAAAGGGCACACAAAAAAACCCAAATAAAGGGACAGGAAAAGGAAGAAGAAAAAAAACAAGAAGTGCAAGAAGGACGACAAAGGCAACAAACCCTAGATCCAGAGATTGATGAGATCAGGGATAAGCCTTTCCGATAACGGGAAAAAATACGGGTTATCGGAAAGGAAGAAGGATGCGATCGAAGAAGAAGAAAGATTAGAAAGAAGAAAGGAAGGAGTAGGAAGCGATCAAAGACTCGATCTTGTTTCTAATCGCGAAGAAGCTGAGGAGGAAGAGATGAGATGATTGGTCGGCAAAAACAAATGCGCCGACTTCTTCTTCCGTCCTTTTCCTTTTTTCCTTTCCCTTTGCCTTTTCTTTTCTCTTCTCACGTCCCCTACGCTCCCCTCCCTTCCTTCACACACGTCTCGCTCGCCTCTGGTGTGACTCAGAAGCTACCCTCTGGTGGGTCCGACTTGGTTTTCCTTTCGTGTCCTTTGGTTATTGGTCTAGTGTTAGGTTTGTGTAGGATAAGAAAGTGGTGTATAGGAATCACGATCGGGTTGAGAATTAGCGTGTGGTTGTACTTCTTGCTTGTACTACCGATTTTTTTTGCTTTTTTTTTTGTGAACCCGGCCCGGTCGAAGCTTGAAGTAATAATTACAACAATAACAAAGATTATTATTATAATTAATTATAATACAGCTACATAATTTTCCAATAAAGTAGTAAATTTTAAAATTAACTATTTATATGATGTTAGAATTTGTCGTTCCACTGCAACAATTTATAATTTATAATGCTAAAGTTTATTTTGTTTGATTTATTTTGTTAATAAAATTATAAGATGATTTTGAATTGCTCGGCATCAAGATTTCTTGTACTCAACTCATTGATGTTTAAAAGGATCCAATCTTTCTTTTATAGAGAATATTCTCACTCTCTATCTATATACATCTGTACAGTCCTAATTACAAATATTGCCAAGCAAAAGCAAATAAAAAGTTAATTATCTACAAACATTTCATTAAACTATGATATATATTTTCCCTCCCGTCATTTCCTCCATAAAAATATTAAATTTTTATTTAAATATTTATAAAGGAAAAAAGAATAACTAGCTACATTGTAATCAGTTTCATGAACACACTATTACATGCATGCTTTTATAGAATTAGAAGAAAAAGAAAATCCATATTTGTCGAAAACTACAACAATAATAATCCTCCTGAACAAGAACTATACAATTTTACGCTACACAAGTTTACTAGAAGTAGATGATAACTCCACACAAATTTCACAGCATTCATAAACAAGGATGATGCTCGTTTGAAGATACAACTTTCCCTAGTGTTGTGACTCGTGCTCTAGCTCTAGCCGATCGCGTTATCCATCTCCCAATTCCTTGTCCTGCCATATGAAGTCGTAAAAGCTAATTAGTACATTCTATTCTATGTCCATTTGAAGAAGAAGAAGAAGAAGAAGAAGAAGAAGAAGAAGAAGAAGACTAGACTTCAGTCTATGAATTCATATTCTACAAGAAGATTGAAATGAGTACGCACGTTGTTTGCGGAAGTTGGCCCCAGTTCATCCGTCGACGAGAATGCAGATGCCTGTCCAAATAGCTACTGCTCGTGATTCCTGCGTCGTCATTAACAAAAAGCCCTGAGCAGCTCGAAGTCAGAGGTGGAGACCAAACAGGGACGACGCCACTTTCCCTACTCCCAGATGACTGCCCTGCGGAATGTTCAGCATGGTCAAGCCGAACTGGACTCGGCTGTTGAGTTATACCGCCTCCTCTGACTGCGACTGCATCTGCATCTGTATCTGTATCTGTATTTGTGTGCCTTGCAGCTCGATCGGTAGCTTCTCTATGAGATTGCAGCTCATAGTCTGTCGGCGATGGCACTTCGGCTCTGCTGTCGGAAGCGCGAAGTACTGAAGCGACAGAAGCTTCTTCCTCCTCGACTCGAACTAGAGACGAGGTCAAGCTAGGGACCATCTGATCCTGATGCCTCCTGCCCGAAATGTTGTTGGTCAATTGTTCATGTTCGACTTCCATATCTGCTTCGAGAGAAAGATCGATCTGAGGCAATTCCGATGAGTCCCCAAGGCCTTCCTCAGTGCCATTCTCGAGCGCAGCTCTTGATGCAGCTTCTAGTTGCCACATCTCGGCGACGGCCTCCTGAAGTCTGGCTTTGGCTGCGTCCATTTCGACAATGGGGAGAGGGTAGTTGGATCCAAGTTCAACTCCTGCAGCTTGGAGAACGGATTCAGGCGCATCCCACGGATGGTGTATCCACTGTGTTGGTAGCCTGGCGAGCTCGGGAAGCCAGCGCCTTACGTATTCTCCATTCGGATCGCATCTGTAGCCTTCGAACTGTCAAACAACAAGTGAGCTAGTCACTAAACAAAGAACCTTACCTAGTTAGTTACCTGACTAACTTGAGGGTGGGTTATTGATTGGTTGGTTGGTGTATAGAAGATATCTCCTCGTCGTCGTCGTCGTATAGCATGCATGAACATGACTGTATGCACAAATTAGAACCTAACTAACAAATTACCTGAGGATTATCGATTCTGTCCAACTCGCGACCATCAGGAAGAGTCCCGGAGATGTACTGCCAACCCAGAGCATCGCTTTCGAGATCAGCATCTAAGAGGGTGTCCCAAAAGTACTTCATGCCCCATCTCCAAGGAAGCTGCAAGACCTTCACGAAGAAGCTCGCTACCACCACACGAATCCGATCGTGTAACCAGCCAGTGGCCCATAGCTCCCTCATTCCGGCGTCTACGAGAGGATAACCAGTTCTGCCTTGCCTCCACGCTTTGAAATAACCTTCGTCGATCACCCATGGAAAGAACCTGAGGTGCGCCAAAAGAGGCCTCTCGTGGCTGTAGGGATGGTTGAAGCATAAGTATCGAGAGTACTCCCGGAGACCCAGAGACTTGAGGAGCAAATCGCAGCTCTCTTCGCCTGCTTTGTTCCCCTCGTTGGCCCATACGAGTTGCTTCATTCGAACGAGCTGAAAAACTTTGCGAACGCTTAATTCTCCAAAATGCAAATGAGGCGAAAGCAACGATGTAGAGGCACTATCTGCTTTCCTTCTGTTGGCAGAGTATTCGATCAAAGGTCCATTGACGAAGGCAGTCAAAGACTTATCGGCATTACGCCACCCTGGCGACCAGGCTCGAGCAAGGAGAGCATTGCTACCCTTCTCGGACTCATCCTCGAAGACCAAGATGTCTGAAGGGCATCTCGATGTGTCTCCTAATAAAACAACATTAACACAAAGGCCTGAGCCTGTGAGCCAGACGGGAACTAGCTAGCTATAACAAGAATAAAGACGACGATAAAGCAAGCACCTGGTATGATTCTTTTGGGGGGCAACAAAGGTGTAGCTGGATCGTAATGCATGCTAAGGCATCTGTTCCAGAAAGGCACAAAAGTGGTGAATGGCTGACCATTTTCATCATTAACTTCCCATGGTTCATATAGCAAATCAGCATTGAAGGAACGAACTGTTACGCCTTGAGCAGTCAGAAGTTCTTTCATCCGATGGTCCCTAACAAGCGAGAGTGGATCTGCAAGAAGAAATGAAAAAGAAAATTTGATATCAGATCAAAATCGAGCAATAGTTGTTTCCACAGAAAATATCATAAAATATAAATCTACTTACAGTTACATGTGCACCAATATTTTTATACAAAAATTGGATATGATGAATGAATGATATAGTGTTTGAATTAATCATGTAGTAGAAACCAGGATTGCTTAACTGAACACACTTCAAATGATTCAACCTAATACTTGGCTATAAGCCATACACAACACAGTTTTAGTTTCAGTGTCTGACCTGTAAAATCTGAAAATCATATTTATGACGAACTGAACACATTTGGTTATGCATTAAGCAGAGATTATAAACTTAACAGAGGATAGACATCAAGTTCAGAACTATGACTAGCAAAAGAGAAACAAATAATAAATACTAAGCAACCATCTCTTAGTATGAGACATCTGACTAAATTTGTTCAGATAAAACAGTGGCTCAAACCATACTATTGCACTCATCTAAGTGAGTCTATAGGCCCCCTTAATTAGTTGTTAGCACAAAGAGTACACTCTCCTCATGGATCAAAACATAGTCATGCATTAAGCTAAAAGTAGTGAATGAAACAGAATTAAATGGTAGCACGTTCAAGTGGGAAGCAAATTATACATTGCAAGATAAGAAAGCTATAGCATACCGATTATGCAATTAACTAGATCAATAAATCAAACAAAAGATTCCTCATCTCATCTCCAATTTAATATCTGTTTTGAGTTGGAGTTATCTACCACCATATAGCAACACATCCTCCAATCTCCAAACATAAGTGAAAAGGCACTAGTTACAAACCCTAAACAAGTTTAATAAGTATCAAAGAACACAAAGATCAACAAGAAGACTAGAACAAGATGGAAGCTAGGAAAGAAGAAAAAAAAAGGATATGAGGAGGCAATATGTAAAACACATTGATTCCTCAGCTCCAATTATTATTTGCTTTAAGTGAGAGTTATCTTTCACCCTGTAGAAATCACATCCTCAAATCTCCAAACATACACGAAAAGGAACAAATTACCAACCCAAAGTAGTTAAAAATAAGCATACACTGATTAGAAAAAGCAGAAGAGTACAGAGAGTAAGGTGCGTGAGCAGGGAATTGGGGGACTTACCATAGAGGTGGTTGAAGAAGAGATTGGAAGCAGCAGTAGACTGGACGACCTCAAGGAGGGTGGAGGCACTGTCCAGAGACCTCTTGGTGAGGAGGGAAGTGCCCAGCCGCCTGAGGGAGGAGTCGAGGTGGTGAAGGGACTGGCTGAGCCACCACCTGGAGACTCTCCCGGGGTAGAAAGGCCCCTCCTCCTCCGGTGCCCAGATGTAGACAGCCACAACGGCGCCTGCCCTCACCCCTGCCGCCAAAGCTGGGTTGTCCTCCACCCTCAAATCTCGCCTGAACCATACAATACTAATACTTTGGTTGCTGCTACAGCTGCTGCCACTGTCATGCATCCTGCTCAGCACCAAAAAAAGGAAAAAGGTTTTTTTTCCCCTTGTTTACTTCCTTACTTGGAGCAGAGAAATCACGGAAACATCCTCAAAACTCTCCCTTTTTCCATAGTTGTTTGCTTCTTTCGTGTTGCTAATCAAAGGAGGAGACATGGATTAGCATCTGAAAGTACGAATCCAGGGGGAGGTGAAGAGAAAGCTGCAGCAGCCGAGCAACGTGTGGATTGGAGGAGCAGAGCTGTAGATTTGGGTGCTTTTTGATCGATTATTTTCCTCATTTTCTGGTGGGGAACAGACGGTGGATGAATGGCATTGGATTTTTTATGCTTTTATATATATATATATATATATTTATATATATTTATTTATATTTATTTATTTATATATAATCAACTGAATGCAATTATGTCTTCCAAGAACTATGTTTGTGAAATTTGGAAATGAGATGCATGTCTTTTTCTTTTTGATCTAAATGAAGGGTGATAGAATTCACACATCAACCTATTTTTATGTTTATTTAGGTTAGAATTCACATCAATGAATCTTAAATTTAAGAGACACTGGTCTAATTTAAATACGATACAATTTTAATTAATTCAACTTATCTAAGGGGAAATTGTGTTGAGTGATTTTGCACCAAAAATTTTATCTTGGACTAGATGAAATCATTTCAATTGGATTTATATTTGAAATCAAATACGACTCGATTTGATTCGATCTCACCCCGCGGATATGCCATCGTTGAAAATGAAGAATGAGACGATCGAGGATAACTTCTCGCTCTCTTGCACTAGTTTCGTCTGAAAAATCAGCATCAAGACTTGGATTTTTTTTATTTTTTATTTGTTTTTATGAAATAAAAATTAAAGGAAGGAAAAAAAAAGAGAGGATGTGGATGTTATATCTATCTTAATGACAACTCAAGAGATAAGGTAAGGCCCAGAAGAATCTCACAGGCTTGCTCTAATTTGTCCCCATTAATTTAATAAAATATTCTATCAAATCAGTTTTCTTTAAGTTATCATGTAAATTATTACAACAATATTAATTTTAAAATTACTAATGTTACAAAATTGATTTAGAAGCGGCCTAGTCGGTTCGATCCAATGAACCGGGAAGGTTCATCAATTAAATATATTTGCAAATTCTAATATTTCCTAGTTTAATTGTCTTAAGTAGTTTATAATTTAGTTGAGAAATATAACAATTAAAGATAATAAGTTTTGACAATTACAGCTCTAAAGGTGACAAAAACAAGGATGTGGCTAAAAATTGGCACCTTCATCAACTTGATAAGGACCACAAGAGCACAATTGTAGTAGCATGCCAATGGACACGATAATTTCCTTTTTCTCCAAAGTAGACTTTTTTGATCGATTAAATATTATTCAAAGATGAAAAAATCACCAACCAAACAAGTTAATTATAAGATTCTTAATTCTATTGAGTTATTCTTGCTCCAATTGTCAAATTCGTGAGGTGTATGTGTTTGTCAATTCGGACTAATAGTTAATGTTCTAGATTATATTCTAGAGGTGGTCTTAGCGGACCAACTCATAAGAAGGTGGTCTTGTCTTGGCATGAATGATCAATCTCATCTCGATGAGGAGGTTTTGATACCTAATTAAGTCCTATAATTGAACATTATTTGTAGTAGGCATCGTCGTCAATCCATATTCAACTTCGACCACTTCGAGTGAGTGAGCTGACACGTGGTCCATAGATCTTAATTGAAGTGCAACGAATCTATATAAATATCTTGAGTGATTTACAATTCAAACTTGCCGACCACTAGTGATTCGATAACGAGTTGCATGTGTATAGAAGTCTGAGAGACGTACATTGAAATACAATCGATAACAGTCATACCAATAATTGTTGAAGGCACCCAACTAAAAGTGTAGGACAGAAAGAAAATGACTGAAACATTGCAGATTTTAAAGCTAATAAAGTTGCTCTGTACAACAAGGACATGATAATAAAAGAAAAAGATTCAACTAAGCAACATTATGGGTCCATTTAGTAGCAAAACCAGCTGAAATGTCACTTCAGTCGACATTGACAGCAAACACAATTATTAAAAACTAGCAACTTAATTATCAATGTAAACTAGCTAGTAAATGTATTTTTTTTCTCCCCAAGGTTGTGAAATAATAATAATAAATAAATAAATATTTTTTAAAAAATGAACGGCCGGCGTTAAGAATAAATGATGTTAATTACATGCATTGATCAAAATAGACAGCTAGGGATTAATGATGATCAGAAGCCGCAGAACTCGTAGGGGTTGGGTTGGCCGGCGGCGCCGGAGTTGCTGCAGCCCTGGTGGCACGCGGCGGCGCAGGCCTCCCTCGTCGCGCCCTCGATAGTCATGCATTGATCCTTCATGCACGGGCAGTAGCAGAGCTGCGGGTCCTCCGACGACGCATCCGCCTGCACCACCGCCATGACCACCAGCATCAGCGACACCGCTGCCTTGCTGCCGGACCACGCCATCGTCCACGATGATCTTGTGTTATCGCCCATTGATTAACGACTTAATTAATCGAGGACTAGTGGCGAGCAAAGTGCATTGATCATTCGATCTCTGTATATATAGAAAGGAATTTTCTTTCTAGCCCCCACACATTTATCTTTTTTAAAAATGCATAAATGTGTGCTAACTGCTCCAGGTAAATAAACAGTGCTGAGAGCTAACATAAATGAGATATTTGTAATAATGAGGGGTATGATGAAAAATAAGGTAGCTGAGGGAAATTTTGACCGACACAGCTTCCTCTTGGCGGTGAGTAATACGCGGCGTTAATTAATGTGGTGAAAATTCATTATTACTTAAGATAGTTCATAGATTTGATTTTGTTTTTATTTTCATTTAAGATAAATTAGGAAAGTAATGAAACTGATTTTTTTATTGAAAATTTTTATTGTTAATTATGTTAACAAATGAATTTAGCTATTGAAGGCGAATTAGGGTTTTCATATAATTATCAATATAATATATTTATTTTCTTAAAAACAACATATCAAGTCGTTCCTTTTTCTAACTCCCAATTTAACAAAAAAATTATAATTTTAGTAAATAAAACCTTTTTCCGTTCAAAAAACGGGAGGATATAATTAATATGAAAAATATGGGGAATAAAAGAAATGGAAGGACCTTCGATTTTACCTCTATCGACGTCGGCGAACGAATGACGGCAACGACGCAGCAACCTCGCTGTTCAGATGATTTCGCCGGAGGCAGAAGAAACGTCGTCGCTCCCATTGTCTTCCTTCTCGTCCTATTGCTTCGTTTTGCGCCACCATGCACCGCCCTCGGCGCCCCGCCGCCGCTTTCTCCGGCGGGGCAAGCCGCACCACACATATCCTCCACGTACACTGTGGTCATGATAGCCGTCTCCGCCGTGTTACTCTTATGCATGCTTGCCTTCTCCATCCGTCGGTGCGTCGACGAGGCGGAGCGCCTCGCCGACGAGGGACTCCCTGCCGAGTTGGAGGCCAGCTGGGCTGAGCCCCGAGGTTATCGCGGCCTTCCCCACGATGACGTACTCGGAGGCGAAAACGTTCGGTGCGGGGGCCGGCGCGCTCGAGTGCGCCGTGTGTCTCAGCCAGTTCGAAGAGGCGGAGGAGATGCTCCGCCTCCTCCCGGGATGCTGCCATGCGTTCCACCCAGACTGCATCGACGCCTGGCTTGTGTACCACGTCACCTGTCCCATCTGCCGCACTGACGTCGCAGCCGCAGCAACAGAGGCAGCCCTAATCGCAGAGCATCCCGATCCGCCTTTCTCCGCCGCCACCTCCGCCGCTGTATCGGCGTTGGAGAATCAGGAGATTTTCGTCGATTCTGGCCCGACGCAGGAGGATTCGCAGACTGAAGTGCCCGATTTGGTTCGGATCACTTCCGAGCGAACGGAGGCGCGCAGCGAACCGATGTCATCGACGACCCCGTTCTACTCACTCTCCTCGGAAAACTTATCGGCGCAGTCCGACGCGTTGGAGAGCATCGATCGCTACACGCTGCGGTTGCCGGAGCACGTGCGTCGCCAGATCTTTGCCGCTCGGTCTTTCGGCCGATCCGTCAGTTGCGCCGTCTTCCAGACCACTGGAGGATCGTCTATGGAGGGTAGCTCCCGGCAGGGAGGCATCCGCCGGTGGGTGTGGAGCATGAGGCAAGGTTGGTCGGAGCAGTGGTCACCTTCCTTCCTGCTGCGCCTGTCGATGGCGTTCTCACCTTGGAAGACGGGAGACAGCGGAGAATCATCGGGGATGAGAGGTAGGCGTGGGGAGCGGACACGTGCAGGTTCGCGGTCGTGAGAAGCTCCTTCAAATTGGCTCGTCGGCGGCTCCGGTGGAGGGTGGAGGGCGGAGGCGGATCGCCGCCGCGACGACCGCCTTCTGCGGGATTTCTCTGGTATTTAAAATTTCATTCTCCAGCCCTTTCCATCATGTATATGATGACCTGGCAAACGCAGAACCGTGGATGATGGCAAATCCACGGTCCAGATCAACTATATTTTAGGCTGATATTTGTAGCCAAATTTAAAGTCAAAAGATATCAGTCGTTTTGTTTTGTTTTCTCACTGTACAGCTAATTGTTTTGTTTCTTTCTTCTCAATATACGATTGTAATGCAGTTGGGCCGTTAGAGCCGAGTTCAGTCATCTGGGCCAGATTGTGAGCCTAGTGAGAAAGAACTGGGTCCCTACAACTTCTGGTTCACTAAACGCTTGCTCACTATAGTCAACTCGGGTTTAGATTTCGGTCTCTTAAAGTCAACGTGGGCCTACGTTAGGCTCGATCTGGGTAGTCAACTTGGGCCGGTAAATGCTGTCTTTGTGAATCCAACGTGGCGGCCTAGTAAAGTCAACTTGGGCCTACATTATGTTCCTTATGGTCAACTTGGGCCGACCCTGTCGGTCCGTATAATGCCGAAAGTTGGTTATGGGTCCACTAAAGTCAACTTGTTCTACTTTGACTTGACTTTTCCTGCCTGATCAACTCACGTTGGTTTTACTGAAGCAAGCAAGGACCATCTCATCGAAAGCTAAACCACATTCCTTAAGTTCAACCCTTTGAATCTTCTTCACACTGTTCAAAGCTGCTTGGTTTTAATAGTCAAGTTTTTTTCTTTTCTGCTTTTTATTTTTTTAATTCCAGAAAAGTTTGTCAAAGATTTCGGCTAACATGTTCAAAGTTTGATTTATGGGTTTGGTGAGAAAAAAATAAAATTAAATAAAATAGTTTGATGACTACCTCTTATATATATACATCACTCTCCTTTCTTGACAGACACTGATAACCTAATAATTCCTCATAATTTGACCACACTGTTTTTTAAACTCTGGATGATAGCAATTAATTAATTGGCTTCAAAACCTTTCTCCTTAAAACAAGAAAAATCTCCTTTAAATGAGGGAAATTTAATTATTAAATCAAAAGCAATGAGTGGAGTCAATGAGATTTGGACAAGCAAGATGATGAACAATAATCTTATATATATATATATATATATTTATTTTCATAAGTTTTTGACTGAGTATTAGTTTGAGTCAATGCATGAGCACGTGCTTTTCTGAATTGATGCTCCATAGAAAGAAGACATTCACACCGGTCAAAAAAACAAAAAAAAAAACATTATCATTGCTTGCGTAATTTTGTACTTGTTTTATTCAGTAGATGTCGGATGGTATTATTTTTAAAATTTATTTTTATATTTTAGTTAATTTTAGACGAGTAAAACCAATTAGATCAAACATGATTTAACACGACCATGTTCCATCAATTGTTTACCGTACATGGCACAATGTATTTTTTAAATTTTATTTTATCATAATGGTAGTAAAAGAGTTTCATCGAGCTTCAAGAACACTCTCAATCTTTCTTCCTAAAAAAGAAAATCTAAAATCTCACACCCACGCTCAATTTAAACACACATTTTCCACTCTATTTTTTATTAACTTGCATGAAAATTGTTTGAGGGCGACGAACGCTCAGTCGCCAGTAAATCTCCATCACCGACGACGGCAGAGACCGCCCTTGAGGGTGAGCGCCGCCGAGTTGAATCGGAGGCACCCGAATATGCCGTGCTGATGGCGGTACGGCCAAGCCGTCTTCTTCCTCAACTCTTCCGACGACTTTACCCTCCTCCCGTCGGCCGACAGAAAGCTCGCATTTTTATCGTCCTCGGCGGTCATTTTTTCGTCGGAAGAAAGCAGAGTGTACTTGTTCCGGGCGGCGCCTCCCTCCGACTCGCTCCGCAACAAAAGCAAGTCCCTCAGCCGCGACCTCTTGCTGCCGCCGTCGCTTCTGGTGGCGCTCGGATTCGGCAGACGGGGTGAGGCGGTGGCTGCCTCCGAAACAGAGGAATTGGAGGCCGCCGTTAAGAAGCTCCGAAGACGGGAAAAAGAGGTGGCCGTTGGATCCTTCCGCCACTTACCGCTACTCTCCCGAGTCGTTTCCACCATCGCTGCCGTGAAGGGGTCAAACTGGAAGTCGTCGCTCCGGCCGCGAGGTGACCACAGGCCGCGCGAGATGGGCTTGGGTGACCTCGGCGACGAGGCGACGCTGCCGACCTCAGCCGGGTACTGGAGGCGAGGCGGCGGCTTCAGCGGCCTGATTTTCCCTTCCTCGAATAGCTCATCGGCGTCAGCCAGCGAGCCTTGCTGTCCGCCGCCACATCGCCCGCCAAAGTCAAAAGCGAAGCCGTCATGGTCGTCGTTGTTGCTAGGGCTGCCGCGGGACTTGGGCGTTCCGGGCTTCTCTTCCCAGTCGAAGGGCACGCCGGAGGATAAGGCGGACGGAGGAGGGGGGAGAGCGTCGGCGGCGAGGTGGGCGTAGACGGCAGAGGCGGCGCGCGTGGGGCTGGTGGGCGCGCTGTTGTAGTGGTAGAAGAGGTCGAAGACCATCCGTGTGCCGCGCTTGGGACTCGACGGCGCGCTCACGTAGGGGCTGCTGCACGCACTCCCGTCGAAGTGGAAGTGCTCCACCGCCGCCGCCGCCATCGTCCTCTCTCCTCTCTCCTCTCTCCTCTCTCTATTGGGCTTTTCAACAAGCACTTGAGAGCACTCTTTCTTTCTCCATGACCTTCCAATTTAACGAACACTGACAAGGAGGACAGGGAGATGTTTGTGGGGACGATTAACTATGTCCGACAAAAATAAAATAAGAAAAATCTTGCGGTAGATTTTCAGTCAAAGGGGCCGTTTACAAGGAATTTTTATTCGTTAAACACTAATGGAGTAAAATTACTTATTGACAAATATATATATATATATATATATATAATATTTTACTATGCTGCGGCCCGTATCCTGCACGACCCGTGCGCACTCCTCCGACCCCTCGCCACTGCCGCCGCTGCCGCTTCGCCATCCGGCCACCGTCGGCTGCCGCCCCGGGCAAGATGGAAGCGCGACTCGCGGGCACACTGCCCGGCACCGAATTCCGGCCACTATCCGACCGGAATCCGACGCGGGGCGGTGCGTCAGCAACTAGCACGTCGAACGCGCCCGATCCGGTGGCCGACAGACGAGGCGGCGACGGTGGCGGGAGCAGGACGGTGCTCAAGAGTCGCGGATGGGGGTGGCGAGCGGTCGATTTCGATCGAATTTGCTGGATTTCGACCACTATCCGACCGAAATCCGACGTCGGGATGTGCGCCGACGAGCTGCGCGTCCATTGGGCGTGATGCGGCAGCCGACGGTGATCGGACGGCGATGCGACAGCGGCTGGATCGGATGGGAGCGCACGAGGAGGACTGCAGGATAGCATTTCTGTATATATAAAAAAAGATTTGGAATCATTCCAAAACGACTATAGTAAATTAGAAAGAAATAATGTGCCAGAAATTTCTTTGCTCCTAATAACCATTTAGGTAGAAAATTCTTCAAAAAACTATCATTTTTTTTAAAAGAAGAAATATCACAATCCAACTTGATTTTGAAAATTGCATTAGAACTTTGGAAGTCAAAACCAAATCACAACAGCCTTAACACTCGAGCCGAGCACCAAATTTGACAATATGCTATGATCAACTAAGCATGCTTGCCTTAAAGACCAAGAGAAGTCGATGCTTTTGACAAAGACGGGTGGTCAGATTTCTACACTTTAAATGTTGTTAATAGTATAGTGAGCAAGTGCAATATCCACCACAAGAGCAACTCGAGCAATCCATCAATGACTACTAATGAATCTATGGCCAAGACCCTCATGTCTACATGTTGGAGCTAATCGCTTTCCCAAATCCATATATTTCGTTTGCTATGTCGTTCCCTTTCAACCAACCCAGAATGAAGAGGAGCAAAGCCTAGCAGCTTAAGTTTTTTTATGCTAACCCACTTTCGGAACTTATTACCATACAACTTTATGTTGTGAGGATGTTAATGGTCATTAGGTGAAAGTGTCACTAGGAAGTAGTCGAATGGATCCTACCAACTAAGCTTTTCTTGACTAGTCGACAGACATGAAGCATTAATTCTAGCAAGACAGATAGTGATAGTTGCTGACAAATGGAGTTGAGTTCCTACGAGGGATTCAGGTAGTGTCTAACAAACAGTTGAAATTAACAGGCAATAAAACCAATAAAGGCACTTGCACACAATCTAGTCAATTAAAGAGAGAAAGGGATTATGTTACCTAGTAGGATTTCAAGGGTGCACACAGCTTCTGAAGATATGGTCTTCCTAGTTCTGAGAAAAGAGAAAAACATATCAAATTTTAAGCAACATTATACTTCTAATAACACGAGAAAATAAACTCTGATGATCCATTGTTACATTTGGTTCACTAAATAAGATGGATCAAGTATTTTGTTTAAGACAGGAGTTGAAGGAAAGGTTCCAATAGCTTGTGCAACTCAACTGATCTGTCTGATACAATCTAATTGGTCCGACCCATCAGTTCTGAATCGACTCACCCAACTAATTTGAACCAATCTAAGTACTCAATGCTACTCATCCCATCCAGCCTGGCTCACTCAGCCAGCTCACCCGACACGAATGGCTGACCCATCTGCTTGGCTGATCCATCCAGCTCACCTGCCCAACTCATTCGGCAAATCTGCTCAACTTGCTAGTGTATATATATAGTGTCAACTAGAGTAAAACTAAATATTTTTTTTGGAGAAAGTATTAATGATAAATAGTTATTAAATAGCTATTAGGAATTGATGTTCCAAGCTTATTTTTAACATCAAGGACAAGCATAGCAATACTTATTCCATGAGAGAATAACTTGTTTGTTTGGAGAGGAAGTTTAGAAAAGTGAGATCTAAAAACTTTCTTGCTAATCCAATCATCCCAAAACTAGGGATAAAGTAAAAAATTTCTTACTTCCTACTATCTTTTCTTTGTATGTGCATCTCCCCTAGTAATTTCTTCCCAACTTGACAAATCCAATGGCTGTCCAGAAACTTATAGAGTTTAAGTAATTTGAAAAAGAGCAAAAAAACAAAACAAAATATATGCACTGTAATATTTTATTCATGTGAAGCTAAGTGAACGCAGTCAAGTAACCTACAATGGTACATCAGGGGAACAAGTAGAACAAATGACAGTCATTTTAACAATTATTCTGCCCCATAGTCCATAAAAACAATAGAAGTAATATTAAAAATTGAAAAAATATAGATCTTACTAAACTCCATGTCAAGTAATACAATATAGAAAAGGAGACAAGATAGAGATTCAACAACAGTTAAAAAATAACCAACAATATTTCCAGACACTCAAGAAAGCATTTCAAGACTTACCTTTGGGAATCCCTTACTAAGAACAGCCATAGGGTTAGCTACTGCTAAACCAATAGACCAGTCCCTATATCACAGTTGAAACAATGATATCATTATCCGACAACAGTTAAAAATCACCCAAAAATATTTCTTGGTGGTAGATTACACAAAAAGCATTTCAAGTGTTACCATTAAGGAATTGCTCTGTCCATGAGCAGCTACTGGTCAGTCCCATATCACAGTCAAAACAATAATATCTGTTATCTTGTTGTACTAGCAATCCGCACAACCTCAGGGAAGTTCTAAAATAATGTCAATGAGCAATTGCACCTGTAGACATAGTCACATTGAGAAGCTAAAAGAAAGTTGAGGAATGTCACACACACAGTACCAGGCACAACTACTTCAAGAGATAATGGTAGATCAGTGAGTGCTCCTCAGTCTTTATTACTAAGCTAACTCAAGGACTTGTACCTTCGTGTATACTATAAACTAGTGAGGGAGTTAAATTAAGAAACATAGACAAGTAGTAGGAGTGAAGATCAAAAATGGATGACATATTGATTTTGCATGGAACCAGTGAGGCACAATTAAACTGTATGTGCATGAGCACAACACAAACCATGGACTGGCCAACTGCATTAACATAAGTTGAATTTAATTTATTAAGATATGCTACCTGGTTATGAATCTCGCTGATGGTTAATGTGTTCAAGAGAGGTGTTTCTGTACACTGAGAACCATTTACACCATCATGTCTCAGGATATTCCTGTAAATTCAGAAACTAGTACAAGATTCATGTGAAACATAAACCAAAGAATTTTAGTGCTGATGATCCCCTAATTACAATGAAACAAAGTACTAATTGGTGCTCATTGAACCAAAATGCTATCACTTGTAGATGATCTGTGTGTGGAGTGAACTAAACTAGATTTATGAACACCTGATAAAAGTCTCAACTTACAAATGTTGTATTGACTCGCAAGTGTAGACCTACACATACACACAAACAAATAACTCATGATTCAAACAGTTATCAAAGTAAACAAAGTACTGTTTATCTGATTTGCCTTGGGAGGAAAATATGACTTGTTTTGAAGTAGCAATGATTGTCGAATGGTGTATGCAGTATGTACAGAAAAGGAAAGACCTTAAACATGGCCATTAAATGAATTTGCAATAGTGCACATTGATATAGCACTGAGATGAAAAAAAAACTTAAAAGAGGTAATTTTTGAAATTTTATTTGTATGTTAGAGCACCGAAGGCCAATTTACAGTAATAACAATACAATACAACAACAATAAACAAACCTTTATCCCACTCAGTGGGGTCAACTATATGGATGCTCTTACGCCATTGGATTCGATTCCCTACTATATCATCATCTATATTTAAATAAATTCATCCTATTTTATCGTTTCTAACTTTCTTTGATCTCTCTTTTCTTCGATTAATGTGTGTATTTGTTATGTAATAACAACATAATAAACAAATGAAAATTACAGCACTTAGGATTTGCGACACCAAATTTTACGACATCTAATTTGCACCCTATATCAAGGTTAATCTGATGAATGTCAATATGATGACACAAAGGACAGCATCTTTGATGTACCCATATTTCGTTATATAAATCCACAACATTTCTATCCTTGTATGCAAGGTGCAGTCAGTCAGCCAAAATCCAACATCATCAACATCCAATTCAGCACATCAAGATCAAGAGTTCTCCAGAGGAGATGTGATGGTTACCGTTGGGTGTCTCACCAAGTGGTCCAATATCATCAACATCCAATATATGTTTCAAGATTGCTCGACAACTATGTAACACTGGACTGGTCAATCCCTGAGTCTACCAACTCACTTATAGAAAATTTTACTTGCAATATCCGGCTTGCATATTGACTGTACACTTGAGAGAAATAGGATTTTGTTAGGAAAGGAAAGCAGTGAAAATAAAGTTAAACTCAGCAGTTAAAGCATGTAAAATTCATTCCATTTGAGAACCAAGAAATGAAGGATTTACAAAAACTGACTAGTGTAACACAAGTTACAGATCTTTAGACTGTAGTAATCTCTAAAACAGCCCACTTAGATTTCATAAAAAACGTGTAGAAGTTGATCTAGATTGATGCATCTAATTCAGTTTCCATAAGTTTCAGCATCTAAAGAAGGCACATTAGTGACAATTTACAGCATGGGCTTAGTTAGACAAAGGTAAACCTCAGTAGCAGGGTGGACCACATGTAGGATTTCAGAAGACATGTGAGTTTTGCATCATCTAGCAGAAAACTCAAAACCATCAAAACAAATTCCACTTGTCTCCAATGTGTTCTGCTGCACATCATCAACCACATTCATGTTTTGAGATTGTTTGGTCCAAGGAGCACCATGAAACATATTTTCCATTTCCGCAATGAATCTGTCAAGTCCATGCTCAAGAATCTCAAGGGCATCTTTAGATGGAGCACTTTTTACTGCAACAGAAACTGCCTTGTGACAAATGCGACTATATCTCAAGGTCAAAGATTCTTGGGCACTGGAGTCTGCTACCAACGACGGTCCACTATGCACTATGCCATCTTTGGCATACTTGGTCCACCTCTTCAAAATATACTGTTGAGGTAGGTAGAGAATATTATTGTTATTAAGAACTTTCAATGCGTGCATACACAAGACACCCATTGATTCAAACTTCTTGCAGCTACATTTGATAGTAAGATTGGATGGATTAAACTCAACAATCCCAGTACATCTTTGAGGAACTGAGACTCTGAAAGTATATACTGTCCCATCCATCGCAATAGGCTCACATAGGCAAGCAAGTTGGCTCTTGTACTCGTACTCAAAATCCATATATATGCTCCTTGTATATGATTCTGCTGCTTCAGCTAGAACAGGTATATCAACCAATAAGACAGGTTTAGTTTGCCTAGATTCATAATCTTCAATAAGTTCCTTCTCACGTAGTTGAGTTAATGTCTTAAAGTATTGTGCAATAAATTTTGGTAGAGGCAATTTCCTGTAGAAATGAACCTTAAAGAGATTATCCATGCTTTCAACCCATTGTTTTGTCATCATAATAGCACAAAATGAATTGCCGAGGTAAGGAAGAGCCCATTTCTCTCTGATCAAGTACAAATCCTTCAACCATGCACAACTTCCAAGCCCATGCTTAGTAATCAAGTTGTCCCATAGCTTACAGAACACTTCTTCAGAGGCACCTCCAAATATGCAATCTTCAAAATCTTTTTGAAAGTTGAGTTCACGGTTGGACATGGAATGGCTTTTTGGAACATTTTGTAATATTTGCCATAAACAAAACCGATGGCAAACATCAGGGAAAGACACAGTAACTGCTTGGGACAATTCATCACAACGATCTGTGAAAATTGTTTTTGGTTTTCTACCAGACATAGCAGCCACAAAAGTATTAAATAACCAAACAAAGGATCCTACAGACTCATCTAGAAGTAATGCAGCCCCAAATATAACAATTTGCTTATGCTGATTCATGCCAACAAATGCTGCAAATGGTATGTCAAACCTGCTTGTTCGATAGGTTGTGTCAAACAAGACTGCATCCCCAAAGTAGGCAAAATCAATTTTAGACTGTGCATCTGTCCAGAAGAAGTTGGTCAAGCGCTCCTTTTCATCAATTTGTACAGCATAGAAAAAAGATGGAACATTAGACTGTTTACTTTTCAGGAAATCTAGAAGGAACTGTGCATCTCCTTTCTCAAGATCCCTAAGCCTTGTAGTGCTTAAACAGGACTGATTCTTCATCTGTAATTCATTGTCTTCAGAACCATGTAACCCCTCTGAATAATTATCATGCATCTGAGATGGTCTGACCCCATAATAGTAATCTGCTTCAGTAAAGATTGTTCGTTCAATGGGTAACTTCTTTCTATGAGAACGCAACATGTGTATCTTATTTGGGCTTGCAAGTGGATGGTTATGCTCTTCAACGAACTTATTTATTACCCATGCATTACTACGATTTACTTTGAACTCAATACGAGCCAAACATTTTGTTCTCTCCAATGGACGTGGTTTTTTAGTTACATGAGTGCGATGATCTTGACGAGTCCCTTCATTGCTACATACATAGTGCCTATCCCGTATGCTGTTGTCTCTTCTTCGAGAAAGATGCCCTTTGCGTACACTGAAACCTTTTCTTTTAGCATATGAATTATAGAAATTAAATGCTTCCTCTTCTGAATGAAAAACCATGCCCACCTTTGGTTCTAGTTCTAGATACTCAGTTGTCTCAGAAACCTTTTTCACTAATATATCTACATTTCCAGTATTTTTTACACATCCATCAATTGTACTTCTTCCTGCTGTATCCCTGTCAACCACATTTTGTCTAGATCCATCTACAGCATTGATTATTTCCATTGCTCCATCAAGGCAAATTTCATTTTCTACAGAGACACTGATTCTTTTTGCTAATCTGTTTATTCCATTGGTACCTTCTCCTGATACATCAGAAGCCACACTTCCTTCTAATGACCTATCCATGGTCTTTGTGCTTCCAACTGAACTGTCCATCGTTTTAGCATTTACTAAGGATCCATCCATATGGTGTGGTTTACTACTATTTCACCAACTTTATATCCAGTCTAGTCAGCTACTTCCAAGAGAATACTCTCATAAAAACCATTTACCTTCAACCCAGCAAAATGATCAAAAACTTCAACCATATTTATTATAGGGGCACACTTTAGGATTTCAGGAAAGACTGAAACATATCTGCAAAAGAAGAGAAGTCGAGTAAAGTTATCAACACTCAAATTTGACAGCTAGGTAAGCGCACATCAGAACATGAGTGCAGCCTCCACCTTGATATTTGCAGCAACATTTGTTGGTAAATGAAAGTTAACACGACTATAGCAATAGGTGTTGCTGTTAAATATGGAAAAGTAAATTGCTAATAAACATGCTAAATCAGGAGCATCGACAATAGTTGAAAACCATCATGCAAAAACTTCTACAAGGGAAATGAGAAAAAAAACCATTTTGTAACTGCAAATATAATCTAAAGGTGAAGTTAGTTCATCTTACACAAGATTTTTTGAGAACATAAACATATTCCAAAATATGCTTAAGAGAAACAGTTTCACAATGAAACTCAGGATTGGAGAAGAAAAAAAAAGACATAAGTGTCATGAGAACTAAGTTTAGAACAACACTACAGATAGCAGATTTAGATCTACGCTTCTATCCAAGCAAAACAGCATCTATTGCATCTATTGTTCTCTTTATGATTTTTTCTCGAGGAAGAACTTCTAGAGAGAGTGGATAATGAACACCTTGGTAAAACCAAATAGGAAGTAGAAAAAGACTTGCAAAATTTTAGCTGTTGATAATGCATACATGAATGGGCTAAAGAATGTTAAAACAACTGGGAGGACTGTTTAGGTAGTCTGCTTGCTTATGCCATCTTTTGATGTGACTCATAAATCATGTTGATAAATCTAATCCAGGATAAAAATGCCATCAAGTAACTTCATTGCTCAATTGATTGAAGAAAGAGCATCAATGAAGTGCTCAATATAATTCACTGTATCTAAAACCTTATATAATTATAGCATGACTAAGCGTCAACTTCAATATTGTAATAACTGCTATATTTTATATATTAATGTTATTGTTGGACAAGTCAGCTAATATTGATGCAGATTGACTGAGTTGGATTAAATATGCTAGAGTTTCTTGAACAATTAGAATGTGATTTAGTATCAGAACAGGTATGGTTCATAACCAAAGCACTACAATATTTTCTAATTCTAAATTTTACTCGTTAATTGAAGAGCACAAAGCACTTGAAAGTTGTAAACTTGTGTTTCTCTCGCCTCTTACATATAAACATACCAACTGCTACTAGGCTTCAATTTACAAATTTACTTCAAAAGAAAAAAAAGAGATAAGATTCACAGGACAAATTTTTCACGAAAACTTCCCATTTCTTTGAGAAGACCAATACAACATTTTGTGAAGGGGTTCGTCTCCTTCTTTTGAGAAAGGCAAGAATATGAACACCTAATTCCAAAACCCAAAATCAAGTCACTGCAGTGAACATATCTAAAAATACATGTTGCGTATTTTCATAAAAATCGTCGGGCATTCAAGCTCGCGAGGGTTATCACCATGATCGGGTGACAGCTAATAGGTACGGAATCACACAGTACAATTCAAGAGCCAAATTGAAAATTTTAACTCCTCGTCCAGTATTTGGAGAAGAAAAAGTGAGAAACGAGTAGGACCTGTTCTATCTCGCACGATCGCCCTCGCTCCTGCCTCGCGTCTGTCGAAGGAACGTTGCCTTCGCCGGGATGTAGCCGCTCTCAAGTCCGACGCTGCCGATCTGACGGCTCTAAGGCGAGGGTTTTGTCGCCTGTCGCCGAGAGAGAAAGGGCGATGGGGGCGAGCGGCCGTGTGGGGGAGAACTCGGTAATTCTGTGATGTTTCGGCAACAGCGATAGGAAATTTGGAAAACGTTTCCGCAAAACATTGCCAATTCTTTTTTTTTTTTTAAACGAAAGCAGTATTTTAATGCCCTAAATTATTTACGTGTTTAAATGTTAGCACCTCCAATTTACAGAATTATCATTAGGACCCTTTTTATTCTTTTATAAAACCAACATTTTTTTTTCAAAATTACCTCTGCCATCGAAACGTCCATCAGCAGCGAGGGAGGGGAGACAGGGTTGGAAATATTGGAAAAAGGGGTGCTGATTTGAATAAAAAAATGGGTACTTGTTGATGATTCTGTAAACTCGAAATGTCCTTTGTTTAACGTATTGGAGGAAAATTCATTTTTACCTTCCATAATATAATTTATACATAAGAAAATTGCATATTAAACATATAAAATTTTACTATTTTATCTTCTCTTCTCATTTTTTAAAAATATTTTTTAGAATCCCTTTTATTTTCAGGAGAATTAAACATGTTTTACGTAAAAATAAATTTCATTATACACAGGCATCATGAAAATCAATGCATCAATAATACAAACAAACAAATAAAGTTATTCCTTTCATTTTGGCTCCAAAGTAACTGAGATAAATAAAAAAAATAAATCAAACACTTTTGAATTTTGAAATGAAAGCAAAAACAAAACAAAAAACAAAAAACAGAATCATAACTTGAACCCCAACTGCTCGAGACTTCCAAAAACATGGCAATAAACATCAATCTGACTCCAACAAAAAATCTGGCAGCATTGTGAAGGCAAACGATTCTGAGAGATGGCTAAATCCTTTCTCCTTTTTCCGCAGGTGGCAACAATGGCTGCGTATCGGCCTGCATTTGCCAAACTTATTAAAGGAAGGAAGAAAAGGCAGAAAGTGCACATGCACGACTATGAAGGCGTATCGACTTGCACTTGCAAAAATCAGTAAGAAAAGATAAAACTGTGGTAATTAGTGAAACAATGAAGAAATTTTATAAGCTTGATAAACTTGAACATAAATATCTTAGGCAAATGGGTGAGGCTGTCAAGTTAATAGATCAGTCTTCTTGCGGGTTGTGACCAAGGCAATAAAATGTATGCAATTAATGTGGGAAGAATCTGAAATTTTTGTTTTAGTTCAGCAGATTAAGATGGTGATAAGAAAAAGGGAAAAAAAAAGAGAGAGAAAAATTGGTGCTACCTGCTTAAGCCAGCATTCCTGATGCTTGAGTTCATATATATCTGGTGAATAACATCGAAATTATGATGGACAGTAAACCCATATATTGCACTTCATTTGCCTTGGCCTTGCATGTTTTGCCTGGTCTAAACAAGCCTGACAACAATCTGCTGCACTTTCTTTATGGTGGGTAAGACCCCATCGAACAGCAGCTCCATCATAATCAGTATGAAGGTCAGCATGGCATTCAGGAGGCATTGCCCGACCAGGAATTATCTCTTCTGCATAAAGATGTATTGAAGATTTCTTGAATTAGTTTCTCTTGATTGCCAAAATGGAATACTAGATTTATTCAACATAACTGGGAAAGAACATAAAAAGGATTATCAACTCAAAAAATCTTCACAATCAACTACAGCACAGCAAAGGTAAGATGGCCAACAGCTGTGTGGAGAAATCAATTGTTAAAGATTTGAACCAAATAAATTTACCAATATCAGGTTCATTCTCAGGTTTATCTCCATGCTCAGTGTTCATAACATTGGCTGGGATCCAAAGTCCAATTCCTTCCATTAGAACATGCCAATTAGTCACCAGTGCTTGTTTCAACGTCTCTACGAACCACACCAGCAAATTCAAGAACAATCATCAAGATATAACATAAATGCATAAGCAAACAAAGCATACTTGCTTCCTGATACGAGATGCTTGAATTTGAAGATTTCAAACTTGCTGCCTTTCTAACTACTTCAAGCTTTTGAATACGCCATAAATTCACTGCAGCTGCTCAAAATCAAACTAATCAGCATGTTGAACTAGAACTGTCATGCTCTCCAAGCTAAAGTTTATTTTGCAATTAATAGTGTCCTTTAAAATGTAAATCTCAATCTGCCATGCGAAACCATGACACAATCAGCATCCACCCAACCATCAGTTCTTTTGTTACCAAAGTTTGTGAATGATTACTTTATTCAATAACCAAAAGACCCTTAAAGAAATGAAACCATAATGTTATTTACTTAAACTTAATCTTGCCTTGGAAGCATATTCTGTATTGCACTCTCTTTCCTGAATCAGAAGGAAACTTATATTTGCATACTTCTTCCTGTTGCACATTTATTATTATTCAATTAAATACCATTTTGCCAAAATACTAGAGAGCAATAGAAAACTGCAAAAAAGTGCGACAAATTTTGACCAAAAAATCATCTCATTATTCTAATGACCAAGTAACAATGTTAAATATGCCGAGAAGCTAGACTGCTAATCCAACCTAAGTTCCTTATCATGACTGATGCACAATGGATAACATATTGCAGATGGCCAAAATCATTGTCCAGAAAGGTAGGTTAATAGTTGCCTGTAAGAACTTTTGATTACCCAAAATAAAAGTATAATTTCAGAAGTATTATAGATATGAAACAGGAAAACAACAAGCAGCTTCCTGAAACATAATCAAGAAACAGATTCTAAACATCATAAGTTATGCCTGTGAAATTGACAATTTCCTTGATTCATTTTTACTAACGAAAGTGAAACTATAAGTCCAACATCATACATGAATAAAGCAGTTGGAAGGAGAACAAACTTTGTTGTTGTTCAAAGGAGCTAATGAATCAGAGCTAGTGATATTGGGTCCAGACATATGAGATTGGACCAAACTAAAGTCTGGACTGGAAGTTTGAATTGGAAATTCCATAAGAATTTTAGGATACAATGAAATACCAAAACAATCAATTTCTTAAGCATAGCATGTTCTTATCTTGAGCTCCCCAAAGTCCAAAGGATTAAGTTGTCAACGCATGAAGGTCGTGACCAATTTGGTCAATAATTTCATTAAAAAATAACTGATCAACAAGCTCAACTAAACATGAAAAGGATGGCCGACCAAACCCTGTTGTTCTGTCACGTTAGTATTGTGAAGACCTTGCAACCTCTCCAGAATCTCATAGGCCAACTTATACATCATCGGTTGTGGCAACTGAATAAGTCCCCTTTTCTGATCTCCGGACAACTTCTTTTTTCTCAGCTTCCTCACCTACACGAGTCAAATGGAACGGAAAACTCCACCAATTACATCCCCAAGCCCAAACAGTGAGTTAAAGCATAGAAATCAAACCTGCGAACTTACCGCGCTAACTAGAGCCAAAGGTTCCATTTCTCTTCGAATCCGGATCGATTCTTCCGTCCTCATTATCTGATCTGCAGATAAAAATAAAAACTTTTTCAAAAATGCCAAAAACAAGTCAGCATATGTAACCCAAACAAGAAAAGGATGATCTTTGTACCGGCAATGGAATTGCAACTGGTCCCAGACGAAGGGGGAAGAAGAAGGAAGTGTACAGCGATCGAACCACGAGAAACGCGACGACCAGATTAACGCAGCAAATCATGAAGGTGATCCGCTTGAACGAACAGCAGCAATTGCCGGCGCCACCGCCCCTCGCCAACTCTGCAGCGCTGACCCTCGCCATAATCTCGTTGTCGCATTTTTCTCGTCCTCCGCCCTCATAACATTATTTCAGGGCCTCGTGCGAACAGGTTCCTGCGCGCAGTCGATCGGCGGCCTTGCGTTCGGTTTTCGCGAAGTTGACGACGGAGATTCGCAGCCGGTACCTTCAGACGAGGAGGATGAGGATGTTGATGACGCATACAGAAGCGAAGATCGCCGGAAGGCGACCGGACTGTGCCTTGCTTCGAGGAAGAAATGGAGGGGACCGGAGCAATGCCACCCAAATCAAAGCCCAGAGAGCGAGGAGGGCGACACAGAGAGAAAATAACTTTTATGAAATTATTGTAACTTATTTTATTAATTAAACCAAAAATTATTTTTGAAAAAATCTTTCTTTAATTTGAAATTTGCTAAGTAAATTCATTCCAATATAGCAAATTATAGATCCATTTATTTATTTTTAAATGTAAAATAATATATATATATATATATATACTTTTCTATATTGCTTATTATTAAATTAATTTCATTTTATTCTAATAGCTCATGTGCACTAGTTGAGTTAGTACATGTCTTACCTAACATAATTTTCAAAATAAATTAATTAGGCTCCCTAGAAAAATTCAATGTCTCCAGAAAGTCTCTCTTTAAAATGTTATTTAAAAAAAATTCCCTCCCACCATTTATATACACATAATTTCATTTCGTTATATTATTATTCCCTTAAATTATTAAGAGTAAAAAATAGCATATTAATTAAACTATTAATTAATAGTATGGTTATCGTGTTGATTACGGCGTTGACTCCCTTGTCTATTTCATATTATTTGTGTTGACTTCGTTCTTCTCATTGCAACATCATCATGTGTATTGCTTTGACCTTAGCAATGAGCTTATACTTTGTATGCCTCTCACAACTTTGGCCTTGAGCTTCGACCTTATTCATCTTTGTAATCTGATCTCTATCTCGATCGATTGTAACTTTAATACCATTTATATACACGACAAATTATCGAGACTTTGAAGTTTCAATTTGAGTCTTTCAAGCTTCAAATTAATGATGTGCACGTCAAACATATCCTTGTATAAATCTTACAATTGGTGTCTCCAAAGTTCTGAGGTCTTTTTTGTAAGAAAACTAATTTAATTGGGGTTTTCTACAAAGTGGATGAAGTAATTAAATTTCATTGGCTTGGTTAACATCACTGATGACGATTTGTGATTCACGAGATTATTAATGAAATTGGATTGGATTGGATATTCGTGTGATTTAAGTAACTTAGATAATATTCTGTTTATTATAATTGTTTCATTTTCATTTAAACAAGTTTTAAGTGACAAAGTGTCTATGCCTTCTTTTAAAATAATCGAAAGAGGAAGGTCTTAAATGACTTTATAAATAAACGTTTCTTTTATTTTCCCCCAAAATTAAATAAAAATAAACTATTGGGACCTGGTTCTTCTTCTGTTACTTCACCTGCTCGATCACCTTCCCCAATATAAATAGTCTTTTAAATCCGCAGCCAGTTTGACCTTGAGACATGAAATCGAACAAGAACCCATCGTCCACGCCTTCTCGATCCTTTCATTTTGAGTTCTTTTCTACTTTATTGGCCGGCAGAGACCAAGAAATTTCAAAACTGTGATTGGTTCTGCAGCCATTAATAACACCACCAAAGCCGCAAACTGTCGGTTTTCTTCTTCTTCTTCTTCTTCTTTCTTGTTTATCTTCTTCTCCAAACTTACAGGCAGGGTTACTACTTTTGGTGGCCTCGGCTCTTCTATGCTCTCTCGATGGAGTCGCCGGCGCCCGCGTCGCCGCTGGATTCGTTGGCGCTCTGGGTGCGGACCAACTACGCGGAGCCGATCGACGCCGTGAGGCAGTCAGCCCGCGTCGCCTACGTGGCCATCGCCTTCTGCTCCGCCCTTTTCCTCGGCGCCCTCAAAGGTCTCGTCTTTAATCCCTTTCCTGGCTTCTCGCTGATCTAATATTGCTAAAGTTTCTTCCTTTATGACGGCGGATCGTAAACTGTAGCTCTGGTGGTCGGCCCTGTGGCGGCGGCGTTGTTGATTCTTGGGAACGTCGGGGTGATACTGGGGCTGTTTCCAGCTCATGTTGCCTGGACCATCTACTCTATTGTGAAGTGAGTCATGACCTTCCACTGATTTCAGCTTCTGTACGCCCCAAGCAAAAACCCACCCGACTTTGGTTAATAATTAGGTCTTCAACGACTTTGGATTTTACTGACTTTTTCTAGTCATTAATTGATACTAAATTATTACAACCTAAAGCCTATGTAGAATTAACTGCTACCTTTTTATGTATCATGACGGTCTCTACAAGCATTTGTGATTATGAACTTGTTCGTCAAAGTTTTTAAAGATACTCTGGCTCTATTGATAAATTGCAGATCTACTTGCATAAATACAGCACTTAAGCTCGCTTTCTTGTTTGCTCTACCTGTATTCCTTGGGTTATGGCTGGCCATTGCGATATCAGGGAGTGTACTTGTAGGAATTGGTTATGGCTTCTTCACACCGTGGGTATCAACTTTTGAGGCCTTCCGAGAGGACAATGAAACAAAGATAATTTTTCGCTTCGTTGTGGTAAAAAACCATTTAAATGGAGATTGTGTATTATTTTCTTAGTTATCTGTTGATACATCCTCTTCTCTGTCATTAAACAGGATGGTACATGGAGTACTATTAAAGGGAGCTGTACTGTCGTGAGAGATTTTGCAGATATCTGCTACCACTCATATCCTCTTTACTTAAAAGAATTGCGAGAAAAATCACATGATGGTCAGTCATATTCAATTAGGTATATAAGTTAATTCCTTTGACTTGTACCTTTGATTATAAAATTTTGGATAGCAGTAATTTGTTTATCAGGAATAAATGAGATATAAGGTCCTACACTCTGAAACTTCTTTATGAAAGATTTTGATTTATGTCATTTTACTCCACTTTCTATTGCATAATGCGCATAAGAATTGTTTTACATTCTGTATTTTTACCTTAAGTTATATTGAGCTTCATTCCTTTTATCTGCAATTTATGTGCATTTCACTTGATTTTCATGCCCACTAATAGTGGTAGTTTAATCAATTCTACTAATTATCGGACCACTACACGAATTCCAGTCGAGAGCCTATTCTTGCTCATATAAACTAAGAAATATTATGTCTTTTTAAATTTTTGTGCAGGTTGATAGAGATACCTGCTTGCGTGGTGGTTGCTTTTATGGGCTTAGTTGTCACTATTCCACTTTACACTGCCATTGCATTGGTAAAAAGCCCTTATATGCTATTCAAAGGCTGGCAGAGGCTACTACAGGATCTCATAAGTCGAGAAGGGCCATTTAGTGAGACAGCTTGTGTGCCTATTGCTGGTCTTGCTATTCTACTTTGGCCTTTAGTTGTTCTTGGGAGTTTCCTGTTGGCCGTCGTCTCAAGTATCTTCATTGGGCTATATGGATCTGTCATTGTGTATCAGGTTCTTTGCTTGCTATCTTTTGGTTATGTTCTGTGTGCTTGCTAAATTGCCTTGTTGCATTTGTTTATGTTCAAGAATAAACAACAATCAAAACTTAACTTCTTTTTATAGGAAAGATCTTTCAAACGAGGAGTTGCCTTCGTGGTTGCCATGGTTGCTGAGTTTGATGAATACACTAATGATTGGCTCTATCTAAGAGAAGGGACTATTCTTCCGAAGTAATGTCAATTAATTACTTGTTTTGTTTTTCTTCTACTATTTACTACTAGTCATGTGAATTTCGCACATACTGCCTGTATTCCTCACTAGACCAGCAAAAATAGTTTTTGTTTTCCATTCCTAAGAATTAACTTTCTTATTGCTTGGCCAGACCTCGGTATAGAAAGAGAAAGGCGTCTCATTCGGAAGAATTTTCCATTGGATCGAATTCTTTTAGAGCAGTTAAAGCTAGTCATGCTTCGTCATCAGCTCCTTCAATGTTGGTACCTAGCTTGGCTCCTTCGAGATCTATCAGAGAGACAATACAAGAGGTCAAAATGGTGCAGGTAACATCTCCATTCTTTTATTCGATATAATGTCCATGATCAACACTAATCTCTGATAATCGTACCAATTGGATTTCTTCCATCATGACAAGCTTGCTACATTTATTTCAGAATCTGATGTAGACTTATCTTTTTCACATTACCTAATCAGATTTAAACTACCATGTGATTTATTTGTTTCATGGTGATATCTTATGGCCGATAAACTTAAACTGGAACTAACACTCCGGGATATCAGAATTACTAAAAAACAGCTAAAAGACTTCTCACAACGACCATCTATAAATCCAGAAAATATCCTTATTTCTTTCAATTTCGTAGGAGTTTTGGTATTTGGAATATGATTCCTGTACTTCAAAGTTCAATCCATTTATTTGAAAGAAATTACCAAGTTGAGAGCCTAAATTATGAAAACTTCATCACTTCAAAATTTAGCTGTTCCTGACACTGTATTTTAGTGTCCAATAAAGCAATAGTTAGATTAAGCAAACTGTGTTTATGCTAATTGCTGAGCTGGAATACCATGTTCAGATCTTCGATTATGAAAATTCTAGTAGTTCTAAATTCAAGTTGTTCCTGATACTATATTTTAGTGTCTGATAAATAGTAGTTAGTATAAGCAAACTGTGTTTATGCTAATTCCATAAAATGGCTTCTGCATATTTTTTTTGTCTGATAAATGATTTGTTCCTGATACTGTTTTTTTTTTTTATGTGATGACCTTCTCATTTGGTTTTTTTCCATAAATCTATGTTATTCCTTTGTCGAATAGATTTATGAACATATATTTGGATTGCTTGATCCTTTTGACCAACAATAACGAAATGTCAATGCTACAGGTATGGGGAGAGATCATGAAATCTTGTGAAACCAGGGGCAAGGAACTTGTGGATGCACACATCATCACAACCTTCCATCTCAGCGATTGGTTACAAACCAAGGGACGCAGCCACGAAACGGTCGGCATTGGCCTTCCTGCATATGCATTTTTGCATAATCTCCTCTTCTCCATCAAGGCTGGTTCCGGTGGAATTTTGCTGAGTGGTGGTATTGAAGTTACCCACTTCAACCGACCCCAAGATCGGTTGCTGGATTGGTTCTTCCATCCCGTTATGGTACTGATGGAGCAAATCAAGGTCCTGAATCTGAAAGACGATGAGGTTAGCTTCTTGGAGAAGTTGGTTCTGTTTGCAGGAAGTAACGCATCGCCAGTGAAAGCAACAGGCGATGGTGCCATGGTCGGCCAAGATACTATTAGAACAGCTCAGATTCAAGCCATTAGTAGAAGGTAACAGACAATTTTCCTTTATGAACTAATCGAAACTAAATGAGTTGCTAGTTCCTTACCAGAAATTCGATATCCGATCAAAGTTAGAAAGCTCTAGATGCAACTTTAAGTTCGACATATATACATCAACTACTTTTTAATTTTTTCTGCGATATTCTGAATTCCTTTTCAGGTTGGTTGGCATGACTCGGAGTGGCTCCAAGTTCCCAACCTACAGAAGAAGATTCAGACAAGTCATAAAGGCCATTTTAGCTTACTCTCTTGAGCAAGAAGGAACTATCGAGGGAGGAAGGTCTCACAGAGTGCATTCAAGTAGATCGATTTCTTCAATCGAGATTGTCGAAACTGAAGTATAGTGATTTCTTTCTGCTCCTTTTTCAGAGATCTTTTTGCGATTATTTTGTAGTGTGATATATGTGCATAGTGTTTTGAGTGTTTGTTTAGTGAAGGTAGACAGTTCTGAGCTTCGTGTAAACTTGAAGCCATAAGATGTAGAACAAAGAGTTGGATCGAGTCCTACTTGCGTTAGTGTAAAAATTTTCCGTTAATACTGTTGGCCGTTGAAGGCGTGACACGTGTACGTAAACCAAATCTACACACACAATTTAGGCCGCCTTTCTTTGCAGTTTAGTCAAAAATCTTATCCTTTTCTGCAAGTCTGTTCCGTTGTAATAAACTCAGCTATGTCCCGGGAACTTAAAAATCTTATCCTTAATTGTTTATGAGATTGTGCTTGTATGTTGATGCGGCAATGATTAATTGGATGCATCATTGATTAATATATTACAGGACTAATCTCCATTGGTTCTTGGTTGTTATATGATATGCTCTTGGAATAGTATCATTTGCAATTTGTTTCTGTTTTGGTACTTTTTTGAAGAAGAAGAAGATTTCATTCAGCTGTGGTAATGATTTTTTTGCTCATTGATTGGTTATATTGATATTAACCTTTAAATGGAAGTGTTTAGAATTTGAAGTACTTTATTGTTGATGCAATTGATCGTAAGAAAGTTAGAAATATTCATTACTTTTGTTATTTGGCTCAAAACTGAATAGAACAAAAAAAAAGAATTAGTCTATTTGAAATTTATTACGGTACTTGTTTATTTGCTAAATATTAATTTATTTGTTTTTTATAAAAGAAATATACGAAAAGATAGATTATTCCTTTAGTATTGTTGTGATAGTGAAATCTGTTGACAATGAAAAAAAGGAATAATGCTAACTAATGGTTTTAAGTATTGATTTTTTAATCATTTTCTTTAATTCCCATTTGCTGAGAAAAACAGAATTAAAATTAAAAATTAAAATCTTTCTGTTATCAATATCTTTTGATAATCTTTCTCAAGAATAAGAGAAAAGTATTACAACAAATATTATCAAACTTAAAATTTCAAAATTGAAAATATAATATTGACTATTCCATATGCAATAATTAATATCACACAAACTAAGTATACATATATAGTTCACAAACACATAAGCATAATCACATAATTAACTAAATTAACACACATATATGTAGTTTTAATTTTTTTTTTAAAAAAAAACAGCTTTAATTGAAATAATAATCAGTAGGTGGTGATTTTAAGGCCTAAATGGTGTTGTGCAAAGTGGATGAGGCTGTCGATCTCGTCGTCGCCAATGAAGCCGTCACCGTCGGCGTCGGCGTAGCGGATGCCGCAGCGGCTCTGCCATCCGCTGAACCGGACGTGGATGCTGCGCATGGCCCGGCGGAGCTCAGCCCGGCTGATCCTGCCGTCGCGGTCGGTGTCGAAGCTCCTGAGCCACTCCTTGAACTCCTCCGCCGTCACCTCCGACGACGTGCTCCTCATGATGCTCCTCCCGGCAGCGGCGCCGCTGCCTTTGATTGCCATGGCGTTGGATGGGATTCGTATAATAACAATCGTTCTGTTCTAGTACTGCTATGGTTTATATGAGCATGGGCGATGTGCAAGCATCTACCACATAAGGGATAATGTTCAAAAGGCCCCCTAAAATTTAAAAGTTTTCTTAAAATATATATCTTTAAAATTTTTAGAAAAAGTATTTTTAAGAGGCTATTAAATGTCAAGAAGGTAGTTTGATAATTTTTCTATATAATTCAAGGAGGTTCTGTTTTAAATTTTAGGCTCATTTATTTCACATAAAATAGTTAGCACAATGCGTTTTTCACGTGTGCTCATATGCGAACCTAATGAAACCCCCTCAACTTTGAATAAATATTCGTTCAAAGTAACTTTTATTATTATTTTTCTCATCATTTTCTAGAGGAATCAAAGAATCGAATCAACTAATTAAAGCCATGATTAAAGGGATTGAATTGCTACGCAACTTAGAATCTAATTCAGAGAGCTATTAGAACAAGTTAGCTAGAGAGAAAAATCTACAAGCTTTCTTTTAAATTTCCAGAGGGAAAAAAATGAATAGAAATGAAATGGCGAAAATAGATATGACATTAATTAATTAGATCAAGGCTTGTGTGGTCCTTCAATGGAACCCGAGCTCGTAAAAGAACACATCAGTTACCTCGATCACTGAAGGAACCTTCGCTCATGGAATCCTCAAAAGCATTCCTGCTTGGTAATCTCAATAGATAAAATAATAGAAATTTTAAACCATGAAAAGGGACAAATCTCATCAGAATAAATAATGCAAGATTTCAGCTCAAAATTTTGGCAATTTATAAAATTCAACTTCATAGTATACAAGCACAAACGTTTAGAAAATAAAAGTTTCTTATCTAATCCAAAATTCTAAAATAAAAATTGAAGAACAAAGACCATGCAAAACATTGTTTTATATGAGTTTCTTCTTTTGAAAGTAGCCCTTCAAGTGCCATAGTTGTAAGATGGAGACTGAGATGCAAACCCCAAGTGACAAAATACTCAACCATGCAACCCTTGCATTTGTTTTCTCGCTCACCGTCCTCATCTCTGATTCCCTGCCAAAAATTGCCAAAACAAAAAGGCTATTCATTCTTGGCCCAAATCAGAAGTAAATGGAGGACTTTTCTTGTTTAGTTTCACTCATTTTCACAGGAGAAAAGAAACAGAATGAACGATCAACTTATCTTTTCTTTAGTTCCACTAATTTGTTTAGTTTCATTTATATATATAAGAGCACATTTTGCTAAATACCAATTATTAAGAACCTTTAATTTCCATCAGTCCACATTTTGTGCATATGATTAGCTGAAAAAAGCATCTCTTAGGAGTACCTGGACCTAAGATATAACAGGTTCTCATGGATTGCCTGCACAGCTGCTTCTAGTTTTGTCAGCTCTAGTTCAACACCCTGAAATTGAGGAAGGATATCATGTGCCAATCGCAGACAAACTCATCTACAGTTCTCTGGTTAATCACCTGATTATGTAGTTTCAGGTGCTCACCTCAATATTTTCCTTCTTAGCAACAGAATTCCAATCCTTGGCTGCTATTCCAATCTTCCAGTCAATGTTAACACTTGCCTCTACGCCTTTGTCGCTGCTATCTATCCAGAAACATGCCAAATAGTTGCCTGCCTCACTTGTGGTGAATGCAAACTGACCTGTAGTAACTTGACCTTTCTCATGAAGTGTGTATCCATAAGGTGATGTAACCTGCATAAGAGCAACTTGATCACAAAACTGTATAATGATTAAATGGCATAACAATCCATGCAATCTCCCTTTCAACTAAGCGTTGATAAATTGAAGGCTAGTGAATGTTCTAGAAATAGGAAGTGATCAGGAAAACTTCCAAAGAAGATGGAATGGTAATAGAATCAGTTCACTAGTCAGAATAATGAGATGTGCATGCTTTTTGGTGTACTTCGAGGTGGCATAGTAGCAAATTGAAGATACACCAACCTCCTAACTAACATTTTTCTAGCTCCACCTTACCCAATACAACTAATGAAGCACAGTCAACACAATTAAGCACAAGCCTCTATAACTGTGCCTTTACATTCATTGATAGCTTTATCTTCATGTTGAGAGCTGTGTCTTCAGTGTCACAGCATCCATTATAATGCATTGACAGTACTAAACCTATAAAAACAATTATCTCATTCGTAATCATGATTATTATTAAGCCATCTGACTTCCAACTAATTAGGGCCTACTACAAGTATCTTGTCACTCAATTCAACTTAGTGCAGCATCACTTGTTTATTACATTTTACAACTTCAATTTTAATCAATTCAACTAGTCTAACTATAGAATGCTTAGTCCTCTTTGAACATGTTCATACTGCCTTCATGAAACTAAAACAATCTTCTTGCAGTAACTTCCATTTGCTTTTTCCTCCCAAATTTGATAATTGCTTTGTATTATTTGTTGCTAAATAAATTGTTTTCACTGTATAACTGCTAATCTACCACTGTTGAATAAGTTTCAAAAGCAATATTTAATCAAGCAAATGTTCTATAGCCTAGTGCATAGAAATCAAATTAATATCCAACAAGAAACTCACAAACAATAATTGTTTTCTGGTAATGCTTTCCACCCAAATACATTCTTGAATTACTTCCTGTTAGGTGAAAAAGAAATATATACTTCAGTCTATGGTTCTTCTATTTCTCATTCCCCAAAATCTGATTATGGATTAATATTGAGTAATAATACTAGTATCTCCACAGTTATCGGCATCACAGGTGATTATGTCAAGTAAAACAGTCATTTACTGCATTGGGTGGACACTACCTACATCTGGTCTTTCTATCCATGCCTACAGGAAAATAATGACACAAATCTGCACCACCTTAATCCATAATCGTTAGGAACCTTTCCACTCAGTTTCCTGCATCCTATTCATACATCTCCACAAACTTAATACTTTCAAGCACATCAAATGTGTACGCTCCTAGCATCGAAAAGAGCAAGATCAAAATAAAAGTGTAAAACTATGTTTCGCTTATTTGACATGCATGCTAGCTAATTTTTTTTTTCATGAACCAGCACTGAAAAAACCTCATCATTTAAGTATTTCAGCAAACATGTACAAATGCCAGCATTTCTAAACTAAACCAAAAATTGAATCCAACACAAGCTCATCTATATACAGAAAGATGAGGGTGCCAAGACTTACTGTCACCTTTATGATTTAATCGGTCCAACATTAGAAAACTCGCACTCTAAGATATCAGTTCCATATATTTTTGTAACACTTCTAAGATATCTAAAGTTGTTCAAGTAACATCTTCGGCTTAGTGGTATTAAAATAAGTCCAATATATAAATAACAAGTTAGTCTCAATCATACAACGATATAAATCTTTGTTCCACCATAAAAACTGCTGGATGCCTTACTCAAGCTCATCTCTATATTCAATTGATAAAAAAAAATAGACAACTCAAAATCTAAATATCAAAAGCTGCATTCCTTGGGTTTGAAACATAATGACATAAGTCGTACCAAATACAATTCTGTGGTTTTTTCTTTTTGTTTTGGAAGAAAGAAAAAACCACAGGAGATCTTCATACAATTATAATAGCGATTATATAGTGATTTTCTAATAAATATAGAATCTTTACCCCCAAATCAAGATCAAATCATACATAGCATGCAGATCGCGAAGAAAAGGAATAGATAGATCTAAGGTTTTGGAAGCAAGGGGGCGAGAGTTTGGAGCTCACCTTGACGGCGATAGTGGTGAGGTTATCAAAGTGATCGCCCTCGTGGACAACGGCGTAGTCGGCCAGCACCACCACGTTCGGCTGAATCTCCTCCGACACGCACTTGGTTCCCGACGCTGGCAGGTTCAGCCACACCCCGACCGCGCCCGGTGAAGCAAGCAGCAGCAGCAGCGAGCAGAGGAGGAGCGGCGCCGCCGCCATGGCGAGCCTCGGGAACCCCACGCCACATCGCTGCCTCATCTCTCTCGCCCCCTTTTCCTTCCAATGCGGTCGGACTAGTTGGATTTCGTTGCTATCCTACTGTGAATAAATAAATGAGTATTAACAAGTACAAACCTAATGAGTATTTCTCTTGGTAGTTTGTTTTTTTTTTCCAAAATGCTCCTAAAAATTTGAAGTTATTAGCATAATAGACATTAACACATGAAGGCATTTTGAAAGGAAAAAAAGGATAAATAGCGGAGGGGCGAAATGAAAATTCTCCCTTTAGGTAGGAATTAGTTGAGTTAATCAGCAATTTAAATGATCAATACAGCTAAAAAATATATAATTAAGCTAAATTTCAAATACAACTCGATAATAACATCTTGGGACCATCACAAACAAACTAACCTCTTAAGATTTCTCATGAGAAGTCCATATGCAATATCATAACACAGAAAAAACTGAAGAGAACAGAAATGATGGGACGAAATTTACAAAATTTACAGGTCTTCTATTGATTAGACTTCAGAGCAAAGAAGAATTTGGAAGGCTCATTGCTTCCTTTTAGCTTTATGAAGCAGCATAACGATCACAGGCGTCAGTCGCTAAACCAAATCATCGATAAACCAAACCACGCAGATTAGTTCACTCAGCACAGGTCTGTGGAGTTTGGTCTCTGTTTCTGCTTGTTTCTTCTTCAATCATGTTTAGTAATCATTGGGTAGCCACATTTGCATGTCAGAATAAAGAACTCCATAGACCTGTATCGCCTTCACCACACTTCTGATGAACATCCTTGATCTTCTCCACCGACTTGCAGATCCCGCTGCAGCTCCAGTCGAAGGACGCAACGCAGACATTTCCAGCTTGAGCCTTCCATTCGCAGTCTACGGAAGCTTGAAAGGGTCAAGGGACAGTAGTTTTGGGTGGACAACGTAAAAGCTTGCAACTGCCAGAGAACCAACCTGGAGGAGTCCCACAGCACATGTTTCTGTCGTCGATGTGTTCTACATCAAGCCCGATAAACCATGCACCCAGTGTCACATCTTCGTTTGCATATTCGTGTAGAATGCGTCTGCGTTTGATATTGTAACTAATCAGCATCATCCAGAGTTTGAACCAAATAACAGTTACATGAGAGAGCCTCTTACTGGTTGATTGAGATGTACGAAGCAAGGTCTTTAGAAATAGCGTAAATCTGTCCAGTAGCGTGACGGAAATACTTGTTTCCTTCTTCTCCGAACTTCCAGTACTCAGGTTCATGGTACTTGATGTTTCTGAAGCACAATGAAATGGTTCAGAAATATGAAACTCAAAGTGAAATATTTGGACCATCGAGAGGACTATGCCCCTTAGAAAGATCATGAGACATTACTTATCCGAAAGCACTGGGCCAGATTTCATGCACCCAATATAGGTACGTGGCTTTGATCTGTGTCGAGAAAGAGTCATGGCTAGCATTCCTGCATTTAGTTGTCCACATTTGTATCCACGGGTACAACAAAGTGCATAACATCAAACAACGGCAAGTTCTTGTACGCACCTAAATTCACATGAATATCATCATCCACCTTGACATAAAAGTGCGCATCCCATATGGCTACAGCCGTGGAAAAGAATGTTTTTGTTTTTGCAGAAAGTGCATGATAACCTTCGATATGCTCCTGCAAGACAAACATTGTAATGTTGCAAGGAAGAGTTTGGACAATTGTTTACAACTGACACCATCTTAGAAGAGGTGCAGCATACCAGCCGGAGAAAGTCGTTATGCTGAGCATCCTCAGAATCAATAGCTTTATCAAGTATGCTATTAGAGGCCACACTGTGCATAAAAGAACCATTCAGCCATACCAGCAATTCAAGAGAAACAAGTTAAGAACAAATGTACCGAGAAAAGATGGAGACTGAAATTATTTGAGGCAAAGGAAGGGTGTCCTACCACAACAAAGAATAAATATCAAGGCGAGAGTATATATTGTCAGAAGATTAGCACACATAAATATACATTGTTTCAAAAAGATTATCAATTTTGCATCTGAACCAAAAATTATGGGAACATCAAAATTATGGCAGCAATCCAGAAAAATGTTAACTATAAATTTGGCGATCCAGAAACAAAAATTATGGGAACATCAAAAATACAACTTCAATCAGTATATACTCAGGAATTAGAGAACTGTCACATGAATAAAAAATTCTCACAGTGGAATATGAGTTGCAGACTTCCAGTAATAGTTTTACCTCTCAGAATCAAGAGACAATGCCAGTAAAACATGTCAAAATATGGAACTTTAGTTCTGTTCAGTTCTTTGAATTTAAAGACTAAGTATATGCATTTAGTCTTTTTTTCTTGAACCATATTGATGTCCACGGACAAACATAAAATGACACATATATGACGGCCTAGTTCAATCAAGGATATTTCAACATAAGAGTCCCATTAAGTGACGGGTAAGTATTCCCCCTTACGTAAGACAATATTCAATTATATTTCATTTGTTAGTATTGATCATGCTACAGCCTTGCAAATTATATGAATCTAACAGTTCATTAGAAATCCATACAGAAAATAAAGATGTTTGCACACAACTAATGTTGTTCTTAAAGCTAGAGTTGTTTGCCACCTTAACTTTTGATTTATTTCATCTTTTATATCCTTCAGCTTGGCAAGTTTGACCATGCAGAATTCAAAACAAAATGGTATTTTGATAATGAACCGAAATAAGTCTAGCTAAAAGATTAAGATGGCAACATAAAATTACTGCAAGAAGAATAAAAGTTTATGTGAATGAGTAGCTATAGGAGAAGACATGCCTTTTTATCAAAGATTAAGAGTCCTAATGTTTACCTACGGCCAATCATGAACCGGACAACAATTCCTTTCTCGCGTTCCAGCTTTTTAAGTTTTTCACCTGTTATATGAGAAAAGCACAAACCAGGTAAAGCCAACTTATAAGCATTGTATAGCTCATTCACAATATATGTGTGTGTGACAAAGAAGTAACAAACGGATTGATGATCTGATTGTTCTAATTTAACTTTTTCAAAGTAATTTAGGAAATTTTTGAAACTCTGAAAAATTTATTCTCTATTACATGGTCACCCTGGATATGCTTCAGTAATAATTTAAGTTTCAATTCCTCAAAATAAATTCAATTTTTATGGTTATTAATCATCCAATCATGTTTATATAAATCACAAACATTAATCTTGTATATTGAATGTGTCAGGTACAATGCTTATTGCTACGGATTTAGGCATGGTTTACTTGAGTGAAAGATTAGAGAGATAAGAGGTCAAAAGTATCACAAAACTGCACATGGATCATGAGCCAGTCCCATATGCATTTTTGTAATGTTTTGTCTTCCCCTTTCCTTCCCTTTCAAAATGATCAGCCTAAGTAAAACAACCATTTGAATCAAAAAGAAAAAGAAACAATGGCATTATATGAAAGAACAAGCATACATGATTTGCAATAAATAAATAGGGAAATGAAATAAAAAGATAAAGCTTTTCTGGTTATTAAATCATAACTTGGTTTAAACAATTCGACTTTGTTTAAAGCACAATCTCAAAACTGAATGTCGCACAACAATGAGAAGTAGCCAATTAGTTATTGATTAATTAACAAAACTTTAGCTGCAACATCGTACAAAATCTAAGCTACACTTTGAACTAGGGAGAATGCCTTAAACCTTACCTTGGGGCATCCAGGTCTCCCTAACGGAATCCCTCCTCCTCCGGCTGCTGAAAGCAGTGTTGATTCCTATCACAATGAATGCTTTCCTGCTCTGTTTACTTGACGCAGCATTTGTCGCCGTCGGCGAACCATTTGCACCATTAAGCCCCACCGCACTCCGCTTCGCCACCAGCTCAATCTGCAGCGTCGAGATCGTCTTATCCAAAGATCTGAAATTTCAAACAGACACACGAACCCACACATAAAATTAAATCCTAATATACTTCCAGTAAAAAAAAATCCACAAAAATGAAAATTTTGCAGGAGTGCGAACTTTAGGGCCTCATGGGTCCTAGCCACCTGATCCCCCATCACGTCCTCCCCCCGCGCCGGCCTCTGCTATCAAACGATAAAATGAACTACTTTAGAAGCACACTTCCTTGTCAAACCTCGAATTGAACAATTCGTTCGTACCCTTTTCGTTGCAAAATCTTCCGAGAAGATCTGCAGCTCCTGATCCTGCCGCCCGAGGGAGACGACCTGGTCACCAGCACCTCGACTCGCCAAGAAGAATCTGGCATGAAGAAGAAATCACGAGCCTACGTAAGCTAGGGTTAGCACGAGGCGCGAAATTGGAGTGGGGATTGAAGGGGTTCGACCTATGGCAGAAGAGCATCCCGAGCGCGAAGCTGCAGGCGCAAAGGACGGCCGACCATCTTGCTGAGGTTCTCCGCTCGCTTGCGCCCTTGCCGCCCCTCCCCCGCATTGGCTCCACCTTCTCGTCGTCGTCGTCGTCGTCGTCGGGTCGTCGTGTTAAAATGAGCGTGTGGAAGGGGAAAGCACATGGGAATACCGGTGGTCAACTTACCGTGCAAACCCGCCTACCATGGGAATCTGCGGAGGAAAGGCATGACTGATGAATTGACATGCGCTGGCATTCTGTGGGTCAACATACCGCATTTGGGGACTATGTTTGGGAGGAAGACGAGTGGCCTTGGAGAGGAAAGAGAGAATGGCCGGCGCGACTATTGAAGCGTCAGTTACCAATAACCGTTTTCAAAAGCTGTCTGCTCTAGTACCATTTAATTTAAAATTGTGAAAATTTTTATTTTTAAATAAGATGTAAAAATAAAGATAAAATAAACAGACATCCAAACATGTTGAATTTGTTAAAGTAGTTTAATTGATTCGAATTTGACTAAAATCACGTAGGGCACTACTACTCCATACTCAATTGCATAAACGAAAATAATCTAAAGTAGCCGAGCTTGAATTGTCACTAACAATTTAGCTAAGAGTAACTGTAACTTATCTCACCCTCCAACAACGTTACTGTAACTAACAATTACACTAAGAAAGAATTGATGAGAAATTGATCAAATTACAAGTTATGGTATCATCAGAATCGAAGAATACTCCGTGTGAATTAATGAGCAAGTTGTGCCTATGAGCAGCATATGTTGCATGCAACTATCGCTGCTTGAATGCAATGTGATTCCATCTCCATCAACTAGTCTAAGAAGCTATTAAAGAGCCACCAATTTATATTATTCCCCCTAAGATTTTCACATGATACAAGCTGCTAGATACCTATGAAACTTCAGTAGCTCCTACAGCCACATGATTTTTTTTTCGGAGACCATGGTTATGCAAACCTAGATTCTTGATTGATCATGGAGCCATGATCGGTGGAACCCTTCACTTCACTACCTGTCTAGCCTAACAATGAATTATACACCCACTAATTGTACATAGCATATCCATACAAAGTAGGAAGGAGCTCATCTTGATACTTGCAGACCATTATCCGACACTTGATTCCTGGTGTAGAGGATAAATTACCATCATCTTCGATGCCTTAGAGATGCGACTGAAATGGCAATTAGGTTTTAGCTTCTCCTGCACAATTCGAGCACCTGAAACATCTAGTACACTTTGAGATTTATGCTCCTAAGTTCCGTTGGAACTTGAAGAAATCGCACCATCTTTGAGTTGCTGTAATAGACCTTGCAATGTCCTCTGCAGTGCATCAGCAACCAGCCTCAACCTCCCTTGGCTGGTGTCCCCTGCCGAATTACCATTCGCATATTCAGCTGTCTTGGCCATTCTATGCTGGCAATTTTCCCAATCCTCGAGCCTTAACCAGCATGCTCTACCTCCGTGGCTTCCTTCCATTCCACGAAAGGAAACATGGGCATTCTCCCCGAAAGAGTATCGCAGTTTGACTGACACACAGTAAGGCAGCCAAGCAGCTCCGCCCGCAGCATTCATGTGAGGTATATTAGCCAGGTCAAGTACAAAGGTAAGAGCAAAGTCTACCAGATTATGGGCACGATCATGATGTATGTTACTTTTTGCACAAGAAGAGGACTCCACATTTTCATCTGAAACAGCGCCAGAATGATTCTCCAAGCATAACTCGATACGGGACCTCTGGGCAGTAGCTATGTCTCCACCATGGGCCTGTGATAGCCCTTTCTTCCACGAAATTAGCTTCAGGAATTCTTTAAGAACCGAAACAGGCAGCGTAAGAAGTGTGATGAAGGAAGCGACTCTAGAAGCATCATAGGGCTCAGATGCAACCCGCCTGCTAAAGTAGTCACATATCTCGTTGATCTCTCCTTGAGCCAATTCTTCCTGAGCATTACTTTGATTTTGCTGCTGCTGTTGCTGGTGAAATCGTTTCACGCTCAGGACTTGCAGAAGAAGTTGAACTCTGTGCACACTGACAGCAAAGACGTAGCCTCTGTAAAAGGAGAAATAAATCCATTTAGTCAATCAAAGCCAACTTGGAATGCCCACTTAAACTGCAAAAAAAAAAAAAAAATCCAAACAAATAAGTTGGATGAGGAGGGAAAAATTAACTTTTTAGACTGAGTTTACTAGGGTAGAAAGATAGGAGGGGGAGAAAGTGAGAAAAGTTGACAAAATATATATTTGTTGCATTTTCCCTCTCCTCCCTATCCTATCTTTCCACTCTAGAAACTTAGCCTAAATTATTCAAATATCATGATCTCGATTAAAATCGTGAAGCTAACCTTCCCTATCTTGTGGTCTAAAAAATATATCATTGCTAAACCCAGGGGCGAGGCTCATTTTTATTGCATCATGGAAACAGTAGTGACAAATTAATTCACCTCAGCTCAAAAATTGCAGTATAAGGGAACAAGATTTCTTACCCAACAAAAAAGCGCAACGCAGGTTGCTCTTGATCTAAATTCAGAAGAGCCCCCTCATTTTCCTTTAAAATTGAACCTAGAATTTCTTTTAAGAGATCAGGCAACTGTGCAAACAACCACAAGACACCAAGATATTTGAGGATGCCACGCAGCACCTTCTTCAAAGCTGCAAGAGGGACCCAACCACCACCATAACCTCCATCATCTCCGAGTCCAATAAAAGCAGTGTTAAGCTCTCCCTTGACATGAACTGGGAAACCAGTACCTGGAGATATTCGTACCGTGGATATACCAGGAGCCAAGCCTGAAGAGGCTAGCATGGCACTACCAACTCGACTAATGCTAGCACCAACTTGATTTCCAAGAGCAGAGCTTGGTCTTGAAATTCCAGCTCCGGTTGGAACACTTGCACGGCTGGCATTAGGTGCCAACTGTTGTGAGACTGAATTCACATTCAGATTGCTTGGACCCAGTTGCATACCACTTTGTGATGCACCTGAAAAATTGGGCTCTAAAGCATTCAAGCCTTGAGCAACATGTTCCATGATGAATGGCCGAAACTGTGGACACGGCAATGATCCACCAGCTGCAGGTCCTCCTTTAGGAGGCGTTGCTGGTTGTAGCCAAACTTGATCACCAGCAAAGCAACGCATATCCACAGCAAACTTCTTCCGGTATATTATCCGAATCCAATACGGACCTCTCAATACAACTGAGACATCAAAAGGCAATAGAGAACTAGGAACAAGTCCTGGCCCTCCTCTACCAGCAGCAGATAAAACTGCAGCAGTTTGGAGACTGTGACTACTAAGCTGGGCCATTAGTGTAGTGGTTACAGCAGAACCAGATGAATGTTGGATTGAAGAGTTTGCTATCGAGCCATGAGGTGAGACAAAATTGCTCTGCTTCTGTCCAAGGGAGTGGGCAGCAGTAACAACAGGAATACGAGCAGGACGTATCGCACCACAAAGAGCAAGTAAAGGACCAGCAGTAAGACGAATACAGTCCAAAAATGATGCAACTTCACCTCCATTTATGAAATCTTCCAGAAACTGTGTGGATGGAGTTAATTGCATTAAACATCTCATTGAACTTTATCATGCTATAATGAATTAGGGTAATCACCTTATTGATGCAAAATGAAATACTTCAAATACAACCCATTTTCATCTCCAACAGTAAACATCAACAAGGAATATGCAAGTACAATTAAAGGGTTTTTTTCACAATGTACCAGCAAAGCAAACTGATTTTCCAAGAAAAGAATTCATCATATGCATGAAAAAGGTATACACTTCCAGTGAGAACCCATCAAGTGCATCATTTATTCGTTATAGGTGAAAACAATAGAAGAACCGAATGGTGTATAAATCTTCATCAAAAGAGGCTATCTAAACTTGATCCAAATGCAGAAATTTTAGCAGAGCATTTTCATGGCAAATAGCAGTTTGAGCCTTCAAATTCAATAGAAAAAGGTTGAGGCAGCATTCCTCTACACTTATGTCTCTGTCCACACAGGTCTCTGTATAATCATTTTGGTTTGAAAATAAGTTATTACAGGGATGTTATTTTGAGAAATATGTACATACCTTAGTATGTGGCCAGAGCTGATCAGGGGAAACATGCATTGTACAACCTTCCTTACAAGCTTCCCACTCGACAACAAAGTGGACTATAACAGGCATTGAACCGTAGCTAAACCATAGACTCATCAAACCAACTGCTTCAATTTTGAAGGTTTTCCTCATCTGTTCAGATAACTTATCTACTGCTTCACCGGTACCTTTAGTTTGTGTCTTTGAATCAGGAACCGTGTTGTCATCTGACCTATCATCAGTTCCCAAACCAACGAGTTTCCACATCCCACGAGCAAATAATCGAGCATTTGAAAGCCGACGCAGATCTAACATGAGCCTCTGGATGCTATCATCTTCAACACTCTTATAACACAACACAACACCATCTGGGTCATAGTGAATGTGAGAATCAATCTCAGATGTATTGGCGATGCGTACACCAGAACCCCATGAAGTAGTGGTATTCCCTTTATGAAGTTCCCATAATTCCCTGAAGTAAGAATCATTGATTTTCACATCCCAGCACATGGTTCCAGATTTTCCAAGGCGCAAGCATATGTACTGCCAAGAATCATCCCTGGCAAATGGCAACTTCAACCACAAGGTCGATGATGGAATTCTTAGGCCGACTTCTTCGACATAAGAAATATCAAGTGAAGCCATTTGGCTAGTTAACTGAGCATGCTTAATACACAGCGAACAGTGCCTGACAACATGTAGGAGGACAGAAACATACAGATTTGAAGGAGAAACGCCATTAGTTGCTTCAGAAAGAAGATCCCCATATATATGTCCACTCTTTCTGCAAGATAATGGTGAAGAAACTAAAGCAGAAGATGGCTTACAAGCATCAGATAGTTCTGATATTTTCCTCCTTTTATCCTGCAAACAACTTGCTTCTATTCCATGAAAAGATGGACATGACCTAATAAAATCCACCAGGGAGCGAGAGCGCTTTCTTCCCTTTTTCTCATATTTGTGGGCATCATTGTAGTCTGAGGTATATGCTCCAGATTCTGGTGTTGGATCTATAAAATATGGATTAGGAATGAAAAAGGTTATACAACTATACAGTTTAAATAAAAGCCAATTGTTACATAAGAAAAGAATCAGTCACTGAAACATGAAACTTACAAGAATCAGTCCAATTCATCGAGTTAGATCTAGTAACTTTTGAAGAACCAAGCAAGTTGCCAGTTGATGAGCTTTTTAAAATATTTGGAGTCATACCGTGGGTAGAGAGTGGCAAGCCAGTTGTCCGAATAGAAGGAATTGATTGACCTGGCCCGTTCCCTTCAAGCATACTGAACTCTTTTGGTGATTCATCTACAGATGAGTACTGACCAGCATCAGAAAAATATGGAGACTTAGAATTTATGTCTTGATCAGACCTGAAGGTTGACAATTTGTGAATGGATGGGAACCTAACTGCGCTTGAAGAGGAAAAGGAACTCGTAGTATCATTTGTAAATAAGTCTTTTATGTTGTGTGCCACATGAAGCAAATTAGAAGAACCAGGAACTTTTGCAAGTTTATGAACTTGAGATTGTTGTAACTCTCCTTCCAAATTAGGTGGTGTAACTTTAGCACTTATGCCATGGTAACTATTTGCATTTCCTATACTAGATAAAGAAGGCATGTTATGAGACAAGGCCAACCGGTTTGTTGAGGGCAAAGGGACTTTGTTAAACTCAAACACTTCATCAACAACAGATGAAAAGCTGGATTGCACAAATCCAGGAAGCTGGAGAGTGGCTTCTGCTCTAAAATGATGTTCTCCAGCTTGATTAAACATGACAATGTTCGATAAAGAATGAAGCTTCTCCCAGTCAAAAAGGCTGATATTCAGTTCGTCATCAACTATTTGCATTTGAGCAATATCAATTCTGTTACTACGTATTACTTTATTGGAATCATTGGATGAATTGGAGTTTCCATCTGAATCAGATGTAGATTCCAGTAAGATAAAAATTGGTTTAAAATCCTTGTCGACTTGCATCAACAAATAATAAGAATTTGCACACTGAGGAAACCCCATTAAAAGAGAATCTGATCCATCCAATATGGACTTGGGAATCTTTAAAGTGGTCAATGACTGATCATAAACCTGCAGTGCAGACAGCATTATTTAGCATAACATACAAGTTGTAGTGGTCCATAATATCTGTAGAGAAGACCAACAACATTACTGCAACATAAACTCAAGAAAATGAAGGTATTTGGAAAGGACTTTATTTTTCTTTTAAGTAACTAGTGAAGGACAGAATTACGATTCAGTTCGTCGCCTCCTTTTTTTCACAGCCTGCACAATTTCCTAGCTTTATGTTCCTAACCATGATTTGGCTTGAATACATCATAATACCTAAACACATGCAGTAATATAACTGTTTTATCTGAAGAACCACAGAAGTTGTAGAGTGCATTTTCTTTCTAATCACTTCTATAAAAGAATTGATAGAGTACCTGTAGGCCCAAAAATCTCCCAGTTGATGCAAACAAATTGAGAATACTTTTGCTTTTTAAACTTGTGAATACGTCCGTTGCACTAAGGCTTCCTTGGTTTAAAGCCACTTCAAAATCAACAAGTGTAGATGGTGAAAGGACATTCTTTGAAGCACGAAGAAGGAACCTGCCACTCCTGTGTTGCCGTACAAGGTTGATACAACTAAATTAGCTAGCAAGCTTTCAAAGATAATCCAGAAAGCAAAAGTCAAATTGAGAAGAAAACCAAAATGTAAGACAGATTAGCAACTAAATGAGAGATATTGTTGTACAGTTTACACAAAATTGCAAAGTTTAATGTGCGTTAATAGAATAGCAAATTGTTGGTACATTATTGTAGATGCAAATTGCAATAGCAGCTCAGGCAAAATGCATGTGTCCAAGTTGCTACTGTAAAATGATTGATATTGTTTGAAATTAGAATTTTGGCTATCATTAACAAAAAGAATTTCATGATCAAAGCTGACATAGAAATTGGTGTCCGCCTAGAGACTAATCTAGAATTCTGAATTTTGCATGAAGTTTTGGAAAATGAATTATGTGCACCCTCACTATACCATCATAGATGAATGGAAATCAGTAACTAAATATCACAAAACTATTTTTGGAAATGATCCTTTTAGTCGTGGGTCACATGCTAAACAGATGGAGCCTTTGATGCTAACATTTTGGAAGGCATTCACAATGTCAACATCAGATAAATTTCCTCATGGAACCAAGAGATCTATGATTCAAATAATTGTATTTATCACATTCAGTATGATAAAAAAAAGTTAAAAATAAATTTAAAAAAAATCATGTTCCTAGCTGCACCTTAGTTGTTACTATTTTCCAGATATGATAAGCAGTGTATGTCAACTATGTGGATTGGCTATATGGATCTTCTCCTGCCATTAAGCCAAATGTCACAATAATTTGCTACAAATAGTAATTGTCCAAGACATCAAATCATTAATTAAGCTAAATAAGATTTTATTTCCTCTTCATTTATCACTCTCATGAAACTCTAAATAATTCAACTAATCTATGGAATTTACATCACTGTAACTTATTTTACACTGGGGTTTCACCAAATTACTTCGAATATAGCTAGAGTCTGTGGCTGCATTCAATACACTACCTAATTTGTGTCTTATAAAAACAACAACAAAGTCAGATACAGCACCTAAACTCATATGATTTGCATTTAAACCCATTAAACCACGTCCTCATTTGTGTCAAATCCCCATGCTGCATCAAGTATGAAAATCTGGAGCTTGTCTAAATCCAAAGCTAGGTGCAACCAGCCACATAAGCGCACACCTATTCATGTTCAGGTATATATCCTGCATTAGACATCACCTAAGCACTTAATCATCTTCGGTCATGTATCCAGCATTAGGTGTCGCCTAAGCACTCATTTTGGCTTAGGCAAGGCGAGAGGCATTCTTGCTGGGGAAATACACCAGGAAAGAAAAATAAATAAAGTTAAAATTAAAGAGAGAGAGAGAGAGAGAGATAGAATAGTAGGGTCAAAACTCAATTGAAATGGCAAACAAGTCTAGGGCAAACACAAAATGGGTTAAGCTAGGAAGATTTTATAGGCCTTATAGACTGTCAGAGACTTGATTTCTTATTCTATGTAGCAGCCAAGGCATTGCCTCTCCGACCAGGACTCAGCAAAAAGGTACTACTACTGCCACCACTAGTAAGGTCACTAAGGAACTTGATTTCTACCAGCATCAGCCCACAATTATGCATTCTCCTAAATCCATGAAATGTAGAAAAGCTATATAAGTTATTGAATACTAAAGCCAAACTGACTAATCTCCGAATGGCAAGATTATTAGATCTGTACATTCACTCTGTCAGGTATTACTGAATCAGGGGTGCTATGTCTGATACATTGATATAATAGACATTTGTCATGCATGATGATATATTATCCAGAGCATATCCCTTGATGTTCCACCTATCTGTCCCCATGTAGAAACGCAACCAAAATGGTTGTTCTGGCAAATGATTCTCAATAAAGTTGATAGTCAGGAAGTGACCTGAACTGAAAACAAAACAAACATAAAGTATGATTCCTGAAATCTTAGGGTAAAAAGATAAAATAACCTGATATTTATTCCAAGGGTAATAAATGACATCCCACAGGCTCGCACTTTCAGTACTTCATCCCCACAAGAATCCTCAATACTAAAGTTTTCCATCTGCAGAACATATTGGCAAAACATAATTATATTTTAATGAGATGGAAAGCATAGAGCCCTCCATATAAAAGTAAGAGAAAAAAATTGAGGGCATGTTCACAGCATCAATTCATTTGTTGTTAAAGAAAATGATACCAAACATACTAGCAATGTCAAAAGAACCATTTAGGGATCTCTAGTAAATAGGACACACTAAAAGACTATCCAGAATTTTTTTGACACGATAATCACATTGGTCAGATGGTAAGTTAAAAGTTTCACTTTTCATCTTAATCAACTACTTATGCAAGTATGAATAAGTTGAAAATATGTACAATCAAGCATTGATATAACAATCAAGTTATCAAATTAAACTTTTGGGAGCAAAACATTACCACAGACACATAAGTTTAGACCTTAGGCTTTCTATGTCATTCCAAGTAGAAAAAGAAAAAACACAAAAAATGTTGTAACCATTAACAAAGATTAGAAGCATGTGGATTTATAACAAAAAATGCAGTGATGTACAACAACATGAAATGCCATTTAGCCAATAATCTATTACTGATGTACACCCTGTGGATGAATCCTATATTGAGTTTTCATCTGTTAAAAAAATCGTGTATAATTGTGCTTGTAGGTTTAAAGTGCAAGATGCTATCATTAAAGTGTTGCTAGTAAGTCTCAAACATAGATTATAGAAGACAAGAAGAAGGTCTTATATACACAGAATGAGAAAGAAAACGATCTTGAAAAGCCAAATATCCTACTACATACCTTTGTCAAATCTGAATCCATATTTCCATCTTGCTTCAGCACAACATCACCTGAAGCTCGACAAATGTTAATACTTTTATTCAACTCTCTCTGGATTTCAAGTAGACGTGTGTGTCTATTGCATGCAATAGCTCTTAGAAGGAGTTTCTCTACATCAATGCAACTTTGATCAAGAGAAAAGGTAGCTTCTTTCCCACTACAGGGATCCAATACGAAAGAACTATGTAGACACTTAATTTGTGTATCTTGCCATGGTTCAATTTTGAGAAAGGGAGATGAACCAAAATCAGAACCTTTATCAGCTTCTAACCAATAAATAATCTTCAAGCCAGGAGTTTTTAGGCTAGTTGAATCAAGTTCGCCATCTTGAATTAGTTGTGAAGTACCACTAGTCCCTCCTTGTCCTGTACTACCATCTGAAATAAGTTCATAGCGTACAGAATCCTTCCACCTACCTTGACGTAGTACCTGAACTTGTCTGACCACAGTGTCCATAACAAGGGCAACACATAGTTCATGCAGAACCGTGTATAAAGTTGAGAAAGGATTTTCAGCAACAGCCATTCTGCGCTCAAGATCATCTCCAAGAGCATATCTCCGTGATTCTTCAAGCTTAACAAATCCATTTTTCTCCCCAACAAGCAACTCTAAGTGTAGTATCCTCCATAATGATAGATGACCACGATAACCCAAGGTAAGGTAAACCTTAAACTCACCATCCACATGGAGAACAGCAGTACCATTAGAAACAGTTACTTCAGTTATTTCTTTTGGAAGAACAACCTCCAAAAGTTTGGATCGGAGGATTGCGTCCAATTTCTTTAAAGTAGGCTTTTGCTCATCTTCAGAAAGTGTACTCTGAATATTTAAATCTTCTATGCATTTCGGTAGCTTTCGATAACTCCCACTGAGGAGGACCTCAATAGCAGATGGAACATCAAATACAGGAGCACGAGCATGTTGCAGCCCATCATGCATATAAAACAAAGAATCTGCTGTTTGGGTAAAACAAGTATCATGGCTGGAAAGAGTTGCTGCAAGTTGCTGGCAATATTGGATTAAGGGCGCCTGCACAAACCAAAATAATTTTATGTTAGACAAATGTGCAGTTTAGATGCCAACACTGCATCTTGATCCTGAAATCAAATTATCAAACATCAAAACCAGTTCATTATATTTTACCTTCAAGCTAACATAAAAAATAAGCATTTGCATTACTGATAGTTCATAATTCAGTAATTGAACTTAATACACCATGCATGCTAACTAATTGGGAGGAAAGATCAATTGATGATGTTCAAATAAAAAACAACGGATTCAGCACCTTCTAAGAATCACATGTCAACCTGTACCACTGAGCACAACAATCCTCAGCTTGGTAAGACCAAACTTGATGATGTAACAAATAATTGTAAGATCTACCACAAATGATGTAGTGTTGAACAACATAAAACTTCCATCACCAAACTAACAAAATAAATATCATTCTTCACAAATTCCCAAAAAAAACTAGTGATTCCAACTCTATCATCAATGAAAGCAATCAGATATTTTTTAAAACACCATTGTCCATCACAAGATTAATAAAATGACGCCATGCTAATCAGCCAAATTCAAGAAAAGTATCATATGATTTACATCCTAACCTATAATGCAAAGATACCCTCCTCCATCTTCAGCAACATCAAGAGTAAAATATAGAATTGCACCCAGTCCAGGTTATTTAAAAATCATAATCATAACTTGGATTCTAGTTGTATAACAATAAAAAATAGCACTACTAATAAGATTGGAATATTTCAGGAGGTGATAATGTAGATGAATATGGCCAACATACATGATTATCATCGTCGTCGTCAAGCCACATTCATCAGATGCACATGGTGAGCATACATTATTGCCAAAAAAGTAAAAAACTAGATAATAATACATTGACAACCCAAATTTTTATACACAAAAATTGCCACTTATCCATGTACGTAACTCTTACTCTAGCTTATATCGATCTCACATTTGCAGTGTGATTGCCATAGGCTAAGTGTGGCAGCAGTTATCTTTGTCACTTGAAATGTCACAAGTTATCAATTGATCAATTCTTAGTGCTAACATAAGTTCAATTTTCACAAAATGATGTAGGATTACTTTTATTATGTAGATTGAATAAAGCTACAGTCTCAAATATAAACAAACTTTGTTGAGCTCTTACCTCCTATATTAAGCACTTTTACCTCAAACATTGACCAACATCACATGTCTTTTACAGTCTTGTGAAATAATTAAGATCCAAAATGGTTTCACCTTAGACTAGATTCGAATTTGACATGCCATGACAAAGAAAGCAACCATCTTTGACTTGAAATAGCAGATCCGATAGCCAAGACACAAAAATTGTTTTTTTAAAAGATACGAAGAGAAGGAAAAAAGAAGACTGGTGCATTGTAGGGGAATAGTGAACAGTTACAATGCGACAGCAAACAATTCAGCTACAATGATTCTCATAGGTATTTTCAATGATATCAAAACATCAATTGTTTCTGCTCAGGTGCTAATTAACACAAACAAGATTCAGCCTTTTTTTCTTATCGCATCACGGAGTAGAAAAGAACAGAAAATTATGTTGGAGTGTAGAATTCAAGTTCATACTAAAATATGTCTGGACGGGGAAAACACTCCACAAGATGAATTATGGTTCTTCTACCGAAGCATATCAGATTCTTAGACCACTAAATTCCCATGGTCCGAATAAACTTATAGGATAAACCGCCTTCGGACATCAAATCTTTCTGCTCCAGCTAGAGGCATAACATTGGAACCAGAGGCAACGTGCAAAAGATTCCATTCAAAAACCCCAGGTGGAAAGCCATCTTCTTTCAATCGGTAAAGAAGCAGAACAAGGGAGGCAAAAAAAAAGAGAGAGAGGAATGGCACCTGCTGGCACCACTTGGCGAGCACGTGGATTCGCAGCATCCGCTGCTGTGTCTTCGCGATGAACTTGAGGATGTCGATCTTCTTGACGGAGTCGGATCGCTGGTCCTCCGCCTGCCGGTACCGGTCCACCAGCTCCTTGAGCGCGAGGTAGGAGGCATCCGTGGCCCTCCGCACGAGGGTGGAGAACTCCACAGTCTGCTGCCCCAGCTCAGCCGCCATCACCCTCCAAGCTGCGAACCGGCGCCTCCCTCCGATCCTCCGGCGGGGGCGCCGCTAGGGTTTCGATCGCGAGCCCCGAATCCGGTAGAGTCGATTCAAACGCCGGAACCCGAGAGGACCGACCTCGGCGCCCTGCGGCGAATTCTGCGAGCCCCAATCGAAGCTTCGCGCCGTTCGACGACAGAGGAAAAGCCCAGAGCGGACAAATCGCAAGCACGAGCGAGAGTCGCAACGCAACAGAAATTAGAGAGAAAGAGAGGATTCAAGAAAGGAAGAGGTGATTTTAATTTTATAAATGGCCGAAAAGACTGGTCCACGTGGGATTCCCTGCTTTGCGGCGGCCACCTCATCCCCATTTTGCACCAGGCGTTTGATTGGAACTTCTGTTGGACCTACGAAGAAAGCGGCGTAGGAAAGTGGGTACCGGTTGGAGTCTGGCGCTCAGTCATCCAAACGCAGAGCCACATTTCCTTTTCTGTCGCCACTTCGTTTGCAAGAGAGGAAAATTGTAATATGAATCCATACATACTCGTCCCATGATCATTTATGTAAATTAAGAAAGTATAGTTGATTACTCGACTTCGTCAGGATTCGAACCCTTAAACTACTGCAGAGCCACATTTGTAAGTCCTTTTCAATGTCGCCACTTCACTTGCAAATTTTCAGTTGAAATATTGTATTCTGGTTGATGTTGATGAATGAATCCAAAATGTTTACTAGCTTTATTTAATGATTATTGTGATATTATTACATTGTTCCTTTAATTTGTTGATAAAGGTATTAAATGTGATGATAAAGAGAGAATATAATAAATAAAAATATATGTATAAATAAAATGATAATACATTATTAGTTGGAGAGGACTCAGGACGTACAAATTTAGTTCTTAATTGGCTGATAATAAAAATTAGGAATATTTTATTTAATTTTTTAAATTGCATCTAACGCCTTTTTATTTGAAACTTTGCCCCGCATTACACTCTAAAGCTTTTTAATATTATTTTTTTTCAAAAATAATAAATACTATATATTTAAAAATACTTGTGAAATAGTATTAAAGTTTATGTCATTCATGATTTGCCCAAATGTTGGGAGCTATATATTTAATTAAATCTTACAAAACTTGATTAAATCATTTGAATTTGCTTCTTTATATTAATCTCTCTTTTCCATTGGCTTCTCATCTTATAAGACAACGTTGGTCATTTAATCACCCAAATGGGCAACAGCTCGAGCTTGAAGAAGAGAGTCATCGAGGTGATGAAGGTCGACGGCACCATTATCATTAAGCTGAACTCGCCGGCGCCGGCCGGGACCCTCCTAGCCGACCACCCCGACCATGGCCTCTTCGACGCCAACGGCTTCAAAGGGTGCGGCCTCGATGCTGCTCCGCCCCGATGACTCTCTGTTTCCTGCTCCGCCCCGATGACTCTCTGTTTCCCGACAAAGTCTACTTCCCTGTGGAGCTGCCGGACTGGTGGCGGCTGCGGGCTTGGTCCGATCGAGGAGATGCGGTTGAGCGCTAAGGAGAGGATGGAGAGCCTATGTCGCTCGCTTAATTAGGTCCGTGTCGGACGTCGTCGTCCGGCCAGCCGCCGCCGTCGGGGTAGAGGACGTTGGAGAGGCGGTGAGGTTCGAGGTGAAGCTGTCGAAGGGGCCAAGTGAAGAGGTTCATGAAGGAGAGTAGAGACTCCGATGAGGTGGTGGAGAAGATTATTGAGTTCTTCCGCAGCGGTCAAGGACTGCGGCCGAGCTCCGGTGCCGGGGAGTGGACGAATGGAGGTAATTTTACAGTATCGTCCATTAGATTAAGGAAACCTTCAATTCGACACTCATTAGAGGTCTTATGAAGGAGGTCCACTAATCAAAATTGTTCATTTGATAATCTAATTATTAAGCTCCATTAGTTCTCTTATTAATTCCCTTCATCAAGGTTTGCTGACATGGCCGATGAGATTCTTGTTGCCTAATGGCCATAATTCTCGTACTTATTAAATTATCATATCAATATTTTTTAATTCAAATAGGAAAAAACATTTAAAAAAGAATTATTGTAACATGGTGATCAAGAAACTAAATTCTCTTTTCTTTACAGTTGCTATATAAAAATATTTATTAATTACATATTAATAGATGTGGAATATTCAATTTTTATATATATTCTAAATTCTCATGTGGGAATCATTCTCAACTTTAAACTTTCATTTCCCATAAAAAATATATAAAAATTTGTCTTTTTATTCGTCTAAATTTATGACAAATTAGTGCTAAATAATTATTCATAATTATAATTTAAAATTTCCTCCGTTCATTGAATATGTGAAAATAATAACGGGCCGGGCCTCAGCCCAGCTACTGAGTACTCGAAAGCCCACTCAATTTATGCCTTAAAATTTCAAAGTAACTCAAATATGATCTCATTTAGAAAGTATTATTAACACACATTCACATTTATTTTAATATTAACATTCATTCACATTTATTTATATTTTATTTTTTTATAAAATTTACTCATTAATTATGTTCAAATAATTGAATGCCGTAAGGGGGTGTTTGGTGAGGAGTAATCTATGATTACCTTGGTTATCTGTCTAAAGTTATCGTTGATAACCTTGTTTGGTTTAAGTTATGATCGATTCCCAAGTAAGATAACATTACCGCCACATCAGCAAATATGTTATAATCCGGTAATGTGATTACCTTGGCAGCCTATAGATTTTCTACGATTCCAGAGGTTAACAACATTTTTTCCATGATTACCCCCCGATTTTAAAATTGAATTAATTAAAATGTACACGAAATCTAATTAAAATTGAATAAATTATTTCAATAAATTTTAATTTAAATATTTATAAATTAAAAAAAATTATTTTAAAATTAAAAAATAAAATTAATGAATTATATTTATTAATTTAATAAATTATTTTATTAAAATAATTATTTTAATGAATTATTTTATTACAAATATATATATATAATTTTAAAATATAAAATTAACAAATTATATTTATTAATTTAATAAATTATTTTATTAAAATAAATTTTTAATGAACTATTTTATTAAAATAAAATTATCATATTATATTTATTAATTTAACGAATTATTTTATTAAAATAAATATAAATTTATTTTAAATTTAAAAATATAAAATTAAGGAATTATATTTATTAATTTAATGGATTATTTTATTAAAATAATTATTTTAATAAATTATTTTATTAAAATATATAAATTTATTTTAAATTTTAAAAATAAAATTAACAAATTATATTTATTATTTTAATATTTTTTTATTAAAATAATTATTTTTAATGAATTATTTTATTAAAATAAAATTATCAAATTATATTTATTAATTTAATGAATTATATTAAAATATAATTGAATATAGGGTAATATAGTAAATATAAAACTGGTTATGTTTTATTCTTTTCAAATAAATAAAGTAAACCAAACAACATTAGGTTATATTTTATGTCCCATAACCTTGGTTATGTGATTACCAGACAATCACATAACTAACGTTATACATCATAACTTGAACAAAACACACCCTAAAGTGTTATAATACTCATTCATATTGATTATAAATATCAATTGGGTATTATAATATTTCTATATTAATATTAACGTGGATGCTCTAATAAATATAGTTACGATATCAATTTTTCCATTTAAAAAAAGTGAATTAAGTTAGATGGTCGGAGAAGGCACATAGTTTTGTCGATAGAAGTCTGATTGAATTAGGTAGCATTTCGGATTTCTCTAAACAAAATAATTGCACCGAAAGTTTGATAAAGAAGAAAAAGACAGGGCCTTTTTCGTTTTTTATCCATAAACTTTGTTTCTCAACCTTTTTACATCTGGCTATATATAATTTGTTTTTTTTCAAAAAGCAACACTGTAAACATAAATCAATTTTATGCTCCGATCACTAAACCTTTTCTTTGCGCTTGAAATTGTTTTCTTTTTCAAATATTATAGATATTATTAATTAATAATATTTATAAATATTAACAAGTTAAACATGTATATATTTGTTTAAATTTATGTGATTTGTGATATATGATATATGATATTGTATTCAAATAGAGAAAATTTTAAAATGTATTTTGTCAATGTCTTCTAGTCCTTTCAATTTATTAGTATTAATTTGCAGTTTTAACCTTTTTCCCCTCATTTTCAAAAAATATATATATATAATTTTCCAAACCTTCTATTTTTTTCACAAAGTAAAGAAAGTTAAACATATATATTATATTTTAATTTTGAATAAATCGAATTCAAAAGATATATAACTTGCATCTTGCTTATTCAGAAATAAAATAATTTAAATCAAAAGGAAAAGGAAAAAGTATATTATTTATTCATAGATGGAATTGGAAAGAAAAAGAATTATTCTCACTAGTATTTTAAAAAATGACTAAAACTCAATTGTTTTTTAATTATTATGTTCCCTTCCAAATGAAAAAGATTTCATTTTTTATTTTATTTCTTACCTTTTTCTCTCCAAACACATTGTTTAACAAAATATGTTCAATGAATTTAAAACATATATATATATATATATATATATATATATATATATATATATATATATATACGTATTTGCAATTAAAAAGATATTTCTTGGCGGATAAGTAAATACGTATTTGGCATACATCAAATTCTTGCTGTTTTATTTTATTTTAAAATTTTATATTTCTTCTTCCACTCTCTCTCCCTCGCCAGCCATCGGCCATCGCCAGCCATTTTGCTTACGCTTCGCTGATGAGAATCTCCGCCGCTCGCCGCTCCGCTGCCTCCCGAAGCACTGGAAACTTCAACCTCCGCCGCACCCGCCTCCTTCTCCAACTGCTCCTAGTGCTGACCGTCATCTAGTTCTCTTCTTTTTGTTAGAGCCACCGCCACAAATGCCTCGACTTTAGTTCTCAAGCACCGTGGAAGGCCGGATTTTGATTTTCTATATTAGGTTTGGATGTATGGTACTCTTTTATGCGGGTTCGTATTTGATTTTGGATGTACAAAGCTTGGATTTTGAGACACTCCGTGTGCGCTTGGTGTTCCATCTTTACGTTTTTGGTTATTCGTAGGCAATTAGGTTATCCTCGTCGTCGCGTGGAGAAATTTTAGACTCCTCCGGCAGTGTGGATCTAGGAATGTTGATATTACACCTCGTACATTCTTATTGTTTCTAAGGATAATCGGTAATTTTGTAATTTTTTTATTTGTTTCTTGCATTGTCTCCATTTGTGTTTTCCGAGAGATTTTTGTTGGAAAACGAGGGGAAAATTTGTGACTAGAAGTTTAGTAGCGAACTGCGAGGTTCTTTTTTAATAACCGAAGCAGTTTCACTCCTCTTCATGGGAGTTTTCAGTTTCTCGCTTCTTGATCTGCTATCAAAAGTCAGATCTTGGGTAGGTGTTAGTCTGGAAGCCATCTCGATATTTTCTATGCCATCCCATGGTGATCATGCGATTTGCTGCAAGTGTGGGCAATTGCCATGCCGGAAGAGATCTCTTAGTGCTTCCGCTAAGCCCAACGGAGTAGATCAACAACCTGTTTATTGTAACTACTGCTTTCGAGGTAGAAATGCAGTTCTGGCGGCACGGCCTCAGTGTATTAGAGGAAGCACAAAACTCAGCTCTTTTCTCTCTCCGGAGGAGTCATGGCAGACATGTTGCCCATGTTCTTATCGCTCTTCACCTAGCAGGTTGTCTTCTCATTTTTATGAGTTTTGTCTATGTATTTTGATATTTTCAGATGATTCATAATTTTCTCTTTTTTTCTTGTATTAGGAACAGGGAAGATGATAATGAGGGAAAACGGCATTTTAGTCCTATTAGTGTGTCGTCTGACGATTCTTCTGATATAGATTCTGTTAGTTTAAGTACTCATAACGAGCCCTTCTACTTCAGTTCAGCGAATTCGAGCCCTTTGGATAGTCCTAGTAGGTTTGTCCAGCAAGGGTCTGGTTCTCCTGGCCAGTCAAGAAAGGGTAGGGTAGACACTGAGGATTTTCTGGAAAAAAATTCAGAATCTACATGCATCAAGATTGACAGCAACAATAAGTCAAAAGTCCAGAATTCTACATGTCAACTTAATTTTAAAAATGATGAAATCTTTTACCCTCCTCCCCCAGAGGATGAGGGAGGTTTGCTGGAAACCAATTGCTTTGCATACTCTGATGAGGATGATAGTGTTGGCGAGTCAGATAGGCTTTTAAGATCCAGCAGTTTGAATGGTGATCCATTATATGCTAAAGATAAGTTTAGTAAAATCAGCAAGGAAAATTTGTGGCTTACTGTTCATGGGCATTTTATGGCTCTTGTATCTCAGTTATTAAAGGGAGAAGGCATTGACACAGAGAATGATTTGGAGGGGCAGAACTGGTTGGAGATAGTATCTAGATTGGCATGGCAAGCTGCTAATTTTGTGAGACTAAACACCGTCCAAGTAGGTAGCATGGATCTTGGTGATCATGTGAAAGTCAAGTGTATGGCATCTGGAAGTCCAAATGAAAGGTATAGTTTTTAGCTTTTTCTTCTGTAAACCCTATTGTAGTTAATCTGGGAACTGATAATTGTTCGCTTTCACACAGCACTCTAGTGAAGGGAGTAGTTTGCACTAAGAATGTAAAGCATAAACATATGATCTCAAAACACAGAAACCCAAGGTTGCTTCTTTGGGGAGGAGCACTTGAGTGTCAAAAGGTTCCAAACGAACTAGCATCTTTACAAACCCTTCTTGACCAGGTTATGCCCTTAGTCATTGGTGTTTCTGAGTATTAGTCCTTGTTTCAGTCACTCAATATCAGCTCAACTGCTACATGCACAGGAAATTAATTATGTGAAGATGGCTCTTTCCAAGATAGAGGCGCTTCATCCCAATGTGCTTATCGTTGAAAAAAGTGCTTCTTCATATGCTCAAGAACATATCTTTGGCAAAAAGGACATAACACTGGTGCTAAATGTCAAGAAGTCTCTTTTGGAGAGGATATCACGGTGTACAGGTGCCCAGATTGTTTCCTCCATTGATTGTGTTACACCAGACAAGCTAGGGTACTGTAACATCTTTCGCACAGAGAAGGTGTTTGAAAAATTCTCATCTTCCACGCATCCTAAGAAGAATTCAAGTACAACCTTGATGTTTTTTGAAGGTTGTCCACGACGTTTGGGATGCACGGTATACTTTCATTTAGTCCAGCCGCATATACACGTTTATTATCTCAGTAAGCTAAGCCCTATTATATTCTAATATACTTGACATTCTATGTCATCCAACCCAATGCATGAATCTATACAACTCAACTCTTCCTTAATGTTTCAAAAAGGTTTTTTTGTTGATTGACAATGCCATTTTGCTACACCTAGCATTTCCTATTATAATATTTAGTTGTACTTGTAAGCATTTTACAATGATTTTTTTCCTCATATTTTTGCTATGTAGATTGTATTATAGGAACTAGATGTTATTAAGCTCTTTACCTTGCTTATGGGCGGAGAATAATTCTAGCTTGACTTCTAGTACCTGGTGTAAAATGGTAGAAGCTAATGTGTTTTAACTTTATTTTAGTGGAGTGGTCAACTGTAACTCTGCTCTGAACTTAGCCTACCCGTTATAGGTTCTTTTAAGAGGTGCAACCCATGAAGAATTGAAGAAGGTAAAACGTGCAGTTCAGTATGCAAGCTTTGCAGCATATCATCTATTGCGAGAGATCTCATTCTTTGCAGATGAGGGTGCTATGCTTCCTAAACCTCCAATAAAGCCTTCGGCTACCATACCTGAGAAGTTTAATGAGGTTGATGATTGTATTTCTCTACCTGTTGAAATTAGAAATTGCCAATGTTCAATACTGGAAAAATCAGCCCTTGACAGAAGCAACTTAATCAGTGACAAGAAATTGAGATTGGATGATACACACAGAAAATTTTCATATATAATACCTGGTGATTACTCCATGAGCACTCATGAGAGAATATTGGTTTCCTTATCGAGCACTAATGTTGAAACAGGCATAGTTTGTGAGCGTGCCCAACTTTTTCGCATTAAGTTCTATGGTAGTTTTGATAAGCCGTTTGGTAGATATCTTCAAGAAGACTTGTTTGATGAGGTAATTGATTTTCCAATGTATTAAATTCAAATCTTCTTCTGTTCTTCCCCCTTCTTATATTCTGCTCTTTTTTCGCTCTTCTTCTTCAGGCATATTCTTGTCAGTCTTGTAAAAAGCCAACGGAAGCACATGTTCGTTGTTATACTCACCAACAAGGCAGCCTCACCATATTGGTTAGGCGACTTCCATCTATAATTTTGCCTGGTCATGATGATGGAAGGATATGGATGTGGTATAGATGCCTCAAGTGTGAGAAGGACATGGATGGAGTCCCACCATCTTTACACAGAGTAATCATGTCTGATGCTGCATGGGGGCTTTCCTTTGGCAAATTCTTGGAGCTTAGCTTTTCTCGCCATGCAACTAGTAACCGTGTTGCAAGTTGTGGTCACTCTCTCGGAAGAGACTGCCTTCGTTTTTATGGGTATAATCTTTATGAGAAGTTCAATCAAACCTTAAATTCAAACTGCAATCAAAATTTCTACTCTTTTAATGTGGCAGGTGCGGAAACATGGTTGCCTCCTTTTACTGTGCTCCTGTAGATATATTCTCTGTTTGCTTGCCATCAGCACTTCTGGATTTCACTTGCCCAGAATGGCTACGACAAGAGGCAGCTAAGGTAGGCAGTTGGCCTTTGTCTATCAGGTAACACTTTGGGCACCAAATATTGATGCTTTAGTAACACATTATGATTTTACTTCCATAGGTCTTCAATAGGATAAATCTCTTGCATGACAAAATTTTTGATGCGCTCGATGCAACTGAGCGAAAAATAACTGCATCTGAAGATGTAGCATTGAAGTCTGACATTCTCAGGCAAATTATGTACCTGAAAGATTTGCTTAAAATGGAAAGACATGGGTACTTTGTATGTACAAATGCAACTGTCCGTTTAAGTTTTTTCTTTGCTCTTTTTGATATACTGTGAACTACAATTTGACATATCTCTCCTATATGTGGTTACAGGTCCTTCTTCAACCAGTTATATCTGGAAAAATGCACCCATCCCAGGTAAGAGTTGACATTATGGAGCTTAATTGGTTGAAACGTGCAGTCTTACTTGATTTTTACATGTGGGATCGTCGACTCTGTTTATTGGACTCATCTAGCAAAGAAAAATTGTATTCTGGACTTGATCAAAAGGTCATGAAGTTTCCATCTGAGACCAATCTTAGACAATTGAGAGTGAAAGTATCTTCAGTGGATGAGACATCACATAATATACTTGGCGAAATTACTACAAAGTCCTTACTCTTTTCAGGATCTTCTCCAGGATCTAAGTTCATGAGCCGGCATGAGGATCTCAGCTTGCAATTTTGGTGTAACAAGGACAGGTCTGAATCAGCTGAGGGTTATGTAGGCTCTATCTCCAGTCAGTTCAGTGGGGGAGATGATAGGTCAATGTGTTATGACAGCAGAATTGAAGTATCGGAGAATTCATTGCCACTTATGTCTGAACTATCAGATAAGATTAAATTGCGATTTAATGATTCTGACCAGTTATCGGTGGATCAACTAAATGATCCTGGCGCATCTGGATTTTCAATGGAAAAATCATGCAACTGGAGCTTAATGACTCCCTCAAGAGCTTATTCATTTGATTCTGCTTCTCAATTCCGTAAGAATTCACACGTGCATTTCTTTCCAGGCTCCATGCATTTAGCTCTAATGAGATCATTTGATCCAGCTGGTAGTTTTACTAGCATGGTGGAGGATCCGGTTAGAAGCATGCAAAGAGCCTTCTCTTTTAGTTCCCCAAATGCATCTTGTGGATTAAATGGTCTTCTCAATCACACACCTTTACATCTATTCCCTATTTTGGAAAAGCTGACAGAAGGGGCACGGTTCTTTCTGCCTCAAACAGTTCTTGATGGCACTGTGATTGCAGTTTATGATGATGAACCAACCAGTATAATATCCTATTCCATGTCATGTGAAAAATATTGCGACTACATCACATCTAACTTGGATGGAATTGAAGACTCCAATATAATGGGTCAAAGAAGTGATTTCACAACAAATCCTGAAGGTAAGCAGTCATACCCTTATTCTCATTCTGATGGTGGATCTGATGTTCCTCAGTGTGATTGGGTGAAAGCATCATATTGCAAGGAAACACATTTCAGAATTTCTTTTGATGACAAGTATTCGATTCCTTCCGACAAAGTTAAATTTTCTGTTACTTGTTACTTCGCTAAGCAGTTTCACAGTTTAAGGGAGAAATGCTGCCCAAGTGAATTTGATTATATACGTTCGTTAAGTCGCTGCAAGAAATGGAATGCCCAAGGTGGTAAAAGCAATGTTTATTTCGCCAAGTCATTAGATGAAAGATTCATCATAAAACAGGTCACAAAAACAGAATTAGATTCTTTTGAGCAGTTTGCACCGCATTACTTTAAGTATATGATGCAGTCTATGAATGATGGAAGTCCAACCTGCCTCGCAAAAGTCCTCGGTATATATCAGGTTAGAACCTACTACTTCCAATTCTCCTTGGACATTTGTGGAAAAATTGTCACCCTTATTACTAACCTGATATAATATGTAAGGTGGGAATCAAACATTCAAATGGCATGAGGGAAGTCAAGATGGATCTATTGGTTATGGAAAATGTCTTTTTCAAGAGGAACACCTCGAGAGTGTATGATCTCAAAGGCTCTCTGCGCTCCCATCATAACCCTGATAAGTCGACTAATAATCCAGTTCTGCTGGACACAAACTTGATAGAGACGAAGCCCATATTTCTGGGAGGCAAAGCAAAGAGAGAGATGGAACGGGCCATCTGGAATGATACTTCTTTTCTTGCAGTAAGAAATCTTATCTTCTCCATTTTGATCCTAAAGCACCTAAATTTCTGCATGCTAAATGCATTTGCTTGTGGACATCAAATGTATGATTTCTTTCTCTTATATATAATACATATATAATAGAAGGGGAGTCTTGGCGCAACGGTAAAATTATTGCCACAAATTTAAGATTTGAATGGCGTGTCTCAATTGATGCACATTGTGATGATTTTCCTCTTTTCCCTTGAAATCATTCAAAGCATCTGATGTTTGATATTTATTCTTAATTTGCATTACTTTTTCTCTCGATGGTACTAACACATACATTTGCACCGTTTGATGGTTACATGTCTTTTCTGGATTATGATTTGCTTTCGTCTTCCTCCTTTTGCAGTTTGTCAGTGTCATGGATTGTAGATCTATTCATTTATGCCTTAATCCGACTGATGTCTTAAAACTTACCTATGCACCTCTTGATGTTTGTTTATATTAAAGCTTTTCTGCTTTTTTTGGCCCTTACACATGATTTTGGATCTTTTAATTTACAATTGAGCAGTTTTGCCGTCATCTCTGCAGTCCATTGGTGTCATGGACTATTCATTGCTTGTCGGCGTCGATGAGACACAAAACGAGCTCGTCATCGGAATCATAGATTTCCTGCGGCAATATACCTGGGACAAGCAACTAGAGACACTGATAAAATCATCAGGCATTCTCGGCGGCCCCAAAACTTCAGCTCCCACTGTAATATCGCCACTGCAGTACAAGAGAAGGTTCAGGAAAGCCATGTCTAACTACTTCCTCACTGTCCCCGGTGACTGACCGATCAATTCTTTGTCGGTGAACTAGATGTCAATCAAACACAAAAGCAGTTCTTCTGTTGTTTGTTTAAAGAAAAGAAAATTTCTGTTATTTTCTGAAGATGAAAGGATACAACGACAGAATAAGCTACTTTTGGACATGGTGAAAGCTCAACAAAATGCTTCATTTCATGGTCTATTATTTTCTGAGGCAAAAAGAGATCTTTGGAATTTCATATATTCGATGCTGTAGATTTTGCCATCAGCCATTTGTTCAGTGACGATTATTACGACATAATTTTTATTTTTCGACATTTTTTAGCACATATAAGTAAAAAAATTTAAGCATTTTTTGTAAGAATGCTCTTTAGGATTCTAAAATTTGCTAACCAGCCTTTCAGTTTTCTTCTTTACAAAGTGTAAAGACTCGATCTGGTTTTTAGTAAAAGTATGGACGTTTAAGGACTTTTTTTCTTTTTATTTTAAAATGTTCGGTGGCAGTGCTGCAAATAACTCCAAATCAACATATGCAAGACTATGTATATAAATGTATTTTATTAAAAAATAATAAATAAATAAATAAAGATGCTCAAATTTTAATTAATTTATATTTTATCAATTCGATTTATTTAATTTTTATCAAAAAAAATTAATTTTGAAAAAAAATTTAATTTATTCGATTTAAATTAAATTGGTTCAGTAAAGGAGATGGGTTGCAAATGAGGAGACATGTGACCTATTATGCAATAGGTAAGTGAGATTGTTAGAGATTAGTTATGCAATTGTTAGTTGCTTAATTTAATGTACAAGTGTTAAATCCGTATATAAGTGTTAAATCGAAAATATTAGGTGAAGTTTAACCTCATCATTTTCATCCCAAATATAGAATCATTAATACTTTAGTTTGGTTCAAATAATAATAATTTGAATTGATGATGATAGTACTTTTAGAATTTTAGTGAAAATATCATCTTATTCTAATTTTAGTGAAATAAACATGAAACAAACAATTATTTGATTTGAAAGAAAGAGAATTTCTTTATGCAATCTCTTTATATTTTAAGAGAACTTTGTTAATTGAATCTAAAATATTTATCAAAGTTATTCGTTACTTTCTTCTAACCGAAGACGACTATCAAGTTTTATTAGTTTTCAAGTAGAACGATAAAATCAAGATTTTCTTCTAGATGTTGTTGCTACTTGCCATGTCCCTTTTAAACTCATCGACAAATATTTACAAGCACTTTGAGGAGCTGATGTTTTCCTTTACTTCCCATTAAAACATTCCAGTTACAAAACTAATCATTTCAATTTATTTATTTTAAACTTTCTCCCACAAATATACGAGGAAAATTAAAACAATCTAAATAATTTGATTTGATTTTGAAGTGGCAGACTCATTGTAGTTGTTATTAGCCATTACATCCCACAAGACACAACATAATAACATTAACAGCTAGAGGAGATAGAACATAATATACTTTCAGAAACATCGACTAACACATAATAAAGACAACCAATTAACATCATCTGAGTTGTTAAGCGAGGATTCTTCATAGATTGTGTACATTTATTCTTAAGCATTCCATGAAATGCAGTAAAAATCATAAGCTAGGAATTACTGTTCCCATCAGAGCAAATGGCAAATCTAAACAAATACAGAACCACGAAATCAAATGGCAAATGTTGCGTCTATGGTTTCCAGAGAATGGTAGTCTCTGCAATCATGGAGGTAACCACATAAGGATCCATATTTGAAGCTGGCCTCCGGTCCTCAAAGTAGCCTGACATGAAAACAGCAAGATTTAATGTGATTTCTTAAACGATCGATAATGAATGTGTAAATTCAGAAAAATCACAAGATTCCACACAAAGGAGACTATTACCTTTGCCATTCTGTTCCGTCTCACGACCCACCCGGATAGATGCACCGCGATTGGCAACACCCTAAAGATCATAACATCATACAGTTGTTAGCTGAAACGTCTACTCTTCAGCTGAGTTTTGCTTCTATAAATATTTTTGAGGTTTTTATGTTTGAATATATTGCTTTCATAGCAAGTGTGGTGAGTTCAAAATGCACTATTGTTGTAATGAGAAAATGAAGCTAACATACCCATAGGAAGGTGTTGATATCAGCAGTTTCGTGTCGTCCAGTCAGACGGCGTTCGTTACCTTCACCATAGGCAGCAATGTGCTCTTTGTGCCTCTTACCAAGCTTCTCAATAGCACCCTTGATAACCTCGTATCCACCATCATTCCTCATGGACTTGGTACTGGAAGGAACATAAGATAACTTAGACAATGCAGAAACAGATGGAAAAAAGAAAAATGAATGGATCACAGATTTACAAGACAAGTTTAAGAGTCTGGTTTTCTTTACCTGTAGTTTGTGTGAGCACCAGCACCATTCCAATCTCCCTGATCGAAAGGAAACATATCTTGTAAATACATAGAAAAGCACAACTATTTGGGTGGGGTATTTTTAGCAGTCTTCACAATACAGGGAAAAAAATGTAGAATGAAAAATCTCTATTCAGGGGGAAGCACAAATTTGTACCTGGATTGGCTTTGGATCCAAAGAGAGAACCACTCCTGCAATTTCAGTGATCCGCTGTAAATGATAAAAAAAACATGGATTAGCATGAAAAATTCTGATATGATAAAAAAATTTAGTGTCAATTGCTACCATGCAAAATTGTTACAAGGAAGCTGTAAGATGAAAATTCAAATACCTCGAGAATGTAACGAGCAGCCCACACTTGATCGCCTGATGAGATGCCTACAGAAGGGCCAACTTGAAATTCCCACTGCAAAATAAAGACACAAGTTGTGCAAATTGTTAGAAAGATATGGCTACTAAATTAAAATATAAAAGTAACTGTAATAACAAGTCGCATTACCTGGCCAGGCATGACTTCTCCATTGATACCACTGATTTGGATGCCGGCATAAAGACAGGCTTTGTAGTGAGCATCAACTATGTCACGGCCGAAAGATTTATCAGCACCAGCAGAGCAGTAATATGGGCCCTGGAATAGGAGTTGAATTCATCAGAACAAAAACTTAAATAGTTCAGTGTTTAAATTAAAAGGAACAAAACATGATCCTATAGATTCTAAACTAAAATCTGCTAGTGGAATCACCTGGGAAGATAAATAATAAACATCTATAATGTTTATAGGCAAACAAATAAGGATTGAAAGAGAAAAAAACAAGTGAAATCCATTGAGCCAACATTTACAGTCTGGTATCAAGTTGATTATTTAACCTGGGGACCAGGAAAACCACCAACAGGCCAGCCAAGAGGCCACTTGACATCCTTTTGCAAGAGGGTGTACTCTTGTTCAATTCCATACCTAAATGCATAAAAGACAACATTTTAACGATAAGAATAACATCTCAGAAGAACAGGTTAAATCACAGATTGAATGAGTCAAACATACCAAGGCTCTTCAGCAGCAACATCAGGATGGCTAAAAACCTTAGCAGCATTGTACCTCTTGTTAGTAGGGATTGGCTCTCCAGCTGGGGTATAACAGTCACAGATGACCTACAAGTCAAGAATATGCTATATTCTGTCATATGATATATTCACAAATACAATTGGAATAGTTTGTCAAAAAATTATGAGAAAAAAAGAAGAGTACATCCAAGCTATTAGTTGTTGAAAATTAAATGGGATGGTACCAATTGTCTACTACTTCTAACAATTCTTATAAAATTAAGACAATGGAAATGTTCAATGACATCATTTATACGAACACATTGATCACAACCTAACAAAAAAAACAGTAAATTTATTATTTTAAGGAGACCTAAACCCTAATCTTCACGGTCACTTTCAGTATTGCAAAGTGTTTAATGTTTCTAATTAAAGGGAATAACTTTATGATAATTTCACCAAAAATGGTCAAAAGGATTATATGGTTTCAAAAGTTGTTGCTTTTGAGTGTGTATCCAAGACAATAATATGAAAAAGAAAAGTTGAAGAAAGATAGGGACCACAAAGCGCAAGCTAATGGGAAAAAGACTAACACACTTACAAGAATATTGTTTCCTCTCCTGAATGGATCCTTGAAAATAGCTTGAGGACTGCACGATAAGTTCAAAAGGAATCATCAACATGACATGGCAATGAAAGCTATTCACAAAATTGAACACCCAGCAACCCTAAAAATTGATGTATAGGAAGATAATGAACTTACTACAAGATCACTTCACTGTCATCGCCAGGAGCTTGTCCTGTGCTTGAACCATCATAGTTCCATTTTGGAAGCTTGGATGGATCACTAACGGGGCCAGGGAGAGTCTGTAAGAAAGAAAGCATGTGAAAGGTTTAGATCAAAAATAAAAACTTCAACAAGAAAATAAAAGGTTAAGGAAAAAAGGTTGGTCTTCAAGCTCACCCTGGCCTTGCTCCTTATATCCAAACCAGATCCACCAATCCTGAAATAGATACCGAGACAATGAATTAGCACAATGATTTAATGGTGTGAACACTGACTGATCCCTCAAGAGTCTCGAAAGATTCGAGATCAAAATTGACTAAAACTTCAAAATCAAAGATCTTGAAAATTTTGAGAGCTCAAAAACCCGCAGAAGCAGATGGATCGATCGAAAAAGTCTAATTTAGCCTCCACCGCTTTGAAACTAGAGTAAAAACAAGGGAAGCAAAGAATATTCAACCGTTAAATTGGAAAGCAACAAAAAGGATCCTTGAAACGCAGTAAAAAAAATCCCCACATAGGCAAGACAAAACAAATACTACCTAGAATCATCAAGCGTAAATTTAATAAACCTACCAAAAGTAACCAAAAATCTTAGCTATGCGGAGAAAGATCTAACCACATATTGAAGACAAAAAGAAATAAAAATTTTCCCTTCTCGATCCATAAGCAGAATCAAAAATAAAATAAAGGAAAAAAAAAAGATCCATTTCCCCACGAGAAAGGAATCCTGGGAGGAATCTACCTGTCGACCACAAGGAAATAGTAGAGATCTAAGAAACAAAAACCAAAATATGCTCACCCCTAGGTTCTTCCATACAACCACATCAAAAACAAAGAATCACGTTGTACGAACTAAAACCCCAAACCACAGGCAATAAGAAACCAAAAGATCACACCTAAAAAGTACCAAACTTAACAAACTTTCAATCGGAACTCTCACTCCCAACGAAACCCATAAACCATTCGAGTAAACGCCTAAAACAAGACAAACAAAAGGAGCAGAGAGCAAAAAATAACAGATGACGGAGAAGATCTAACTTTGATCCAGAAAACGACAGAATAAAGAGCAAAAACTCAATAAAAGAGAAGACACTCACCATATGTACTCGGCAATAATCTTCTCAGTAGTATCAGAAAGGTTGAGGTTGATGAGATCTGTGAGCAAAGCCATCGCTGCCGAGGAAGAAACAATCGAACAACACAGGGGAGGAAAGAAATGGATCGTATAGAAATGATGGGAAATGCAAACAGATCTAGGGGCTTATATAGAATCCAAAGTCAATGGATCAATTATGTTATTGGAATCTAATTTAATTAATTATATTAAATTCAAATATATTCCAAAAAATCAATTAGTAATCTCCTTCCATTTTCTAGAAACTCAAAAAATATCCTAATTCTGTGCCTTCTTAATTAGAATCCATACGACCGTCTATTTTTGGGATCGTTGTCATCGAAGTTGAACTATTCTTATGCTTTGTATGGTGTTAGGATCCATACGACCGTCTTTTTTTTTTTTTTTTTGATAATTTAGATATTCAATTCTACGATCGGCCACAATGAACAACACAACTACCCTAACAAACTCATCGATTATATTTAATAATTTTCAATCAATCGATATTAGCTAGATAATTTCTCGCCTAAGTCAACTTAACATAAGCATTTATTCTTTTGAAAATATCGTAACTACCATAAGCAACAAACTATAAAAAGGTTTATTGGTATTTTATTAAAAAAAATGAATTTTGATCTTATGCTTAAAAAAATTCAGGTGTCGATCGGAAATATTTTTTATATTATTTAAGATTATATAATAAATTTTTATATTTTTAAATTCATTCGGTTAATCAACAATCTATATAATATAATGTGATAAATTTCTTTATGTGTTTTTATTGTATTTTTAAAAGTCAAAGCAATTTGAATTTTCTACCATTTGAAATTTCAATGATTTTTAAAAATAAATTTGGAAACTGTGCATAAGTGTGTTTCGAATTTATTTAATAGAAAATTTTAAGGAAGCTATCAAATTTAAATATTTAGATTATTAAAAAATAATTTTGGAAATGGGCAATGTTTCTATCGAAAACTAGCAAGTTGATTAATGGGTACCAAACGTTTCTGGGTCCCACTGTGACAGCCAATAGACGGCCTTTCTCTCCTAATTTTCTACGCTTTCCAACGAGAACTTTCAATTTATTATTTGTTTTTTTTTATGGCTGGCTTTTTGGATTCTTCACGCGTTGCCTCGCAGTCTTCACGGATCTGTGCTCTGATTGGTCGTAATTTCGATGACAGATTTTTTTAAAAATAATAATAAATAAATTATATAAAGTACACAGGAGCGATCGACGTGTCCAAGGATCTTTAATTTGTTTTTTTTTTCCAACCTCGAGACGAATTTGATACGTTTCTAATCTCGCGATTGACCCGTCTATATTTCACTGTGTGATCGACGTTTAAGCTGAACGAAATTATTTTTTTAAAAATAATTTATTTTTAATAATAAAAAAATATTGATAAAAAATCGAAAATAAAAAATTCCAAATAGACAATTGTTCAAAATTCCAAATAGACAATTGTTCTTCCTCAAGTTCTTGATGACTCATCCTCAAGTTCTTAATGTTCTATTAAATGGCAAAGTTGATAAAATTATATGCTTTGCACATGAGGACAATTAGTGTGGAAGGTGAAGGAGTCCACTAATGTGTTGGAAATCAAATCCGATATGCCTATTAAAGATTTCCAAGATTTCAGGGATACTTGATCACGGAGAAATTCCTATTATGAGAAAACTTGACCACGAAGAAACTCTCTTAAGGAATGTAATAATTTATAATTTTATTCTTTATATGATCATTGTACAATGTGTATATATTTACATATTGAATTAAAGAAAGACACGAGAAAATTTCTCCAACTTGGTTCTTCCTCAAATCCTGTCGTTTCTTTTCTTGATGCATTTTTGTACTTCATCAATACACTACTTTGTGTTTTTGTACATGGTGCGGTGAGCGTGGATCGAACACGCGATTTCTTATATACAAACGACGAGGAGAGCGTGCTACTACCAGCCCATTAGAAGATGAGTGGAGACGGAATGACAGAGAACTCGGGGTCTCTTATTGCGGCTGCGACAACGGTCGACTCAACTTTTGTCAGCAACACCGACAACCCCAACGTATCACTGGTAAACATCCCACTAACCACAAATAATTATTTCGTCTGGAAGAGGGCAGTTTTGCTAGCGCTTGGTGCGAAGAACAAATGTGGTTTTGTCGATGGGACTCTTATTGCTCCAAGTCCCACAGATTCAACTTTTCTTTCCTGGAAACGTACTGATTGTATTGTGCTTTGTTGGCTACTCAATTCAATGTCCAAAGAATTAATTCCTGGATTCAGCACAGCAGTCACGGCTCGTTCGCTATGGCTATCACTCGAGCAACATTTTGGGCAGTTAAACAATTCCTTGATCTATCAAGTTCAAAAGGACTTGTTCAACATCAGTCAAGGAGCCCAAACTGTGACAGAATACTATATGCGAATTCGCTCCATGTGGGAGCAATTGGATGGCCTTGATCCTCCCATCAAATGCAACGCATGTAGCTGCGAAATACCAGCGCATATGGCTGCCGGCACTACTCGCGTGATGCAGTTTTTGAAGGGGTTGGGAGAAAAATTTGAAGCTGTTAAAAATCAGATACTAATCATGGATCCTATGCCTGGGGTTGATAAGATTTATGCTATGATCTTGAATGTAGAAAAACAAATTGACTCACAGGTGGATACAATATTGCAATCGGCTATGTTATCTCAGAATACCACGGTGGATCATAATGCAAAGGGAAGATCAAAGCAATCTTTCAATGGGTTGGTCTGCTCAGCATGTGGGCGTGAAGGACATACAATTAATCGTTGCTTCAAATTACATGGATACCCATCGAAGTGGAAGAAAAACAAGCAGGGGCAATTTTCTAAAGGGGCAAAGGCACACTATGTGGATAGCCCACTTGATGAAGGATCGCAAACAGATTCAACTCCACTAGATAACCTGTTAAGCATGCAACATGAACTACTCAAAATTCTCAAAGGGAAAGCACAAGGGGCTGAAGTGAATTATGCTACTGCAAATGACTACCGGCCTGGCTATGATCACTCAGATTATGATTTTTCAGGTAATACACAATTTTCTTTTAATGCAAGCAATGCTTCTGACTGGATCATTGATACGGGAGCTACATCCCATATTGCAAAATCAATTGTTTCTTTCTCTGATGTGCAATCAGTCGATGATATTCCTATTGTTATGGCTAATGGCAATATTGAGCAAGTGACAAATTCAGGAACAGTAATTCTGGGAGGAAAGCTTACACTGCAACATACTCTTCTCGCACCAAATTTCCATCACAATTTACTTTCGGTCAGCAAATTGATGTTGGATCAGCATTTGCGATTCATGTTTGTTGGGAATTCTTGTGTGGTGCAGGACCAGGACACTGATTCCGTTGTTGCAGTTGGTCGTCTGAAGAAAGGGTTGTACATTTTGGATCGGACATCATTTTTGCCGCATGTGATATCAGCATATGACAAGGCAGTTCGTCAACCTCAATCTTCGACTCTACTTAACTTATCTGGTGTTTTGCTAAATAAAATTGCTTTGTATTCTGGCTCTTTATGTCAATCGGATGCTTCTCTTTTATGGCATTGTCGTCTGGGACATATTTCACCTTCTAAAGCAGTTCATTTAAAATTACCATGCATTTTTTCGGATGCACCTTGCGATGTATGTCAATTTGCTAAATTTCAGCGACCTGCGTTTCCTGTTAGTACATCTATTTTTACCTTTCGTGAATAACATTATATTAATTAATGTTTGTTTTAATAAAAATAAAATATGAATATAATTTGATTAATAGACCAAATAACCAACAATCAATAGTAGCTATAATAGTTAATAATATTGATGTTAGAGCATCACATCAAAAACCATCTCGCTTTTTAAATTTATTTTATGATCGAAATATGGCATCTTAGATTTTCATTAGTGACTTCACTTAATTACACTCTAATAGCAAATTTCAAAGCTATAGAACTCAACTGTAGATTAACAAAAGATTTTCTAATTAAACATATCAAAATTATGAGTTGACAATGTTACCTTAAATTAATTACTAAACATATCAAAATTTTCTAATCAAACATGACCACTTGTGAGTTTCGTCACACCAACAAAGATAAGGAGACACATAATGTCCTTATGTATACTCGACCCATAAGTTGTTACATGAAATCAACTAAGATATTTTCTTTCATACCCCCTCCCCAATTATGTTGCCCTATTAATGGGTCCACTATCACCATAGGTTAACACATCGAGATGACAAAATGCTCCTAAGTTCTACGAGAGTTTCTTCTTCTTTCTTGATCCTCATTCTTCCGATAGTTCTATCTATCATCAAAGGTCGACACATTTCCACGACATTGATACTTTTAATTTTAGCAAAGATTTTCTATACTTAACTCGGAATTAATATAAATTTTACATCAACAAAAAATTTCTTACGTACGTTATGCATTTACTTTTATGAATAATGGAGTAACATTAGACCTAGCTAGCTTCGAGAATAAATAGAGAAGGAATAAGATAATGTAGAAAGGGCCAAGAGGACATAAAATAAGAGACCTCGAAATTTTGTTGTTGGAACATTCTCAATCTCACTTACCTCCCAATAACTCAAGGATATAATTTTGGTTGCCAAGTGTATCAATGCTACCAAATTAAATTTTACATTTTTAGAGTGCATTATATTAATAACTTAGAGCATCTTCAATGATTAGAACTATAAATAATTTGTTTTATAATTCTCAACATGTAAAAAACTTTCTACATATCTCAATCCTCATTGTTAATTAATTATTGATCTCCATCCACATGATTAATTAAATTTTCCTACTACTGTTCTTAAATTATTCAATTTGTTTGGTTTGACAAATCTTTTAAAAATCTTGCCATATCATCAACGTAACTCACCCACCCACGTGACTCGCAAGGAAGAGCACGAGCTAAGTCGAAACCTAAAGAGTACACCTTCGATCCATGCTTGCTATACTAGTTGAGCTTTGACCTAATCCATAGCTCATCCCTAAGTAGAAGCCTATTATTCATCGTCATTTGCTAGTTTAGTTACTATAACTAAATCTATATCAGATCTAGAGGCATCATACAAAAGTATAAGCACAAAATCTAATAGCAACACTGTTAGATTGGATGCTATCTATGTAGATATCCAAGTCCGCCACATCAGCATGTATGTTCTTAGATTGTCTTCTCCCTTTGGCCCGTCTTGCAAAAGTTGGAGCTTTGCTGGCATACAATAGTGAATTGAGGGAATAAGAGAATATATATTCAAGAACATCGTCCAAGGAGGAAACCCAAACCCTAACTAGGCTATGAGCAAGCAATCGAAAACTTAGATTCCTCTTGTGTGTCTTGACGTTGGAAATTATAAGTACAATCACAATTCGAGGTTGTAGATTGGACACGAGAAAATTGTACTCGACTATAGTGCATATGTTTACATCTTCCATCTATCCCTTCTTTTTCAACTAAAAAGAAAGCTAGCTATACATCTCTAAAATATTAATCGTATAAAATTAAACATAATATTTTGTAAGGTGTATCCTTAATTAAACTCTAATGAACAAAGTGGAAGTAGATTGGTCCTTGGAGACAAAAGTTTAAGCTGTTCAACTTGCTTTAATTAGGAAGCGCATGCTAAGTGAGCCTTTAATGTTTCACTAATTAGGCTTACACATGGATAGATACTTTAATTAAATGATTAAAGATTAGAGATCATTAAAGTCACCGCCAATCTTAACCAATGAGCACTCCCCGTCATTAGTTAATTAATTAAGGATTCATGGGAGCTATCATTATGCGTACCGTGTGAAATGTCTAATAGAAGAAATAATCTTCTTTTTTTTTCCTTTTCGAATAAAAAAATGTATATTTGGTTAAAAAGATTTAAAGTTGTATAGTAGAAATATACATTTAAAAGAAATTTTTGATTTTCTTGAAAAAAATAAATTATATTTTTGCTAAAAAAAAGAGAGAGGGAAATCACGTGTTTTGCATAGTGATGGAAGTGATCATGAAATTATATGCCATTTTGTTTCTTTGCCACCGTGTCTTTCTATTTGTCACCACTGTGTGGGCTCCACCTCCTTTGCTCATCGCATATTAGTCGGTCCTGAACCACCGGAGCGGTTTAAGTTGACACCGGTTCAGTTTTTCCAATTTGCCTGGTTTAATTGGTTTGTGGTTCGCTAATCAAGCCGGGCGAGCCATGAACAGTGATACCAAATTTCGCATAAACCCGGTTCAATTTAGCCAGTAGAGATTATACAACGTGGATGGGCCCACTAGTCATGGATCACCTCCTCTCCTACAAGTATAAATACGAACACACACACACAGCTTCCAATGAAGGTATCGCCTCCACCAATATAAATCATGTTGAACCCTCCAGTGCCCGCCCTTCCGCCGCCACCCGGCGACGGCGCCACCGCTCTACCATCCTTAAACGCCGCCAAGAAAAAGCGACGGCCGGCCGGCACTCCTGGTACCAACATAATTAATCAATTAAGAGTTTAATTGCTGATTAATCGATCAAATTATGTTTTTTTTTATGAAAAAAAAAAAGATCCTGAAGCAGAGGTGGTGTCGCTGTCGCCGAGGACGCTGATGGAGTCGGATCGGTACGTGTGCGAGATCTGCAAGCAGGGGTTTCAGCGAGACCAGAACCTGCAGATGCACCGGCGCCGGCACAAGGTGCCGTGGAAGCTGGTGAGGCGGCCGGAAGGAGGAGGAGGCTCGTCGGCGACGGGGAGGAAGCGGGTGTTCGTGTGTCCGGAGCCGAGCTGCCTGCACCACGATCCGCGGCACGCGCTGGGGGATCTCGTCGGAATCAAGAAGCACTTCCGGCGAAAGCACAGTGGGAGGCGGGAGTGGGCCTGCGCCCGCTGCGCCAAGGCCTACGCCGTCCTCTCCGACTTCAAGGCCCACCTCAAGATCTGTGGCACCCGCGGCCACGCCTGCGACTGCGGCCGCGTCTTCTCCAGGTGATGAGATTTCTTCTGCTTTAAAAAAAAACTTAATTAGATAGCGATAGAAGCATTAATTGTGATTCGAATTCTCTTCTTCTATTTTGATGAATTAATAGTGATCTTAATTGCCGCAGAGTGGAGAGCTTCATCGAGCACCAAAACATGTGCGCCGCTGGACGAGCTCAGGCCGAGCGTCGACTCCGACCGGCGCCAGTACTCATCTCCTCCGCAACTTCCAGCACCGACACCTCCGCTGCCGGAGGTTATGGGTGCATCCAGCTCCTGCATCTCATGCCTCCTTCCACATCAGGCTTCACTCGCCCCAAGGCCCCGCCGTCTCCTGCAACGCCAACGGAGAAGACAGAGGAGTGCTCCAAGGCCATTGTTCTACAGCTCTCCCTCGGCCCCGCTCCGTCGGCCGTCAAGAGCAGTAAGGCAGCGGATCAGCAGGAAGCGGATCAGGTCGAAGAGGCGCGGAAACAGGCGCGGATGCAGCTGGAGGTAGCGGAGCGGGAGCTGGAATGGGCGCGGAGGATCCGACAGCAGGCGGAGGCGGAGCTCGGCCGGGCGCGCGCCGCCCGGAACTGCGCCGTCAAGCACGTCAACGCGACTCTGCTTCAGATCACCTGCTGCGCGTGCAAGCAGCAGTGCTTCATGGCCACAGCGGCCGCGGAGGAGAACTCATTCATGGTGTCGTCGTCGGTGGTGACCGAGGGCGAAGAGGAGATCCAGCCGCCGCATAATTATAACGATAATAATGGACAATTAGGAGATAATTAATTTGTCTAAATCATAGCTTAAGCTTTTAATTACAACCATGTGTTGTCACTAGTACGTGTGTATTTGTTTGGTGCATGTAAATATATTATAACTCATTAAATTGTTGTTCGATTCTTATATATATTTCTTTTTTTCTCAAAATCCCTTTTTTGTCAAAAAAAAATAAACTAAATTTTTTTGTGATTTATTAGTTTATAACATTGTATAATAATTGAAAATATAAATGAAGTGGTGCAATATTTACAAATTTCACTTTCAATGAGGAGGGAAAATGCAAAATGTCATACTCAACCAACTATAAAATATTTTGCATTTTGAGTTCCTCACACAATAATTATTTTATATATTTATTCGATCAATTAATTATGAAAAGTAATCTTCAACAAGAGCACATGTTGTCCACAAACTTGTGAATTAATAACTAACACCCCACTTACTCAATCCCTAACAAGTAATTTGTAACTAATCTTCCCATCAATTTGGAGATATTATATTATGGTCAATTTGTTCTTATTTCCCCTTGTTCTTGATTGAAATTGCTATTTTTGCATTAGTGCCTTCATTAATTGAAGGAAAATCACATTGCATTTGCTTTCTTTTATATCAAATTTTTTTATAATTATAGTAGGATTAAGGGAATCCACAAGTAATTAATGATTCCTAATCAACCATTCACTTGTTGTTTAATGACCTCGTTAGTCATTAGGAAAGTTTGACTAGCATTTTTTTTGGTAAATTTCAATTTAGTTCTTGTATTTCTATGATTTTCAAAGTTTTTCTTTGGATTTTCAAATCATTTTATTTATTTATTAAAAAGAATATTAGACGATACAGGAAAATTTAATTCCATTTGTTTTGGTCAATAAATTAGTTCCTAAAAATTTAGCAGCGATAAAAAGTTAGAGGGTGTTTTTGAAAAAGGAATTTGTTCAAAATATATTTGGGCCGGCTGAATTAGACGGGCCCAACCCAAATGTATTTCCGAAAAGGACTCTTCGGAAGTCAAGTCTCTTCCGAGGAATGACTCCACAGAATGCATTGACTGAGGTCAAGTCAATGACTCCAGTTTATAGGGAACACCTTTACGTTATAAATTTTCAATTCTAGTCCCTTATCTGTATCTTTTCTCTCACGTCTATCAATTTTTTCTAATGCTAAAAATTTATTTCGTTCAATAGTTATAAACTTAATTAAATGAATAATTCGGAAAAAACTTAAACTTTCTGCGATGGAGGGACCAAGGAGCAAACTTATAGGATTGAAATAAAAAATTTATATTCCTTATTTGGTTATCATCAGATCTGCTTCCTCCGCCCGCACTTCCGTGGAGCTGTACTCACCGGGAGGAAGAGGAGCTGCTGCCCGAGCTTCGCCGGAACCCTAGATCTCCGTCCACTGCCCTTAATGGACCCTCGATCTCTAACTTTGTCTTTCCTCCTCCCTCTCCTCGCGTTCTCGGGTCCAGGGCACAGGGCCCCCTACCCCGCCTCCTCGCCATCCCCTTCCCCTTCCCCTAGCACCGTATCTCCTCCGGTGCCTACGCCTTCCCCGAACCTTTCTCCGCCTGCCGGCAATCAAACCGATCGCCCACCGGGACCAGGTTTCGTGGCGCTGCGGTTCGCGACATCCAAGCAGCTAAACGTGGGAGAGAAGGTAGGGCTGGCGTTTCTTTCTGTGGTTCTCGTGCTGCAGTTGGCGCTAGGTGGGTTCCTCATCTTCAAGAGACTGAAGTTGAGGAATATGGTGCTGGCGGGTCGTCGTATCGAAACGCCTTCCCCCGCCGGCTCGCCGTGATAATCCGGGACTTGGCTATTGTGTAGATGTTCAAAGACAGTTTCTTCGTGGCACTTCTTCTGGAGCGTGGACAAAAATTTCTCAATTTCAGTGAAACTCCAGGCACCATGGAACTGATCCCAGCTTGGATTCGATTGGTCGAAGAACGAGTGATCATGTATTGTAGATTGCGAAAATGAGGTAATCCGACACTTTCGGATACTTTTTTTTCTGTAATAGTTCGATGCCTGATTCATATACCATTGCGTATACCACCTGAAGAACTTCACCTTTAGCAATAATAGATCAAACTCAACTTCTTTTCTCATTGCACTTGCTGTTCATCTCCATTTCTCCCTGAAAAGATGGCTACCAAGAGATGCAGTCGAGTAATCGCAACACATAATGTTTGTACAGCTTTGAATCTGTTCTTACTGAAAAGATGTGCTTCAATTTCCAATTGTCAATGATCGATTGGATCTCATAAGGAACCTTTGCTTGATGTATCAGATTGGCATCAAATCAGTAACTGATGAGTTTAATTTCTTTCCTGGGATACTGATTATTGTCTGTCTTTTTCTCATGGAAGGTTTTGTCTTCAAAGTTAACTTGCTTTTATTCTATAAAACTTAAGAGAATGAGCAATTGAACTTCATATCTTTATGTATAAACATGCGAGGCTTTTTTTTGTTTTGCTGATTTAATCTAAAATAGTTTTAGAGCTTATCTGGAATCATTGTGTTTTGTGGAATATGGATTCTATTTTTAATGTTCTACAAAGTTTTTTTGTTGTTTGGAATACAAATAAAGGCAAGAAAGACCTTGTTATAGATGTTGGTTTTAACTGCTGATGTCACTGGATGATTAGTCTGAAAGAGAATTATTATATTAGGGCTTGCTTCTTAAAGAAAATATAAAAAATAGAATAATATTAAATATAATTCCAATCTTATACAAGTAATAGATAAATAACCATACACACAAGAGCGAAACCTTTCTTCTGTTATTTAATCGTTCTTTAAGTTGGATAATAATCCCTAATCGCTAACGGCCTTCAACGCGATTTAACTTCCCGGCGACGATGAAGAAACATCAATGTCGCCGTCGTCGTGCGTTTTCTCCGACGCCCTTCGCCGCTATTGCTACTTCCATTGCTTCGCGTATGTCACTTCTTCAGCTGGCGCTTCGCCTGCTCCACCATCGTCGCCGATACCAAGCGATTTGATTCTCCACTTATTCCACGTCGCCGCCGGCCTCTCTCATATTCAGATCCGTTGTTTCCTCCGCTGCCGCGCTGCCACTCCGAATTCCCCATCAAGCAGCTTTCCGACCACGATTACTTCGAAACCTCATCCTGGGAAGCTGGTGACTGTCTTCCGCATCCCCGAGAAGCAACTGGGTCTACATCCTCATCGGAGGGATATCTTCACGCCCTTGAGTTGTCGCCACATTGTCTGCGAAGGTCGATCTGAAAAAAAATCTGGAAATCATTAGGAGCTACTTCTTCAGTCAACCATCTGTTGCTTGCATGCTCTGAAGGCGTCCCCTGTTCCTCCAAATGAACGATGAGGTATGAACACATGCACCTCATCCGAACTGTGGGATTGTGGGATCATCTTTAGTGGAGGATGGTGCGAATGTATGAACATTCACCGGGTTTGCAAGACTGCAAGGCAATCAAGGTTTCTGCAACAGAAAATCAACTTTTGGGAGCTTCTTCCATAACTCATAGAAAATTCATTCAAAGTATGCAAAGGAGGAGATTCGGATCCTGTCCAATATCCATGCACCGATTCTTCAATCTCTGTGTTCCATGAAATGACTTCTTTCAGGGTAGATTGTATAATCATCTTTCATGAATTCTTGTAGCAGCTTAGTCTTTCAATGGTTTAGTACTGGAGCCAAGTTGGTAATGAGGAGGTGCTATCTTTCTCTCATTCAATTGTTATACATAATACATTGTATGCATGACTCAGCGATGTATGTCAAATTTTATGATTGTATGATAATAATGATCATGGAGCAATAACCTCCTGTTTCTGAGGTCTTATACTGCCAACTTCATGCCGTTGGTTGGTTTATGAGATCTTCCTCAGTCTGCAAATCAATCTGCTGTTATGTTGGTTCCTGGAAATGCAATACATTTTTTCTACTTTCAGCAAATACATGTGCAAGTATATTGACATATGATGTATGACCATTATGTAATGATATTTTCATGTATGACCATTATGTAATGATATTTTCTTGGTTTGAGGATTAGTACAGGAAATGTACTACTCCATTGACCGGCATTCTGAACTCTTTTCATTCATGTTTTGCAATATGACTATCCTGTAGTATACTTTCATCTCGCAAGTGATATGTTGTGAGGTTTATTGTTTTGTAGTGATTTTTTTCTTTATTGGAAATTGATTTGAAATGCTTGTGAATAAGCCGCTTGCTTGTTAGTTATTAGAAAATAAATGGCTTAGAGAAGAAGTACCTTTTGATGTTCTTGTACGTAAAACATAGTTCTCTTTTCTCACTTCTCATCATGTAAGTCAACATTCCACATCTAATTTGTTTAGGTTCGCATGCTTTTGAGATTTATTAAATGCGAACATATGGCTCATTTGTTTCACACCTTAGTGCCACTTTGGCTGAGTTTTTTGGTTTTAACTTCTTAATTTGTCTCCCCCCATATCCATGCTGCATTGGTTGTTGATTGACATTTAGCACACAGAAATTGATGTTCTTATTAGAATGTTGAGCTCCCTTTTAGATGGGATACCATAAAGAATATGCAATTAGTGCACATATGTTTTTTTTCCGTTGACAAGATAATGACACATTAGCTAGTGGATACAAATTAGATAGTGACATGCAATTCATCCTTTTTTTCCTTTCTATTTGCTCATTGGCAACCTATAATTAGAAATTTAAATAAAACCTTTTGAGCTAGCACAATTCAGCAACTACTGAATCCAATTTACTCTGCTTCAACTAGCCCTTTGTTTGTATTGATATAGAGCCGTAGTGGAACTGGAAGGGAAAGCTTCAAGAGCAGTCTTAAATGAGGTGATGGTGACGTATAACAATCTGTGCACTGGATTAGCATGTGCTTTCATATCTATCTTTCTGGATCGGTTGATATAGTTTGACTGTTAAACTGGGCTTACTGAAGCCAAAGGTAAAAAATAAAACAAATTATTCTTTTCTGAGGTTGATTTCCTCATTCATGGACCGCATCTACTTCACCATCATGCACATAATTTATTGCAGGACACAATGAGTGTTGCTTTCATGACAGGTTATTGTGGCAACTCTCCTTTTATCCATTGCAAGGGAAGAGATATGCTACCATGGAAAACCTATACGTTGCTCAGATCTACCTTGCACCGCTATTTAGGTACATTTTTGTGTCATAAATGTTTTTGTCTTGATCTTGTGTTATGTTCAGTAAATATAATTGTTACTCCTGGTCTGAGATGAAGGATACTTTTCTCAACATCCATAGTTTTTCAAGAATATTTGGTGACATACACATGATCATAGATTGTAGCTTCTTGATTCTCCTTTTATGTTGTTTAGGTAGTGCATTTATACAATTTCAACAGTTATATTATACATAACAAAACCAAATTCATAATGTTTGTCATCTTGATTTCTCATAATGGTTTACATAACATTTTGAGCTCTTTCTCTCCTCTTTTGGTGTTTTGCTCTTTTCAGGATGCGAACATGTGTAGAAATCTAAGATGAAATCTTAGTTGTAAGTTTTTTTTTTATTAACCACATTTTGAAAACATCATTCTTGGTTTGTGTTTTTATATCTAAATTGACTCAAATTGATCACGAACCTATTGTTTCATGCTCTGAGACTTCCAATCCAGATTTTTCGCGCTGCAAGTCAGCTTTTTTTTGCCAACAGCTAATTGTATATCCTTCCATGAATACATGCTTTTTGACTCATCTCATTTAAGCTCATCGGATAAAACAACCTAAAATATCTTCAATTCCTTCACCAACGTAAGTTGCTGCTCTCCTCTCACTCCTTTTTTGTAAACATGATGAGCAATGAGCAATGAGCATGTGGGTTGTCTCTCTTCATGCCACCAGTACATCACACTCATTTCTGTGGGGTAGGCCCAGATTGGATGAGGAAGGAAGACCTCTCAGAGACTTTATATCACACACAGGTTTGGAACTGTTGCTGCATGGATTTCTGGTCAACTGTGTTTCATCTACAATTATGGTACAGTGGAGTAAATGACAGGGCAGAGGAAACCCTTGTAGCTGAGGGGCATCCAAGATTCTGTCCTTGCTTATCTTTGACAATTTGGAAAAGTCAGTGTTTATTTAGGAGGATGGTTACTTTCTCTGGGAGAACCTTGAGGAAACTTAAAGAGGTACACTTGAAATTTCAAATTGTTCTTACCTGTAGCTGAGGCTTGCAAGAATCTTCACTTTTTTTGTGCATTTTAATGCCCTTTATAATGGCCATTTACTAAAGCATGCCCCAATTTTATTTTTGTTTGTTGAGATATTTTCCCCTTTATATCGACACAGTCAATAGATGCCCTAAGGTGATATCAGCTTGCTGTAACAGTTACTGTTAAATGGTGCCTTTTTAGTCAGTTAAATATATGAAATGTTGGGATAATTTTTTCCCCTTTTATCTCTCTCAGTAATCTTTTCCACAATTGCTTGCTAATATTTAGATTTTAGATTACATTTGTGATACATTAAATGATAAGCAAGCAATACAGTAATCAGCTACAAACATTTTTCCTGTTCTTCAAAACTACGAAATTTAACAAAACAAACAAACAGAAATTACATTCCCAGAACAATGCACCTAATTATTTTATCTTATTTTGTTTGCTTCTTACAGATTCAATTGGAAAGGAGCGATGAAGTTGTTGAATTCAGCAGTAGCCTACTTCAAATGCTATTGACTTCGATTCTAGAACGCCGGCGACGAGGTGGAAGAGGAGGAAGAGTTGACAGAGTTGAGAATGGTGTTCCAGTAGTTCTTGTTCATTTCTCTCCCTTCTTCGTCCTCCTCCTCCTCTTGCAGGTAATCGTTGTTTCCATAAGAATCGCCGCCGGCACCGCCGCAGTCGGAATTCTTGTCGCCCAGAAGCATTCCGGTGAAGCTTCCGCCGACTTGTAGTTGCCCCCATCCGCACGCCTCTCCAAGCCACGGTGCCTCCCCTCCGACGGCCGCGTCGGGCACCTCCAAGCCGGCGAGGTTATCCATCCTACTGGCTCCTTGGTAGTCGCCGTCGACGAGCCCTCCGCCGGCCGCTGCCGCTGCCATCAGCAGGCGACCTTCCGCGAAGCTCAGCGTGGAGGTGGGCGACTCAAGGTCGGACCTTCGACCTCGCCAAGCCCGGAGCACGCCGAGGCAGCCCGGCGGCGACGCAGACGAGGATGGCGGCGACGACCCCATTTGGTGCTGCAGAGCGGTGGCCGTGCGGAGTTTGGACTCCCGCACGAGGCGTGCCTCCGCCTCCAGGCGTGCGCTCTCCCACTGCGCCATGTGGCTGAGGTTGGCGGCGTTCCGTGAGCGGCCGCCGGCGGCGGCGGTGGAGCTGAGGGCGTCGCTCTTCGCCTTGTGCGTGCAGGGGTCGATGCCCATCTTCGCCAGCCGCTTCTTCAGGTGCGTGTTCCAGTAGTTCTTGATCTCGTTATCTGTTCTCTTCGGCAGGTGCGTCGCAATCGCAGACCACCTGCAACAAGCAATGCTCAGCTCCCTTCTCGATGCTAAGAAACAGCGAAGCACTTTAGTAATCGAACAGAGAAAACAAGATCAAATCCTTATCCAAATCTCCACACAATGCAGCATTTCTAGAGGAGATCGAACCTGTTGCCAAGGAGAGCATGAAGCTGGATGATGGTCTGCTCCTCCTGCACGCTAAACTCCCCTCTTTTGATGTCCGGCCTCAGGTAGTTGGTCCACCTCAACCTGCAACTCTTCCCGCACCTCTGTAGCCCTGCAAAACCACCACAATTCACACACTTCATCATCCCTTACCATTTCTCATGTTCAATTCTAGCGAGCATCGGCGCGTAGCTTACCAGCTCTCGCGGGCAGAGCTCTCCAGCTCCCGTGCCCGTGCTTCTCGACGTAGGCCAGCAGTTTCTGGTCCTCCTCCGGCGTCCATGGCCCCTTCTTCAGCCCCACCTTCTCACAGCACGGCGACCGGCCCATCACAATTCACAAGCAAATGCCTATTGCTTAAGCTCTCATGGCCATCAACCAGTCCATCTCAGTGTGCTACAGCGAAAGCCATGATGTGGAATGGTGTCTTTATTGCAGATCTAGAGAGAGAGAAAGAAAGAGAAGAGAAAGAGACAGAGAGAGAGAGAGAGGGGAAACTAAGCAAGAGCTGAGCATCGAAGGAGGGTTTCACCATACAGAAATGCAATGGCATTGAAATAAATAAGCCTTTGGTGGTTAGATAACATTGATCCTTTACAGCCTCACCCTTGTCCCTCTCTCTCTCTCGCTCTCTCTCTGCTCCTATAACTGCTGGTTGAATCCCTTGACTTTTCATCCATGGAGGTGGAGTTACAGCAGAGATGAGCGTCAGATTGGGAATGCAAGGGCTCTTGATGATCTACTGCCTGGGTGAGGCCTGCCATTCCTCATCTGCACCACTCGATGCCCGGCCTTCACCGTTCAAATTCAACAGATATTTGAGAAGTATGTATGTTTTGGCTGAGTATAATGCAATAATTTGTTGCATTTTGGATGGAGACCATAAGATTTTGGATTATCAAGTGGATGCACGTATTCAATAACTACTAGATCAAATAACTATTGCTCCCACTAATGTAACCGAGTTGATACCCGGATGGTAAAATTGTAACAATAGAGTAAAATTCAAATCCTCTGAAGTTCATTTTTTTAGAGAATAAGTTTTCCCGATCTAAAAGACCGTTTGATATCATGATTTATTTCCCTTTCATAGACTTTGGAGTGAGTCGTGAAGAGATGCTTAAGGTGCGCATTAGCACCTTTTGTAACAATAGATCAAATGACTATTAATACTCCTTTTTAATACTCACAATGCTTAAGTAGTTAAGTTAAGATGAACCATTTAACCTTTTTAAGTCCATTAAAGTTACCTTCACGACTTAAAATAATTTTTTGAAAAAAGATCTTAGTCTTATATTCCTAATAAGATTTTTTACTTTTGAAAAACTTTTGACCCTTAATTTTTTTAAAAAAATGGCCCCCTGACCAAAGTCTAGGTATTTCCAAAAAAAACAAATCTGAAGATGAAAGATGCAAAGTAGGAAAAAATTTCAACAATTTTTAATATATATTTTGAAAATTTAAGCATAAAACAATTAAAATTTAAAAAAAAATGTCTGTGTAGTATTTATTTATTTATATCTATCTATCTTTTGGTTGGATGCATAAAGATGAAGATTTTTTTTTTTAAAAAAAATACTAAAATATAAAATAAAATGCAGTTTGCCTGCTGCAACCCCGTCTCCTCGCTACTCGCCTCCGCCCAAATCCGATCCCCCACCGCCGGCGCCGCTCCAAGTAGCAGTTCCTCCTGGAGGCTACCCTCGCCGCGTGTTTCTCCTCCGCGATCCCTCTCGCCTCCTTTGGCGGTGTTTTGCCCATGCTGCCGGCCAGTGACCAAGAGGTGTCTCCTCTTGGGAGCTTCGACCGTGGCGCTTCCCCTTCTTCCTACCTCCCCCGCCGGCGCCAGATCCCCTTCCGATCCGGATGTGAGTGGTCAAATCTTTAATACCGCCGTCCTCAGACTGTTGTAATCGGCGCCCTCTTTTGTTTCAGGCCACATTGAAGAGGGTTCATCCACCGAGGCCGGATTGGTACGAGGAGTTCTACGCTAAGGAGATGGATCAAGGCATGAAAATCTATGAATCTGAGGTAGCACTTGAAACGCAATTGTGTAGCAGCAGAGTTCAATTAGCGTATTTAGCTACAAAACTTCACATTTTCGTGTGCTACAATAATGTCGTCAAGTGTAAACTAAAGCAGGGTTATTGATCTTGAAGTATTTGTATGATGTTGATGTATGGATAAATTTGGAAGGGAACAGATAACGCTCTAAATCAATTTAAGTTAGCTAAAGCAACAATGGAGTTATTTCAGTAAACTTACCCAAAGATTAGCTTTGAGACAATGAATTACATGATAAGCAATTTTAAGTGGAACTCAATGCTGTGCATCTTCTATCTTCTAGCTAATCATTTGTTGCCTTTCTTGCTTGCTTCAAAAGGTTGCAGTATACAAGGAGAAGCTTTTTACTCACCTGTCAAGAGAAGTTAGCAAAGTGTTAGAGCTTGGTGTTGGCACTGGTCCTAACTTCCAGTATTATGCTGGTGCTGCTGATCGTTATATTGTTGGAGTAGATCCAAATAAACAGATGGAGAAATACGCGAGAGCATCAGCAGAAGCTGTTGGACTGCAATCATCAAGTTTCAGCTTTGTAAAAGGGGTATGATACTCTCTTGTTTGTTTTGGACATTTGAATAGCTGTCTAATGACCTCAAAGGTTACTTATTGAGCTTTGCATTACTTCAAGTGTAAGAATTAAGAAATGGACAGAATTATTTTTCATTAATTTTTTTTCTTCTGTTTCTGCTTACCATATCTTGTTGTATGTCTCAACTCCTAGACTTTGTTTAGTTTATCATGATTTCTTAGAAGAACAAGTATGAAGATTGGAAATCTGTTTTCAGTTGAAGGGTATAATTCTCCATGAAGATTATGGGCCACTTTTCTATGGCTGAAGGATTGACTGAAGAAAAACGCCTGGGAACTGCTTCCCTGGGCATTGTTTCCTGTTATTTTCAAACATTATTTTAAGCATTGTTAAGCATTTAATTCTAGAAAATTAAAACTTTCCTTCCTTTCTTTATCTCCAAGGAATAACAAATTAGAAAATCTTTTCATATTCATTTCCTCAGATTTCCTTTTCCTAGTTAATTCCTTTCCTAGTCTTATCCCTTCCCTGTTGGAATTTGCCTCAAGTCTTTTCTATTTTGTAGGTTGGGGAAGCCTTAAATGTGGAGGACAACACAATGGATGCTGTGATTGGTACTCTGGTATTATGTTCTGTTAGTGACATTGCATTGACACTGAGAGGTACTTACTTACACGCACTAATCATTTATTTCTTCATTAACTGAACTTGAATAAAATAAGGTTGATTCTGCAGTTCTGCTATAACTCTATGCTTCATGTTATTGTAACCCTGGACGTAGTCCTTTGACATGCTGGTTAAAGTTGCTTTCAACTCACTTCTTATAGTTGATATACTTGGGTACTATTGACCAGAAGAAGAATTTGGAAAAAAATTGCCATTTCAAGGGCTGGTCTTGCATATTTTGTGTTTAGCAATCTGCAAGAGCCCTAGTTGAATCATGGAATCACCTTCGTAAGTACATGATCAAGTTCACAAGAGGTTGTTCCATGATTGTTTCTTCTGCAGAGGTAGATGATGAATTAGTGTTCTATATTAAGCACATTGAAATATTTGGATACTATTGACCAGAAAAAGGATTTGAAGAAAATGTCCATTTCAAGAACTGGTCTTGCGTATTGTTTGTATTTAATGATCTGCCAGAACCCTAGGTGACTCATGGAATCAGAATCATAATGAAACTATCAAGTTCACAAGAATTTGTTTTTCCATGATTGTTTCTTCTACACAACGTAGATAATGAAGCGACTGGCTCAATGGTTGGTACCTGGTTCATGAACTGACACTGAAAGACATCATGGAATTCTAGGCACAGAAAAATATAAATAAATATATAATGTCTGAATGCTAATTTGATAGATTTTTGTTCAAAGTTCTAATTTAAATCCTAATGGGCTAATTTAAGGACACAAATAGGTATGCTAATATCATTCTGAATCCTTTTCTTGTCGTGATAGTGTTAAATTTGATCGCACTTTTTCTCTGTCCACGGTACATTATTTCAAAATCCTGTCAGTAGACTGGTAACGAATACCATGATATTTGCAAAAGGTTTATAGTTTCTACTTTGGAGCTTGTTCAATGCTTTTGGCTCTACTTGATAGTAAGGTTGCACTATCTGATAAACACTATAAAACAACTTTATGCAGAAGTCAAAAGAGTATTGAAACCCGGTGGTCTTTACTTGTTCATTGAACATGTAGCTGCACAAGGTACTTGTTCTTCAGACAGCTTCTAATTGTTTTTCCGTAATAAATTATGATCATCAACATTGAACCGTGTTTATGCCACTGTCAACTATTTGGGGCTTATGCTTCCATCTTATTTCTTGCATTGTGTGGTTCGTTGCTTTGTGCAAAACATTCTTGAGCCTTTGATTATATTTGGCTCCAAACATCATTTCTTAAGCTTCCCGAATATGATGATTGGATTAACCGCTATGATTGTGCTGTTTCGTGCAGATGGTTCGTTTCTTCGCTTTGTGCAAAATGTTCTTGATCCACTGCAACAGTTTGTGGCCGATGGATGCCACTTGACAAGAGAAACAGGGAAGAACATATCTGAAGCTGGCTTTTCGAGTGTTAACCTCCAAACTTGTTTCCTCTCATCTGTCTCCATCATAAGCCCACATGTATATGGAATAGCATGTAAATGATATCATCATAGGATATGATCATAAGATCCACTATAACCCAGTTCAAAATAGTTGGGACAAGTTATGCAGTTGTATTCAAGCTCCCTCAAATCCATCAAACTGTTTCAAACAGACGAGAACAGACTTGGATTCTTGATTGGTGAAGTCTGATTCAAGTATCTTGCCTTGCAATAATGGCACACTAATAGTCCCAAAACAACTATCCACTTCAAAAGATAAGAACAGTAGTCCAAGAAAATGGTATTTTAAAATTTCTTGACCTATGAAACCTCTGATACCTCATCCTTCACACATGCAATCTGGAGCTGGATATGTGTAAATAGATTGTTTCGGCTTCCTCACTCTAATCTGTCCTTGTCTCATCTTGTGACCTGACTCGACCGCCTGTTGAAACTCAGGCCACTCGATGCTCTTATTCAGAAACAATTGCCCTAACAAACTCATGCTCGGTCGTATGGTCTTCAAATTCTCGTACGTCCGAAAACCCAACTGAATCCACCAAGAAATCTCAGTCAGTATCCCTCAAGGCAAGTGATTGCCAAACACTAAATGGTCATGACAAGAAAACTTACTACTGCATTGTGCATGTTGCCAGGGGATGCAGAGATGAAGATGTCCGCGTGCATGCTAACAAAGTAGTCGACAGCGGCTAGAAGAGATGTCTTGCCATCCACCTTATCTAGCTCATCTGGTGAAGCAAGGCTCTTCTTGTCTTCCATCAGTGGGAATAACTTGCGCAAGCTAGATATCCTAGCCTCTCCACCATACACCTAAAGCATAAGTTTTAACATTAAGATGATGTCTTCATCCGCGGCAAAATGAACTTGAGGGAGAGAACATAATTTCAGACCTTATGGGAGGCGAGATATAGCCGAGTGCTACTGTCAAAGCCCAAGGCTGCTAGTAGTAGTCCTATTTCTTCAGGTGTTAATGGGCATCTACCCTGGCCTCGCAACTCCTCGTTGTTAAATTGTGAATTTAACACCCGGCCTTGCCATATCACTTGCCTGTATTTGGCCAAGGCGAGTCTCTCAGCTTTACCACCACCAAAATCACAGGCAGAGTGTGCAGTCATGTCCTGCATATCTTTGTAGATTATGACTTGTAATCCTCAAGTCCAATTTAGGAATTATCAAACAGTAGAAATGTATTAGGCTATACCTTATCGAACCGAAGATGTAATACTGCAAATTTTCCTGAACTCACTTCATTCTCCTCTGGTATCTCTTTTAGATACTCATTGGCCTTTTCATGGATTGGGCTCTTTAATCTCTTAACAAGAGTCTCTCCTAAAGCAGTGATGTGAGGAACAAAGGTCAATGCCTGAAAATTTACTTTACACCTCAGGCGTTGTATATCTCCTGGCAAATTGTCGAAAGCCAGGCGGTGTGAGAACGGAGAAATGGCAGCAATGCCGTAACTGTTGGAGCACAATCAGAGTAAGCAACTGATGGCATGGGAAAATATGCAGTATATAATCCATAGAAACAAAATCATGCAATTCTACATAATAATTTGTTATATAATCAAGCAAAAGATTGATTTAGTTACCAATGCAACTAAGTTCGCTAACCAAAGAACTGTTGTCCATCCAATGACAGCTCACTTAACAGAAACTTCTAAATTTGTTCACTAATATAATTAGTTAGTGCCGCATAGTTGCCAGTTGGAAGCAAGCAGCAATAGATCAGTTTTAGTATGCAGACCTTGTGGAGTCTTTAACATCCCAACTACTAAAATTAATAAATACATTTCAAATGTCAATTACAAGTTTGAATTAGGACTCTAGCAACATGATGAGTTTATATATAATCAAAGAAAATTATTAAAGCACGAGGATTCTAGCAACATGATAATTTTACATACAATCAAAGAAAATTATTAAAGCACAAGCAGAGAAGTAGTATTCAATCCTTGGTAGTACAACTTTAGGGAGATGGTAAATGTAATAATTCGCTAGTGATAAGCTGTTCAAGCAACATGCAAAAGTTGTATAATCACAGACCTGTGTAAGACAGGTAAAACATTTTCGAGATACCAATCTGCGGAAGCATGAACAGATGCAGTCTTCACTCTTGTAGCACGAATGCCAGTAGCATAATACTCTCTGGTGCTCCAAGAGTATTCTTTTGGCAATCCTCTAGCTACTGAGATGTCATCTTTTAGTGTGTCAATAAAATGGTCAATGTCAAATATCTCCTCAAATGAGCTGCAAAAGCCAAAAACATTAATTTTGTTCTTCGTTCAAGTCCTAAACTTGCTAAACGTACGATGAAGAAAAATAAGGTTGTTTCTCCAAGACTACCTTGTATCTTGCCAAACAAGATTAACTTCAAGGTATGGAATAATAAGGGTAGCATTCAAAATTTTAGCAACAGCAACTGCATCACAGATCTATAAAACAACCATGAGGTTGAATTGGAAGTTTTCGGCTACATATACAGGGAAAAAAAAAACAAAACAAAAACTATGAATCCTGCTTACTCCCATTCTTTGTTGGTTCAGCCCACCATCAAGAAAAAACTGAATAAATCCATTTGACTTGATAGGGAGTGCTAGAGAGTATAAAATCAAGATGTCAGGCAACAAAACCATCAAGATAAATCAATACACGGAAAAAGGAGATTTCTAAGTTGACTACATAGTGTCATCGTTGTAGAGCACTTACAGGAGGTACTTGAAGATCCGATACAAGGTTTCCATCCTTGTGGTGCTAAGGGAGCCCAAAGCTCGGACTTTTTGTCAATTGACTTGAAAATATGGAAACAATGAAGATGAACATTGAAAACAGTTTTATCTATATAATGATTAGTGTGTATATTTACTTACTTGTTTGTGTTGTAAGGCACCATTTAGAAGGGACAGATGCCGAGGTTGTGGAGCATTCCACTCCTACAAGAGAGTATTATCTCAACTCATTTAGCAATTAAAATGCTAATAAAGCCCAATTTATATACATTACAACGATGTACAGTGTTACTGAAGAACCAAAAACACGTGGATGTACACTGTGACAACTAGGTGTTATCAACAAACTGAAGCTTCATGCATTTTCAAATGAATCAAGTATTTGAACAGTCATGAATACTTTGTAAATTTATGAATAACAAAGTCACTCTAATACACTTTCCTTACATGGAGCACTTAAGCTACAGATTGGCCAATAAATAAATTTAGTACAACAAATTCTTCAGCTAAAGATTGGCCAGGGTTTACAGTGCATACACTTTGCATTCATAATTCCATAATTTGATAGATTTTAACAGAAATTTAGTATAAAATGACGTCTATCCCGATGATTCCAGCTCCATCTAAAATGAAATTCTCCATGAATCTAATAGTCATCAAGTGCTTTGAAAAAATTGGGTAACCAATCCATTCGTGATGAACTCGAAGAGCAAGAATTCGGGAGGCCAATCAAAGACATGGATCATATCCAGTCATCAACAATCTCACGTTACCATAGTTTTCATAATTAGGAAAACCAAAAAAAATGACAACTTTCGACGTGAAATTTCACTAATCTAAAAATCGGGAGCCATTTCATACGAATTAAAGTAGAAGAGAAGAGAACCCACAGAGAAGATGGACGGAAAGGCACGACCAAGCGGACTGAAGAGTGCGGGGAATAAGGCCGGGAGGAGGAGCGCCAGCGAACCCGCCAGCAGTCCGCTCCTCTGCCGTGGCCGGTAACGGTGGCGCCACCACCGCAGCAACATTAGCACCTGCGATCGCAGCTTGTGAGGGAAGAATCCTGGAGCGGACGATGCTGGGGTTCGCTGGATCCAGCTGCGGGGCGACCGGTTAAGGAAATCGTATGATGAGGTACGCGTCCGTCTACAGCTGAAGGAACGAGTGCGTCCGGGTAGAAATGCACATTCGCCAGTCACGATCTCGCTGAGGAGGGTGTACGACGGCCATCGCCGGAGAGCGCGGTTGGAGATCGAGGGGACGGCTGCAGTATCGGAGTATCCCTCGAGTCTCAGAAGGGAGGAGATACCGCATCATCTTGCGGATCAAACACTGTTAAAATCCGATCCGATATGCCCCTTATCCAACGAACACTATCCATGGATGTTGGGCCGGGCAGTTCAATAAAGGTTGGGCCGAGCGGCCCAAATTCTATTTTACAACGTCAGTTCCGTTTTCTCTCACTAGGAAACTTGGGCCGGACCGAACCGCAAAACCACCTCTCTGAACCGTCGTCGCGTACAACCTTAGTAAAAGTAATTGTATTAAATGTTTATTATCTTTTCTAATTTACCACCTCAAATTACAACAAATCCACGCTAATTTCTTTAATATACAGAAATCTATTTATGTGTTACACTTACACGCACCGATTGTCTTTCTCTGTTTTTTTTTTTGCTGTTGACATACTTATAATGGGCTCAAAGCCCGTTATTTGATGGGCTAAGGATTCGTGGTGTCGTTAATGGGCTTCATCTCGAGTTTCTTGATGATCTCGTCGGCGATGAGCTCGTTGGCTTTATCGGTGGGATGGTACTCGTCCCAGAACACATACTCGCTTCGATCTGTGCACAGGGTCGACAACGGCGTGCAAGTCAACGTCGGTCGGATCCGACCAAGTGTACAGCACGGTGCGTGCGAGTTATTAAACCCTGCATCGATCGATCAAACCAGTTAAGATCCTAATGCTTAATGCTTAAGAGAGAGAGAGAGAATTTGATGACGAACCGTATAAGTAGGGTCGATCGATCAGGCTCTGGAAGGCATCGTAGGCGTCCCCGAACTTAAAGGTGGCATTAGGGAGGCTGTTGGACAAGTTGTCCAAGAGATTGGCGGACGCTTTGTTGAAGTTCTGCGCGAGCTTATTGGTCGACTCTTGACAACTTCCGGTCGACGTCAAGAACCGTTGTAAAGGGATGCAACCCATCGGCCCGAGCCCGAAGAAGGTCAGTTGTCGAGCACCCAAAGAATGCAAAAGCTACGTACAGATGATAAGACATGCAGGCATGAAGAGTTAAGTTTAGTTTCAGAATTAAATATGAGCTGAGTAGCAGCAGTTGAGTTGATGTGCATGCCTTGAGCTGTGCCTCGAGTGTAGTCATGAGATGGTCGATGAAGGTGTCGCCGTTGTAGCTCCACGACTCTGCGTAGACCGGAAGGAGGTAGTTGTTGATGAAGTCGTTGCTTCCCAGCGCCACCACATAGCGAGATTGGTTGAAGAAGTCATTGGCCGCCTGGGTACCGATCTTTCGCCTTATCAACTCCTGCGTCCCTTGAAACAATTCGATCTGCTTGTAGAGCGAAAACCTTTGTATCTACGTATACGTACGTACATCACCATGAATGATAGCTACTCTTAACTACTAAACATTTGTGATCGATATATCGATCGATTGAATGAATTCCATTTGAGTACTTACAAAATGTGATGATGTATCATTCAAGATTCCACCACCTCCTGATGCATAATTCACGCCGTTGTTCAGTATCGTGTCCTCGTCCAAGGACGGGTCGAGGAACGCCGGCGGTCGAGGCAGACCCAGCTTATCACCTAAACTTTGTAGTTTGCTGCATAATTAGTAGTGTTGATTCTGCTAATTAGAGTACTAGACGAAAGAGATCTACTAGCTACCGATGATATCGGCGACAGTTCTTCCATTGGTGAAGCGTCCGTTTGGCATTCCACTTCCCAAGTCGATCCCATACCATGGCAAGGCTGCCCGGGCCAAGCTCTTGGTGAGGTACTCGTTGTTGCCCACGTCTGACAAGGAGTCTCCGAAGATGAACTGCACCACTGCACAGGAGCATTGTCGATTTGCGACTCCGAAGACAAGCGCCAAAATAATGGCAATGGACGACTTGAATTTCCTTCCCAGCTCCATGCGGTTGGATATATCAGTAGTGTCGACGATCGATCGATACAAGTAGTCCAATTTAAAGTGGAAGGGAGAAGTGAGTTAATTAATTAAAGAGTAGGTTTCATTGTGGTTGAGAATTAGCTAGGAACCTTGTCATGTCAACGAGATCAAACATTAGTGGATCTACTTCCAACTACTACTTACGTTCGAGTTAGCAATGTAGGGTTGATTTTGATGATTAGGTTGTTGGGGAGTTGGGCTAATTTCTCATCCCATCTAGTGTTTTCGAGACCAATCGATTCATATTGCCTTGTTATATAAATATTTTTCACAGTTTAACGCAAGTCGATCGACTGAAGCTAACAATGGAGATATTGTAGTTCTTGTTAATTAGAAATGTAGGGTTGGTGTTCGTAGTGATGTTATTGGGGTGTTTGCCTAATTTGCTCGGTGAAGAACTCATGATTAAAAGTAAGGATTGTTTATCCGCACGGGGACTCTTATGATAATCTAACACCTTAATTAGAAGCAACTCAATTATGTATGCAGGAGGCAATTTAGATTTCTTAATTTGATCTAAGAAAAAGGAATATACAATTAAGGTCACTAATTTTTTTTATTAATGTCTTTGAAAAATGTTCGAAAAAGTGTCCAATAATTGCTGACACGACTAATAATTTAAAATCACCTGACCTTTCCCTTTAGTCGAAGGGTTCGAGTCTCAATATTTAAAAGTCCTTTTGTTTGTGACACAAAAGTATATGTATATCTCATTCAACCCTCTACATGGAACTCATCCACGATCGTTACGAGCATGTAATTGACTACAACACGAAGCACGAGAAGTCCCCCTCCCTCTATTAAACAATATTCTTCAGCAAAAAGTGAAATTCGTCATTTAGCGGTCCCACGCGTTCGGCTCCATGACCATCTATGACGAAGTAAATCGAGAAACTGCAGTTGACCACGATAGGAGAAAGGCATTACCTCGGCTTCGTCAATAATTGTAATCAAGTAATTTCATATCTCGTATTCTTTTATATTATATTTATTTTTCTTTAATTAGTATGTGCCCCTACTAAAATGATAAAAAAAAATTGAGATTATTTTTTTTTGCAAATCATTATTCACCCTTCCATTTTGACAATCCACGAACCAATTCCACTGCAACAACACCAACTACCCTTCTCCACCATGCATATATGCACAAATTAAAGGGGAATATTAATGATTTGATACTCCATTATTTCACTACACTTCTCCACCCATTTGCACCTCTCCTCCATTGAATGAGGAGGTGAAGCATATGAGAAATGATTCGCTTTCTGTCTGTAAACATATGCCAAGATGGAACCTGTCTCGTTTCCTCATCCATCGAAAATCATCCTCTTTTTGACTTGCTCAATGGACACAAATTAATTAAGGATCGGACATGTAATTAATAAGCTTGATTATCTTTCATGGACTGAATTTTTCTTCAAAGAAATAAATATTTTCTCTTGTACTAAAAGGGTTTAATTTGTATTACCTTATATTTCATTAATTCATAGCCATAGTCGTCTTTAATTAGCTATCATGAATGAATAATTCTTTTTCTTTTTATTGATTTTATTTTTCATTTCTTTAAAAGGAAAAAAAATAGAACTGTTGGCACAACTCACAAGAGAAAGATACTCCAATAATGTAGCTAGCTTTTAAAAAGAAAAATGGCAGGCATGCACCGTCCAAAGCAACGTGCATTGTCCCTTGTTTAACAGTTTACATTCATGAAATTATATATCGAAAACTAAAAAAAATATTATTTTTATTATCTAGCTAGTCTGAGTCATCTTGAAGAAATGAAGAGCATAATTGTAATGTATATGGTAACACTATTAATCTTAGCCAGAGAATTAATTCGTTGAAATGATTGAATTGATTGGGCGAAGGAATATATATTTGTCGTCTAAAATCTTTATGTAATTAAGTTTATTAGTTATTGCTATGCCCTGTGCAAAGGTCTTCTTCTTTTTGGCTGAGATGCCCAAATTAGTTGACTTCGAGATACAAGATGAGAAATTCAAATTTTCGAATGATTTTGTCGAAGACTCGCGTGGGGGCAATCACGAATGCTGAGGTCCATTTAACTTTGCTCCAAAGATCTAGGGTTTATGCATTTCTCCACTCGAATGAAATGACCAAATACCTAATTAATGGATGTGTCCCACAGTATGTAAATATAGGTTGGTCCTATCAATGAACAATCAATTTGGGATCAAGATCAGTTCTATAAAAAAATCTTTAAAATTTTTATGATACACGACTAATAATTTTAAAAAAATATTTGAAAAGATTATTTGCATACAAATATATTAATATATATATGCAATCTTCAACATAACCCAACACCAGAGATGATATTATTACACGTATAAATTTAAAAATTAAAATCCTTCAAGCTCTAGAGCAGGTTTTAAATAATATTTTTCAGATCTGACTGATTATGGATTTCACCCAATAATTAATTATGGATATATGGATAAACTTCAATTTAATATATTATAGATCTAATGGTTCAATCCGAATCAAAAATTATAATCTTTCAAAATTTTTATCGATTTTATTCTGATCCCACTATTGCTGCTCTGATTCTACTATAAAAAATGATCATGTATGATCCATGATTGATTTGGTATTTCGAATAGTAGGATTGTGCGATCCTACAATCCAGGATCACGATTTTGCAAACATGGACCCCATCTCAACAAGTCAAACTTCGAACCGGAAATATCTTATATATAGAACCATACATAATTGTTAGATGGCAACTATATCAAACATTTTTCACATTGGATATTAAAAAATATCTTTAACTATATATTATATTGCATTAAAACAAATAATTTTTTTTTAAAAAAAAACCTACACTTTCTATCCATCTCACAAACACATCAATCATAATTAGAGTTTGTGGAGGATACTTTATCCAAAGCCACTCCTACAATTATAGGAATCGAAAAGTATACATTAAAGCTAGTCAAATTCAAAGAACATTTGGAAGACCCAGAAAGTTATAGATGATATACACATGTGATCATAAAGTAACACAAGGTGGCCATATTTCTTTGGCCACTCTTCCAAACCTAAACTTTAATCCATTGATCATAATTAACTACTGATTAATCACATTTGATCACTAATTGAGTGGGGAGGTCGGCATGGCATTCAGACATGGGCACTCATATTTTAAGTGGCAGGCCAAAAGGGCAGGATCAAGAGAAAAGTGACATGATTTTACTTTTAGCATTATTAATTAATCATATTCCTCCATTGCTATTTGTTATTCTATAAATACCAGCCATGAAGGGGAGAGGAAGACCACACCAGCAAGGCAGCAACCCCTTCAGGAGCTAGCTAGCTTCAAGCACTGGCCATGGCTTCTCACAACCCTAATGAGATCCATGACATCTCTGTCGTCACCTCTCAAACCCCCATCTCTCCTCCCCACAAACACCTTCTCCCTCCCTTCCTCGCAAGAAAGGTGCATGCCTTTTTTGTTATATATATTGTTAATTAATTTATTATGCATTGATCATCAAGTAAACTTGACGTTAATTTTCAGGTGGTTTCTGAGATGATTGCCACTTTCCTACTGGTGTTTGTCACCTGTGGCGCCGCCGCCCTCAGCGGAAGCAACCCACGCCTGGTCTCCCAGCTCGGGGCCTCAGTCGCCGGCGGACTGATCGTCACCGTCATGATCTACGCCGTCGGCCACATCTCCGGCGCTCACATGAACCCTGCCGTCACCTTGGCCTTCGCCGTCTCCAGGCATTTCCCATGGATACAAGTATGTTCATAATTAATATATCACTTAATTATTTAAATGAGAAACAAATGAAGAAAAGTGAATTATTAATGAAATTATATATATCCAACCACCATTCAATGAAGGTTTTGTCCACAAGCTTATTCCTTATATATGTAAATAATTTATGGTTCGATTAATACAATATTAATTTTTATTCGATATAATTGTGCTATACAAACATAGAAATTAGAGGGAAGGAAAGTATATTTATGCTTTAATTAATTTTAATAAATCTTTCATCCTTAATTTAATTAACCAACACTTCAATATATAAACAAACATTAATGGCAGCTATAATAGAGTATTAGGCCAAAACTCATATTTGAGTTACATTTGGATTCAAGCCGGCCACTAGACCAAAGGCAAATATTCAAACGAGACATCAACTCTCATCACTCACCATGATTGAACACATATACTTGGTAGGTCCCCTTCTACATGGTCGCTCAAATCTCCGGTGCCATGATCGCATCCTTCGTCCTCCGAGAGTTGTTGCACCCGATCACGAATTTGGGGACGACAACGCCCGGCGATACGGCGTCAAAGGCCTTGGTTATGGAAATTGTCGTGACCTTTTGTATGATGTTTGTGACTTCGGCGGTAGCAACCGATACCAAAGCTGTGAGTCCTTAATTACTATATACTTTAATTTTATTGACATTAAATATTTTTATTGATAATTTTCCCCTAATCGATGGTTTTGCATTCATGTATTTTCAGATCGGAGAGTTGGCCGGTTTAGCTGTTGGTTCTTCAGTGTGCATAACATCCATTTTAGCTGGGTAATTAAAAACAACATATTAATTAATTAATTTTGTTAGCAACATTTTCTAAATTTAATTTTTTCCCAAACAAAAACAAAATAAACAAAAAAGAGATTAGTTATTAATTAACTAACCAAGGTTGATTAGAGGCCACGAGGGTTCTTAAGGTGGAGTCGAGTTGTGCAGGCCGGTCTCAGGCGGTTCGATGAACCCAGCACGGACGCTCGGACCAGCAGTGGCGAGCAGGAAGTTCGACTCGATTTGGGTTTATTTAATTGGGCCGGTCTTGGGTACCTTAATGGGCTCCTGGTCCTATAACTTTATCAGGCTGAATGAGCAGCCCAGCTCGGCCCAAATTGACGGCGGCAGCGCCCACAAACACAGACTGCCCTCCTTGAAGCTTCGCAGGCTGCAGAGCCAGGAAATGGCCAACAATAATTACTGCGATAATATTTAATCATCTATCAATCGATCCATCGTTTTGAAGGAAGGAAGGAATATTTTTACTACGAATAAATATATTTTGTACTTCTGATGGAAAAAATAAATCTTTTTTCCATTGTATTTATAAAGAGCCTTAATATATATTTTAGTGTTTGAGTAGATTGGAAGTGTTCCTAATTCCTATTGCCTCGGACTTTGGCTTCCATTGAAAACAAGTGAAGTAAGTACACTGTAAATTTAATGGATTAAATGCATGTATGACACTATCAAGATCAATATGATGAGGCACATAGTTCAATCAATTGTTCGATTCGATTCACACCCTTTGCGTAACTCATCACTTGCTAAAAGACATGAGTTCTAATATAATTTCATTTTTATATCACTGTGTTACTAAACTTCGCAAGTGATGAGTCACATCTACATCTAGATTTGCATTAACAATTGATATTCCACTAGTGGAGCAAGTACTCTTTTTAATTATATTAAGCATGCTCGTGGAATTAACTAATGACCGTTTAATTAACTAGCTAAATATAATTAAGAGCGAGCACTGCCTCATTAACCAAATTGCATTGGAATCATATATAGTTTGCAAGAAACGAGAAGAAGCTTAAGGTCTAAGGGTTTGACCCATTTTTTAACTTGAACCGCACGGTTGGGCTAGTTTAATTTGGGAGGGTGCAACCTAAGGTCAAGGAAGAAGAGACAAAGTGGGTTCAAACCGAGATGGCTCGTGTTGGGAAATGTCAAATTAGGGTTCAAAGAATATAGGAGATGAATTGTTGACTTAAACTCTCCTCCCATGAATTAATTTCATGGTTCTCGATTGGTTGGGTTTTGAGGGAACATGGTTAGCAAATCTTGGTCATGGGAATTGGTCAAGCATCTCAAATTTAAAATAAATAAATAAATACTATAAGGTAAGGAAGAGCTCAACGGGAGAAAGTTTTTACCATAAATTTTATTATCATTATTATTATTATTATTATAAAATTACCTTACTTCAATAATTGTCTCTCAAGCAACATATGTATATTCACTTATACCAATGTCGCTTTGACTCAAATTTTGCCACAAATTAATTGTTCTTAAGTGTTGAAATATAATGACGAAGAAATATAGAGAAAAATAATATCCAATCATGGTGGTATCATTGCAAATGGAAGACCTTTAATTAAACTCAATTGTTTTTTTTAATGGGACCTTGCTTTTGAAATAATCCATCATAAATATCAAAATATATGCTCAAAGACACCTTTACGAGGCACCTGTTTTAAGCTTTCTTATCTTTCACTTTGTATATCTTTGTCTTCAATTAAAAAAAAATCATAAATACATAAAGAATTAATAATATATCAGAGTTAATGGCATGCATATTTATTCAAACTTTTATTTTTTCCAAAATGGAAACTATAAATAGATTAAAAAATAGGAACCAAATAAGAGTTGAGAGTTTTCTAGCCCTAAGGTTATATTTTAATCATTTAAAAACACTGAAAAAAGGGTATAAATCAGAAGAATTGGAGACTCTTGGGATTGAATATGAGAATATATGAAGCTTCTATTCTATTATATTCTATTCTATCGATCGGATAAAGTACTGTCCAACTCTTCTCGCACCATGCAATATATTTAATCACTCACCTCGATCCCATCATTCTCTTCAACCTTCACCTTCACTTTTATATACAATTCATACTCTGAATGCAGTATGAACTACGTACATGATCTAAATCACATATTAATTATAATTACTAGTCTTTTTTTTCGAGATGCCACTTGATTAATTATATATATCTAAAAATTTGACTGTTCTAAGTTGGCAGCTCCTCGACAGTGTTATATATTTTGTTTATAAGAAGGGGTGTTGAAGCCCTGAGAGGGAACCCTAATCCAAGAAGTGCGTGTAGGTCTCTCTATTTTACTTCTCTAGAGCTTGCTAATTCATCGGGTCTTGTTAATTCGTGTCTGAAGAAGTAAGTAAGGCGAAGAGCACTCTAGGTTTAGGGTTTTGATATTTCAGTTGACATCGCATGGCAGTGGCGATGGAGGAGAGACGAAGCAGTGTTGCAGTGGATGAGGTGGAGATGAAGGGGTCGTCGTCGGACGAAGTGATTCTGCCGGGGTTCAGGTTCCACCCGACCGACGAGGAGCTCGTGAGCTTCTACTTGAAGAGGAAGGTGCAGCAGAAGCCTCTCTCCATCGAGCTCATCAGGCAGCTAGACATCTACAAGTATGATCCATGGGATCTTCCAAGTAAGAAGTATTTTTTTTTAAATTTATTTATTTTACAGTAACTCAAAAGAAGTTAATAATTAAAAATAAAATCCTTCAGAGCTTGCGACAACTGGAGAGAAAGAATGGTACTTCTACTGCCCAAGAGATAGAAAGTACAGGAACAGCACAAGGCCAAATAGAGTCACTGGGGCTGGATTTTGGAAGGCCACGGGCACAGATAGACCCATCTACTCCTCCGACCAAAACAAGTGCATCGGCCTCAAGAAGTCCCTCGTCTTCTACAGAGGTCGGGCAGCGAAAGGCATCAAGACTGACTGGATGATGCACGAGTTCAGACTCCCTACTTCCTCTCTCTCTCATCACCATCACGCAGCCTCCCTCTTCAAGGCCTCTTGTCCCTCTCTTGATCATAAGAACCATATCCTCCCAAATGTAAGCTCCCATTCTTAATGCCATTGTTTAAATTTTTAAGGGAGTGAAATGACAAGGTTAAAATTTCAGGATTCATGGGCCATCTGTAGGATCTTCAAGAAGATCAACTCAGTGGCGCAGAGAACTCTCTCCCACTCCTGGGTATCCCCTGAAGCAACGACGACGACTCCGCCGGACTACCACCGCCTCCTACCCATTCCAAACGCCGCCCATCACCACGCTGTCCCATTCGTGTCCGACCACATCATGACCCAGCCACCGCCGCCTCCGACAACCTCACACTTCAGTTGCGCCAACATCAGCAACGCCGTGATCAATCCTCACCTACCTCCGTTAGATAACTTGGCCGGCTTCAAGCCATGCCCTAGCACAAGCTTCTCCTTCTTCTCTCCGCTGATCGACAACCTGCAAGTCAACATGCCTCCAGTTGCTACTGCTTCTGCTGCTGCTAAGTGCACAGCCATGGATGTGACCTCGATGCTGCTCAACTTGGGCAACAGCGTAGACTTTGCGCAGCAGAACAACAACAGTGATCCGTATCATCTGCAGACATTGGAGGCTACCAGTAGTGGTCTCAGCTTCACCTTGCCTCCAATGTTTAACAGCGAGGAGTGGAAACCATTAAGCTTGCCTTGCAGTAACAATAACAACAGTTGCAGTAATACCTCTTCAACTTATATTTAGTTAACCTCGTGAACTTTTGCAGCTAAGTATGTTGGCTTGGGAGAGATGAGATTGTGGTGTATATGTTTTTGAAGAAGAGTAGCTAGTGGTAATTGTTGACAACCAGGCTAACTAATCTCATTGTGTCAATTGCTATGGTTTTTATGGGCCTTGAAGGCTTTGGGCTTTGTCGATCACAACATCAAGAGTTGAAACCTAGGCCCAACACAAAAATCATTGCTATCTTTTTTTTCTTGCACACATTATTCCATTTAAATTTTTATTTAAGATTGAGTCAACATGGCAACTAAAAGTCAAAATTGACTAATGGAGTGTATCCCTGATTTGCTCCATCCACGTGGAAATTGCCCATTTCATGGTCGGGCCTAATAATTAATTTGGGCCACTACCGCAACTCCAACTATTAAAGTCGTTATATGATTGAGTCTACCAAAAGCTTTTATATGATTGAGGGAAATGTTCAGTTTGCCTTCTAAACATTACACATTCTTTAAAATACCCTTGAGGATTAAAATTGTCAAAGTACTTCTATAATTCAAAATTTTTGAAAAATATTTTAATAATTTTAAAGTTATAGTGGATAATTTAAAAGAATTATTCTACATTTTGAGTCGAAATGAAAGTTGGCGCACAATCACACTGCCCACGTTGCTGACGCGACACCTGGGATACGTCTCGCTCTTGCGTGGACACCGAGATCGCAGATTGCTGTCCGATCTCTCCATCTCTGCCGTACACGTAGAATTGCCAAAGAGAACTGCGTGGTTTGCTGGACACGTGGCTAGGTTGCCGAGTTCAGAAAGCTACCGGTTCGACGACGCCGTCCACGTGTGCACGGTGGCGTGCCGTAAACGTAGCAGTGATCGCGCGCTTCTGCCTTCGTTCCTTTTTAACTCGGTTGCCGTTTGTTTCGGCGTCGCTCAAAACCCTAGGAATAGAGAAGGAACGATTACGAAGGCGGTGATCTCCATGGCTGGGGGAGCCATGGTCGAAGAGGAGGAGCAACCGAAAGGAGCGGCACCGTCCGACAAGGAGGTAAGGAGGTCTTCGATGCCGTTGGTCCATAGCCAGGTGCGGCGGATACGGGAGGAGGACCTGTGGATCGGAGCCGTCGCTGGCGAGCGGTTGAGTGAGAGGGTCATGCGGTTCCACCTTGCTTTCCACCACTCGTCCGTCTCCGCAGATGCGGCTCTTCCGGCCTCCCCTCTTCGCAACAGCAGGACGGCCCTCGGATCGGCGTGATTTGGTTCGATTTCTTCAATTTTCTTTCTTTTTTTCGTTATTCTGATCTGATTTTTGTTCATCGTTGATCTCCTACTTTAGATCGGTCTTCGGCTCCTATTTTCCCATTCGTAAATTGTTCGTATGCCATTGGTTCTACCAACTACACTATTATTATTGTTTATTGACTCGCGCTTTCTCGTTTCAAATCCATGGGAATTTGAGTTGATCGCAGCTCTCCTACGTTAGATTCGTCATCAGTTCCTATTTTCTCAATTGTTCATGGAGTTTTTTTGGGGGGAACTATTTTCCTGCCATCGATTTTTTGTTCCCTTCTAATCTTTACAGGAGCTCACTAGCCATTCAAAATTACTGCTGTTTTGTACTCGGATTCAATGTATCTATGCTCTAAGTTAGCATCTCCTTCAAATTTGCAGGTCTCTTTTGTCCGGCGCGAGGAAATTGGACAAATTTTGGAAATAATACTGTTTTTTCTTCCTTTTTTTCCCCCTTCCCTTGTGTCATCAATCCTGTTCTTGTACAGTGCGTCCGTAGGATTTTGACATCATATTAATGATAATCCCATATGGATTTGAAATCGTATCGTCTACTTTCTCAGAGCCTATGGCGTGCCAGTGCCAATTCTCTACTTTTATATTCGTTTGCTGTGTGCTTGTGATGTGCACTTGATCCGCAAGTTACATGTTTCAACCGTCAACTCAACTGATTCTGTAACAACCTAATGAAAAGCGTTCCAATGGCTTTACAGTGGGGCCCACGTCCTCCTCCTGTACTCTCGCGACGCTGACGTTTCGTCCTCGTGAACAAATCTCTATCGTTGATTTTCTCCCTTATGTCATTCTTTTATCTTTAGTGTTTAGACAAGGAAACAGTCTCTTTCGCAAAGCTGCAGCTGATTCGAAGAAACTGGCAACCCAAACACATGCAAGGTTCCTCTTCTTCCTTACTCGAATTGCTATTATCGTTTTCTGCTTCATTACGATCATAAATTCGTGTGTTGTATAATAAGTTTTAAATTTAACAGGAGTCGGCATTCCCAGTTCGCTGAACTTGCTGGTCAAAAGACGAGATAAGGCAGAATGCTTAAGGCCAAGCGATATAGGCTGTGGAGTGTGGACTGTGGCATTTAACAACGCTGTCCGGACAGAAAACACGTTCTTGGTTAGAGCTCCAGATCAGATAAGCAATATAATATCACAATATATTCAAGTAGAACCTTGATTAGTTACATGCATTACTAATGTTTTTTACGCAGATGTCGGTTGGTTGTCTCCGGAGATAACAACTCTAGCCAGACCTTGTGAAGGAAAATAACAAGAAAATGAAATTACTGCTGCTTGCTACTTCCTAACTCAATTCATCTACGTAGCCATAGATGTAGACTTGCATATAATTATATATATGTAACCGACTGAGGTATTGTGAATCAGGAACGGAGCAGGCTCCGGATGATCTCAGCCTCGGCGCTGTTGGTGTCGACGGTCTCCATGAGCGCGGAGAGTCGGTCGCTGAGATCGTCCACCTCCCTGTTCAGGCTCCGGATGTAGTTGCAGGTCTCCTTCAGTAACTTGGCTGCCGACGCCTGCGAAAGCGCACAACTCAAGGTTAGTACTCGTCAACGTGGTGTTTTTTGTTTGTTTGTTTGTTAGATCTTTAGTCTGCAAATTGACGTTTTGGTGTTCGCTCTTTTGCTTACCCGGCCGGCGCCTCGTCGGCGGGTCTCCGGGAGGAGAGATTGAAGCTTGGAGATGAGCTCATTGATCTCCTCCTCTGAGACTACCCTGTTTCTCCTGCTCGACATCTTTAGTCTACTCTAGTAGCTAGTACAACGAGTAAGTGACACCGAGAGAAGGAAGAAGGGAAAGTGGCGGTGTGGGTGGCGAGATGGAGAGAGACCAGAGGGTGGGAGATAAAGGGAGGACTTTATAGGGGATGGAACGGAATGAGCAGAGCAAGGAGAAGTGGAGACGAGCAAGGGAAGATGGAAAGTGTAGGCCCGGATGTCCCCTCCCTCTCCCTCACCTGGTACCACCTCCCGACCCAGCTTCTCAGCCAATGGTGCACTGCCCCACGCACTCCCTACTCGTCACGTGTCACCCCACAGTTACCCATCCTTGTCTCTTTCTACTTCTCTTGAGTCCAAGTTTAACCCCTGACACTCGTTTTAAAAATCGCCTAACACTCGTCCCAAAAGATGCCTTGTCCTTTGTCTTATGATTCTGAGACTTGCTAATGTCCATCTAACACCGACTATTAAGGTCCTTAAACTTAGAATAACTCGGGCAGGATTTGGCGTCATTTACCAAATCTATGCAAATCTCGCTAATTGCCGTGCTACGGTGATGGCGACCGACGGTTCGTGGGCCATTGGCCCATTAAGGAGATCATGTGATCTGGTTCCCTAAAAAATAGGGCTGTTCTTTCATCATTTGTCTTATCCATCCGATACAAGTTTACGTAAAATATCATTTGTGGCACTTATTTATTTATTTATTTTTTGCTTTTAGGTTCAGGTAAATTCTCAAAAGTCACCTTTACCCGTTCAAAGTTCGTATCTTCCCCCTCATTTTGGGCTCAAAATTTCTTGACAGCCAGAACACTAACCTAAAAGCAGACCTGAACCTGACACTATCAGGAATCCCATATCATACCTTGATCGTAAACTTTTACCACTAAATGCCCAACATTGCTCAAAAGTTTTGAAACTCGGATCGCATAATCTTACAGTACTCGTAAGACTTCGTATGATCATACTTGTAGAACTTGATAAGTTGAAGGCCACCAAGTAATTAATTTTTTGATGATTTTATACTTTCCAAACACATAGGTAAGAGAAGTACTTCTGGTCTCCTTTCCCTTTTATGAATTTAAAGAGGCTGGTGCCTGAAATGGTAATGGTCAAAAATAGTTGCGTGCAATGGGAAGTTACCCTCAAATTTAGAATTGAAATTATATTTAACCTTTATATAAAAAAAATAATGCTGCTACAGCAATCGCTACCAGCTCCTCTCACTGTACATATCACCCAACAGATCCACATGATGAGCTTTAAGTAGCCTATGACATATGAAGTCTCTGGACAGCAGACGCACTGAGAGTGTCGTCTGAGCTTGGTCATGCGTTTAGTGTGTGGGGTCGATTTGTGTCGTCTAATTTATTATTTGGTATGTACAATGACATATTCTGAAATTCCACTTGTTTGTTATTTTTCTCATGTTTTGTGAAAGAAAAAAGACAGTCAGTAGCTACGTTGAGATGATAATTGATGTCCAGGGGTTTAAGTTGTATTGATTGATGGACGTGATGGAATTGCATGGGGGAGGACAGGGTCGCATGGGGCGCGTCCCGAACACGTGAGCGTGTCTGACGGGGGAGCCGCCTACCCGTGTGGAATGCTTTTCGCATTCGGTTCCATGCCCCCGCGGGAGTGACGAAGGGTAAATTTCTGTGCTCGTGGAGTGTGGGTGAGGAAACAGAAAAGCTGGGGTTTTAATTGTGTGAATGATGCGTCATGTAACTGCCATGGTCGGTGGTTCGATTGGGTAAGCGACTTGTTGGGTAATAGGGTAGGTAATATTAGTTGGATAGGTTTAACGAGATCTTATCGTAATCTGATTTTTTTTTAGAGGGGCAAGCACGGCCGAAGGTGATTTATTATTTATAAAAAATGAAAATTTTAAACTAAAAATTTGGAAGGATTAATCTTGTCATCTAACCCTTTGTTTTTTTGTTGAAAAAAATACCTTTGGTGCGCATCTTCAAACAGTAGTTGGGCAGAAAACTCAGGTGCTTATCCTATCTGAGGATTTTCTGTGAAATGCAAAGAGTATTTTGTTCTGTGCGCATTATGTGCATTTATTTATTTTTATATGTACAGTTCTTTATAGCAAGTGTGTGTGTGTGTGATCAAAGTTTCTTATAAATTTTATTTATCATTTTCATGCTGAAATTTGCAGTGATCTATATCTGAAAAAGCTATTAAATCCCTTTTTCATATATGTAATGACAATGCAGTGGATTTAACAAGTACAATGGCAGTGTTTCTGTTTCCTTTTCAGATCACTGAGATACATGTACTAACTGGTTGATGCTTATTTCCTCAGCCGATTAAAGTTAATGTCAGAAACCCGAATTGAAGGGGAAGATAATGCATCACTTGAAGGCCTTTACCAATGACCATCATCTTGAAACCCTGTTTTATCTGAAAAGCTCTTGAAAAGGACCTTTGGGGAGGAAGAGGAAAGAGAAAAGACTCAGACCATGCTAATACTTTAATAGTGGACTGATAAGTAAGAAAGAAGCAGAAAGTGTCAAATAACTTTTGACCACCCCCATTAGACTTGGACAATGGAGTTTGTGACCTGCACACACAATTTAAAATCACTGTATTGCAAAATCTTTCTCAATGGACCACTGCAAGATCTGATGGCCCACTTGCTGTCTAGAACTGATAGTGCTATATCGCTTCATCAAACGTAGGAGAAATTGTTGCTCAGATAATTGAGCCCTAACCTTCACGTCATCTTTTATCATGTTCAACTGAGTTCTGGATGCCTTCCTTGTTCCCCTCGTGCTCGTGCATAGTTTCTATTTCTGATTTATGTTTATATTAGACGTCAAATTTTTTACTCTGTGAGAACCGTCGAGTATGAAACTTGAAGGTTTACTGTATTGCGAATAGTTTGGTCTAACTAGGTGAAATAATGATGCTTTGTGTTCAATTGGTTTGATCGATTAACTTGATGGTCTAATTCCAGCCATTTTGATCCAATAGGTAGCATAATATTATATTGAAGTGCTCCTTCAGCTGTGTCAGGATTGAGAAAACTCAGATATATCGTGATTCACAAACTCTAATTTAGTATATCCTAACTATTGCGTTTGTTATGTTCATAAATCAATGCAGGTAGCCAATTTGGCAATCAATCTAGGGGGTTTCCTCCTTTCCCTCCCACAGATCTGCCATTCTCAGCCTCCTTCCTATCTTTTCTTCTTCCCTCCTTTGCCGAATATACTTTTGACAGTCTTTCGTATTTTCTTGGTTTTCCTCTTCTTCGTTTGTACATTCACAACCTTGTCATTGAAGCGTGTCCTCTTTCTTAGCCCCATTGGGCTGGCTGTCTCTCCAGGCAATTGCTCCTTCAAGTGAATATTTAATTTTAAGAAACTTTGCACGTAATTCTAATTAAGAACCTACTAGGTAGGTGTGTGTTTATGTAGTTCATTCTTCGCAGATGGTCATGAGGCCGACCGTGTGGGACCGCTGAGGTGATGGATTCCTCCTCTTTGTTGAAATGTAATTCATTCTTCGCTTGGGAAGTCATATTCAAGGAGCTGAATTGTTTCATACATTTACTATTTGTAGATTAATTTTTTTTGGAATTAACTTTGATAGAAATTGACTTCTATAAACTATCTTGCTGCCAAGTTGTAACAAAAGATGTACTGACTTTGTGATATTGTCATTTTATAGGTTTTACAAGAAAAACAATCAAAACCATCACCTAGCTTTGAATTAGAAAGTTCATAGATGATTCTATTTGTGATGAATCGTTCTATTGACATTGGAAAGTGATCAACAAATTTAATGTACATTGAATCAAATTATAATTGGATTATGTTGGATGTGGGTGTGTGTTTATTCCTTTTACTGTTGAATGACAATGTATGTCCTTAGTGGATATTTGACATTTGTCTGTATCAATTCTATTTGTTTATATTGGATACGTGAAATTTATTTAGTTATATGATTTGTATGGTATGGTTATATATTTTGTCAATTATGTTTACGTGTTGAAATGTGACTTTAAGAATTTTATCTCTAGCCTGAATGGTTAAGTCAAGCACATTTATGGGAATTTATTTAGTGATGTCAAAATTACTGCTGGAGCAGGCATTATAGAATAATTAGTAGTTCTCCCTCCTCAATGTAAATATATATCTAAATTTTTGATTCTGCTATGTAGCAGGGGCAATAATATTAGGATAAGACACTATAAAGTGACAACATGAGTGTGTAAATTGTTGGTATTAGTATGTCTTGTTTAGTAAATTAAAGTAATTATTCTTAAAATGTACAATAAGCTTTATGTTATTTTATATTTATGATATGTTTAGGAGATGATTAACAAAAGAGATTTTGAATTGCCACTCCGATTTAGATTTGTCAACTTAGCTAGGAAAGGAAGGAGACTCGCAAATTAGTCCATCTGTTCAATTAGGATCAAACTGAAAATAAGACATCCCATTTTCCATGTAAATATATGTCACGATGTTATTACCCTTTTAAAGCAAGAATTCACGTTTGATTCTCTATAAACTGTTAGATTCTCTATATGTCTAGATAAAGATGAAGAATATTTCATTTATTTTTCAGAAATATTTTTAAAAAATTATGTTTGCTGTAATAAAAATATGATAAAAAAATGATGTAATAAAAGATATGGAAAAAAAATTGGAAAATGCTATTGTACATGCAGGTCTATCAATTCAAGTAGCTTGATTGTGTGGACAAGTTGGTCGAGCCAAATGTGTTGGTTGGCTAATGAGAACATATAAGGTGATTATGATTGGTTAATCAAGTTGAATAAGGTGGTTGATTCAGGTAGAAGGTTCAAATTGGATTATAAGCAAGCTGATTGAATCATGTTAATTAATTAGTTTGGGAGAGTCAATTGTGTGGAGTGAAATTCTTGCAAATACGCCGTAGTTGGGGATCGAATCGCGGGTCCCTGGGTCACAACTTGGATGTCCTACCGTTGCACCATTGCCCCGGGAAACACAATCAAAGGATGCTGGGCATCTGGATTGGCCACCGTATGCGCTTCCCGATTTACCCTGGTGGTCGGTGGGAAACTTCCATGGGACCGGACCGGCCACCCCTAGGGATTGAGTCCATGAGACTCACTGGGATTTATCATTATAAAAATAAAACTTTATTTTATATTTAAATAATAAAAAATAATATAGTTTTTAAAAATATATTAAGCAATGTTTTCTCTAAGATTTTTTTTTTTCAGAATTTGTTTCCTAAGATTTTTTTTTCAGAATTTGTTTCTGCAAAATAACCGAATGAAATATTTACACATTTAATGGTATCTATATCATTATCATTCAACAACTTTTCAATAGTTTTATATCATTTTAGATAATGTTTTATATTACAGTTCTAAGACAACCAACATAGGCTGTCACCCTATGATACGTGGCATTCATTTCCAGAGAAAATATTATTTTTTGAATATATAATTTTATTTTTTAGGACTTTAAATTGCTATTATACAATTCAACAGTTTGACCAATCGGTCAGGTTCATTTTTTTTACAATTATGCAAAATCCAATCATGCATAGAATCAGATGGACCAATAATTTCAAAAATAAATATAAATAAAGAATATAAACTAAATTCCAATTTGTTTACATTCAGCGGACTCAATGCGATCGACCAGACCGGGAAAGGTCCAACCAAACAAGGTTTTGGTTCGATCATACAGCCCATTGTATCTAGAAGGTTCCGAATCGAAATGGGATATCCCGATCTAACGGCTGTCATTCCATCTCCTCCCCCCGCTCCCCCTACATACCCTACGCTATAAATACTTCAAACGCACACTCTCGATTTCCTTCAATTTTATCGTTTCGCCTTCAAATTTGGGATTGAGACCGCGTTCGCTCCACGCTCTCAGATCTCTCTTCTTCCCGACTTCGGATCTGCCCTCAATCCCTAAGCGACACAGCTACACGATCTGCAACACCCTCGGCATCGCGTATGGGGAAGCGCAAGGCGGCGGCGGCAGCGTCGAGGAAGAGGAAGAAGGCTGCTTCCGATGCAGCAAAGCGGGAGGGGGAAGATGAGGCCACCACGAGCAAGTCGCAGGAGGATGATCCCCAGAAGGAGTCGAAGAAGAGACGGGTCAAGGTGCCGAAGCCGGAGACTGAGACTGAGTACTTCCCCGAGAAGAGGAACTTGGTACGGCTCGCTGTTGTTTTTGTTTTATTCTAGTAAAAGAAACGAAAAAAACTCTTTCGCTTTTTGTGTTAGATTGCGGAAAACTGATGGTTCCGTCAATTCGCAGATGTACTGAATGTTAAGCAGTGCTTGCATTTCTTCTTCCATCAGCTCATTAATCGACTACTAACACTTACTCGTCCTTAATAATGTATCTACCTGCAGGAAGATCTTTGGGAAGCAGCTTTTCCAGTTGGAACTGAGGTTTTCATCTTTGTTTTGTCTATCGACTTGATGCTTTAATATGTAAAATGGCATGCGATTCATCACTTCTTCTTTATGAGAGTTTTTGAGAGTTGTTGCATTTGGTTTGACAGTGGGACAACATGGATAAACTTCGCGAGATTAATTGGTGTTTTTCAAATTTAGAGGTGTGTCGTTGGCTTTTCTCAATTCCTGAATGAATAAAGTGTATTGATGATATTGATCCTTGTTGATTTTGGTGCATAGAGTGCCTTGGAGGAGGGAGGGGAGCTTCACGGGAAGACAGTCTACATTTTCGGCAGCACAGAGGGTAAATGACTTGGATTTTTTTTTTTGTTCGGCTCATATATTCACAGTATTTTAGTTGCTAGTTAGTTGAGGATTTAGATACCATTTTAGATTATGTCAGTTAGTAGTTAGTTGAAGATTTAAATTCACTTCAAAACTCCCACCATCAATTGTTCACTTGGTATACACCATTACATAATTTCTTGTTCATCTTTAAATCGTACCTTGAGTTTGTTCTTTTCTATTTACTTCTTATGTGTTCACATACAATCATGTACTTACAAATATTTGGTGGCTTTATCCTGTCTATGTGATTGATATGCTTCTGTTTTCTTTCCTTCTGCAGCTCAAATGTTAAATGTGAATGGTCAAGAGAAAGTTGTGCTTATTCCCATTGTGGTGGCTGTAAGTTGCTTCAGATAACATTTTTTAATCACCCTTGATATTTTGATAGAGAGCAAGTATTTAGAATATTCTGTACACGTGGGCAGTGAAATTTATTTACTACATTATATTTGAAAAAAGATTTGAAATCCTTACACAGACTTATCAGCACATTTCATTGTTTATTGAGTCATCACAATCCTTCTTATTTTTTTATTAAATTATCATGTCTAATGCTGTCATTAATCAACATCAATTATTAGCTATTCCCCTTGAATTGCCTATCACAAATATGGTAGCTAACAACTTATCATGTCGATAGCTATTTGGTAGTGTTTCTCAACCACTAATGGGAAATAGATAACTTTTAACTCTTAATGATGCAAGGAGTGGAAGAGCTTTGCGAGGTTTCATAATAAGGAGAATTCATTTTTTTGGAATATTGTTTGTTTATCTTCGATATCATGTCCTCTAGGTGGATTCTCCAATTCCACCATCTGATAAGATTGGTGTAAAATCTGTTCAAAGGGAAAAAGAGGAAGTAATACCCATGAAGACAATGAAAATGGCGTGGGTTCCATATATTCCACTTGAAGATCGGTATGTGCTATTTTTTACTCTATTTGATACATTGTCAATTTCCAACCTGATCTTGCTTACCATCTGAAGTCAAATAGTTGAGATTGATTTTTTTCCAGTCTAAGTCAAGTTGATAGATTGAAGACTCAAATATTTACTATGGCTTGCACTCAAAGAAGGTACTTAAGTGATTTTGCTTTCTTGCATGTTTTTTTGTTAACTAGGGTAGCTGAGCTACTTTTTTGAATTTTTGTGGCATGATTGTCGTTCATTATGATTGCTATTCATTTTATATTCTGATATCTAAGATTGTATTGTTTTGATTGTTCAGTTGTTTTGGTTTTGTCTTTCCCTTTCTTATCTTTTTTTTTTTTCAAACTCCTAGCTTTATGTGTCTTCTACAGCAATTACACCATATATTCTAGGAACCACTTCCAATTTTCTCCCTCTTTTTCTTTCATTTTTTGGTGTGCCAGTATACTAACCAAATATTGGAATTGTCACAAATGTATGTAAAGCTAGTTTCAAATCAATATATAATACCTTTATGGAGGATGTTAAGTAGATCAACTTACAGTTATACAAAAATGACTTTTTAAACAAATCATGTCAGTGAATTGTTCCTCATTTTATGTTGCATGTATTTTCTAATTATACTGGTACACCAGGATTATTTTGGTTGTGTACATTTGAATATTAGTTGGTGTCTATTTGTCATGAATTTTCCTCCTCGAGCACATCTTTTTAGTATTTTTAGCTATACTTTTCTTTTCTATAGGTGGCGAATATGAATAGAATTCTGTCACACTGTACATGCATTAGACTTGAGTTATTTTACTTTTTTTATTACTTCTTCACAAGCAATGCAAGCAAATTGAGTAATGCCTTTTGCCAAAAGAGAATGCATTCTTTCTGTTATTCTTTTCATGCCTTCATATCTAGGAGTCCATTTACTATTTTTTCTCAATATTTTCTGCAGATCTGCATTAAAACATCTGAGGATTGAACGTGTCAAGCAATATGACTATTGCCTTCCTTGTAAGTCTTATATGCCTTTTTTTCAGTCCTTCCTTGATCCTTGGTTTGTATTGTCTTGAAACTTGTTGTTGGCTTCTATTCAATTAAATATATCTCCATACTCGTGGGAGCTTTTTCTATTCAACTAAATACCTCTGCTTACTGCCGGAAGCCTATCTTCTGTACCAATGTTACTTTTGACACCCTCCTTGTCATGGCCCAGAAGATTTATTGTCTGTTACATTAGTGACAGCATTCAATGTTTTCGTGGATAACTCCATCAGAGATTTTGATGACTTTAGAAATTCTTTAGTAACAATATGATATAGAATAAAATACAATTTTGATTTCTCTACTGTCTTGCATGTGCATAATATCCTACTTGTAAGTTTCCTGCTTAGGACCATCCTTTTGGATCCTCATTTTGACGGAGAATAGGAAGAAAATGTTTGTTATGAATGCCAAATATCACATCCTTACTTCTTTTGAACTCAAGTTTTGTCACATTAATTTCTGGATTGTCTGATTTATCTTCCAGATAAATATGTTTATGGATTTACAATTGGCAGTAAGACATACAAAACCCATTGATTATAAACTAGTGAATCTGAGACAGAATCAGTGAATTGCACCACAAGATTGAAATATGCTATTGCTTAGTGAGAATAGGCTCAAATGTGCTTACATACATAGAACTGTGTGCTTTCATAGAACTGTAAGTGGCTTAACATGCAGATCTGATGAATTTGATTTAAACTAATAAGATGTTCATCAACAGTTTGCAATTAATTTTGTCTTGTTCGTCTAGTAATGCCCTTGCTATTTGACCTCTTTGTTAATTATATTGAAATCATCTGATATGGCTGCTGTTTTTATGTGAGTTTTGGTTGTCACCGACATTCTGAAATTTCATGGTTTACATATTTAACCTCTTTGATTAGCTTGTTACTTTTATCATCAGTGTTTTGATATGTAATAGAGATGGACAATCCCTTGACCCCTTGGCATTATTTCTTTGTATTCCTTGTTGATAAGCTGAAAGACTAAATTGTTTGACATATATATCTCTTAATTCTTCCCCAAAAGTAACAGTTTACATTTTTTATTCAGATCTTAGAGTCATTCAATAGGTGATTTTGCTTGTCAGTGACATGATGAAATGTTACAGCATACAAATTGATCTCTTTGATTAGCTTGCCATTTTTAATCCATGGGTTCTCATATATAGTTGACCTGGACCACCTTTTTCCCTTGACATATTTCTTTGCATTCCTTGTGTTGGATAGCTGAAGAACATGAAAAGCATATATCTGAATTCTTCCCAACAAGTAAAAATTTTCATTTTTATTCAGATCTTCAACCATTGAAAGCTGATGAAGATGAGGATGATACAGTTGTTAATATAATGTTTCCTCTAGAACCTCCGGTATGCAAATCTTCTCAATGACTTCTTGCTCATATGAATTATCTGTTAAAACACTGCTTCGATACCATGTTTCTTAAACTGGACAGGCAGGGCAACTGGCGTCCTTGCAGTTTTTTATTTTTCTTGTTGAACTGGGCTGCAATCCAATTCAACTGTGATTTCTCTATTAATCCAACTGGACCAGTTTGGTTTCCAGTCCACAGATTACCCTGGTGAACCACTCAGACCGGTCTGGTTATTTTTTGAAACACAGCGCAATCCCCTCATTGACTTGCAATAGACTTTGTTTTCCCCGTTTTTATATTGCTTCCTGGAATCTTGTCATTTTGTAAACATACACTGCTTCTGTTGCACTTAGCTGAATGAATGAGAATTTAGTCTGGATGATAGGTTCCAGATGCAGTGCCAAGAGCCTAAAAAAGCACAAACAAGATTTTGGAATTGTAAAACACAAAAAATATAATTTTTTTCTTATATAATATTTAGATTTTGTTGGGATGGTCAGTTCAGATGCAATGGCAAGGGGCTTGCAAACACAATATTTTTTTTAATTTAAAATCTTTAATTGCTATACACACACACACACACACATATATTTCAATAATTTGCCTATAAGGAATTCTCTATTTATTTTTTTAATCACCATGTAATTTATTTTTCCATTGTATCTTTGTACCAATTTGTTGGTGATGATGGATAATTTCTATTTACAGATTGTCTGCGATTATGATTGGGAAATGGATGAAATTGAGGTACAGATTCTGATTCTTGTATTCTCTTATAGTGTTTTGAATGGATATCTTTGAAAATTTCAGTTCGGTTAGTGAAAATTTTCAATTTTTCAAAAAATAGGATTTGAAAACTGTGCATTAATTTCTTTAATATCCTTGAATTTAATACATGGCGAACAGTAGATAAATAGTTTTTTTTCCTTTTGATTTTGTTTTTGAGATAAAAACAAAAAAGAGAAAATTTACACAAACCAAACAAATAACTTCTCAGATTCTATATATGTAAGTGTTCCTAACTATGTTTTTTTTCCACTTGGGCAATCAAATATTCAAGGAGTTCACTGACAATCTTATTAAGGAGGAGGCGCTACCAGAAGACAAGAAAGATGAGTTTAAGGTAATTTAGGAACTGTTGAGCATTTCTTTGTTATGACTTTGAGGAAACCAAGGTATTCTTCGTGGAATGGAATAGCTATTCTGGTGAATTGAATTGACAGTATAAAATAAAAAATCTATATGCTCCATGGAATCTATTTTATTTCTTAGATTTTAAATGTAATAATATTATGATCAATAGACAACAAATTGCCTCCCTAATATTAAAATATCGTTATTAGTAGTATTTTGTTTGACCTGCCTGCCTTGATTTGCCCTTCCTAGTTGTCCTTAACACCCGAGATACCTAGTTTGTTCATCCATCTAGTTCATTTCGCCTGCATGCCTAGTTCTCTCAGTCCGTCTGTTCCTACGAACCCAACATGTCATTAGATTTTTTTGCTAGATCTTAGTCACCAACTAAAATTGTACCCTTAATCTTGCAAGGGATATGTGAAGGAACAGGTTAGAGAAAGAAGAAAAGCACAGCGGCAGGTATTAAAAAACATTGTTCAGTAATGTTCTGATAAATAGCTGTTTTGTATTTTTATATCTTGGTATCTGTGTGCCTACAGGCAAAGGAAGCTAGAAAAAAGGCCATAGAAGATATGGACCCAAAGACGAGGGAAGCCATGGAAAATATGAAATTTTACAAATTTTATCCTGTTCAGACGTCGGATACACCTGACATCAGCCGTGTAAAGGTACTCACCTATTTGTCTAATCGACTCTCATTTCTCATCATGTGAATTGCAATGTTTATTTGATGTTACTTCATGACCTATATATCTGAAAGGATTTGGGTTTCAGGTCAGAGTTTAATAGATTTAACTTATTTGTCATCTATATAACTAATTAGCACCCCTTTGATATGCAGGTACCATACATAAATAGGTACTATGGTAAAGCTCATTTCTTGAGATAGCCATTCTTCATTCAGTCACGGGAAACAGTTCTCTCGAATTTTTCATCTCACTCATCAGTGGCTGTAGAGTCAAGTCAAAGATTATTTTTGCAGTTCGACAACCAGCCTAATTATGATTCATTCAGTCGTGAACTTCTAGTTCTACAGCCCTCCGGAGTGATGATGTGTTGTAAGCTTAGGATCTTAGTGGAACTTCTGTTCTGTTATATTTTGAGTCCCTACGGATTGTTGCACATAGGTAATTGTATCATTATTTGATTTCTAAAGTGGCAGGAGCTATTTCTCGTTAGGTAATATTTTGAGAAATCTTTATATTTGTTTTCCATATATACATGCTTTTGGTTAACATGTAGTTGATTTAATAATGGTTGTCATCTGATATAATTTCGCGTCTGTGGAAGCAGGTAGGAAGGGAACTCATGAGCACAAGCCGTGCATGATGAGGCGAAGAAGAGAAGGGTAAGTAAAAGGTGTAACTTTGGCTAAGTGATAGAAAGGCACTTAATGGTAACTTTGGGTTTAAATCTGGCATCCGTGTCCTTTTTAGCACTGTTGTTTCACGTTTTTCGAAAGGCTTTTGACTTGGCCAGGCCTGCTGCTACGCAAGCCAGTTGGAATCGTGTTAGCTTGGCTGGCTCTTTCAATGTGTTAGGCCTTTCTAGGCCTGGTACGGTGAGCATCTAAGGCACTGTTTCGGGCTCAATGGGCATATGAGCTGGTTTTGTGTAGTGCTTCATATTTTCCTGGTAAAGTTAAAGTTAATGCGGATAATAATTCACACCAAGCGTTACAAAAAATGAATTAGTAATATTAGGATATCTAATTTAGTTCAAAGCTAATGCGATAAGATTCTAAAGTTCTTAGTTTATTTAGCTGTTGGTTTAGACGTGTTTTGACCTGAATATTTTCGTATCGGCCACTGGCCTGCTGCAGCGGCCTTAAACCCCGTTCCGTATGATTCATGGGTTGGCCCAACAACCTGCTCTATTCATTAGATAGCCCATTAACTAATACTCTGATCCATCCGGTTTTGGGGTCGTCATTAAATAATAGTTTGGCCCATATAGTTTCTCGCGGCCCATGTATATATATATTATCGGTGTTCTAGGCCCATTAGGTTGGCCCAAATAGCTTCTTTTGGGCCGTGCCAGCCCATTAATACGCAATCTAGTTCACGGGTGTTATTGGGCTATCTGTTAAGTAGCACTTGGCCCATCGTTTTTTAATGGGTTTGTGGCTCTTTCGATCCGCCTATTATGTAATAGGGTGGTCCATCAATTGTTCTTATCGGCCCTCTGTGTCGGCCTATCATGGATAAACGATTCAGCCCAAATCCTTGTTAGGCCGGCCCGTTTAGGTGTAGTTTGGATTCATTTCCCAGCTCAACTAAGGCTGGTTTTTTTTGTTTTGTAAAATTTTAAAGTCCTCTTTTCTAAAACGGTTTGGATGAGCCTATATTATCTTCCTCTTTTAAAAAATATATATTATGATTTTTGAATTCAAATTGGTAAAAATTCAAAACTACAAGATTCAAAATTCCATATCAATTTTCACAATTTTTTTTAAAAATGAATTTTATAAAAGAAGCATACTACAGAATTTTCGTTTGAATTCCAATTCATTAATTTTTTTTTACAAAGCGTGGAGAGGCAAAATTGGTGTAGAAGTTAATAAAGAATCCCCTTTGTTATTCTTATTTTCTTTTGAAGAAAAATAGATAAACACTTTCAGTGCTATTAAAAACTAGAACTTGTCTAAAATCCTTCTTAGCATCTTTTCGCTTGTTTATCTTTTATTTTGAAAAGATTATTTTATAAATAGGAAAGTTCTTTTTCTTCTAGAACGAGAAGATGGATTCTTACCTTTGTCCTCTGCCATAATTGACTTCTTCTATCTGCTTCCATGTCAGTGTCAATGCTATTGCCTTTGCTTCTACGCCCAACATCTCTCTCTAAAACAATTTCTTTAACTTGATGCTTGGAAGCAACGAAGATTAATGACCACTTTAAGAGGACTTCTTGGAAGCAAGTTTGACAATTGCAGCCTCCTTTTGTTCCGGTCAAAGTTTTCCTTTCAACTTCGCTTGATTCTTGTTTGTCACTCTTCTAGAAAGTGGCTCGTTCATCAGTTACATTGGTCAACATTTCTTCTTTTTCTAAAATTCATGCGTCCATCTAAAATCTAAAAGACAAAAAAACCGACCACTAACCATTGCTAGAGTTGACCGCAACTGCTACTGATACGATTGTGGATCGGGAAAAAAATATTGTCTGGAAGAAACATTTACAGTACGTTTTTCTGAATAACTCCTTTATATGAGCAGAATAGATCTTAGATATTAATTAAAGATAGCAGTGTGAAGGTCTCATATATAGTTATTGGATCAAAGTATAATTAAAGAAAAAAACTTAATTACTAATTAATTAATATCTAAGATCTATTCTGCTCATATAAAGGAGTTATCACTGATAGGCTGGCCATTGCACAATACTGACCATCACAGTCGATGCCAACTGCCATGCCTATGGGATGAAAAAATGAGTTGACAAAGAGAACAGAAAGCAACGACGATTCCCACTAGAAACTTCCCCAACTCAAATACTATTTTAAATCACACTTTTGTATCTATTTTGTCTTTGACAAACACGGAACCCCTCTATTTTCTTCAACACAGGTCTTAGAAAAAAAATGCATAATGCTATATTAATTAATTTAGTTTACATTTTGTAATTGTTTTAATAATTTATAAATTCATCATTATAATTAATTATATCTTCCTCTAATACTCCTTTTCTAAAATTAATAAAGGAAAAATTTTCGGTTTCCCAAATTTTAATGATAAACTGAAGCCAACTGTTCCAGACAGAGTCCATGGGATACAAGATCCTGCTAGACACTAACCATTTCAAGATGATAACCTTGGTTGATTCAAAGTTCTATCCGTGACTATTCAATAAGAACAGTAGCTATCGTTAATTAATTTGAAAGGGAATGCGTAGATTAGGTTGATAGACGTTATCAAACTGTCCTTTTTGTTATCACAAAATCTGGTCAGAGCTTCTTCCTCACCATCTAGATCCAATCTCACCATATCACAAGTTTTCCTTATGATTTCAACTATCGTGATTATTCCCACTTGTTAATAAGGGATGACCCTTAGAAAATCATAAAATGATATATATGTATTAATAAAACATCCAATATGAGATATTTATCTTCCAATACTTAGAATGTCTATAAACATTATTATAATAGATTATCTTAAATTGCCCATATTATAATTTTATGGTAGATTGATATTTTCCCCCTCCCCATATCTTCTCTTTTTGAATTTAATTTCAGTTTAATCATATCCTCATATTCATATGCAATTTTATAATTTTAAATATGATCAAAATTACTGAACAAAGTTATTAAGCAATTTCACATATAATAATTCATATATGATAAAAACTAACATATTAAAATTTTGTAACGTCATCTTTATAGACTAGAGTCAAGAATTTAAAATGACAAATAAAATAATGTAATGGTAAAAAATGTGTGCAATATTAAATGGTGATGCTTAGCTAATCCAACTGACCCACCTAACGTTTCTTTATTTGTTTAATTCACTTTTTGTAGTTTTTGTATATGCGTGAGATGTTGAAATAATTTAAAGGTGAATTAAGTTCTCGGGGGTTCAGTTCCACTAACAATTTTGCCTCCCACATGGATTGGTCCATAGTCCACACCTTATGTTTTCCTCAACATCAAAGTTCAAAAGGTACAGTGAAATTTTAGTAATCTTGATGATTATTATATTAAGTGAATGGTTCTAATACTAAATTGATTTAATATTATAGTTTTAATTATTAAGACCTAGTCATCATGTTTTATGTCCTTTATCTATTTATCGAAATGATTTAAATAAATAATTCTTACGATTCATCTCACCAGTCACTGAATCAAGTAGTTTCCTGAGGCAATTGCCTGAAAAGTAAAAAAGAATAATAAAGGATAAATCGACTGTCTAGACACACAAAATATATAGATATATACGTATGCATATAAATGACGGAAAAGTTTTAAAAATAAACTAAAATTTACCTCACAGATGACGGAACGTACCAGTGAACGACGACAACTTGACGGCGACGCAATCCAAACGTGAAGCACAACGGGAACGTGACGGATCGAACGGATTGTTACTCCCATTACTGCAGTCAACAAGCCACAAGCACAACATCACATTCAATCCATCATGAATGAGTTAGTGAAGATTAATGAATATGGTGAATGTAAGTTAGTTTTGAATAAATTGGATGGTTTTTAATTTTCTCTCGAAAGTGTTCTTGTCAGTTCAATTTCAGTGTTTGTTCCATCGGCGTGGCAACAACGCCAGCCAAAAAAGTGAATGTACAAACCAGATGGCCGAGATCAGCTGGCCGCCGAACTCCAGCCCTGATACAAAGATTTCCGAAAACAGCAAAAAAAATTGCTCCGATCGGGATCCGATGGCCCCGGCGAATCTCGCGGTGTTGATGAGGAAAGAGAGGCGAGATTTTGTTTTGTTTTTTTTTTTTTGTGTGTGTGTTTCTACAAACCTGATTCTAGATCGGTGGTTCGGACAACGGAGATTTAGGGATCGGCAGCGTTAGACATCCGGGAGAGGCGGCTAGGGCGGGGTTGGAAGGCGGCCCGCCGACGCTGTTGGTGGGAGGAGGGACGGATGAGCGCCGAGAGCGCGCGCTTCACCCACTCGCCCTCCACGGCCCCGATCCGGACCAGCGAGTTCGCCATCGCCGACCGCCGCGCATTGAGCCTGTTCGACGGCGATGAAGCGGCCGCGGATCCGCCGCCGTTGAGGCCCTTGTGGAGGTGGCAGCGGAAGGATCCAGGGTGGGTGGAAGGAGAGCAGAGGCAGGTACGCCGGGCCGGGGCGGGAGACGCTCGGTTGTCAGACGCAGCGATGGAGCGTCCGGGGGAGGCAGATCGGTTGAGGGAGAAGCGAACGGAGGGAGATCCGGAAGACCCAGCGCCGGACAGGTGGACGCGGGTAGGGGAGGCCGATCGCTGATGCAAGAAAGGAGCAGAGAGGCTGGCTGACGAGGAGGCGAAGCCTCCCGCCGGAGAGACCGATCGCCGAAAAGGGAGCACTCTGCTGCTGGATCTCTTGGAAGACGACGCCATTTCCTTCCCTTTGAATTCAAACCAAAAGGGCCCTCAACTCTCTAATTCGTCAAACATAGAGCAACTCAGGCGTGCTATTTATAGTAAACTCTACAGAGGGGCACGATCGTAATAAAAGAAGAACTCTTGGGCACGGTCGACCATTTATCTGATAGGAATCAACCGATTAGCTGAAAAAAGTTGCCTATGTAAGTAAAAGAACCTTCAAGTTCTCAAAAATCACGAAAACGCCACCTACTTGTCCAACACGAAAACGCTCTCGAAGCTTCTACGCAAAACGACGAGATCCGACGACGGAGACTACGCCAACGAAGCGCGAGCTGCCAGTTAAAACAAGAGTTCGAAGATGATTAGCTTAATTATGTCTTAATCTTGCTCTAGATTCCTAATTGTAGGTGTCCTAATTTTGATATTATATCGTGTGAAATGAAGTCCGAATACGTGAGCTGTTACAGTTGGTCGAGATGCGGTATCGGTTGCAGTCGGCGGCACGTTATGCAGAAAATTATAACATGTGTTAGTTGTTAATTGGTTCGCCGACAAAGAGCCGCTACATTCGTCTTTCACGTATCGGGAAGTCCGATCGAAGTGGAAAACAGAGTGGTAGTTGAACTAAAAATAATAAAAAAATAATTTTAATAAAAAAATAAACTTTACTCAATTAAATTATTTTAATATTTAAATTTTCGTGATCTAATTTAGAACTATTTGACATTAAACTTCAAAACGCATCATCTGTACAGATTGAGCAAGCTGTGATCGACATTTTTCATCAAAATAAATGTCTTTTTAATATTGTAATGGCATCAATCTCGATGATCTCTGACATAAATAATTTCTTAAAAATTATAAAAATTTTATTTCTCCATCTATTTTCTACATTTATTTTAATCATAAAAGTATTATTATCTCCGCTTAAAGTTTGATGAGTCTCCAGTTCTTGACCGTGTAAGTCTCCTTCTCTGTTTCCCCAGATTAGGTTAATCGGTTGATCGGAGTGGAATTGGGATGCAGGAGGTGAAAGCCGGGAGCCGGCCGCCGTGGGTTGGCCTGGCGGCGGCGGTGTGGGTGCAGGTGGCAGCGGGGTCGGCGTACACCTTCCCTCTCTACTCGCCGTCGCTGAAGGCGGTGCTGGGCCTCGGCCAGCAGCAGCTCGCGCTGCTCGGCGTCGCCAACGACGTCGGCGAGAACTTCGGCCTCGTCGCCGGCCTCGTCAGCGCACGGTTCAGGACATGGGTCGTGCTGCTCGTCGGCGCCGCCTGCTGCTTCGTCGGGTTCGGCGTACTCTGGCTCGCTGTCTCCCGAACCATCACCGGACTGCCCTTTTGGCTCGTGAGCACAATCTTATTTTCCCCTATTTATTATTTTCACTATTAATCTCTTCTACTCTTAATCTTAGTCTCACCTTCCATTTTACTTTACTAAACTCTTAATCTACTTTCCATTAAAATTGGGGGAGAAAAAGGAAAAGGAGCTCTTGAGTTAGTATTGATTTGAACCAACAAAATGAAAGGATGATTTTAATAGTTAATGATGAATTTATCAAATGTATACTTTTTTTAGTTGTTTGACTTTGTTGTAAGCAAGTTAGATTTGCAGGACTTTCAGGCAAAGATTAAAGATTTGAATATGTATAATGAAACTATTGATAGGTCTAAACTATGAATATGAATTGAAAACACCTTGTGGTCATCAAAGATAAAAAATGTACTTTGAATCCCAATAAGGAGGACGAGTATTTGGAGGTATTGTACTTGGGATTAACTTGGTATTGCATTGTCATTTTGAAGCTTCATTGAATTCTTTAGAGATTGAATAGGCCATGTGTTGAAATCTTTCAGTTATGGATTGCTCTATGCATTGGCACCAACAGCAGCGCATGGCTGATCACTGGGGTGCTAGTGACCAACATGAGGAACTTTCCGGTGAGCCGTGGTACCGTATCCGGCATCCTCAAAGGCTACGTTGGCCTTAGCGGTTCGATCTTCACTGGACTCTACACCGGTGTTCTTGGTAGCTCGCCCAACAATCTCATACTCTTCCTCACCATTGGTCTGCCAGCCATTTGCCTTGCAATGATGAGCCTTGTTCGTCCTTGCACACCGTCGACCGCAGAAAACTCAACTGAGAGTCGCCATTTCGTGGTTATTCAAGTCCTCAGCATAATTCTCGGCCTCTACCTTCTTGTTTTCACATTCCTCAATAGCTATTATTCCCTAAATGATGTCAGTGTTGGTGTTTTCTTTGGTGGGATGGTGCTCCTCCTCCTCGCGCCGCTTGCCATCCCGATCAAGATGACTATTTTCAAGCCTATGCTTGAACACACTAGCATCACTGTGTCGATGGTACCTTCTGTCGACGACTTGGAAGATGATACGGCTACAAAGCCATTACTAGATGCAGCAGACTTACTGAACTTGCAAGAGTTCTCTGATGATGTATCATATGCGGATATGCTGTTGGCAGTGGGGGAAGGAGCTGTGAAGGAGAAGAAGAGACCGAGAAGAGGGGACGACTTCGAGGTGCATGAAGCTTTTGTTAAAGCTGATTTCTGGCTTCTGTTTCTGGCATTCTTCATTGGGGCTGGAACAGGAGTAACTGTGCTGAACAATTTGGCACAGATCGGATCTGCTGCCGGAGTTGATGATCCAACCATCTTGTTGTGTCTCTTCAGCTTTGGTAATTTCCTCGGTCGTCTTGGTGGTGGTGCTGTTTCTGAACATTTCGTAAGGTGATGATGTTTTCTTGAAGAGCAGGAAGAAATCTTATACTTATGAGACTCGATCATCAAATTATAAGTTCTACAAAACGAATGAATTCGACATTTTTATTGCAGGACGAGGATGCTTCCGAGGCCATTTTGGATGACATGCACACAGATCACCATGGTGATCGCCTACCTTTTCTATGCTTGGGGTCTCAGGCTCACTCTCAACGTTTCAACTGCTCTGCTTGGCCTGTGCTATGGCGCACAAACTGCTGTGATGATTCCAACCACATCAGAGCTGTTCGGACTAAACAACTTCGGGACCTTCTTCAACATCATGCTGCTAGGGAACCCCCTCGGCGCGGCCTTATTCTCAAGCTTGCTTGCGGGGTACTTGTATGATCAAGAAGCTGCGAAGCAGCACCCTGTGTTTTTGCACGAAGCTAGCTCGTCGTGTTATGGACCGCATTGTTTTCGGCTAACGTTCTTCATCCTGGCGGCAGTGTGCAGTGTAGGGACTGTGTTGTGCATAATTCTGACTCAAAGAATAAGGCCAGTGTATCAGATGCTGTATGCAAGTGGGTCATTTAGGCATCCGAAAGCTTCATCTTCACTGCACTAATGATGTCGGTTCATCGCGACATTGATCAAATTGCGTAAATGCTTATGCAGCAGCATTTTTGTTTAAAGACATTCTTGCTTGTCAGTTTGGGGAATTTGAGAGGTTTCTTTTGTTGTATGAAATCATTTGATGTGATATTGTGATTCCTGGAGGTTTCTGCAGCATTGTGTTTCTTTTGTTGTATAAAGATTGCCTGGAGGAATAGAGAGAGTGATGGTTTACAAGGATTGAAGGTGGATTTTGGTAAGGAAGAATGTACTTGAAATATCAATTTCCATCTGGTTATTTCTTGAATCATTTCAATTTGCTATTTTTTAATACCATTTTGAGAGAATTATTCCATAAAATAACGATTACACTCTCATATCTCTATAAATTCCAGTCCAAGAATCACATGTACCACACTGACCAACCAACAAACCCCCTGCAACATGTGCCTCTGTATGGGTAATCCAAGTTAAATCCAATTAAGAGCAATTCAACAGTATGCTTCAAAACATTTGCATAATTATATGAATTTACAGACAACAAAACAGCTAAGCAAATGGTTTAGTATTTTGTTCTTCCTAGCCAGCAATGAAAAGCATTAAGACCAGTAGTCTCAGGAATCAATTATAAATGTGCAGATTGATGCTGAAACAAACGCTACACTTGTTTTCCCCAATTTATGTACATATATTTACAAATAATCATGTTCAGGTGAAGAACACTTGCATCAATTCTGAAGTGGAGGAAACACCATTTTCATCTTTCTTGTGATTCCATTTGCTTCTCCAACATCACCCTTAGATTAAACTAAATCAGACCAGTTCTAGACACCCATATATACAGTTCTATAGAAATCCAGTCTCCACCAAATATTCTAGGATGACATGCATATGCTGTCTGTACAATGGAAGATTATTTACATGCAAGGGTGGCTTCTGAACAAGCTTGCTTACTCAGGTCGAATGCTGAGCAGGTTTGGAAGAGCAGACAACTGTAGTTTCTTCATTTCGTTGGCAGACACTTTGCATGACTCGAGGGTGAGTGATCGCAGGTTCTTCAATGGCTTCAGATGCTGGAGTCCAGCATTTGTTATGCGAGAGTTTGATATGTTAAGAGAGGTTAATCCAGTTAATCCTGTAATCAAGGGAAAGTTGTCAAGATGAAAAATCTCAATGTAGATGCTCAAGAGGAGTATGTTTTTCAAGATTGTGAAGTGTACCTGAAATCAGTTCCAGGGTTTTGTCGGTGAGGTGACTATTTTGAGACAGATTCAATTGTGTAAGAGATTTGAGGTCCTTGATGTTTTTCACTCCAGCATCAGTTATTGAGCCTCCACAGAGTTCAAGGGACTGCAGGTTCTTGAAATCTGACCAAATTTTAAGACATGGTGTCACAGCCTTTGGACTGCAGGTTCTAGGAGTATGTTCTTTCGTCTATTAGAAACATCAGATGAATCCAAAGACCAATCTTGTCTATTGGAAACATCAGATAAAGGGAAAGACCAAGCTGAAGATAAGAATGCAAGAGATTTCACTTGGAAAACAGCCCAATGGCCATGCCACTATATGGAAACCTAATTACTAGGCATCTCGGTTGACAACATATCAAGAAGTAATGAGTCATCTTGTGCAGTGAAATTCAAACATGAAGAATGGGTATAATTTATTTTCAAAGTTCTTTCCATTTCATCTATTTTTTTTCTCTGATTCAAATCTAATTGACTGCCTACTTCAATGCTAATGACCTTTGAAATCACCAACCTTTCTATTATGCTAAAGCACAAATATGCCAGTAAGAGAGGTACCCCACAGCTATCAAACATTTTGTTCCAGGCTAAGGAAATTTTAGCTGATAATCCTCTAACAAGATTAGAGTTTCTTAAATATTCACGAGAGCTTAATGAGGGCCCATAATACAACAGATTGCGATATACAACCATGTACCAATATAAAGTATAGTTCTACAATCATATACCTAGAACTAAATCAAGTAAATGGAACATACACCTCGCAACTACATTCTTCTACAAATTTTATCACATACATATGCATTATAAGTTCCTTCAAATGAAAAGAGAATCATGTCGAGGGTAAGCCCCAAGAAATCTCTGTTAAAAAGCAAGCAAGATTCCAACAATTATTTATCTATCATTGACCCTTTTCCTGTCAATAAACTATTTCATTAATTAATTTCAGTTGCTTCATGTTTCTTTTATGAAGGGAAAGTAGGAGCCATGAATTTGAACTAAGTACCAAAACTTGCCAGATCCAAACAAGGAAGAAAAAAAAGAGACATCTCAGATGTTAGTTAATTCACGTACATTTTAAACAGTTCATGCCAAAGTCAGAGATACGAGCACCAAAAAGATCCAAGTGGGTCAATCCAGTAAGACCTGCATGATATGAAACAACAAAATTTATATTACTGGGAATATATGATTATTAGAATGGACTTTATCGATAGTGCACCAACGGAAAACTTACATATACATCAATAACAAACATATAAGGAGCACTTATTTGAAATTAATTGCACTCACAAACATGACTGATGTGCTTTCATGGTCATGCAGCAAACAGTTTTGATTTATTGATTCTACAAATTTAATTTTCTCTTGCTCAGATTAAGGCATCAAGCATCAACCAAAATCATGACTCTTCTATTTCTCCTGCTCAAGTCTTCTTTCAAATTCCTTCACGACATACTAAAACTAACAGGGATTATACTTTCAGGCTTGAGCTACCACAATATTCTCCTACACTTTAATTTCATCAAAATAAAAACTAAAATGTTGCTTTTGAATTTTGGGCAGGAGGTAATTTATACAAGCTAGGAAACAGCTGATAAAGATAATTGCATACATATGCACAATTTTATGACCACAAGTAGACTTGGTGTCTATTTCGAAACACAACATAGAACCACGTCAGCTGCGCAGCAAGTAACAGAAAAGGGAACAAAGTGACAATGTTTCAAATTTAAAAGAATCTTTTTGTTGGAGAAAGCTAGCTACATTTCAGGTGACAACGCCCAAATAAGCATTGTTTATTTGCTTGTCACTCCTCTTGAAAATATATTGAGTAATTACATTGTTTATAAAAGTCAACATAAAATGCAAATCACCCCTTTTTATAGAGAAACAAGCTATAGAGCATAAATTGAGATCCTCATCAACATACATTATCATAACTTCCAAAATATTAATGTACAAAATGAATAGAAAAGCATCGTATAAGGAAATAATGCAAGCCTGTTAAAAGTCTTACTTGTTATTGCAGCTAACCCTGAATCTGTTATCTGGCGAGAATCCAAATTAAGTGATTTGATAGAAGTTAATCCAGACAATTTCCTCAAGCCACCATCAGTTACTGATGTGAATGACAGATTTAAACTTTCCAGATTGGACAATCCTGAAAGTAAATATATATACTCAGTTATTGATGGGGTGTGGCCATTGATAATAACTTTACTGAGTTCTATTGTCGACACAGTTACTCCAGCAACTCTTAGTGTGATGTTTCTTCAGTATCGAGCTGACAAGAATTTAGCATTTGGAGATTGTTGATCTACATTTTAATTGATTTTTCCTTTATAAACCCAGTCTTTAACCAGTAATAAAGCATGATTCCTTCTGATAGCATGAACAATGGAACAAAATTAGAATAAAACTTTCCATTTTTATTAAAGACAAGGTATGCTTTTGTTATCATGCTAATGTCCATGGTTTAAAATTTCAAACCGTGCCGAGGTTTTGGTACCAGACTAAAACGATACAGTTTCAGTACCATATTGTGTCGTGCCAATATAATTTAGATATTTTTTAAATATAAAATATATTAACTAAAAATAAAAAAAAAGAATATATATATATATATATATATATATATATATATATATTAAACTAATAGGGTAATTTTATTAGACTTTAATTAAGTCTATTTATATTATCCAATCATAACTAGAAGTTGATTAAAATTATTAACTTATAATTATTTAATTAAATCCTAAAAAACACCTAACTCTGCATATCTGTTTCGCTTGCCCGATCCATGCGACGCACATGAGGAGTCCGGTCGCGTTGCTAGGACCATGCGACATGGCTGAAAGAGTCGCTGGGCCCAGGTGATAGGTCCGAGCTTGCCGCCGGCCCGAGCAACGTGTTTGGACTCATCACCACTTGAAGATCTGAGAAGATCAGTGTATCCTGTCCCATGCGAGTTGTCGGGCCCAAGTGACACGTCTGGATTCATTGCCGAGTCTAAGCGACGCATCCGAACTCGTCGTCGGGTCCAAGCGATGCGTCCAAACTCGTTACTTGGCCCAAGCGACGCGTGTTTCGCCTGTGTCAGTCCGCTAGTTAAACATGATGTTTTGTCAGTTTCGTTCGAAACAGCTCGAGATTTCAATCCATGCTAATGCCACGAATGCAGATAGCAAACAACCTAACCCAAGCCTGATGAAAAAGGCATCTAGATCATCACAACCAACCTATAATTATGCTAACAATCACATAAACATGGGTCTCGTTGAATAAAGAACATTTTCTGCTCTCATACAACTTGAAGTCTATTTCCTTCTCTGCTTATGAATTTGTCACTAGAATGGACTATATAAAAAGGCATTCCTCTTCAACTAGCAATCTTAATTCCAAACAGTTCTGATTTTCCACATATACACAAAAAAAGAACAAAAGCACTATAAAATACTAAAATTACACTAATTTTGGAAATCATAGGAGCAGCACAAGAGAACAGGGTTAACACTTAATACCTAAAAGGCAAATTAATATTAATATCTTTCAAGATTCATGCATAGCTACGGACTAAATGGAAATCATCCAAAAACCACCTAGTTTTCCATACACAGTTTACTAAACAAGGAATCCACTATGATTTATCAAAACTATCAAAGACTAAGCAGTGTGCCTGGAAGATTTAGCAAGCAAACATTACTAAGAACTCATGTTTGAATACAAATAAGTAATGATATTAATTTAGCTCGAGATAAAATCACCATGTATTTGTTTCTACAGCATTAGCCTATATAACCCAACAATAAAACCATGCCTAAGTTACAAATCATACCAGAGAGATGGCTCAGTCCATTGCTACCAACTCCAGTGTCAGACAACTCCAAAGTTTTTAATTGCAGCAGGCCTAAAAATACAAAAGGGAGTTTATGGAAATCTCAGGTACAAGAAGGTTTCATGCCTTGAATTTATATGAGAAAATGTCATAAATTTTACATGCTACACTCATGTACTGAAGTGATCGATTATAGTTAAAATGAAATCCTTTTACAATATTAAAGCAGATGAAGATTCATAAAGAGAAACATAATGAAAAATAGCATAAGAAAGTTGCAGATGTTTCATGATGCTGGTGAATGCATGTAACAACTTGAATTAATTAGAAAACTAAAACATACCTTTCAGGTTTAGTAATCCTTCATTGCTGATCCTACAAGAATCAAAGTTCAAGCTCTCCAAATTAAACAAATCTACAATTCACCAATAACCAAGCAAAACTCAGTAGAATGACATATCTCTTAGGTCACAGATTCACAGTAGTGATGTCCAGAAAGTCAGTGGCTAAAAAATTGCTAAGTGCTGATAAAATTCTTCTAACATATTAAGAAAGGAAAAAAGTAACAACAAATCAAGGAATACAAGATAAGTAAAGCCATGAGAATAAGAGACAAAAGATGGTTAATCTATAAAGCAAAATACTGCCTAATTTGACCCACAATCCAACATTAAAGAGACAACAGGACAAGAGAGTTTCAAGCCAAAACCAGAGCATGAAAAATATACAAGGACAGACAATTTTTTAAATTCCATTAACCACGAAAACCATATTATGTTTCCTTGCTAAAAGATCTGAGTCAATGCAATGTAGATAGAAGTCGAAAAGACATATAAAAGGTCAGGTGGCAATGCCAAATTAGCTTTTACCTTTAAGATGCACCAAACATACATCACTGATGTTGTTGAATCCCAAGTTCAGAACTTTCAACTTCTGAAGTGCTGCATTACAATAATTGTCAAAAAGGATGAACATAGGGGGAAAAAAATAGACCAGAACAATATTAAATCTTCTCCAAAACTAATACAGGATGGACAAAGCAAGTAGTAGCATTGTCAGGTGAAACATTCAGAGTGACTAGTAACTAGTAAGGCTACAAATTCTTAATATATACTAGTTGAATGATTTGCGCATTGTGTGTGTAACTGATCTAACACGAGTGAACACTGATCCATTACGTCAAGCACCATACTATTCATGCAACCTAATGTATATAATATCACAAAAGATTCACAGAATATCTACTGTAAGGAAAGAAATAGGTAAATGACTTGAACTTGAAAACCTTCAGCAATTGATCAATTATAGCAAATAACGCCATTCAAAAGAAAAATGCTGCAAATACACAACACGCACACACACTTTCTAGTGGTTTAATTTCCAAGAAATATGCAAATGCTTGTAAGTAAATAGTTACAACTAGAAAATGCATCATAATAACTAGAAAACGAAAAAAAATATTTAGGACATAGTTATAACATAATTGGTACCAATGTCACATTGTTGTTAAATCTATCAGAGTATTCACTTTCAGTATCATGGAACCCTAATAACACTGAAAAGATTTAAAAAAAGGCCTTCTTTTACATGCTTAAACATCAACATTTTCAATCACACATTAAAAACTCACCAGAAAAGTTCTCGCTTCCATCATCAGATACACTACAACGGCTAAGATTCAGAAACGCCAACGATGCAAAACCTGTGAAAGAACATCAAGAAAAGTATAATTTTGACACTTACTCAAGTCAAGATGAAAATCAATAGAACAAGAGAGAAGCATTTGAAAACATAGAACACTGCATTTAAATAGTTTTAAACATGGATTGCAAGAATCAGTATTCTCTCAGATCATTGTTAAAATAACAGGATTTGAGTAGTTACAAGTGGAACCCACCTTACATAGTTCACAAGCTAGACGGTAATCAAAATTATTAGAAGCACATACAACAACAACAACAACAACAACAACCAAATCTTAACCCATTAAGTGGTGTCGGCTATATAGATCCTTCTACATTATTGAGCTCTATCTTCTACTATTCCATCATCTATATTTAAATAAATTTTATCGTATTTATCGTTGCTAACCAAGTTTTTTTTTTGTCTTTCTCGTTTGATATGCATATTTGTCATAATTTCACATCGCCTAAAGCATTTATTGATTGCAAAATTATTAGAAGCAAATGTTAAAAAAGATGATGGTTATTTAAGCAGTGGACTAACTAAATCTCTGCTTTCAATAATTCAACAAGCTGTGTGATTTGAACATAGAAAATAGGAAAGGTCCCCATAGAAGATACTACTGCTTTATTCATAACGAACTATTTGATTATTTATATCCCCATCAGGTTGGAAGAAAAAGAGACAAACCTGATATAACTTTCAAGCAAGCAGAAGTAAGTGGGCAACCCTCCAAATCCAGGTGAGCTAGTTTGGATAAACCTGTACAAAATGCAAAAGTACACAGTGAAATAGGATACCATTGAAAAGCAGTGCCAAAAGTAGGCGACAGAAGTCATTAAACAGTGAGCACACGAAAAAATCAAGTCTGTAACTACCGAAAAGGTATCCAATCTGCAATACCTTTCAAATGTGCAATGCCTGCATCCGTAACTTTACAACAAGAAACTTGCAGCTCCTTTAAGTTTGTAAGACCTAGTACAATGAACAGGCATGATCATTCACAATACTTTTTACTGATAAGACTTGACAAAGTAACAATATTATAGTAAGTCAAATAGCAATAGGAAAAAAGGATGAAGGGAGGGGAAATGATAGTGGCCTCCTCTTTATGGAATAACACAGTGTGCTAATTAGGATGTATTATCCAACCACAGAAGAAAATACATGGTACATGATAGGAAGTGATCTCTACTATATACTTTTTGCCTTTTTGACTTTTATATATGCAATTGAATAGCCAAGTCTAAATGCCTAAGAGTAGACATTGCATGGAAAGGAGGAACAAATATGCTAAGCTGAATTGCAAATGTGGCAAATAAAAAGCTGCATAACACTTGAATGAGGGTTACACACATGCATAAACATGCATAAAGAATAATACCCATATCCATCAGAAGAAAATGCCTATCTATACAGACATCACATTTCTAAATTCTAATACTGAACACAGATGGCAGCATGCAATGCCTTTGAACAAATGATACATGGAAATCCTCTTCCTCAAATATAATTTCTCTTTGGATATCCTTACTGAGAAAACTGTACTGAAACTAAAACATTTGAATGGAGGAAAAAAAAAAGGTACCTGAAATAGATTCAATATCTGCATCCGTTATACAATTGCAGTATCTGATGTTAAGAGATTCGAGCTTCTTTAACTCTGCATAAAAGACCATGGTAAGGACGGCATACCACTGCTATCCAATAGATACATGCAGTTTGTAAAAGAAGAAATAGCAGCAAGGAGATCTTGAGTCACAAACATGCAAAATCACAGAGAAAATTTTTACAATTCTAAATTATTTATAATGTTAATATCTTCATTGGACAGTAGGAGACTGAAACATTGCATGCTGGTCAAATTCACTTAGATGACCTTGTTGCATGATGTCAGAGAATTGTATCCTTGATTTTTTAATATAATTTTTGTATTATATAAAGATACTATTTTACCTTTACAGTATAAAGAGAAGAGAATCTTAAAATTTCCAATTTTTTTATCAAAATGCAACAGCTAGTAAACTACAAGAAAGAATTCACTTGACTTGAAATAATCGTTGAAATGTATTGTTAATTTGTTTAACACCAATCAATCAAATTCTCTTTTAAATCCGTACCTAGTTTTTATTTGAAAAAAAAACTTGTTTATAGAGATAACATAGAACATAAAATCAACACGAGAACAAAGGTCACCATATGGAAATTCTAACCTTTTATATGCACAAGACCACCATTGATCTTTAAGCATCTCTCAAGGTCCAAATTTACCAAGTTAACTAAATTGCTAAAAGCTCTCATTCCATCAGCAGTGATACAATTGCTCTTCTTGAAACTCAAGGAAGTCAAGTTTGAAAGTCCTGAAAAAGAAGCATATTATGATGGGACAATATAATATAAACACAATAAACCATTAAGACAATTAATTTATTAAAACAAATCCATAAGTGAAGAGTTTTCTTAATCATTGAAGCAAGATGAATATTCACACTTCAGTGAATAAGATAAGCAAGAGATGCTGATTAATTATATACAGGTGATGTTCAATGAAAGTACCACAAAAAATTGAAGATGACAGATAAAAAAACGAACACACAGCAACTGAGGACCTATGCAATGAAAGGGTATACTCTTGAACTATAGCATTTCTTCTTTTAACAGATCTAGAGAGTGTCTTCATATTCTTATTCATACGCCAGTATGGTGAAGAGATCCTGACTTGCCCTTATAGAGGTTAAAGTCTCATCTTCAGGACTCTAGCAGTATCCTCATCTGAGAGTTACTCATTAGTGCCTGCTTCGGTCCACTTCAGACTCCTCCTTAGAGGAAGGGAGGAGAAAGTGGAAACACCAACATAGACACATCAAGTTGGCAATCACTCCTTGTACTCTTGAACTATAGCATTTCTTCTTTTAACAGATCTAGAGAGTGTCTTTGTATTCTTGTTCATACGACAGTATGGTTAAGAGATCCTGACTTGCCCATATAGAGGTTAAAGTCTCATCTTCAGGAATCAAGCAGTATCCTTGCCTGAGAGTTACTCATTAGTGCCTGCTTCAGTCCACTTCAGACTCCTCCTTAGAGGAAGGGAGGAGAAAGTGGAAATGCCAACACAGACACATCAAGCTGGCAATCACTCCTTTGCCGCTTCCAAAAATTCAACACCAACCCCAGCTTGTTCGGTCAACTTGTTACTATCATAATCATTAACTGGAAAGCACAAAGCATGAACCTGAATAGGGAAGCTCTAACCAAGGCAGACAGTTGTCACTGGTACAAATTAAAGAGGTCTTAGTGCATAAGTTAAGGTGTCATAAAATTGATTAATCACAACATGGTTATTTTAAGTTTGCAATCCACAGTAAAAAATGACAGAGTCCACATTGACTTTTTTTTTCCAAACAGTGAGAAAATGAAACCGCTAACAGAAATGTTCAAAGATGACTTAATGATCCTAAAACAACTGAGTATTGTTCTTTCGGGTGGCATTGTCTCCCTCTTTACAAATAAACAAATTTAGTTAGAGATAATATTACAGCTTTAGCCTTAATCATCAAGTTAGGAATGAAAACAACGTGAGTGAGACATTCTTATCTAAAACCTATGTGCATCAACAGATATTTACGTACAAAGCCTCATCCACAGGCACAACTTTGCCCTTCCATGATTGAAATACCCCCAAAATCTACATTTTAATGAAAATACAGAAATATGTCTTCCTTGTAAGCAGTATAAACAAATTCCAAAAGATGCTCAAAAACAGAAAAATATAGCAAGAAGTGGACAAGAAGTTTGAAGCTACCAGATAAGTGCCCTAGGCCATTGTCTGAGATTTGGTCACAATAGTTACATTTCAAGCTCTGGATAATGGGACACTTCTTAAGGAGAGACAAGCCAGTATCTGTAACATCCGAGCAAGAAATATCAAGCGATAAAAGTGATTCCCCTTGAGAAGAAACTATGTCCATCCAGCCATCTTTGACTCCTGGATATTCTCCAACACGCATATCCTGATGAAAGAGTAACCAATGGGGATTGTCAATGATATGAAACATAATCTGCAATTCTTAAGAGCAGAATCACCTAAAACACAAATTCATTGGTTGATCTAGGAGGAAACTTGCCAAAGTTGTTGAACAAAGTGGATCTAGAGTAACATAAAATTATCTACTTTGCGTATTTAACAGCATAGTAACTCTAAATAATCTTGCTGAGTTTGACAGGAAGAAAACACATGACATGGAACAAATCACAAATTAAGATACAAGTAATAGGGGTTTCTATATGGTAGAAGATTCTAAATAGAGGAATAAGGCCTTCCTCCAAAACACAGGACCACAATCTTGCCAATGTAAAATGATAAAGCTATTTTTTTTGGATATTATGTTACTCAAACCTGTAAAACAATGACAATTTGGACAAATAAAAAAAGAATATCAACCTGAAGAGCACAGTCCCGAAAAGCTTCAAGAGATACATCATTGAGGGAATGAGATGCCACCAACTCGTTGAAGATCAGCTGGCTTATGTCTCTTGGAAGCATGGAAAAACTGCTATGTTTTTTGATGTCCTGTTTTAGTAAAATACTCCAACGTATTAACTGAAGTTGAACAAAAACAAAAGTACAAATATTATAAATATTATTTCAACAATTATGACGGCTACCTCACGAACTTTAACCACGCACAAGTCCATGAGGGATGGACACTTCCCTTGCTCACGAACTGAGACATTCGTATTGCAACGGGGAAGTGTAAGCAGCAACCACTTTGAGCTGCCACTCTTAGAGTATCTTCCCGACCTGCGCAAATCATCTTCGTCGAGGAGGTCTCTCTTCCTGGAACAAGCTCCCCCCATCGGGAAATTAGTAAGTTTTAAACGCTGACGATTTCTTTATCTCTCTTTTTTCTTGTGGTTCTTCTGTTGTTCCTTAAGCAGTAAAATTTTTCTTCATTCTAGAATAACCTTCTTTGATCGTACTACTCCATTCTAGAAATAAGATTTTCGGTCAGCACAAGCCATAACTCTTCAAAATAAGCTCCACAAAAAATGAAATGGAATTCCAATTCCAAATAAAACTTTCAAAAACACTCCTTGTAAGTAAAAAAGCATCAGAAATATATTTATTTTACATCGAACTCTAGATTCTACTCCATAAGTTCAACTTCATGAGTCGAAAGTTGTCGAGACTGCAGGGATTCAGCAGGCGAACGATGATCGAATAAATATTTTACACTATAAGCGTAATCACCAATCTATAAATTGCAAGTTCAGAAACAAAGAGCCGAAACAAGCGAACTCGAAAAAAAGGACGAAAGCGACGGCGACAAAACAAAAACTCCAAGATAAGGCACCCAAAACCTATCGATCGAATCTCCGAAGGCCGTATTCTTACCTTAATGGGATAGGAAAGCGGTTGAGGGGCGATCAGAGCTAGGGTTTAGTGGATAACGGGGAGGGTGAGAGAGGTATAGAGGAGGGAGGGAGGAGGCCGAAGCGGCACGAAAGGGAGGGAGAAGAAAAAGAAAGAGCTGAGCGCGCGGGCCCCACGTGGAATCCAACGGACGCCTGACGCGTGTCGGCCTCGGCATGCCGAGCTCAGCGCTTCACGGGAGCAGGATAAGGCCAAGGGGGCGGGCCGATCCGCTATCGTAGCGCGACACCAAACCTGGTCTAAACACGTGCCGTGTGAGCTTGGTGATACGAAGATCCACGACCGGATACGAAGAACAACAAAAATGCAATTAGTTTTTTTTTTAAAAAAAAAACTGAATATAGTTTTGTTATTAGGGGAAGTAACTTCGATTAGGGATGTTAGTTACTGATAAATATTTACCTTTTCTTTTTAAATTTCAAAAAACAATAACTACAAAATTGGACGGCCATTTGGCTTTCTAAATGGTGGCTCGTGTCCGAGAAAGCACAGCAGAGCCACGTCAAGTGGGTCCACGTGTCTTGGTCGCTTGTGCGACACGCTCCCTTCGCGGATCGCCTTTCTGAACAAACCAAACAAAAAATACGAGTAGTTAATTAATCAAAATGGCGCTGGCCCACCATCATTAGTTTTCGCTTTCGTACAAATTAATCACCCGAACAGTTTACATAATCTATTTTATTAATAATTTATAAGAAGATAAATTAAAAATTTATAATGGATCATGATTAAAAAAAAGATATTATCATAATTTTATCAAAATTTAATCTTTATTTATTTCAAAAAATTCTACTTCGTAATTAATTCACTTATATCTGAGATAACTTTCCCACATTAATTCATAATTTCCTCATTGTGGAACACAAGGAAAAAAATATATTTTATCTCCAAAGTTTATTTCCTTTGCACAATGTCAAACATGTCACGATGTAAGGACATCTATAATGCTACCGAATATTTCATCAAAATATTTGTGGTCCTCCACATTCATATCATCAATCAAATATCTTTTTCTTCAAAAATCCCAACTTTTACAATTAAATATACTATAAATCAAATATTTATGGCCCCATCTATTATTCCTATTTTACCTATTATATTATTTTTATAATAAAATAATTAGAAATCACGGATAAAATTGTTTACTCGATGATTTCAAATCTCCTCATAAATATCTCCTTCAATAGGGGATATTTGATAGTAAAAGATATTTCTTTAAATATCTCCCATCAAATATCTCCTATTGGAGATGCCCTAAGTCCATAAACACAAGATGCAAAACACAAATTTACCTTATGATTTCAAATCTCCTCATAAATATCCCCTTCAATAGGGGATATTTGATAGTAAAGAATATTTCTTTAAATATCCCCATCAAATATCTCCTTTTAGAGATACCCTAAGTCCATAAACACAAAACCCAAACGCAAAATCTACCGCATAGATGCAAAAACTAAACCGACTATGCTTATTGGGCCGGGCTGGTCCGGCCCAAATACACTGGCTACTTATTATGTTCTCGCTATTTCGCTTTTCCTTACGCTACGTTCTCAAAACCTCGCAGCGATGCTCTCCACGCCGCTGCGGTTCGCCTCTCTCCCCCTTCCGCCGCCGCCGCCGCCGCCGCCGATGCGGCGGTTCCACCAAAAGCCGCCGTCCTACGGCCCAAAGTCCGCTCTTTTCTTCCCCGTCGTATTTCTACCCCCTCGATCCTGTCCTGGCCAGGGAAGCCGTCGGGGTCGTGGCGGCCCCGCGCGGGCGCTCGACGCCGCTCAGTCGTTCGACTACGAGTCCCGAGCGCTGGAGGATCTGGAGAACAGATCGCGCCTCAAAATCGCGATCGTCGGCTTCGGCAACTTCGGGCAGTTCCTGGCCCGCACATTCGCAACGCAGGGCCACGCGCTCCTTGCCCATTCTCGCTCAGACCACTCCGCCGCCGCCCGATCCGTTGGTGCGGATTTCTACCGCGATCCGCATGACCTGTGCGAGCAGCATCCCGACGTGGTGGTCCTCTGTACCTCCATCCTTTCCTCGGAGGCCGTCCTCCGCTCCCTCCCCTTCCAGCGCCTCCGTCGCAGCACCCTCTTCGTCGACGTGCTCTCCGTCAAGGAGTTCCCCAAGAACCTTTTCCTCAACATCCTCCCTCCGGATTTCGACATCCTATGCACGCACCCCATGTTCGGCCCGGAGAGCGGCAAGGACGGCTGGGCGGGCCTCCCTTTCGTCTACGATAAGGTCCGCGTCAGCGACACGGAGGAGCGCGTCGACCGATGCCGCCGCTTCCTTAACATCTTCGCCCGAGAGGGCTGCCGTATGGTCGAGATGTCTTGTGCCGAGCACGACGAGAACTCCGCCGAGAGCCAGTTCCTCACGCACACAGTCGGTCGCATCCTGTCCAAGCTCGAGCTCAAGTCCACCCCCATCAACACCAAGGGATACGAGACCCTGCTTCAGCTCGTGGAGAACACCTGCAGCGACAGCTTTGACCTCTACAATGGTCTCTTCATGTACAATTACAACTCCACCGAACTGCTAGAACGCCTCGACATCGCCTTTGACTCTGTGAAGAAGGAGCTCTTCGGTAGATTGCATGATATCCTGCGTAAGCAGCTCTTTGAGAGTCCTGGCAACAGCAACAACATCAAGCCCGTGGACAAAGACAGTTGAAGAAATCCCTTCTTTCTCGATCAAAATGCTTTCTTTGTGATTCTTCAGAGCTGAGTATTTTTCATTTTGTTAGAATAATTTTGTCTTTGGATGCATTCCGATATCCTCTATGTAAGTTTTCAACTCTACGATGTTATTTTGAATAATAATCTACCGCTTAAGTAAGTAGCTACAATACTAATCACTTTAAGAAACTCAGTAATGAAAACACGAGACACATCACTTCTCATTCGCTAAAATTAACGTCTACTGGCAGTGGATACAATCGTCATCATCCAACAAAGACGGTCATGTCATCGTAGCAGAATTTTGACAAAACAAAAGGGCCTAAAAGACGAAATAACAACGTCGCAGTTACTGATAAATAGTGAGGTTCGAACGAAGATTTCAGCACTCTGAAGAACAAGCTTCCTCGATTGTTTTCTCTTCCATTGGTTAGAAGATCTTGAACAAGAGGCCTCCGTGTGTCGCAAAGAATGGCGCAAAGACGAGAGATTCAACGGCCATCAGCTTTATGAGGATGTTGAGTGAAGGCCCCGATGTGTCCTTGAGTGGGTCGCCGATCGTGTCCCCGATGACAGCAGCCTTGTGAGGGTCAGATCCTTTGGGGCCGAGGGTTCGTGCGTGGTCTGATGCACCAGCCTGAGAAAACAATGTAGGATCATCAGCAAATCACAGTGACACTTCTGATGGTGCAAGAACTTACCTTCTTCATGCAACACAGATACTTCAATTAACAAGGAAGAAAATCTTAGATGAGGAAGATAGCTATACCTCAATGTACTTCTTTGCATTGTCCCATGCACCACCAGTATTCGATGCGGAGATGGCAATCTGTAGCGCCAGAAACCATTTTAGGGTTTAGGGTTTAACGTAACTTTACTAGTAACCTTTAGAGCAGATTTTCACGTACCTGAACCCCGGAAACCAGAGAACCAGCAAGAACTCCAGATAAAGTTTCGACACCAAAGAAGGTTCCGACGATGAGTGGAGTAAGCATCACTAGCGCACCAGGAGGAATCATCTCCTTGATGGAGGCATCTGTGGAGATCTTAACACAGGTGGCATAATCAGGCCTTGCAGTACCATCCATAATGCCTGGGATGGTGTTGAACTGCCTGCGGACCTCCTCCACCATCTTCAGAGCTGCACTGCCTACACTCTTCATGGTCATGGCAGAGAACCAGTACGGAAGCATTGCGCCGACAATTAGCCCAATGAACACCTTGGGCGTCAGAACATCGACTGTGGAGATAGCTGCCCGGCTCACAAATGCACCAAAAAGTGCAAGGGAGACTAAGGCAGCAGAACCAATGGCGAAGCCCTGGAGAAAAGAAAGTACCATATAAATCACATTCGCATTCGGACCCAACACTCGACAGGTAAGGAAATTTCAGAATAGAATGTTAATAGCGCTTAGCCAACAAGTTTAAATCGGTGCAGACAAAAGGATAAACATTATAAAGAACAAGCAAAAACATTGTTCCAGAGGACTGAAACAGTCAATACCTAAGGACGCTTAATAGAACGAACAAGTTAAAGTAGTGTAGATAAGTAGAAAAACAATTTAGACAACAAGCAAAATCATCACTAGTGGTACTTTCCAACTGGCTAAAATGCAATGACTAAACTATGAATGCCAAGCTAATAACAAATCTATCATAGTCGATATGCAGCAGAAACTACTTGAGCAACAAGTATACCTTTCCAATAGCTGCAGTGGTGTTGCCGGCAGCATCAAGTGCATCAGTCCTCTCCCGAATTCTGTGACTCATTCCAGCCATCTCAGCAATACCTCCAGCATTGTCACTGATGGGTCCATAAGCATCAATTGCTAGGCCAGTGGCAATAGTGCTCAACATGCCTAATGCAGCAACAGCTATGCCATACATGGCAGCAAGACTGAAGCTAACAAATATGCTGACAGCGATTGCGAAAATGGGAATGATGACAGATTTGTATCCGAGTGCAAGCCCGAAGATAACATTGGTGGCAGCTCCAGTTCGACATGAATCAGCAACATCTTGAACTGGACTGTAAAATGAGAATAAGTACAAGGCATTATGTGTGAACTGTAAACAATGCCGAGCATTTGACCAACAAAAGCACCCTTGATAATCGGTGTTTACCAAAAAGTGCAGCCAAGAGTATTATGAAGATTAAAAAATAGACGTGCAACACCGTCTGGTAAAAAACGAAACTTATAAAGCATGTTTTGGTAAGTATCAATTTTGAAGGATGTCTTTTTGGTAGAATGTTCAATAATGTCAATACATGAATAGAGGAATGGGAGCATTTTTTTTTACCTATAAGCATTGCTTGTGTAGTATTCAGTGACAAATCCAATAACCAGGCCAGCCCATAACCCAATTGCCACACAGAAAAACAGCTGCCTGTTCATCTCCAATAATTAGTATATTGAGAAACATCAAACGAATCATCTGATACAAATGGAATAAAAAGCTTACCAGTTCTTGACCTGTTTCTGGTCACCAAAGTTGAAAATAGTGAAAGATGATGGGAGGGCCACCCAAGTAACAATGGCAATGCCAATAGTCATGAGTGCAGTGGAGATGATGAGCTGCTTCTTCAAAGCAGGCTCAATCTCTTCTACAGCCTTTATCTCAAAGAAGTCAGTTGCGAAGAGAGTAGTTATCAGGCAAACTATGATACCCATGGAGCTAATGAGCAAAGGATAGCACATTGCAGTGAAATCAAGGTTGACCCCAAATGAAGAAATAGATGCAACAACTAGTGCAGCACATGATGATTCGGCATATGAACCAAAAAGGTCAGATCCCATACCAGCAATGTCTCCAACATTGTCTCCTACATTGTCTGCTATCACCTGTAAGATGTACAAAGTAGGGGGAAAGGATTAGAATAGGCATTTAGTAGCACAACTGCTCTTACAGTACAATGCGTTGGGCAAACTCATGTGAAACATTTTGTGCATCAAACACAAGGGTTAGCATAAGAAGCAAGAAAAAATTGGAAAATATTATAAGCAAAGATTCATAACTTACAGCTGGATTTCTAGGGTCATCTTCAGGGATGTTCCTTTCGACCTTACCGACAAGATCAGCACCAACATCAGCAGCCTTTGTGTAAATACCACCACCCACTCTACCAAAAAGTGCCATAGAAGAGCCACCCAGACCATAACCAGTAATGGACTCAAAAAGCCCTTCCCAGTCATCACCATAGTACAATTTAAACAAGTTGATTGCGATGTAGAGAACCACCAATCCATTCGCTGCAAGCAAAAATCCCATGACTGCACCTGATCGGAAAGCAGTTATGAAAGCTTTCCCAACACCCTTTCGAGCTTCTAGAGTTGTTCTTGCATTGGCATAAGTTGCAATTTTCATCCCAAGAAAACCAGACACCAGTGAGGTTATTGCTCCAAGCAAGAAGGCTACAGTACTGAAGCCTGCATTAGCAAGTGCTGGTTTGCAATACTTATCCTTGCTATAAGTGCAAGGTTGTGATTTTGTGCTAAAGCCTTCAACTGAGCCAAGAAAGAGGAAGATCAAGACTGCGAAAGCAACCATGAATATTCCAACATATTGGTATTCAGTGAAAAGGAAAGAAGTTGCTCCTGTTTACAAGCAAGAAGTTTCATATTAGATCAAAGATCAGGAATAAGCATGATAAAGTTTTTAACAGTGAACAATATTGAAAGTTGAAACAGGAAAGGCGGGAGGTCAGTGTGCAGCATTCAAATTTCCATTAAGAACTAAAAAAAAAGTTAGATATTGTCATGGAAGGCTAGTAGTTAAGTAGCTGAAACCTTTACAATTTAGAACTTTGATATTAAAAAAAAATAAATTTAATATGCTGGTTCTGCTACTCTTCTATTAATATTATCAATGTATTATTTTCGAACAGAGCAACTTAATTAAAAATGAGTAGTAACAAAACAAATAAACTAAAGACAACATCGAAAACACCAAAAGGAACCAGTTCAAATTGAGTATCAACAAAACTAAACAAATAAGCTAAAGACAACTTCACGAGAACACTAAAAGGAACCAGTTAAAAATGAGTATTGATAAAACAAAACAAAACAAATAAACTAAACAACATCACGAGAACACTAAAGAGGAGCCAGTTCAAACATAAGTGGAGAGAAACTTGAATGCATATAATAAAGCAAAAATTGTCGAAAGCAAGAAAGCTAAGCAACTAAAAGAACACGAACGTATTCCTACAGTACATAGCACGTCTTGTAAAGAAAAAGGCAGCATAATCTCTTTATCCACTGGAGACAACAAATGGAAATCAACTAATCTTTTTACAGTAGTTTGAATAGGAGTTAAAGACAAAATTTAACCACGAAATTTAGCAAACCTTTTATCAAAATAAATAAATTCAAAAGAGGCAGTTTTTTTTTAAAATGAAGAATAAGTACTTGTTTTTTTAACAAAAAAAAGTAGATCCGGAAATATATATTTTTGCCCGAGCAAAGAATTATGAGCACAAAAATCAGCCAAAAAACGCCACAGATCTTTAAAATTTTTTAAGGAAAAAAACATCTAGTTGAATAATCACACCTTAGTATCAAATTTCACAGTTCTAGAGATATGAAAAGTTAAACATTAGACCTAAAATAGTCTACAAAGAAAACTTCGGTAAGCAAGGTCGAAGCGAAGATCATAATCCTACGAAAACCAGACACCCAAATCATAAGATTCTTGCCTTCGGAAATGGCGGTCTGGATCTCGGCGCACTTCACGACGACGTTGTGGTCGTTGAGCCCTTCTTCCTCCTCGATCAGGAAGTCGGAGACGCCGTCCTTGCTGCTCCCCGTCTTCCCCGGGGCTAGCTTGACCTGGGAGACCAGCAGCCACTGCGCGAGCGCGAAGACGATCCCGACGACGGCCGCCACCGGGATCAGTATCTCGGTGGCGAGGAAGGGGAGTATGGTGGACTCCATTTGGTGTAGTCCTCACCGGACGACGGCGGCTGCGGCGGCGGCGGCGAACGGCGGATCGAAGGTTGCGAGGGTTTCGTGGGCCACTTCTCTTGGGTATTTATACTGCGAGTGAACGGCGTCTCCGTTTGCTCAACTTCGATTCACAGTGACACATGTGGAGATAGAGAGAGAAGGAGAGATAATGAATTATTAAAAAAAGTAAAGGAATTTTCAAAAGCACTCCTCAAATTCTAAAAAAACAATTAAAGTATTTTTAAAACTTATTATCCCACTCTTAGTGATTACTTTATTTAATAATTAGATGGATAATCATGATTAGAATTTAAAATAACAAATAATACATTCCCAAGAAAACAATGTCAAACAAAAAGTCATTAATTATTATTAATCGGAGTGATCACTATTGACTTTGTTCCACACAATGATATAATATCAAATGCTCATTGAATCTTGTATGCAATTGATGAAATTGAAAGTTAGAAGGGCTCTTTTGTAATTACAATCCATCTCAATTCCATTTTGTTCCAAATAGTGTGTTTTTTAAAAAAATAAAATTATGTTTAGAGTGGTAAAATGAAATTTTGTTGTTGAAGAACAATAAATAATTATCATAAAATCTCATTCTTTTAATTATTTTTGCCACGATATTGAAAAAATAGTCAAATACATTTAATTAGGATAAACATTGTAACATCATTTTTATATAGTAAAGATTGATTTTGTGGGAAACATTTTGCTTGATTCTAATTCCAATCTTTAATGATTTGATGGAATTAGGAAAAAGTTCCATCCTCGATATGATCGAATTAGATTCCAATTCGCTAAATCGAATAAATTGGAGATTTTTTTTTTTTTTGCATTTTATTTACTTTATCAAAAGTGCTTTATTTTTGTCTCTTTTTTTAATTTGACCCCTAAATTTTTAAAAATAATAATTTAACCTCGGGCAACGTTTATGCCCGAACCAAAACACGGTGGAGAGGAATTGAAATTAAATGTTTTTTCTCCAAAATTAAGTGCGCCTAAAATTTGGGCAATATTTAGCATTGTGCATTTATGCAAATTTACATAAGCAAGAGTAGTTTTCTGCAAAAATTGGATGACTATATTTTGTACGTTTCTTTTTAGGTAAAAATCAAAAGAGGGCATCTGGAGCCTCTTTTTGATTGTTTTTTCAAAATGACACTCCACCCTTGTATGATTAACCAACTACTTTTTAATATATTATTTTAATTATTATTATTATTTTATATTTTTCTATCTAAATCTTAAATCAGAAATACTTTTTAGTAAATGTGAACTCATAACTACTACAACTAATTATTATAATAATTAAGATTTTATAGTTACATCATTCATATTGTAGCATTTACAAAATTATAACTATTAAAATATGGATGTAAAATTACAACTATTACAATATGATTTTGCTCACTTAATATTCATATGTAGCATAGTTGCTACAAACATATCTGATTGGTTCAGAATTTAGAGGGAGATATAGATTGGATAATAATAAAAATAATATAAGAGAATATTTATGTCGGATAGAAAATCTTTTAGATAAAAAAATAAAATAAAATGCTTTATTTGATTATTCAAAAAAAAAGCTTTTTGATTTCCATCTTTTCGAATTTAGGAGACTTTCATGGTTTTTTTGCACTATCTCCATCTTTGTATGCGAATTTAGGAGACTCGTGTCATGGTTTAACAAATTCTAAAAGGAAATTTTTAATTTTTGAAAAATGAAAGACAAATTGATTAAACACTAGTAAGTGGGAGGTCAAAGTGAATTGAAAAAGAATAAATAAATAAATATATATACAGTGATTTATGGGCTGAAGCAATCCCTTTCGGTTGGATGGACCTTTTTGTTTGATCCTATCCATGTCTTATTTATTTCTATTTTATTCAATATTATCTTATCTCTACCAAACACTTGGAAAATGAGTGAGTGATGGAAGGAGGAGGAGGATATTTGGCGATCCATTTCTCACCTCTCAACCCTCATCTTTTGGTGCATGGACAAAACTATTTTTGTTTTTCTTTTTAAATTTTAAAAGCAATAAAAAAAATGTTAGCCAAAAATCAATAAGAAGGGTTGTTAACTTCCATTATATACCATCTACAAATTCATTGTTAGCTTACCAACTTATTTATAAAACATCCTTAAGAATTTTCTTGACAACTTTTTCTAACCTACTATCCATTTTATATGTGTATATATATATTCCATTAGAATATTTTTATTCTCTTTCAACTTTTTTTTATGTATTAAGAATATAGACGATTGGGAAGATTTTGGATTAAATCAAATGTGAGACTGGTTAAGATTGTGGCACGACAACCTGAAAGGCACAACAAGGGTGATTAAGAAGCCTCACCAACAACTCTGTGTGGTGTCTTATAGGAATGGGAATTGGATACCACAAGATATCCAAATATTTGATCATATTTAATAATGGAATTCATATTTTGTTTTTTTATTTAAGTTTATTAAGTGAAATGAGTATTTGGACAATTATTATTTGATCGGATGCAAGTTTGAGAAGTATTGAAAAATATAGATACTTAATACGCTAATAATTAAGGATCATAAATCCAAAATTGGGAAATAATTGGCTCAAATTTTGTAAAATTAGTGAGTTTTAGTTTTTCTTTTAAAATTAATTTATGTTGGAACTCTATATAACAAAAAGGAAATTTAAGTATTTTGGGCTTAAAATATAAATAAAATATAAATGAATTCTAGGACTATTAATCATTCATGAAATGGCTAAGAAATGGCTTACAAGTCTCGACCAATTAACATCCTAATAATAAAAATATTAATTTATAATGCGCTGCCATCTTGGGCCAAGGCCTCTCCAAGGGCCAAAAATATATTAATAGAAAAATATTTCCAATTTATAAAGCAATGAAAATAATTATAATTCAAGTAGTATAAAATGCAAATATGTTAAATATATTTCAAATTTATTATTATGATTTAAGTTTTTTTAATCAAAAATAAAACAAAAATGTGTCTTTCATATTTTATTTCATACGAGACATGCTGGACAGGTCATGTCTCAACGGTCGGAACGTAATAATCACAATTCTTGACTTCGACTATAACGAATATAAATCCCAAAAGTTAATCTTATTCTAGAAACTTGTTAAAGATTTCCCTAGTTATTGCAAACTTGCACAAATGAATCATAATTCAAAACAGAAAAAATTGTTCCAACTTACATAATTTCCTATATGGAATCTATATACAATTTAAATATATATATATATATATATACATACAATTAATTCTACAGAATCAGTAATTAAGAACAGCAGTAAGAAACCTCTTTTGTTTAGTTCTTCCCAAGTGTCAACGCCAATCCAAAACGAAAGCGTTTACACAATTCATTTGAGAAAGCAAAAACCAAATGTGAGAGATAAAGAATTCCTCAGTAAAGAATCACCCTATTGTGAGCAGTGTTTCAGTAAAAATGCTAGAAACCTATGAACCTTGACAGCCGGTCTGACACATTGGCTATGACAAACCCAGCAAAAACCTGTGAATGGAATGTGAATACGTTTGAATCGAGGCGGTCATTAGGTTTTGCTTATACGCTAAATGAGATTAGAAGAGATCTAAATGAGATCAGTATTCTAAATAATATGGTATTCCGCTAACAGTCTCACAGGCAAGTTACTGAAAGTTTTTCTCAAAAACTTTTGGTAGCTTATACGTTATGACAAGCCAATTGATTTTTCAGTAGGACAGAATAATAAATGAAATAACAGATTCATGTTTATCGATCGAGAGCAGGATATTAGACATGAAAAAACAAACCTCAATGCAGTTGGATTGATTACCTGAGTTGAGCCAAGGATGTAGACTGCTGAATAGTGTCGACCATGAATCATCATATCAGCTAACATAGCAAGTGGTATTGTAAGTGACATGCCCAATGTTGCTACCAGAGGAGTTGTCCATACGACACACAATGCCCTGACGCAACAACATTCTAAGTCAGATACTACACGAAGTATGGAACGGCACGACATTTCTGGAAGCGTACCAGAAGTAATCTGAAAGAACACTTCCGATAAAGCCATTAGCAAGCACAACTTCTTCCATTTTAGCAGAATGCGGTACCCTGAACTTGGGCTCGATCCCTAGGGCAGTCAATGGCCACACTGAAAAGAAAGAAAACAGCAATACAGTTTTCAATAATTTGTATTGTGTTATCAAGTAGAGGAATCGCGCAAAGCATTTTGTTAAAAATAAGCTAGTGCACAAACAAAACGATATAATCACTAAGAAAAATAGTATATTTTGAAGAACTAATACATGTGACAAAAGATGATAACGCTCACTCCACCCCCAAACACCTCTCAATACTGGCCCCACAGCGATTTGAAGGGAGGTAAATTACAATGACCGAGCGGCCTCTTCAAGTGGGAGGGATTTTATTCCCCAAGGGATTATTCCCTTGAGATTCGATCCCTATTTTCATGTGGCAATCTACCACCTAAGTACCAACTCGGCTATGTGTACATTATCAACTTGCTATGCATTCTTGGAAATGTATATGCCATTAATTAGAGAGAATAGAAATTTAAAAAAAAAACTTGAAGTGAAACATCAATCAGTTTCTTTTAGTTTTCTTTTATTATCTAACACAAGTATTTTCTAAAGTTGGGCAGTGAAACTTGTGCAATCAGTTTCATCTTTCTTAAAGCAGTCAGTTGAGAGAGTAGAGAACTGACATATTGCACCTAAAAACACTGGCACGGTGGCCATGAAAAGCATCCTAGGTTGCAAGCCAATGAACTATCCAAGAGATGGTTGCGCAAAATTGATATTATAGTTTTCAGAAAAGCGAGTAGGATAGAATATTTAATACAAAGATACTCAGCAGTCGAAGATTGACCTGCTTCTGCAGCAACTGACAACTTTCACAAGAAGTGCTACATTTACCATAGTTTGGAAAATTAAAATATCTTGAATTCAAAACAAATGCTGATAATAGTCCAATAATCTTTGGAAAAGAGCAGGAAATTTACCAAGCCACCACAAAGCTACTAGTGTAAACAGTCCAACATATCCAAATAGCTTCTGAACATCAACTCCTTCTCCTTCCTCTCCTGCAAACTTTTTTAGGAGCACTGCAACATTGAAATTGGATACTTGAGGTTAGACTAGTACTAACTTGTCGCTTATTGCTATGAAACGAAGAAGGATGTGAGATCCGACAGACCAGTAAATAGACCATAAGTCATTGCTGAAAGAAGACCGAAAAGATCCCCTACAAGCGATTGTTTTCCATTACTGCAAAAAGTAAGCAAACACTCTAAGACAAAAATGACAAACATAAATATGGTTTCTAAAGATTTTCGTTTTTTAGAATGGAAAAAAAAGTGTGCATCCACAATCAACCAAAAAAAGGGCACACACATAGACGATACCTAGCGGCACTAAGCTCTGATTCATCTGTAGCCCAAGTCTTGCCAAATGTAGTCATCACAACGCCAGCCATGCAAACAAATACAGCAACCACTTTTGACATATTCAAGGAATCTTGTCGTAGAAGCACACCAATAAAAAGAGTAAAGAGACCTGATGTTGATGATAACACAGTGGTACTTGCTACGCTGGTTCTTGCAAGTGCTGCATTTGAAAAGTACTGCATTCATAAAATTTAAATATTAAGAATGCTCAACAATGATGACTATGTTGTTTCATATTTTTAGTTAGCAGAAGAAGAACACAAGAAAACCTATGAAGCTAATTTATAAAATGAGAAATGAGAGTTATTGAAGGAACTATTTATGCTCGGGAAAGGTTTGAACAGTCTTCCTTTCACAAGGCTAAAAGGATATTCATATTGGTTACTTGACAATGCTTATTTTTCTTTTACCAGTTAATAGGTCCAAGAATATATTTTTCAAATATCTGCATGTCAAAAAAGTACAATCCGTTAATCCCCTCAAAATTCCTGAAGACATGCATAACCAATACGTGACTAGACAACATGTTTTAGAGGAAGATATTTAATGGATTTTATTCATGACTTAATAGAATATCTTCTTTTTCCCAATTAAGGATATCAGGAACAATGAAAACAAAAGTAGCGTGACTAGAACAGCATGCAATTTCTATAACTGGGGATGATGGGCTTGAAACTTGAAAGCCCTTTAAAAAGATAAATTTGCCAGAGTAACTTGATAACTGAGGATCATGAACTTGAAACTTGAAAGCCCTTTAAAAGGATTAATATGCCAGAGGAACTTACACAACTACTGTATTTTTAGATTATCAAATACAACGAATATTAACTTTTTATTATTGTGCCTTTTCAGTATATGCATGAACAAGAGCAAAGTAAATACATTAAAGTCCAACGTAAGATGGCAAATCTCACCTCTGTCACAAACCAAATAGGGGCAAGATAGATTGAGTATGTTATCATCTCCTTAGCAGTGACTGCTTTTCTTTCCTTCAGGACTTCAATATCCACATCATCTTTAATTTGAGATATTAGTGATTGTTCCTCTTTTCGCGCCGAAAGGTCAATTCCACTTTCTTTTTTCACTAAAAGAGATTGTGCTCCCATTTCAATCAACCTTTGGCTATGCTTTGGAGAAGAGTTAATTCTAGATGATAACTTGTTGCTTCGGGAAGGATGTTTTCTCAGTAAACTGTACACCCAATCTCTGAGGAAAGATACTGGTAGGTAAACAACCATAAGAGAGGCTCCCAAGTAAGTGATAGCAAATGGTTGTTGATAATCAGTAAATATACCCTGTTTTACAGTGATTAAAGTTAATAAGAAGCATTAATATAAAGCAAGTTGCATTATTATACAATTAATAGAATCAGTACAAAAGAAAAATGGCTTTCATTCTATCAAAATTTCAACGAATACTGAATACTGGAACAGAGTATTAGTTCAATTAAAGAAAATTATTTGGCTTCCTGAAACAAAATTTCTCATCAACCTTAATAAAGTCATGCCCCAAAAAATACTTACTTTACTGAAGAAATATCATCATTGGATGCGGCACCATAGTTTAGTCCCAGATGTAGTATCGTGGGCTAATAAAAAGGTTTATAGGCTTAGATGAAATTTCAGAATGATTGTCACTTTTGACTTCTAGATCACGACTAAAAAACACTCCTAGATTCAATTGGCTGATCACATTTCCCAACAAGAGCATCCTGATGTTGATCTAGGGCATCCATTCTGCAACTTAATCTTTTGTATCAAGATGAATGATATATTCCTATCACCAGTTGACATAGGCTATTTAGATTTAATATTTTATTTACTGTGGTAAAGATAGAATAATCTGTCAGCTAAATCAATACTTTAATACTATCCTTCCCCTCTTTTCTCTCTTATTACAAGATCACAGATTGAGTTACACGACCTTGTGTTGTGCCACCAATCTAATATTCATGTCCTGTAGCCGAATTGCTACCCAAATGGTAGAGTTGCATCAATCTAATATTCGCACGTTGAAAAGTTATATTTCTGCAGTATTCCTCCAATAGACACAAAAACTTGTAAGTGAATTTTATGGTACCTCCTCCCTTAGATGCCACATCAAAAGTTCAGGCTTTTACTATAACTCTTATGAACAAAGTCCAATTTCAGTCAATTGAGAATAATGACAATTATCTCAGTATTTCCTTGTAGAAGCTTCATCTACAAATTTAAATGCACTTCATCAGCGCATTAACGGTGATTGTAAACATCTGCTGTGTCTTATGCATTCCTACCATATGAACATCTTTATTGTTAATTAGTATAACATCTATCCCAGATACTTCAGAAAACAATAGAGCATCAGAGTTAAACAGCTGAAGTATGAACACTCAAATCAACGGCAATCAGATTAAACTTTTCATTACATCGTGTTCTCTTGATTTTTGGAATACTGTTACTTGACTATTCATCCCCAAAGTCAATCTTTCAATAAACTCGAGCTGAAGCTGGGATGCTATGAAAAAAAGATAATGCAGATTTGTGATTCAACGACTATGCCATTTATAATTCCACAAAGGTTCCTGAATGCAAGTCCTTGGATTTCTTAAATTTAAAAGGTCCATGTTAAAATCATAAGTGAAATAAAAACAAGCGCTATTACATGTAAATCTACACATGCTTCCTAGCAAGATATGATAGATTAACACAGACGAATTTTTCCACATTGAAAAAACAAAGAACTTATGCAACGGATTCAGCATAAACCTGTGTGACTTCGGCTGAGGCGACCCAAATGACGACCACCCCAACTATGAGAAACAACCCGGCCCTGTACCTCCAGCTCGACATCGCCATCCACCTCTTACACCGAATAATCACACACCCAGAACGAAATAGGAGATGAAATCAAGAAATCAACAAAAAAAAGTCCGGCAAAGATCGGACCACCGCTCGCAACCCGGACGGCGATGCCGAGATTCCGAACAACTCGAACCCATGGGACGGAGAAGAAGAAGACCCTTTTGCTCCTTCTATTTCTTCTTCTTCTGCTTTTCCGCCCTTCCTCGAATTGGCGAAACGAGGAAGGCGCGGAGAAGAGAAGCAAGGGAGAGACTAAGAATAGAACTATCGCAGCTTCCTGCGAACGCATAATTTGCTATATTTGTTCTAACAAAGCAAATTGCTAAACTAAAAAACTATTTTAAAAAATTTAACATATTTATCACAACATTTATTTTTCAAAAACATAACAAATATTTAAATAATTTAAAAAAAGTTCGATAGATATACCACAAGCTAGTTTCATACTGATTTGCATCAGTTCACGAATCCTTGGATCCAAACAGTAAAACAAGAGTATTTACAAGCACAACAATGAACATCTATTCCAATTAATATCATTAAATTTCTTTGTATATACACAATTAAGGCAATTTATTTATGAAAAGAAAAAAATCATTACTTATTTATACACACTGGAGAAGAAACAAATAGTGCAACCCCAATCAATTTGCTTGTGCCACTGGCCAAATCCTTACAACGCCAAGTTGCTGGGTAACAGGTTTTAGCTTCAAAGCAGGGCTGATGGCAAGCAAGCTCACAAAGCAATCTACAGGCACCCTCATACCCCAAACATTGATCGATTCGAGTTTGCGACACTTCTTCACGAGCACGGTGAGGCCCTGCTCTGTGACATGGCGGCAGCTCCATAGAACAATGGTCTGAAAATATAAGTTCCAAAGGTTATCAGGAGGAAAATCATTGTCTGTCATCATCATTATCAAGTGTAGGTGTGGGTGACACACCAGATGAATAAATACAAGGTTTCCATGTTGCTGAAATACTCGAAAGCAAACTGAAACTTTTGTACAAGAACCACCAGTTCATCATATTAGTTGTGCAAAGTGATCCATGTGCTGAAATTTTGTATTTCAAGTAATGAGAGCCATGCAAGAGGGCATTTTCAAAATGAACTACTTTTACATCTAGTCATGTAGAACTCGCCAAAGCAAATCAATTAGAATGAACTATATAATCCATCCATAGCAAGCGAAAATATCTCAAATTCAGTGAGACATGAGATACAAAGTGTACAACTATCAGTGGTAGATCTCAACACAATCATGGAATAAAGTGGGTTTGGAAATCTGAATCATCTTAAAGTGGTGTACAAGTCTGCGACTGTATTTTAAAGAAATGTGGAAATCGGAAATCGTCAAGTAGCAAATAATGCATTTAAGAGAATACCTTGATATGTGGACAACTATTGGCAACAGCATACAAAGATTCATTTGTAATAAATGTACCCCCAACATTCAGGTGCTGCAAGGAATTAGCTCTTGTCACCTGAATACAATCAAATGTAAGTGAACAGCAGCAAAGGGAAAAAAGAACAAGTCTGAAAAAGGCCATGGTAGATAGCAATTGATCAGCTAGAAGGATGAGGAAATATACAATTCAGAATTGCTTAAAATCGATCTACTTGCCCAACTCAAACATTTTCCTAAGTCTAACTGTAGCATAAGAAAGAACTAGTGGTCATTTACAATCTTTCAATCCACCAATTCAGCATATTTAAACTGAAACTAGTCCACAGCTTAATGGAATAAGCATAGGGGAGAAGTACCAACCAATTGAATTACTCCTTTATCGGTGATTCCGGCCATGCCCCACATTGACATGGATAATAGATTAGCAACGCATTTTGTTTGTGAAATCTTATACAGCCCTTCGTCAGTTATCTGGCATCCCCAGCAGCTCCTGGAACTGCAACAAAAAAAAGCAATTTTTATCAAATTAAAAAGTTAACAAATTGAAAAGGACAAAAGTTTTCAAATTTCCCAGAAAAAGAGTTGTTCTTCATATTACAATCACAATTAACTATTTGATCTCTTCAACCTCATTACTAACGAATTTGCAACCCAAATCAGCGTTTTAAAGCATAATACAAACGGGGGGGGGGGGGGGGGGGGGGGGGGGGGGGTGGAATCCAAACAAAGAAACAAAGGGAAAGAAGGAGATGCTTTTCCAGTTCTGTGATCGAATAAAAAAGATAAAATGGAATGCATAAAACTTTCCATTATAAGAAAAATAACTATTTTATCTCTTCCACCTCCTCGTACGAATCAGTTTGCGACCGAAACCAGCGTTCTTTAGCACAATAAAAGAGGGAAAGGAATCCAAATTGAGTGACAAAAGGGAAGAAGAAGAAGGAGAAGGTACATATCCAGCTCCGTGATATTGTAGGCAGCCCGCACGATCCTGGAGGCGGACTCGTCATCCACCTTCCAGCCAGCGAAGCTGAGCCGCTCCTTCCTCGCAAGCGACTCCGCCACCCCTCGCCGCCACTTCCGACAAACTCCGCTCGCCCTTGCAAGTCCAAACGCACTCAATGAAACCCAGCGACTCGATTCAACAACGAAAAAGGAAAAAAAAGGATTAAATTGAGACGCTTACTGAGCCAAATCCTTGAAGGAGAGGGCGAGCGAGAAGATGTGGGCGAGCAGGTCCACGGGCAACCGCTCTATCTCGGACCCCGTCTCCATCTCCGCCTCCACCCCCACCGCCTCGGGGTTACCAGGGCGGCGGAGACGAGAGGATGCGGCGGAGGTGTTCGACGCTATGTGCACATCAGCCCGTCATCTTAACAAATGCCGTGACGAGGAGGGATTTTTATTAATTAATCAAAAGTCAAATATATTTTCCATAAAAACCCTTTAGACTTAGGAAAATATAATTTGCCTCTTAGATTTCTCAACTATGTCGTCTGAACCCTCATTTCTTGTTCTTGATCAAGATCTAATTGATATTTACAAAACTTTGAGGTGTATATTGTAACAACAGAAACTTGAAGTGTAAGAATGTAAAAAGGCTCGAAGCAAAAAGGGATCCACGCATCGAACGAACGTTCAAATTTCAAAAGCGAAGTCGCACCTACCATTCCTTCCCTCCTCTGCACTGCTTGTTACTTGTAATCTCTTCGTCTTCCTTTTGCTGATCCCTAAAAGCTTCGTCTTGCGTTCTGCGTCGGAGTTCTGCCATGGCCAGGACGGGAAGCAATAACAACATCCAAGCCAAGCTGGTGGGTATGTCTTCCCTTTGCGCTTGTGTCCGCTTTACTTGATCTTGTGGTTCCTATGTTCAATCAACAAGAGGATCCATTTGTTGCATCTCGGTAGATTTTAGTAGCTAAAATAGGTATTTGAATCATGATCGGGGTAAAATATTAACAAAAAAGGGTAATACTTTTTCTTCCAGGAATGAGCGTAAGGGAAAAAAAAACCCTGGGATCTGAATAATCTGTTTAGGATATGGTGGGGGGAAGAGAAGAGAATAGAAGAGGACTACTCATGTATAAAATACTAACTTTTTGACAATTAGGCACTTGCTCCAACATTTTCACTTCCTAAGATCTAGAAAAAGGATCGAAATTGCCATTGTCTAGATTTTTCACACACTATAATTGCTCATGGACTTTCTCTCACAGGTGCTTCTTGGAGATGTGGGAACAGGAAAGACAAGCATAGTGCTAAGGTTCATCAAAGGCCAATATTTCGACTGCCAGGTCTACCACTTTTCACTATTTTTTTTGTTGATTGCTCGGGTAATTTTCGAATTGTGCATAACAAATTGAGAGTTCTTTTTGCAGGAGTCGACAATTGGAGCTGCATTCTTCTCTCAAGTTATCTCACTGAACGAGGCAACTGTGAAATTTGATATATGGGACACGGCTGGACAGGAAAGATATCATAGTTTAGCTCCAATGTATTATCGTGGTGCAGCTGCAGCTATCGTGGTCTATGATATCTCAAGCATGGTAACAAATAACCAATTCATCGAAATAGAACCTCTAAGAGATCTATTGAACCATGTTTAGGAGAAAAGGATTTGTATGATAGTCTCATTATTGTCATTTCTCTATCCATTATACATCTGAGGAAAGATGGATTTCTCATAATAAAATATTTTATGCTTAAGAATTCACCCAAAAGCTTCAGATATGAGAAAAGACTCAGGTTCATACTGATTTTGGTCAAGTTGGAGTAAGCTTGAAACAAGGATTACAAGAAGGCAGAAAAAGGAGAATAACTGGGTGCTTAATGTGTAATAGTATGAGGCCTCTTGCAAGTAACCTGTGTATTTATGGTTGAAAAACCAATGTTACAGTTTAAGATTATTTGTTTCTGTAATCTTGTTCATGCTCATATTGGTTTGTGTTTCAATTGTCAGTTTGCAAGTTTCTATATATCTTCGGTTTACTAAGTATTATCAATACTTCAGGAGAGCAACACTCTTTTCTGCTAACTTATATTTATTTTGCCTTCCTCAGGATTCCTTCATCAGGGCACAAAAGTGGGTTCAAGAACTTCAAAGACAAGGTATCTTAAGATTATTTAAGGCATGACTTTACCCAACAATTTGAGTGTTGTGCAATACTACTTCATATTTATATCTACCAAGTTATAGGACTTCAATTACTCAATAAAGCTGTTTCATTCCAGGAAATCCATATCTGATAATGGCTCTGGTGGCGAACAAGGTGGACTTGGAGGCAAAAAGGAAGGTGAAAAGTGAGGTAAATCGACGACGGGTTGTTTCATGTTTAATTATCTGAAACCTACTTTTGCTTCTCCCTTTCTCCTCTCAGTGGACCAATTTTATCATTATTTGAGTTGACACATCTTTGAAATTTGACACTTTGTTTTCTTTATTCCATGCTTTGAGCTCCATTCCATTTTAGTGAAATCAAACATAAGAATGGAGGTCAATCATTCTATTCCATTCCATTCCGATATAGATTTCATTCCTAACCAGAAACAAGCATTTGCAATTTGATACTTTGACAATGTTTCAGGAAGGGTTGCAGTATGCTCAAGAACACGGATTGTTCTTCATTGAAACTTCAGCAAAAACCGCAGAGAACATCAATGAGCTCTTCTATGAAGTAGGTAGGTAGCTATTTCGATGCATTTGAAACCAGTATTTTTGAAACTAGGGCGACCAATTCAACCATAGACAAATCGTGCATCGAAAAAGACAATATGATATATTTGACATCTTTAACTTTTACTCTTCGCAGCTAAGAGACTTGCGAGAGTGCATCCTCCGCGATCTTCCGGGATGAACTTGACTAATGAAACAAGAGGCACTGGAAGGAGATTCTTTTGCTGCGCGGGATGAGTATGGATATGCCAAAGCCAAATTTACTACTTTGAGTATTGATATGCATATTTACTAATAAACATTAATAAATTATTTGAATAATTAAACCACTCCAACCCCCTTCTATTCTTTTTACACCCATAGTTGATTTTTATTTGTTTATTTTTTTAAACAAACAAATGCATGAATGTGGAAATTAATTAATCAAACATCCATAATTTATTTATTAGCTTCCATGTTATGGAAGAGGCCATTTTGGTTGTGGTGTTGTCCCCTAGATGGCCCACCACCACCAATACCTAAAAAACCGGCGGCTTGTCTGGAGATATAGTTTCCTTGTTGGGGGTAAAATTTAGATATTTCATTACAAAATTAAATTTGATTTTTTATTTTATTTTTTCTTCACTAACTAAAGTTATAAAGTTGTCCCCAGCCTATGATGCAATGATAGCAGCCTTCTTACGGATCTTAGACATCTCGGATTTGAGATTCAACTTAGGCGTGTTGTAAGATGATTTTCTCCTGAGTAATTAGTTTGAGAAAGTGGGTTGTATGGATGAGTCATGGTGAACACTTTTCGATTTGAGTTGATGATTAGTGGATAATTTCCGTGAGATCGTACTGATCATCTTTAGAATTAATAGGTGTAAGTTAGAAATATACTTGTTTCTGGGACATAGTTGAGTTAATTACGACGAAGCAGACTTGTTGAAGTGAACAAGGGTTGAATCTCAACAAATCCGAGGCAATGTCCTCTCCTGTCTTGGCCGCAATGCCCTCTCCTATTGTGGTCAACTGTAACTTTTCGATTTATCTCTTTACAGATGATCGTGGGACCGACCGTATGAGGCCAATCGTGTAAGACCGTTGGGGTAGCGGATTCCACCTTTTATTGAAATAGTTAGATACTTGGTGCTGAAGTAAGTTGGATACATCATGAATACTTTTTGATTTGAGTTGATGCCTGATAGATAATTTTCGTGAGATTGTACCAATCACTCTTAGAATTAATAAGCGTAAGTTAGATACTTGCCCCCTCTCATCATAGTCAATTGCAGTTTTTTGATTTACTTATTCATAGATGGTTGTGGAATTGATCGTGTAGAGTCGACTGTGTAGGGCCATTGGGATAATTGATTTCATCTTTTGCTGAAGTAAATTAAATACTTGGTGCTAATAAAAAAATTAAAATTATAAAATTAATTATTATATTACAATATTCATTATTATGCGGCCGACAGGGTGAGGCTGGATTAAACATGCTTCGTCGCAACTTTTGTCACCTTTATGAATTAAACGACAATTTAGATAAATTAATTATGAAGCCATCAGTTGGCCACTACCTCAGCCAACCCTAAACTAACCATTTTCTCCAACCCTTTAGTTTGTGGCAGCTAAAAGATAGACAACGCAGGCTCTACATTATTCTCACTAATTATTAATTAAATCATCTTAAACAAGATAATATTATTTTTCAACCCCACAAATTAACTTTATATTCTTCTCGGGATTGGGCCCTTATTCATTTATTTTTTACTTTTTTCTCCTCGATAATTCTATAAATAGCTCCCTCCGTAATCTACAACCCCCACCACTTCTTCTTCTTCTTCTTCCTGGTTCTTTCTTGCTAGATGTATCTAGTGTTCCTCTTTGTGGTCTTCCACAGCTTTCTTGAACTGCAAATATACTACAATCTATTCAAGTTGCAGTTCAATAAAGCTGTGGGAAATTACAGAGAGAGATCAAACTGAGAAGCTTCATCATCATCATATATAATTTTGCAGTTCTTGTTCTTCTTGTAATACTGCTTTCTTTAGTTAATTGCCAGGTTTTTATCTAATAGAGTGATCAAATTCAAGCTTCTTCTTCTTCTTCTCTTCTTTTTCTTTCTCTCTTCATTTTACAGCCCTTTGTTCTTGTAACACTCTCTATTTTTTTTTATTACTCATGATTTTTCCAAAAAGGAAGTGATAGAATTGTACATATGCAATTATGTAGATTGGTGTGTCAAGGTAATATATTCCTACCATATTTAATCTTTTCCCATTATCTTGTTCATTTAAATGATTTTTCAGCTGGAGTGAAATAGGTTATTACAGTTTGTGCATCAAAATGAGCTTAATAAGGTTGTTTATACTTTGCAAGAAAACCTTCAACCAAGTTGTTACTTCAATTTGCAAGCCACAAATCTATGCATCAGTGCAGTGTTAGAATCTTGCTTATCATCACATCGATGAAAATATCTAATCTGTTAACACTTCATGATTAGTGTCTAAACGAGATTCGATTCCACAAACAAGGGTCCTTCGACATTCTGATGTGCCCGAAGAGAATAAAATCATGCTCAAGATAGATAAGCATTGTATTTAAGATGACTTAGACCAATATAGACCAATATCAAGAAGACATCAAGTGCTATGTGAAAATAGATCTTCATCACAAACAGCAACCCAATTTCAAGCAGAATCATAAGTTATTGTATCAAGTGCTATGCGAAAATAGATCTTCATCACAAACAAGAACCCAATTTCAAGCAGAATCATAAGTTATTGTATTGCTTAGTCAACTAGTTTGCTCCCTCATATACTCGTATCATTTTTTCAGAAAAAAAAAAACAAGAAGCAGAATCATAGATAGGTAAAAACTATCTATTCTAGTAGTGTAGTGAGAACTCTTGATAGATGAGTTCAAGCATAGAGATCAATCCCCCAAAGTTTGGCTGGCTGATTAGTTCTGTAGTTCCGATCGATATCTTTCATCTTTTCCATGTCTTCCTCATGTATTGTGAAATCAAAGACCTTGAAATTCTCATGCAGCCTTTCAATCTTCGAAGTCTTTGGTATAACAACAGTGTTCCTCTGGATCCCCCACCTGAGAATAAGCTGAGAAGCTGTCTTGTTGTATTTCTCAGCCAAGGACTGATACATCCAAAGACAGAATTATCAGGCTATCTAGTCCTGAGAAGGATTCATAGTTGTCAGAATCCTAAAGCTCAAAGCAAATAAGTATTCAACTGCACACTGATTTCCACATTGGACAGGTGCTTCACCTTTGTTACAAATTCTTGGTTTCAGTACCTTTATGACCGGATCGTCAAGGCAGGACATGGTGCCAAAACGTTGGGTGTTAGCAGTACCACCACTGAGAGGTGTATGAGCAGTTACACAGATTCCATGCTTCTGGCAAAAGTTGATGAGAGATTCCCGTTGAAAATAGGGGTGAATCTCTATTTGGATCACTGAAGGCTTGATTTTGGAGTATGCCAAGCAGTCTCTAGTGAGAAATATGTCGTAGTTGCTGAACAAGTAGGCTTTCAGTTGATCAGCATAGACAAGTAAACCACAGGAGCTGAGATTCATAAGAATGAATTTCAGATCAAATCCTATGTGAGTTCACCTGATCCCAATGCTCCGGACGAGCCCTAAGTTAACAAGTTCTTCCATCGCATGCCAAGTGGTCTCGAGGGAGATGGTTGTATCTATGTCTAGAACACCATCATCTCCAAGAGCACTAGCTGATGTTCCAATCCCTACATGCATGAATTGATGCTCAAAATGGTGTCAGTGAGCTTCAAGCATGCCGGAGCAAAGAAAGTATTGTGTACCAGTATGCCTTGTAGCTACTGGAAAGTGAACAAGGTAAAGATCAAGATACTGTAGATTGAGTTTCTTCAAGCTGTCCTTGCAGGCATCAAGCACATGTCCGTGATCTGAATTCCATAGCTGTTTCAACGTACATGGAGATTAGTGGAGGACAGAATAAAGGGAATCATGTGATTGGGTATGAAGATTCACATCCATGGTTCGTTAATGAAGACCTTGGTGGTGATGAAAACTTCTTCTCTTTTGACGAGTCCTGTGAGAAAAGCCTCTGCGAGTGCTTCGCCAACCTCAGCTTCATTGTAGTAATTAGCTGCATTTTGAGGGTGAAAATCATGCCAAGATCAGGACTTTGGTTCTTAGAATGTGGAATTAGGGTTATATTCATCCATTTTCGATGAAGATTGGGAAGGTGGGTGGACGGCTGAAATCAAAATTCACCCCCTTTTCAAAAAACTAGTAGTAGTGGTAGTACCGGCGCAATCGAAATGGCGATAGCCAATGTTGAGCGCGGAGAGGATGAGGCCTCGGATGGATTGGGGCTCCAACCACGACACGCCGACGCCGATGACGGGCATGCTGTGGCCGTTCCTCAGGGTGACCACCTCCGCCATGGCTCCCTGCTGCTGCTGCTGAATCCAGAATTCGCCCTTTTACACAACGTGGTAACGCCGGCGCAATCGAAGTGGAGATCGCCGAAGGCGACGGCGGAGAGGATGAGACCTCGGCTGGATTGGGGCTCCAACCGCGACACTCGAGACCGATAATAGGCATCCTGTGGTCGCTGCTGAGGCCGAGGGTGACGACCTCCGCCATGGCTCCTTCCTCCTGAAATTGCTGCGTGCGGTCCGTTCCTAGTTCGAGCAACCTCCCGCGCCAAGCGGGAGACGCTTCAAATCCTGTCCTGACAAATAAGAAATATTATTATTATTTTTTACCCGCGCAAGTCGTTGACTCTTTCCCCTAAAAAATAATATTTATAAAATGAAATATTACATCACAAAAAAAAAACTCTTGACAATTTAAAGTTGGGCCGTACTTGGTTGGGCCATGCCCGGCCTGGCATGGGTTTCTGTCGGGCCGGGCACGGTGGCCGGAGCCGGTTCATTTTGATCGGTTCTTTGTAATAATAACACGCACACAAAAAAGAGATAAATACAAAAATAATTCTTTATTATTACAGTCTACTGTAACAAACAATCAAATTCTTCAAGTTGATACATACAGCATAGATCTTCACTCCTAAAAATAAAATCAAGATTTAATCACCCGAAAACATCACTTGAATATTGCATTCAAGCACTATCGACAGCGAATCTTATGATCATCAAATTACAAAAGATATTTCAAAAAAGGAAAAATAAAATAATCTCATCTCATCTAGATGAGGCCGTTGTATCCACTGGAAGGTTGATGAACAGGCACACTCGAAACGTCTCCATATGGATTGGCAAAAGGGTTGATGGCTGGATGGCGAGGCAGCTGCTGCTGCTGCCCTCCCATCATCATCATCATCATCATCTGCTGCTGCTGCTGCTGCTGCACCAAGAAAGCTTGCTGTTGCTGTGCCATGGCTGCCATCTGCACCAAGTGCGGTGCGGCAATTGCGTTCGATGCGTAGAATGGGTCGTGAGCTACTGGTTGTTGCATCATGGGACCCATCTCCCATGGGTTGTAGCTGACGTTCTGGCTCGCTCTTCTCTCTGCGTCGTCGTATAAGCTGTCTAGTGTGAGCTTGTCTAGCCCTCCGGCCTGCAGGCAAGCATAGAACATTGTTCTAATTTGTGAGATTCTAAATATGCAAATCGTCATTGGGTACTTGGTAATCTAATTGAATCTTAAAAATGATATCATGAACTGATTAGTGAGATCATGAAACACTACTTCAAGGAGTGTAGATCATGAAACTCTTACCAATTTGCTTGAAGCCACAGCAGTCTCATTTGAGCTGGGAGTTGTAACGAGTGCCAATTCCCAGCCAGTAACTCCATTATCTGGATTCAGGCCCCTAGTGGTAGCAGAGCTAGAAACATTATCTGCGATAATTCGCACCCAAAAGTGAAGAAAGTCAAGAGAACATAAACTGCTGCTGCATGCACTTGAAACAATCAAAATATTAGTAATGGAACTGCTCATTTTTTCAGAAACATTACCAACTGGAACAATGGCAAGTGCCATGGCGTTCTTATTATCCAGGTCGAATACTTCCGGAGCAGGATCTCTTAATCCCTGATAAGAATGAATTGAAGTGAAGTCAGAGCAGTAATTATCAAAGGGACCAATTGCAGTTTGGATCAGTTTATTATTACCAGTAAATCTGTTTCTTCTGGTTTCTGCTGTGCAGGGACTTCGATTTTAACTGGTTCTGGTGGTGGAGGGGGAGGTGGTGGGGGAGCTGCTGCTTCTTCCTGTTCAGGGTCCTTCTTGTACTCAATTGCTAATATTACTGGGGTTGTGCCATTATCATTTCTTGCCTGAGGTCAACTCACACAATTTAGTAATTTGAGAAAACACAGAGGCAAGAAACAGAAAGATCATCATATGAGAACATGAAATAGAAAGATTATAATAAGGAAAGATGAATGCCTAGGCGATAAACGAAACTAAATTCCAGTATCAACAAAAAAAAAGTATCAGCTTTAATATGGACGATTATAAATGAATCAAAGTTGGACAAGATCACTCTGCTCGGCAAGTTGTTCAAGTTCTATTTTCAATCTAAACAATGGATATACAACAACAAACATTTTGCTTAGTTCCACAAAGAGATATCAGTTGACGTTCAGTTTATGTTCTGATTTTAATTTTAAGCAGGTTCAGATTACAACTTCTTATGTAAAAAATATAATAAGCAATTTAATATTGATGGAAAAGCATCATAATAGAGTTCAACCTGATCCTTTCGAACTGTTGAAGCTCGTGGAGCATCTCTGATATATTCCTCCATTGTTGTTAGAAATGATGCAGGGGGCTGCATTATTGTTATAATAAAATCAGTCGTTCTGGAGTTTATTAATAAGAAATCTTCCGCACAATAACAGGCAGGAGGATGAGGACTGAGGAGCGATCATGAAACTAGTACCTGTTCAATTTTCAAAAATTTCTCTCCTCGTCTGACATCCATGCTTTTGCATATTTCATAAAATTCTGAGAGTCTTTCACCCTGCAAATCATGACCGATCTTAGAAAGGAATGGCAAAATTATAGAGAGAATTGTAGACTTAATCTAAAAGTGAAATATCACTTGGTATAATAACCTTCAAACAACTTTCTTTTTGGTCAATTTATAATACCTGCTGACCTGCTCTTCTGTATATATCGAGTGCCCTAACTGCATCATGTCGCTGCATCTCAAAGAACTGAAAAGAAACTGTTTAGCAAGAGATTTAGAGCAAAATGGGCTCGATAAACTAATAGCTTATGGATTTCCAATACCTTGTCAACCATATTTATTATTCCATCACTGAATTGAAATGTAAATCTTAATACTCTCTGAAGCAACCTAGACATGAAAAGTTGAAAAAGAAAAGAATCATGAGAATTATTTGGAAATGTCATTACACTATAGACAGATGAAATTTTGCTCACCATAGTAAGTGCAAGATGAATTATGATATTATGACGAGATGCTCCTAGTGGCTGCAAAAGGCGATTGCAATATTACTCATTCTTGAAACGAGTTATGAACATCATCAGTAAACACACCTTGCCAACTTACCTCACAGCCAAGTAGGCGATGTAACAGTTGTTGCAGTGATGGCAATTGCTCAAGCAACTCTGCAGTTCCCAGATCCTTAGTTCTCTGTAGTTGACAATCATTTTTACTTAGACCACTAGAATGAGTTAGCATAGAAATAACTCAGTCAAAACTAATTAATTGATACCAGTTACATGATTAAATAAATAATTTGTATGTTGAAACTTAAGTCTTAGAGCTGGAACCATACACTAAATCCTCAGGGAATAACCTAGAAGAAATTCATGCATGTATTTAATCATCTTTACTGTTCATAAGGAATGGATTCGATTTCTTAACTCAGAAGTCAGAACTATGAAATAGTTTTTGTTATAATTAGCAAAATACAATGTCGTGGATTACTCCAAATGTAATTCTATCAAGATCAAGATGACACAAAATGATCTTGGAGGGGAACTTACAAAATATTAAATGGTTGAAGATTCATGAGCTAGAAATTAATCTTCCAAGGTGCTTTAGATCATTATGATCACCAAGTTGTGCCTGTCACAACTATTTGAGATCTGCCATGTGGATTTTATCCCTCTAATAAATTCAAATCAGTTGAGTTATTTTTTATTAATTCAACTAAGGTTTTCAACTTTTCATAATCTTCTTCTACTGCTTTTTGATGGATTGAAAACTTCTACCTGTAGAATTTATTAGTCGTTTTTAACATGACCACACCATTTCCACCTTTTCCCTCTTTTTACCATATTGGAGCTTCACCTAATTACTCATGCTTATTAGTACATTTTAATTCTTTCTAATGACCTCACACATCTTTTTGCATTATGACGCTCTAACAGTCTAAGTAACTCATGTCTATGCATTAAACTTAAATTGGACCATCTATAGTGTTTCGACTACAAATTTATTGAATGAGTCAACAAATTGCATAGCTTTTTCAGGAAAATTGAACAGGGCATTTCCCAAAGAGGTATCATTTGTAAGGATGCATTGTCTTTTGTAGACAAAGGAATGCTCGAAAGTACTAGTATAAAGTAAACAGAATCAGAAGCACAGGGGCAAGAGGTAAGAATATCTGCATACCGGAGGATCTGACTCAACATCATACTTGAGCATACGGAAACACTCAAGCCTCTCTTCTAAATATAGAGCATAAGTACGCACCCATGCAGAATAATCCCAAGCTGAAACCCAATCAAACAAGAAAATACATGTAAATGGTCATTTCTTCATACAAGTCATTAGGGACAAGTTAAGAAAGCGAATACCATAAGCACTCGAATCATCTTTAAAGTGGGACATATTCAACATCTGATTTCTGCTTCTCCCATAATTGATGAGTTCTTCACGAAATGTGGGATCAACTTCCCTCAATGCTCGATGTATGACAAGCAAAGTTTTCAATGCCACCTGAAAATAACCAATATCTTTTCTCAATGATTAGAAACACAACTATGCTGCACTAGCATTAAAGTAGTTTTGCACAAAGTTATCAATCATTTTCACATTTCAAGATATTACCTTTGTTTCTCAAAAAAGAGGGAGCAATTCTACAAACAAAAAAGTGTCCAAAATGTATAAAGGTAAAGGGAAAGAAAAATCATGACCAGCTGTTTGATCATGTTCTATTTTATACATTATTATCTTTATAGCAAAGCCATAATCCATAACATCCAGGAACTCATGCAATAATGAAAACAAGAGTTCAGCGAGTTTATCTTCTGTAACTACTAATCAAAATCAGAAACATTCTTGAGCTCATCTCTCAAGATGCAGTTGTCAAAGAGTTAAACAGCAAGGGATGCCTTAGTTTCACAATATTAACACGACTGGAAAATTTCTGCTTGACTAAATGTGTTGTAAGCCAGATTATTGCATAGCATGCTTAAGTATATACCGCCCAATTCTGTGTTTTGGCAAGACGTCTTGCAAGAGCATGAATGCAATAGGCCACATCTGCCCGAGGTCTGGCAGCTGAAATAGCACTGAAGATAACTGCAAGAAAAATAAATAAGGAATTAAACAAGCACAAGACTAGGGGGAAATATACAAAGGCATCTCAGAAAACATAAATTACATAAAAGTTATTATTGATGAAAAAAATATATCATGTCACAAGAACTCTAATCCGAGTTAATTGCATACATATAATACATGACATGAGTGGAAGAAAACAAGCTAGCATTAAACCACTCATCACAAAGTAGTGAAAGACAGCTAAGTTAGAAGACGAGGAGCTTTCTGATCATAAAGAACAAGCATAAAGAAATTCTAATGCGTTATTTCTAGTAGTTTGGAAATGACTAATGAACAAAGAATCTCATTAACATTGAGATAAGTTGGAAAAACAACAAATAAATAAGATCATGCCACACACACCTCGTATGTGCTTCTCCTTGGAAGGACGCTCTACATGGTTTGTAGCCCTCACAATGGCAATATCCAATTCCTGTTCAAGGGATAATCCAGATAAATGAATAAGCAGAAAAACAAACCTAAAAACTGACGAAGGCTAAGTCATGGCAATAACAAACACTTCTTAAGTTCTAACCTTGTAGTCACTGTTCACTTTAGCCAAGCTGACCGTGGTGGTGTCTTTGATGGCTCCCAAGTACTTCCTCAAGCTCTGCTGCGATCCTCCAGACATTTTCTCCTCCTAACCCAAGATCCTATCTGAATGTAATTGGTCACAGAAAGCAAAATATTTATACAAAAAAGCAATCAAACAATCAGAGCATAACTCGATTTGCCTTTTTGATTACTACCAATCAAATCGAATCCGATCGAATATTTGGCTATTATTAAAACGTCGAAACGATCAACCACTCGACAAAGCTGAACCTCTGGACCAGAATCTCAAATTTGGTCATGCTCGCCGAAATCCACCAAAGATCCAACTACCGATTCAGCTAAAACCAACAAAGCAAGCATCAACCTTAACCACCGCAACAACTCAGCTGAAGAAACAGCATCGAATCAAGAAACAAAACAAGCTTCTCTTGCACCCCCAAAAGAACTCCTTTTCCTCACAAAATACGTCAAATTTTCCAAAAAGCGGCGCAAAAACGGCAACAGACCAGCCAATTTTCCCAAGAACTCACCGTGGTTGGATGGAAATTGAAGGATGAGGACGAAGGGGTCTGCGATGGAGGAGTGGCTCGATCGTTGAAGAGTAGTGGTTGGCGTGCCAAGGCGTCGACTTTTCTAAGCTAGGAGAAGGGAATCGACACTCGGGTAGGTGTGGTGAACCTTCGGAGCCGCTTTCGGTCGCCGAGATCTTCTGCAGCCCACCAACGAAGACCCACAGCGTGCACAAAGACCATGGACCAAGAAAAGGACTCGATAAATAGTGGAGAGGAGGGCGCTCGTCGGCGACGCTGGAGCAGGATAAGAGGGCGGCGCAAGGGATCGCGATGCTCCTCATTCGTTTGATTCCTCCACTATTTATCTATAAAGTGAAAGTTTCATTTTGCCCCTCCAAAAGTTTGCTTTCTTTTTAAAATAATTAATTTCAAACTGTATTAAAAATATATAATTTTTATTACTTTCACTGCAAAATAATCTTAATTTTTTAACGTTAACACAGTCGTTTAAACCCACAAATTATAATTATTTTCCTTCTTAGAAATTTCTTATTAGTATTGTTAATAATGCAAGCATTATTAGTTTCCATCTTCATTGAAAAAGAAATAAATTTATTTATTTATCCAATGGAACTATCTTGTTATAGTTCGATTAGATTAGTGAAGTTGCAATTAGAATGGTCGAGTAAGGAGAAAGTTGTTTTTTGTGATTAATGTTTTATATAATTGTCTAAAATATTTTTTTTAAAAAAAATATAAAGAAAATTTTTTTTAATCAAAGGTAAAAATTATCTCCCATCACATTTTTTTATTTATTTTTTGTCTAAGAAAATTTTAAAAGGAAAATAATTTAGTACAAAGAAAAAAACATTTATTCTCCTTCTAGATACAAAAGGGCTCATAGTCAATAGCAAAGGGTACGAGAACGATTGTGACCTATAATAAAACACAAATAAGAAAAAGACAGATAAATGATAAATATATAAATATGACAGAATTCTTATAATAAAATAGGCTTTACAAAGACTAAACAGCTTTAAAGAAATAAAAATTATAGAAAAAAGAAGAAATTATGCCTTTAACTTCCACAATTATCAAATTGGTAAACAACATCTTTAGATATATTCACAATCTTTTTTGAGATACTAATCTTAAATTGCTCACAAGGACTCATTGTTTTCTTCTTCTGAAGATCATAAAAAGAGCTGTGTACGTACATTGGAACCTTTGTTTCTTCTCCTTTTGCCATCCATTATTCCTGCAAAACAAGTAGAATTTGTTTGAGTCATGAAACAGAAAAACGATCAGTTTTCATCGATCCTTAGCTACTTACTTTCGGAAAAACAAAACACACATACAAAATTAAAGACTATATGTTAATGTTTGTAAGTTTCCCGTGACATGTTTTCGGAGAAGAGACAATGTTGATGCCTAGCTAATCAGTTTGGTTCATGGTTTCTAAGCTTTTTCTGTAAACCGTTCTGTGTCATCTAAGTTTGCCTTGATATTCTTAATTCATCCAAGTAAACAGGCAACTTTGGTTTTGATAATGCTATGTGATGCATGTGGTCTTCCTCCTGCAAGCAAGCGATATGTTTGCAATGCTATACTTATCATTGCATTGAAACACAACCATTACAAGAGTTGTAAAGAGTTCTACATCGTTTTTGCTTATATACCGTTGACATGAATAGAAGAATTAGATATACCGACACGAACAGCTATCCTTAGTGAATATATGCCAACTAAGAAGACATTTGATGTCAAGCCGATTGCTCAGTTCACACTAAGAAATATGGAAGTTAGTGGAGAATTCCTTAAAGCCAAACAAGTTTACCATCCTTGCATTTAGAAAAGGCAATTTGAACATGGATTGGTTTAAGAACATATATGCAATCAGAGATTTAACCATTTCTAGCAAAACACAATGTTTTTATGAAAAACATGAAGAGTTAAAAGAGGTGTAACTCCGACAAACTCATTGTGATCGAGCATACAATAGTATATTTTTCAAACTAGAATTTTTGAAACTATACATGGACAAATAATATGCAATCCTTGTGCCCAGAATGGAGCAAGCATCAAGATATGGCCCAAACAAAACAAAGGAAAAGATGATCTTAGAATTAGGACCGAGATTTCTTTATATTCATCCTTCTTCAACCTCAACATGATCCAACAAACCATCCTTCCAAATGGGGTCCAAAAGATAGAAGATTTCATAGGAACAACCACTACTAGTTCCATTGAAACAAGCTGAAGAATTGAAACTCTTAATTCTAAACAAGAATTGGTAAATAGCTGAATATTAGTGATGAAAGAACTACTAGCATTCAGAACAAATATATAAGCAAAGAAAATAAAATCATTTTTCAATCAAGAAATTGCCAAATGATATTTGAATATTGATTATGGTCAAACTAACATGCCTTAAATGCATTTGGAATAAAATATCTAGAAAGACATGGTTGACTCTTGCAGAAACTGCTACTGATACTAATATATGCAGTACTCCCCATCATTTTAGGAATTCTAACAAAGTCCCTAAAGCTGAAATGGTGTCAAGTAGACCTTCAAGGTCCAAGCAAATAACTACAAAGAATCAAAGATGTATTCATGGACAAACGAATTGCATGCTTGCATTTAGAATAAAGTATGGATTGAAGAAGAAACATAAGAAACATATGAGATAATCCATGGTTTCCCTAGTTTTGGGCATACTCGAAAGAAAGAAAGAATTAAAGAGGTAGAACTTCTGCAAAAATATCCGTTTGGTCATTCTGACTATACTATATTTTCAACTGCCAACTTGTTAATTAGATGATGTTGCTCCTGGACAAACTGCTATGTGACAACATCCTTGCACATAAAACAAAGTAGATAGGAAGTTATGTTCCAGATATGAACTGTTCGTTGTCCTAGACTTCAGTGAAAACAACTAAGAAGTTTTAGCAAAACACAACGAGCACAATCATGGAAGCTTCCTAGACAAGAGGAATCGTTATGAAATCAATTGAATTATTTTTTTTGTTGTATCGACAAGAATCTTCTTTCTCACCTCAACAAATTACAGGGACTCACACGGTCAAATCATGCATTTGTTTGTATGCAGTGAAAAAATTTGTCATTCAAGGGAAATGAGAAGGAATACCTCAAACGTTCAACTTGAAACAAAAGTCTTCCTCACCAACTCTTCGATCAAGAGCAGGGTGCCTACTAATCACGGAAGATCACTCCATCCGCAAGCTCGAGCAAGATGTCGAGGCAATCAGGTGAGAACTTCCGCGCAAAGAGGTGGGAGTAAGTTGAGTTGGACTTTCTTAGCTCCTTGATGAGAGTGGCGGAAACCTCCGGCGGCCGGTACGTGTGTGGGTGACCGCCTACGCTGTTGGTCCAGTTTACGCTAGTTAAGGTGTAGCGAGAGCAACCTGCGGGATCGAGCATGTCGAGGAGAGTGGGGAAGTAGTGTTCCTCCGGGTAGCAGGAATTCTTCCTCGACCTTAAGCACGGAAGCTTGAACTTTTTCCAGAGCCGGCGGTCCCGCACCGCAAGCATGGCGTGCTGCCTAGTGAGGACGAAGAACTGCGACCCGTAGCGGAAGCGGACGAACGGCACCTCGGGCATCATCACGTCGTCGCCGCGGGCAACGTACCGCTTCCACAGGCCAGGCTCGTCGGAGACAATCTGAATGTAGCTCCTCTTGCGGGGGTGATGGAGGTACCCGCCAAGGGTGCGGTAGGTGAATTTGAAGGAGTGGAGGGGAACGCAGCGCTCGGAGAGGAGGGCGAAGAAGGCGTTGGCAGGGTCGTCAATGAGGGCGGTGGCGAGGAGACGTCGCGCCGCTGAGATGAGCATCGGGGAAGCCCGCTGGGTCGACTTAGCCTTCATGAAGCGCCCCCGGAACGAAGGCGTCGGCGGGAGGATGAAGCGGGTGGCAGGGTCGGCGTGGACGTACACGTTGAACAGCCGCTCGTGCCCGCGGAAGAACCGCTCCCACAACGGTGCGAAAGCGAGGTCAGAATTGGTAAGAAACAAAAACGCGATCTTGGGCTCCGACGCCGGGCGGCGCAGAAACCGAGCTCCGCCGCTGCCGGCGAAATAGGGCACAGAAGCGCGGCGGAAGAGCGCGAGGTCGTCGGCCTCGTCCAAATCAGGAATGCTCGGCATCGTCTTCGGCGGCAACACCCATGGAGCCAAAACCAACACCAACGAAATCGACATCAACAGGAGCAAAGAGATCACGAACGGAGGCGAAGAAATCGTCGTCATTGTGCAATCCTGGTCCAGATTTTCCCTAGAAAACCTTCACCGCGTCGCCCCGCTAGGGTTCTTCACTGCATCCGAACGCAAATCATCGTCAAAATAGCTAATCGATCGGCTCCATGTCGCACGAAGCATCGGTTTCTCGCATCAAAATCAAATTTTGCAGGTAGAAACGGATCGAACTGCGAGGATTTGGAGGGAGAGTCGCGCGGAGGCAGCCTTTTTGTCCCTTTCTGCCTTCTCCTTTGAAATATATTATTTCTTAAATCGATCTAACCGTCTCCTTGCGGGAGTGAACTGGCGGCGACTTCCGCGTTACGGACCGTCGATCTTGTGATCGACGTCCATAAATGATCAACAAACTACGGATCATCGTATCTGGCAGTGAATCAGCGCAAGAAGGATTCGATACAAACGAGTTTATTAAATACATGTCTTAAAAGTCCAATAAAGTATTTCATATTCATATTTATGGCATTTTTCTATATTCTTTAAAAGAAATTATCTTATCATGAGAATTACACATATTATGATGATATTTAAATAATAAAGTTAAATCTCTTCAATAGTTTTTATTAATTAATATATGAGTAAATCTATTTTGATCATTTCCTTGTCGTCTATCATGAATATTTAATTTCATTATTTTATCATTACTTAAATTCTTACTAGTGAAATCTTGAAAAATAAAAAATAAATTAATTTTATTTTGATGACGTAATAAATCATTAGTTACTACTGTAGAAAAATTACCCCTTCAAATTTATTCATTTTTTATAACATTTTAGAAATAAAAATAGAGAAAAAATCATTAAAAGAATGTTTTATTAAAAAATCAAAAAATATTCATGTATATTTTTCTAATTAAAATAGTTTGAATTTCATTTTGGAACTATTTTATATAAAATAGTACCATCTAAAAGGCGATTTATTATTTTTTAGTAAATTTTTCTATTTGTTTTTTTCCTTTAAATTAACCTTAAAAATAAATATAAAGCTTTTCTTTATGACTCGAGCACATGAGCAAAAGATGAGAGTTACGGAGATGAGAATGTTAAGATGGATGTGTGGACATACGAAGATGGACAGAATAAGAAATGAGAGCATTAGAGAGAAAGTTGGAGTTGCATCTATTGAGGAAAAACTCCGTGAGACATGTTTAAGGTGGTACGGACATGTACTTAGATGACCGATAAATTCTCCAATTAGGCGGTATGAAACTATGACAAATACGCATATCAAACGAGGACGGTGTTGGTTAGCAACAATAAAACAAGATAAAATTTATTTAAACATAAATGATGATAATACGCATATCAAACGTGGGATAAGGCTTGGTTGTTGTTGTTGTTGTATAAAGTTTTTCTTTATTTTTTTCATTTATTTTCTTTTCTCTTTATTTAATTAGCATATTTAAAAATAAAAAAAAGGTGGAACGGCTACATTAACGCTCAGTTTACTTAAAGGAGACTTTAGATTAGCAATATTTGTTTACAATAAAACAAGATAAAATTTATTTAAATATAAATGATGATATAATAGGAGATATCGCGGTTGACATAGTTGAGCATGATGTCGTCCCGTCGGTGGTCCGGATGAAGGACGGGAAGTCCCTCAGCCGCATGTTCTTCATTCTCGGCACCCAATCGATCGGAGTATCCAAGAATCCGTTCGTGATGTCGCTTTCGTCTATGAACACACACAAAATTTGATTGCTAGTTAATTCTTGTGAAATTTAAGGAGACACAACAAGATTCGATTACGTTTGAGGGGCGTGAGGCCGCGGTCGATGAGGCATTGGTACTGGATGTATAAAAGCTTTTCTTTATATTTTTTTCATTTATTTTCTTTTCTCTTTATTTAATTAGCATATTTAAAAATAAAAAAAAAAGTGGAACGGCCACATTAAAAGCGCAGACAAGTACTTTAATCAGAAAAATATAAATGCAGCGTTATTTTAATATTTTAAAAATAAAACATTTCTTTCAATGATATAGATAAATATCTATAGTTTATTTATTTAAAAAAAAATTGGAAAAATAAATTACAAGTTTCGTGTCCTCGTTCTCGAGAGAGCGGAAAGAAACCTACCTTCCGTGGAGAAGAAGAAACGAGTTCGGCAAAGGGGGTGAAGCGGAGAAACTTATCGATGGCATCGATCTCGCGTCGCCAAGTGCTTTCGATTCTCTTGATCGTCAGTTCGGCTGCTTGTGCCGTCTCCATCGACGTCGAATACTGCAGTAACTCTTCTAATCTCTCTCCCTAGGTTCAGATTTGTTGCTAGGCAGGTTTTATGTGCTAGAAATGGGGTTTTGCTGGTGCTCCCTTGCCAGATTAGCGAGTTTTCAGTTCGATTGTACTTAGATTAAGTCGGTGATGGCCACAAGTCGGTTGACCAGATGCCTATGTGTTGATCTTGCACCGGAGAGTGCTTTCCCTTCTACTGTTCTTCTGCTTGGCTGCTTGCTTCGTATCCATCGGATGCTGCAAGCATCCCCTCGCCTTTCTTTTTCTCTGTTGGTCGATTCTGTGTTTTTTTATAATTTATTTACTTCTGAGGTTCTGGTTTGTTGCTGGGCTGGGTTTTTTGTGTTAAAATGTTTTTTTTTCTTTTTGGTACTACCTTGTTAGGTTAGCTAGTTTTGAATTCAGTTGTATGCAGATCTAGTTGGTGACGGTCACCAGTCTTTGATCAGATGCCTACTTTTGTGGTGAGCACCGTATTGAACTAGCGCATAGTAGATCTTGTTTTCAGTGCATATGCTATTAATTTCAGCTCGTCACTCATTTTGGTGTTAGTCTTTTCTATGCTTATTTAGTCAGTGACTGTAAAATCATATAATAGTCATTCTTTTAAGCTAAAATGGTGAATGCAATGAGATCATCATTATCGTCGGTGATGGTTACTTGATCACTTTTATTCAACCTTTTTCTTTGAAGCTTTGTTTGACATGGTCTTCAGAGTGTGTTGCTGACTTTGTATTCATACTGTGTGATTTTTTGCAGAAAAGAGTGCTAATTATCCTGTTAAGGTTAGTGGAGTTGACATTTCTCCATATCCCATTTCAAGGGGCAAGCAAACTACATTCAATATCTCAGCATCTACTGGTAGGAAAGCATGCTTGCAGTGTCACTCATTTTCATTGCTTTTATCCTTTCATGTATATGCCGATGCTGTTGATAATTGTAAGGTTAGTTTACTATTGTTTGTCATGGAATTGACACAGTCAAGCTGCATCTTGATTCTTGATCAAACCGTCATTAAAACTACACGCTGATAGTGCAATCCATTTATTCATAATGGGGATCGAACACACTCAAAATGCATCTTGAGAGAATTTTCATTTTAGAATTTGCCCCTATAATGTAAATCCATAATTGCTCTTTAGAATTGTCTTCTTTTTTCAACTGATTAAATAGACACAAAACCGTTTTTAAAATGAGCCACACTGATAGCTATCTTTTGCCAATCACATTTAACTTACAATTGGATATTTACTTTTTTTTTCTGTTTTCTATGCAGGGGATGAGATATCAGCAGGGAAGCTGATAATTGATGTCAATTATTTCTTTTTCCATGTTGACCACGAAGAGATAGATCTTTGCAACGAGACCTCATGCCCAGTTACCACTGGTGATTTTGTGCTATCTCATCATCAGACTCTACCATCAATAACTCCTCCGGTGAGATATTCTTGAATGTTCCTATTCTCATAATAGTTATGGTTAATTATCTGTTGTTTTTTGTCTGACTATTAAAGTTGTTTTGGTTGATTCTGTTACTTTTTCATGACTACTCTAAATTTATGGAGTTATTTTCAGTTTGGTACAAATGTTTCTTTTACTCAGTCATATCCATTTCTCTTTGTTATATCTGATCATTTTTATATTTCTCAAAAAAGTTTTTTTTTCAAAATAAAAGAAAGCAAGAATCAACTTTGACGACATTGACACTAGTAATATTTAAAATAAACCTTCTTGACATATGTTTTTTGCAGATGATGTTTGTCTTAATTGATGAAAGTGTGAATATGATAATTTTTAAGCATGATTTATATCAGAGAAACTTTATAAACCAAATGGTTGAGTAGACTTTATAAACCAAATTGATGAAAGTGTGATTTATGGCCTTCCATGGTCATCGTGTGCCACTTGGACTAAAAGGTGATTTTAGAATGTCTGACCAAACCATGCTCTATGAAATAGCATTGGGCAATTTTAGAATGTCTGACCAAACATGTATTTAAAATTAGTGAGATGAGAATGATAAGATAAATGGTGGAGATTACACTATAACTAGGTGTATTCTTCAATAGATAATAAAATGAGAAAAATAATATATTTGAAGCTGGATTAGTAATTAATTTTTATCCTAAAGATTTATATACTTTCCAAATCCATCTAAAGTGTTAATTGTTTTCAAAAACACATCACCTAATATGATTTATTGACTCAAGTGGATCTCATATTTTAGGGAGCATGTAGGGAAACATGTGATTTTGTGCAAGGAAAATCAATGAAATTTCGTCATCTGAAGGTGAAATACAATTTGTGCTAAAGAAGTTATCAATGTCTCAATAAGAGTGGGATAGTCTTGAAACATTTTAGAAAGTTAGTGTACCAAATTGGAACTAAGTTAAAGTTTTGGATAGTTTTGCTCAAAACATTTCAGATATGAATTAACCCTTCAAATCTTATTAATAATCCTATAACTACATAATGTTAAAACTGACCAGAGTTGGATATGAGAGACACAGGTAGACAGAAAGACAGACACAGAGAGAGAGAGAGAGAGAGAGAGAGAGAGAGACAAAATTAGAAGTTTGGTTTTGGAGATTTGAATATTATTAATGATACATGTAGCTGGGCTTAGCTATCAGACTGCACAGATTAATTGTTTGAGGCAAGTTCATTTGTCAATTAACTAGAATGATTTGGTAGCTGTAAATATTGAACCGAAGGCATTGTTTATAGGGCAGCAATATTGTCAAGAACCAGTAAGAGCTGATTGAATATAGTTAAAAGAAATTGTTCTACTAGTTGTGTTTGATGGATCTATTCACAGAATATATCGCTTGTGTTAATGTTGGCTGACAATCTAATGTAACTCTCAATCTTTTTCATCTAGCTTTGGGATCGACATTGAAGTGGTTTTTATATGAAATCAAGTTCATAGAACCTATTCTTTGCCTCAATCATTTGGAGGAACAAATCTTGTTAGGCTAATAGATGTAACTATTCTACCAATAGAATATATCAGTTTGTTGTCTTAATCTATTTTCTCACTAGGATCAACTTGATTATGTGCAATCTGTAGAGTTGGCATAAGCGTTGTTTATGTGTTTCAGGGATCATACACTCTGACGATGCACTTAAAGGGGGATGATGGGAAGCAACTTACATGCATCACATTCGGCTTCAGCATTGGATTCATAGGGGATGCTGGTGAGTTAATTAGTCAAAAATGAGAGCCCTAAGTGCCTCGTTCTGTATCCTGTAACCTAAAACTCCACCTTCTGGCGCACACGATAAAGAGCTTAAGACTTGTTTATGTTTAAATGTATGAAGACGTAGCAAGGCTTTGATTTAATCAATGTATGTTAGCTTCTAAAAGTGTTCTGACATGAATTATTACTACTTGGGTTTGGAACCTTCTCCAGCACTCTCAACCATGACCTCCTGGAGACTCAAGTCGTGGCACTTGAAGGTTTCAGACATTTTCAAACCCCGCCAAATGTGGCACGAAGGCCACTATCAAACCCCACACAGATCGTGGCCCACGGCTCGACATTCGACCGTTGCGCTACTCTCGTATGGAAAATTTAGCCGTTGCCCTCCTCTCTCTCTCTCTCTTCTCTCTCTCTTCCTCAGCCAGATCTCTGTTGAGAATCTAATCTCCATCTTCCAATCGAGTTCTCCTCCTCCTTCCCAGTCTGTAGCAGCGCCATGAAAGGCTTCAAAGGCAGGATCTTAAAGCAGCTCATGTCCATCTCTCAGGTGCCTTATCTCAAGCACCATGATCACGCTCCCTCTCCCTCCTCCTCCTGATACACGCCGCATCCTTGGCGAACTTCCCGTAGTAGACTCCGTCGACCTCAAGAGCGACCTCGGAGAGGACGACGAAGGAACCTACCTCGTCGGGAGCTCCCCCAGCAGCAGCGATAAAGAGAACTCTAGGCCGCCGCCGAGGTCGACGCCACCCAAAGGCGACGCCTTTTCCAGTTTCGAAGAGAAGAGGGATGCCGCTGAGAGATACCGACGGCCGGATCCTGATTCGGCGACGCTCTTCGACCCGGAGCTGCTTGCGGCGTTCCGAGAAGCGGTGTTGGAGCACATGAGAGGCTTTGAGGAGGCCAAGCGGAGGGCGAGGGCGAGGGCTGCTGCCCTAATTGAACGCGATGGAGAAGGGGATCCACCTCAATTAGGCGAGGAAGAGCCGCCTACCAAACTCCCCCGCACCGACGATTCCGCCACCGCTGCCGCCGCCCTAGATCCCTTGCTGGAATTCGAGTACATGTGCCCTCCCGGCGGTGAGGACTCCGCCATCCTATACACAACCACGCTGCGGGGGATCCGGAAGACCTTCGAGGACTGCAACGGCGTCCGATTCCTACTCCAAAGCCTCAAAATTCGATTCTCTGAGCGAGACGTGTCGATGCACCTGGCGTTCAGGAAGGAGCTGTGGGGGGTGCTGGAAGGTCGCACCATCCCTCCGCGGCTGTTCATCCGTGGGCGGTACATCGGCGGCGCCGACGAAGTTTTGGGCCTCCACGAGCAGGGGAGGCTGCTGCCGCTGCTGCAGGGAGTCCCTACCGATCTGTCGGCTGCCGACGGCGACTTCAAGACCTGCGAAGGCTGCGCGGGAGTGAATTTTGTGTTGTGCTGGGTGTGCAGCGGCAGCAGAAAAATTCATGGCGAAGAAGACGAATCGAGAGCAATGCAGTGCCAACGCTGCAACGAAAATGGTTTGGTTTTATGCCCCATTTGCTGCTAAATGATGAACTGTGATTCTTTTTTCTCCTCTCCTTCTGAATTCTTTCAAACATGTCAAAATTCTCTGTTTTGGATGTTCTTCTTCTATGTACTCTTTGTACAATCAATGCTCTTCTTCCTTTGAATTCCTAAAATTTCTCAGAATTTTGAAATGATTGTTCCTTTTTTCTCCTCTTATTCTGAATTCTTCCAGAATTGTTAAATTATACATTGTTCTGTTTCTAATGTATTCTTCTTCTTTTGAATTTCTGAGATTTGTCTGAGATTTGTTGTGGACTTGTAGTTGTTGCTCTTTGTACAATCAATGCCTATCATTATAACTAATGTAATGAGATAACTAATGTTTTGCCTATCATTATCAATATCTAGTTAGAAATTAGTGAAGCAAAGCATTTTCGGCCAGATGATAATCTAAATTAGTTCAAAATTAGACAAAAATCAGTCTAAATTCTGAATCGATAGGATGTGTTATAATAATTTTAAAATCGTAATTGCTACACATGTAGCAGTTATGATTTCAGAGCTGTTACAATACATATTTAATATATTTAAAAATATTTATGTTGTAATAATTACAATTTTATAATTGCTACAACATAAATTCAATCATATTCACCTATCATTCATGTTATATTAATTATAAAATCGTAGTTGCTAGCGAATTCAATTTACTTATTTAACATTCACATTATAATAGTTACAAAATCATAATTATTATAATACGTTCGATCAATTTAAAATTTAAACAAGAGATTTAGATGGAAAATAATAATGAAAAAAAACAAAAGGTTAAATATACACAATTATACAGTGACAAAGGACACCGTTTTGATTAAAAAGCAAAAGAGGACACCCATTTGATGAATTCAAAAAATAATGACACCTCCTTTTGATTTTTGACCACTTATCTTTTCATTATCTTCCAACAAAAGATAATGAATCAACTTACAAACTTATATCTTGTTTTTAATATATCTTTTCAACTATTACTCAAACAATCATTGTAATTAAATAATATATTTACAAACGTTCATTTAGAGCTGTTTACTTTTATTAATTTGAGAATCTATACATAAATTTCAATATTTCCTTGCCCAATTGAAATTCAAATATTCTCTTATAAATGCCCAATTGTAAATTTCAATATTTCCTTGCCCAATTGTAAATGCTAAATTTTACATGTACAAGGGTGTAAATGCAATTTTATATCGAATGGTATGCTTACAATTTCAGAGTTTCAAGGGACGGAACTATAAGACGCGCCTTTACCTTCTCCTTGCTTTCTCCGCTTCCTCGCACCATTCCTGCCAGCGTCTGTTCTTCCGCTAATCTCTCTCACGTCAACTCGATTTCGACTCTAGGGCGACTTCAATCGCTGCAAGATTCTTCCACGAATTTCTCGTGCCGATTGATCATGGAAGTGTTCTTCTCCATTCATGTGCTTAGTCTATCTTCTTCCTCCTCGCTTCCGCCCCCAATCCCTCGAAAAAGTGCAAGTTTTTCCAGCGTATGTAGACTTCGCTGACGGATTTAGGTATATAGTCGTTCTAAAGCTTCGGTCTTGTTTTCGTTTTTCGAGTTCCATGCTTCCTTTGGGGTTGTAGCTGCTGAATTGGCAGTACAAGAATCGATGGGAAACTCATGCGCCGGACCGAGAAATGTCTTCTTTCAATCGGTTTCCGCCGTCATCTGGCGCTCCGCCGACGCGGAAGGCGCCGTCGCCGGTAACGAAGTCTCTGCTGCTTCAGCTCCGATTTCCTCAGTCACTGAAGCTCCCGAGCCCGTTACGATTCACGGCGTTGGAGCCAAGTCCCCCGGTGCCATCCAAGTCGTCGGGAATCCGTTGGCGGCCGAAGCCCCTTCCAAGAAGCCCTCCCGAGTAAAGCGAGTCAGCTCTGCCGGCCTCCAGGTAGACTCGGTATTGCGGCAAAAGACGGAGAATTTGAAGGATATTTATAACTTAGGGAAGAAGCTCGGTGAGGGTCAGTTCGGCACCACCTATCTCTGTACCGAGAAGGAAACCGGCAAGCACTACGCTTGCAAATCCATCTTGAAGAGGAAGTTGATCACCGAGGATGACATCGAGGATGTGAGGAGGGAGATCCAGATAATGCACCATGTAAATGGCCTCCCCAATGTCATCTCCATCAAGGGGGCTTATGAAGATGCTGTGGCTGTTTATGTGGTGATGGAGTTGTGTGCAGGCAGTGAGCTATTCGATAGAATAATCCAAAAAGGATACTATACCGAGCGAAAGGCTGCTGAGCTTGCAAGGGTAATTGTGGGGGTTGTGGAAGCTTGCCACTCCATGGGTGTCATGCACAGGGATCTCAAGCCTGAAAATTTTCTTTTCGTGAACCAAATGGAGGACTCTCCCCTCAAGACCATTGACTTTGGATTGTCGGTATTCTTTCGACCTGGTATACTTCTTAATTTCATTGTTTTTGTTAACATTGAGTTGATATTTGCATAAACAAGGTTCAAAATGCAGAACTAACACGCATACTTGGTTCCCGGGTTGTTACTTCAGTCAATGCCATCTTTGTATTTAGATAAAAAATATATTCTCACAATTAGTCCATGCAGTTCAACTTTGGAGCTTTGTGAATTATCAGTTGGTCAATGTTGCATTCATCAACTAAACATAACACATTGAATTTCAATGCACAAATTTCTGCTTTGGTTTTGTTTTATTTTCCTGAAATTTATGGCTTCAGATGAATTTTCCTTTTCGCAAAGATGGAAATGAATTATCATGTTTTGGTTAATCTCACCTTCCTATCGTTCATTGAATATGATATTAATATTGTCATGTGTTTATTATGCAAAAACAAAACAAAACAAAACAAAAAACAATTAAGAGGCATTATCTTTTGGCTAATTCTTCACTTATACATGCCAATGACTTATCTTTATTTTGTTTGCTACCTTTGGCATACTTTTCTTCAGGTGAAATATTCACCGATGTAGTCGGTAGCCCATATTATGTTGCACCGGAAGTCCTGAATAAGAGCTATGGTGCTGAATCAGATGTTTGGAGTGCTGGAATAATAATCTACATTCTTTTGACTGGGGTACCTCCCTTTTGGGCAGGTCAGTAACTTGCCTTCGACTAATTATTCTTTTCACTATAAAATGGTTGCAAATCCATTTAGCATGGAGAAAGAATAGGTGTCTGAACTATTAATTCATTGTACTATATAACATATTTCTATTTGTGCATTATCTCCAGAATCCGAACAGGATATTTTTAAAGAGGTTCTGCATGGTAAACTCAACCTGACTTCAGATCCATGGCCAAGTATATCGGAAAGTGCAAAAGATCTTTTAAGAAAAATTCTCGTGAGAGACCCGAAGAAAAGGTTGACTGCCCATGAAGTTCTGTGTTAGTTTCCTCAATCCAGCCTCATCTTCTAGATTGTTTAGATAGACACTATATATTTCTCCAATTTTTAGAGAAGAACGTGAAGGACTTCCTAAGAACATGAACGAATATTGTATCCACACTGTTAATTTGATATCGGATATCATGTCTCTTTGCAGGCCATCCTTGGGTACAAACTGATGGTGTGGCTCCTGATAAACCTCTGGATTCTGCTGTTCTCTCCCGCCTGAAAAAGTTCTCGGCAATGAACAAGTTCAAAAGGATGGCGCTTAGGGTACATTTGCTGATGCCCCTTGGTTTAAAATAATCATTTTGAGTGTGGCCAAACTACAAACTATGGTATTTATCAAAAGAATTTAGTCATACATACATGTGATCCAGGGCATAAGTAATAATTCATCGTCTCAGTGAGGTCTATCACACATATCTTTGCGTTGCGGTAGAGAACAAGGTTAACCTGTTTTTAAATTTACGGCCAAGGTATCTTTTAAATCATGTTTTGCTGAAAATGGTTGTTTTACAATCTGCATTTACCATTCGACTAATTTAGTTGATAATTGGTCATAAATCAATCAAGAGTACTCATAAAGGAAAAAAAACTAATGCTCTCAAACCAGGAAAAAAATATGACTGTCTAACAAATGTACGCATTGTGGTGTCGTATTGTTGCTTGTGCCAATTATATAACATTAATTTTTAGCTCAGGTTTGAGGCTTTTGTTGATGTCACTGACGCTCCTTCTTGCTTAGGTTATTGCTGCTAGCCTATCCGAGGATGAAATTGCTGGCCTGAAGGAGATGTTTAAGATGATAGACACAGATAATAGTGGGCAAATAACTTTTGAAGAACTCAAAGCTGGTTTAGAAAGAGTTGGCGCTGATCTCAAGGACTCAGAAATTTACGAGCTTATGAGATCAGTAAGTGTTTTTTCTTCTTCTGATAAATAGTTTATGGATTATAAAACATCAACCTAAGCAGCAGCATCTGATTATTCCATGCTATTTCAGAGATTACTCACTAAAACATTTTGTGAATTTAACTTTTCATGAACAAAGAAGTCATCTTCACTTATTCCTCTTTCTGGAAATGTGAATTGAAGGCAGACGTAGATAACAGTGGTACCATAGATTATGATGAGTTTATTGCTGCCACACTACACCTTAACAAGATCGAGAAAGAGGATCACATATTCGCTGCCTTCCAATATTTCGACAAAGACGGGAGTGGTTACATAACCCCAGACGAATTGCAGCAAGCTTGCGAAGAGTTTGGCATAGGAGATGTTCAGCTAGAAGAAATGATCAGAGAAGTAGATCAAGATAATGTATTGAAACATGCTCTCATCTTTCTTTGTCAATTATGATGAACTGTCTGTTTCATCGAATTTTTCTGTGCAGGATGGGCGCATTGACTACAACGAATTCGTTGAAATGATGCGAGCGGGAAACACAGTTTTTGACAAAAGAGCATCACAAAATAGTTTCACTTTTAGTTTTGGAAGGCTGTGAGAAGTTTGTCTTCTGTTTCACCTTGCATTTCTTTTCTGTTTCATTAGAATGACATATTCTCTTTTTCTGATGTCTTTCAAACTGATCAGGAGGCCACTGTGTTTATTACAAGAAACACAAATTAGGGCAAAACAAGTTTCATTCATTGTATCCATGAGCTATGCAATGGTGTTGTGAAGTTTGCAATTCATTCTTGGACTTGCAATACAATAATAGTTTGATGGATCTATTCATAAAATATTCATCTGCATTTGACGACTAGTTGTGAGTAACCGTTAATCTTTTTCATTCGGGCTTGGCTAGGGATAAAGCTGGTTATCCCAACTATTTGTAGTTGGCTATGTTTGATCAATTGTGAATTATAGGGACAAGATCTATAGTAGATTCGATCGATTCGGATTGGTCTAGTTTTTCTGTAAAAAGTGGAATTTATCACTTTAGTGGTTTCACACGATCGGTCTCATGATTATTTATGAGAAAGTAAATCGAGAAATTGTAGTTGATCGCGACACATAGGGAGATTGGTCCAGCTCAAGTCAAGTACTTGCTGTCAATTTGAATACATAAAGACTTTATGCGGTCAGTGTTGAGCGTTAGGGCCTATTAGCGTAATTTTCCAATATATATATATATATATATATAATATAATATAATATAATTTCCTCATCCTCTTTGTAATCAACGGCTGAGATGACATCTTGACGCAACTCGGTGAAACCTATAAAGGCCTTCTCTCCCCATTTCCCCAACGGCGCATCGCCAGGTGAGGCAGCGACTGCCTTTGGCCGCCACGACCGCTCGAGCAAGGGGGAGCGCATCGTTTGCTGCCGGAGTTGGCCCCTTTCATATCCTTCGGAGGTATCTACCACCTAGACGGCGGCGAGATGGAGCCGAGATGACCTGGTACCGCTCCTATCCTGATTTATCAGCTTGATTTCTCGGCCCGAGGGCTATCGGCGGTGCCCTGATGGGCTTGAATTAGGGTTTATGATTCCTGTGTGTTTGGGTATTCGGATTTAACAGTTTTCCCCTTCGATCTGTTTGTAGTGTTCGGTCGCTCCATATCCGTGATCATGTGATTTGTTGCCGATCCTTTGTTTGCGCGTGTTAAACTGAGGGTTTTGCAGATCTTCAGGTGTTTTTGGAATAGTTTGTGGTTAATAATTGTGTATGGCTGTCTATTTGTTTGTTGAAAATTTACTGTTTTGGCTTGGGATATTTGGAATGAAGGAAAAAGACATTACTCACGGTATTTTAGGATCGTAGTGAATAAATCTATCATGTTCTCTTTGGCGCCTCTGGCAGTCTTCTCAGTGCTTAGGCCAGAATAAAGAATAAGGTTGCTCAGGCCAGGTCAAAGAATGAGGTTGAGATTGATGTTTGCATTTGTGTCAACCCTTAACTGTCCATAAAAGTCCCCGGATGGTGAAGTCCTATTATGCCTCTGATGCTATTTTACTTATATTGCATGCATTTTTTAATAATGAAGATTCACAAGTATCTAACGCTTGCTGAAAAATTCTTTGATGTGGAATGGCTATTGCTACAGATTTTCAGTTGTGTTATGGTCAATTCATGGTAAGATTGATTTAATCATGGAGAAATCAACAGTGATCTCTGTGACACTAAATATATTGTTATCCCATGCTGGTTCCAGGAGTAACTCAAGGAAGCTTGCTGCACCTTTGAGGTATCCAGCTTAACATTGCAGAGAGGAATCATGTAAATAGAGTAGCATTTTACATTGCTCGCTATTCAAGTTTAGGACTTAGGATGAGACACCCTAGTTTATTCCCATATTGGCAGCATTGGGCTAGCAATGGGGATTCATAAGCTCAGGCATTCACACTACTATTAACCTTCGCTCTAGTATTTTAAGCCATTCATTGACCCTCACCAATCAGCAAATGGGATAAATTTGGCCTCCTTAGCTCAAGCTGCTCAATGCTTATTATGTGGACCTTCAATATAGGTTACTTCAATATCCACTATTGCTAAATATATTGTAACACATATTTGGTATTTCTCGTTTGTTGCTCAGATATTGAATTCTGTCTTCTGTAAGATTTTTTTTTAGTATAATTGTTCTTTAAGATATAATAAATTGATTTTATGCACATGGTTAACAAATTTGGTTGCTCATACATCTTACATGGAAATGTGTGCTTGTAGGCATTACTTTTTCTTATCGCTTGTATTTATACTGTTTCACTAATGTGCAAAAGTATTGCTTATGGCAGATTTTCAGTTTCAGGATGTAGTTCGAACTTCAAAAACTGTACTTCTCCATACACATGTCAAGATGCTTCTTGGTCTCAAAAGTCAAGTTAATGATAAAAGACAAAACTTTGGAGAAACAAGTATGCCAGTCTCATTGTTGTCCAAGCATGAAGGCAAAGCATCTAACAGGGAGTTTGATAGGAAGCTGAGCAACGGTCCTGACAATAAGCGACCACGTCTAGATCAACCAGAAAGCTACATAACAAATACTCAAGTTGATGATGGTAGCATTATCTTCCAAAAAAAATTAGATTTGAAAAGATGCTCAGTTGCTGGTAATGATAGACTTCTACTATCTAAGTTGTATAATGTGTATTGTAAAAAAGAAAGAAACATAGATCTCTTTGTTGAAAGTCTTTGCATTTGACTATGTTTCAGTTTATCACTTATCACTTATATGTCTCTGTTGTCTCTTGAGTTCCCTACTGGGGATCATATGAAGATTTTTCTTGCTTTTTAATGAGTCCAAATTATAGTTTGATGATGAGTTATAACATTCAGTTACTAGTCTCCTCTTCACTAGCCTATTATATTGTAAGACTAGTGAGATATCTGTGGATATTCATCCAGTATCTTGGTGCATATTGTGCTTCTGCCACTTTCCTTTTCGAATGGTTTGGTGCCTGAACCAAAAAATTATCTTCTATACAACTGCCTGTTTCAATTGGATCATCATCTTATTGAAAGCCAAAACTATTGTTCATCCTGTTGATTTTACATTTAAGTGGATGTCTCTGGATAACTACTACGAAGCGGTAACAATAACTACCAGACGCATATGTTTTTTTTCCTTTTAAATATATAAATTGTATTGATGTACTATCTCTCTAACTAGATTTCCTTGAGCATGACCAGTCTTTTTTTTGGATTATTAAACTCCTTGCTTAATATAGTTCACCTTCTGGATGGCTACAAATCAAACATTTGCCACAATAAACTTTGCCTACTGTTTTTGTATTATTTTATCCATAAACTTGTTTAATTGTTCAGATAAAGCATGGTTGATCAAGACAAAGCGTAGTCTTGATGGTAAAAGAAATGATAGGAAAAACTTCAGATCGGGCATGAAAATCAGATATGATACTTTTTCATCAAAGATGGGGTTTCCTGGCATTGATTCTACTTTTGCAGGAAATAACCTGTTAGGTATGCAATGAAAATGATCTTTTTTCCTCATTCATACTTCTTCCACTGTTATATTCTCAGTATATGTTGTGGTAGTATATTTTTATCCTGACTTAGTTCTGTTGGAAAAGTGGCCCAATTTCTCTGAGTATTTCTCTTCTTAATTATACTTGAAATTTCAAAAAATGAAATTTGCCAAGCATCACACAAGCTTAATAGGTGTATGATAGGCTAATATGCATGTGTTGGATCATATATCAACCTTTTAAAGTCGCCTGTCTTACCAAAGGGAACTTGAAGCAACATTAACAATAAAGGTCACTCTATTATCACATATGGGTAAATATGAAAAGTTAGAAATAAGGAAATTTGAATTGCATTATTGAACAAAAGAACTACTTGAATATTTATTTACTAATTGTTTGGCAGTTACCTCAGAAAATTATGATTTTTCTGACAAGAAACATCACAGACCTCAATCTTCTGCTTTGAATACCTTTCAGTAATGTGGAGTTCTCATGTATCAAGTGAAACTTATGAAATCACCTTGTATTCAGGAGCATATGGACTAAAGTCTGATCTATCTGACATCACAAGGCATATTGAGGAGGTGGGCATTAATGAACTTCTTGATGGTAGTTACAGATATTCTAATGTCAATGCTGAAAAAGGAAAGAAACTCCCAGTTGTCTGTGAAAGTATGTTGACTTCTCTGAGAAAGGCGATCTCTCTTCTTCCCCATGATGGTCTAACAGATTGCAATAGCAACAGAAAAGGAGCTATATGCCTCAGTAGACCTGATTCTTCATCACCCATGCAGGATTGTTGCCGCCCCAATAAATATGTTGATGAATCAACCGCTACTAAGGTCAGCTTAATGCTCAAATTGTCTTTCAATTTTTTAAGTTATCTCAATAATTGAATTAATTTTCTTTGCCCTATTTAGGATCCTAATGCAGGTGATGCTGATCTATATCAGCCAAAGAAAATTCTTGAACATTTTGTCATTCCTTCAGTATTGGATCTTAATACCCTTCTAGAAGATTTAAGTTTGTCTTCATCCATTTCGAAGTCCATTAAACCCCCCAAAAATCTCCATGCAGCTAGCTTGCCTCCTTTTTCATGGTCTACTTTTCATAGTTCAGCTTGCAAATCTACTGCTGATTCCAGTAAACAAGTTTCATTTAAACATGCATATCAGGGTAAATGGGTTAGAATTGATTGCAATTCTCTTCTCACTGGGGACAACCAACATTGCTTTTTAGACTTGGAAATGTTAACAGTTGATAGCAATGAAGACCCATTACAAAGGAGTAGTTCTCTTCAAGATAATCATCTAGACTCATCTCCTAAGTTTCTACGTGGTCAGCCATCAAACATGGAGTTCCAAACATCAAATTGTGTTGAAGGGAATGTTCCAGATGATACAAGGTTAGAAAAAGGATCTAACTCATCTGTGTTAGCTCGCAAACAATTTAAGTTGGTTGAAGACCACACCAACTGTTCAAGCACCAGCCTGGAATGTGACAACAAAGCTAGTTGCCTGGTCAGAACTTCTGAATCTGAAGCTAGTTTGAAGTTTCAAGGAAAGGATCTAGACTTACCAGATCATGTAAGATCCACATCTAAGTTATGCAGTACTGGAGTTGTCTCGAAAGATCTCCACACACTAAATGGGCATGTCTGCTCTGCTTCTTCGTGTTCCTTCAGTTGTAAAGATGATGGAGAGTGCAGTCCAAGTTTACGCAATTTATCTGCTTCAAATATGTCACGACATGGTAATATGTCAATTGTTTTTTAATGCATAGTTGCTTCTAATTTGATTCTCTATTATGTATTTTACCATTCATATTTGGAGCATTTTGTTAGTCTTTGACTGGTAGTAAATGTCCTCTAGCTATTCGGGTATCAAGAAGGTAGCTTATCTTGTTTCTGTTTGTTATTTTGATGGCCAAATCCACCATCAGCCACTAAATCCCACTGGAGTTAGTGAATTTATATGGGCTGCAAATTAAATTTGACATTATTCAAACTAGGGGTGGGCACATACTAAAGCTGGGGTTTAAGAAAAATCTGTATACCCTAACCTGAAATTTCAGGTCACGTTTCTGGTTTCCGTAGTTTCTGACTTTTCAGGGTTTTCAGTTTTTTTAAAACATTTTTTTTTAGTTTTTTGCTTGCAAAATTATGTAAAACTTTAGTTATTTTATAGTATGGATTAAATACAATCAATACATAGATCAATTTATTGTCTTTTGAGCTTCTTTGCCACTCCCGAACCTATTATTGTCTTGGGAAAGCGGCTTGATAGTTTGACTCCTATCATCAAATCTCATAGGACGGTCACAATCAAATATCGGAAATCTTTCTTCTAGTAGCTGTGACAAAGACCTGCTAGAACGAGTCCAGCCTTCTTTTTATTTAATGCTTGCTCTTGCTATTCTGTAAAATTGCAAATTTATGTTACTCTAGCCAGACACCTGAACCCAGTTCCTATTCTCAAAATGTTAATTTGGTTTATTTGTGAATGATTTCAGATATTTTTAATACAAAAATTCATTATGATTTCCTTTGCAAGCCCAAAGAAATTGGCCAATCTTAGTTTGTGGACTTCCAGGGGATGTACTTGAAAAAAAAATTCAAGTCCAAAGTACGAATGAAGTCTGATTATAAGATAATGATTCAATGTACCTTTAGTGCCGATATTGATTGTGTCAATGCTTAAATTCTCAGGTTAGTGATTAATCATATTCTGCACCCTTTTCCCCCCCATAAGGACGAATTCATAATGAGTAGGTAAAATTGAACTACTAATTAATATTTGAATTTGGAGAATTTTCAGTATCTAAAAGAAAATTTTGATGTATCCACTATGTGGATAGCCAAACTGCATGTATGCCTGAACCTACTGTGAATTGTAGTTGTATAACATTAAATGCATGACTTCAATTTATATGACAACCTCAATGTTGTGTCGCCACAAATATATACCACTATTTCTCATTCTGTTTCTATTTTCTTTCCAAGTAAAGGCTATTCCTGGAGTTGTTTTGCACTCTACCACCTTATTATGTGCCCAACAAATTGCATGCAGTCCTATAAAGTATCTTGGTGTATATCAATAATGCTATAAAATCAAGAAAGTCAATACCATTTACAAGCAATATACTTCTTCCACAGTGAAAAGATCTAACCATTAAATGATTTTTTTGTCAATGCAACAGATTATCCGCCTCGTGAACTGCATGCTGCTGACATACTACTTGAGATGACAAGGCACTGGCGTGCCCTCAAATTCCAAACTGAAGATTTTGGAAAGATAAGGTGGCCAAAATCTTCTCCGCAGAAGGCCATGAAGAATCATAAGTCGATATCCCCAATGGGGAGGTCAGAATTCTTTAGAACAAGGAACCATGATGCTGTTCAAACTGTGGATCGTCCGTATTGGGAACATAAGCAAGTCGAGAAGAAAAATGACATGAAAAATTCTGGTAGAGCAATTGTAAAAAATTCAGCTCAGTTGGAAGGCGAAGGTGGAGTTTCTCCTCACAAGTCGGAAAAGGATCTGCAGGTTGGTGCTAGGTCATTGCACAATATTACTGTCAGATCAACGAGTTTGATTCCAACTATGACACGAGTTGGAAATGGTTATGAAAGTCATCAGAAGCTCAGGAAAACAACACTATCGTCATTGACAGTTGGGACTTACATCAAAGATTGGAGTCGGGGAAAAAACAAGCAAGAATAATTCATCTGCTTGCTATATTTTAATCGGAGCACCAGTGCAATCTTCCATTACTGTGGAAGAGGACAGGAAGGGCTGCAGCTTGGAGGCAAGGCTGAGAAATTGTAGATTGCATGGTCGCCTCCATTCTCCAGTCGGGTTGTTTAATTGGAGACTCGTGTAATTAGATGCTTTACGATCGAGATTCTGGTTACATTACTGGGTTGTTTCATGTGTATTATTCTATCCTTAATTCTTTGCAGAGTAAATTTCTATCAGACACCCTTCAAATTGAAATGTTGTTCTGCTCCAGACACAGGCTGCATCAAGATGTCATCACCAGATTTGCTCTCATAATCCCAAAGTCTTTGTTGCATCGACAAGATTCCACCGAAGAGGTAAGAATAACCACGGTTTATTTTCTACTCATACAACTTGAAGACGAAATCTAAAGCACAAAAGAGACATCAGGTGATACTGGTAATTTCTTGTAAGGATAAAACAAATTTTATTAGTTGTAGCTTCAATGATGAGCATGCCATCTCTTTATAAGCATATTGGCTTATGGTAGGTAGCATAACTGTTACATTGGCAGAATAATAGTAGTCTGGTGCCTCCATACAAAAGCAAATATGAAGTTGCAAGCTTTTCCAGTGTTTTTCATGCTTTATATGTTATTGCTCAAAGCGTTTGTTGTGCAGGTGATATAAGATGAATATAGCTGCGTCGATGAGGTATAACCCATGCTCATCAGTTAATATGATATTTGGACAGGTTGAGTCTGGTTTGGTTATCAAACACATGCATATATACACATACGACAATTCATCATTTGCTTTGTGCCCCTTCCTTTGAAGTCTCAGGAACTCTAGGTACTTGAAATTAACTCAGAAGAGATAATTTATTATTTTTTCTTTTTGTTCTGATACCACTTTTCGCGAGGCACTGGTTCAAGGTTTACACCCTTGTGTCATACTCGTTCGTCAATGATAGCTTAAACGCACAAGTTTAAACATAGTCCACCTCCTTGCATAGCACTAGGTTGAATTCTGCAAGTTTGATTGCTTACAATAAAGTTACAAGAAGTTAAAGACTACACTCAATTATGAGACCAGTTGTACCATAATCTCACAAAATTTGCTTCGGAGAAGCCAAGTACTCAGCAAATAAAGACTATCCTTGCGAATGGATGAGATCGTTATTAGTAGCAAGGGTGAGAAATAATTAGCCACTGTGTTTGGCATTACATTGGTAATGTTCATCACTGTTTTTTCCCCCTTCATCTACAAGAAAATATATATTAAGTTAGATAGATACATGTTTTTAGTTCTCAGTATTATTTGTTAAGGCAGCTTGATTCTTGCATTCAGTCTGTGTCACTCTAGAGAACACAAAGTTGAGGACTTCCTCTGATGGGTAGAGACTACCAGCCGAAAGAAATCTGCAATTGTAAACGGGAAAAATGCATTAAGTAAACAAAATAAAATCTAATATTGTGTAGATCCTTGTAAAGATATAAATCCCTCACAAATACCAGGAATTAGACATTAATTAACTTAAACAAGAAGAATAGAGAAAACAGAAAAGGTTCAGGGAACTTTTTTTTCTCAATTTTTTGTTATCACTGCTAGTGGTTATTCAGTTTATTAGTTTTTGTTTTAATGGTTTCCATTCGATTTAAAGGACTTTAAAGCATACTACTAATAAAGAAAACTTGCCAACTTGTTTTTTTTCTTCTTTTTCTTCTCGAGATATGCAGCGAACTCCTCCTGCTTTGCCAGAGCCTCCTCAAGAGCCTGCAAAAACAAATGAAGTAAGTAAACATTTGATGTTTATTTCTGGAAAAATCTGTGCGATGTTACCTTCCTTGCTTCTTGGAGCTCAGACTCGAGCTCCTCCACGCGCTTTGCCGCGGCATTCAGCATCTCTTCCTTGTCTTCTGCCATTTCCGGGGGTTTAGTGCCGAGGACATTCACCTTCTCCTCGAGCTCACCGATGCGCGTCAGCAGGCATGCAAATTCAGCAACAGAAACCGTCGGCGTGGGCGGTGGCCGCGCCATTTGGCTCGTCAGCTGCAAGTCGCAACCTTCCTTGACATCTGCATTCGTAAACTTCCTCGACATCGACCGCCCCACGCGCACCATGGTCACGACGCCCATGACAAACGCCACGACTCCGCCGAAGATGTGGCTGTTGCTGGCGCCGTTCATGTTGATGCCGGAAAGAGTGTAGGAGGAATCTGCAAGGGAAGGGAATTAAAGTCTCGTTGGCTATGAACGAGAATTAAAGGATTGATCGATTCTATCGATCGACCTACCTTTGGAGAGGGCGAGCTTCTCGTGCTGCTTCATATCGCCGTCGTTCCAACCGCCCGCATCCACTACCTTCTCCACGATCGGGAACAACTCATCGTACTGGTAAGGCGTCGGAAATTTCTCTAGTGCATTCTGAACGACCAAGTTCTTCTGCAAAGTAACCTCACCGTCCATACCCCCCATTTCTTCATGAACAGGTGAGAGTTCAGGGTGTTTGATATGGCTCCTGGGGATCTTCGCACTCGTATCGTCATGGAAAGACTCTTGTCTCTTCATGTTGTAGAAGTCGATCGGTCAGTAATTTAGCAAAACTATACAAAGTTTCGAGAGAAGTGAAGACTCGACCACCTTTTGGTACACAATTTCGTCCTCAGAGATCATCTTCTCCTCGGCCGCACTCGCGAGTTGTTGCCTTCCGCAACACCCAATGCCATTTTGAACCATCTGTACGTATAGCTATATATGCTTGATATATATATATATATATATAAATCGAACAAACAGAATCGATATCGAGTTAGAGAATGAAGATAACCTTGGCAATTTCAGGGTCCTTCCATGGGCCTTTGTCTGATCGAAGACAACCTCCTTCGCAGTTACAAGTGCCACCGAGGAACTCTGGCAACTCACTTAAAGAGTCGTAAAAGAATCAAGTCAATTTTCATATTATTATCAATTCACTTGTTACTCTAACCTCGAGCTAGCTAGACGAACATACCTAGCATCGATGATCTCGAGTAACTTGCTCTGGAACTTGTTTCCGAGAACCTAAAGGACACAAAAAAAACATCTCATTAGAACTTAACTTTCTTAGATAATTTTGCATAATCGAATTTTACATGGATTTTGGCAGTGGTCTTTGGATCAAGGAAGCTCTTCACAGTGTTCCAAAGGAGTCTAAATCCCTGGCCTGCATTCACAATGAACATGCGGCACAAGGTCTGGAGAAAGAAAGAATTCATTTAACATTGCTGCTTAATATTTTATCGTATCGAATACTAATGTAGATAGCATATATAGTAGTAGATATCATACCTCAGGGTAGTTGTCACCATCAATTTTTTGAATACGACCGATGAGGTCCCTCGCGACTTTGTTGAATTGTCTGCAACCCTATGCATCAATCGATCAAGCACACACATTCATCAAGAAGAATGTGTGTTTAGTGAGTTGAGTCGAGTCGAGTTTAGTTGAGTTGCATACCACTCCTTGAACATCCATGATGGTTGTGCTTTGATTTATGTGTCTTTTTGCGGCAATTGAGCAAGCAGGGAACTTGACAGCGAAAGTCCTCTCGAATTCCCTCACATGGTACTTGACGTATCGATCCATGGTCGTGACTTGCATCATCTTGTTAGCGTCGACTAAGCCTAGCCTTTCAATGTAGACAGGCCTGCCCTCCTTGTCGACACTGTGGTGACCTTGCGGGTAGTATTCCAAGACTTGATCAAGTTCCTCGAATTCGAAGTCCTACAAGTAGATTCATGGGTGCAAACACATGAAATACACATAGTGACTAAGAATGTTAATGTTGTACCTCCATAATTGTGTCGGCTCCAAATTCCTTCCTCCATTGAAGCATATCTGCCCACATTTGCTTAGTCTTATCAATCTCGAATTTCCTCGCCTTGAGAAACCTGAGCATCATGTGGTAGTCATCGTGCCGAGCAGGCAATAGCTCTTCTAGGATAAGAGTTTGGCGAAACGCATCGACCGCTTGCATTTCTTCAGCATCGCGAACATCTTCGATGGCCACGGACATGACCTTGCTACTTCTCCTCCCTCTTTTGTTGATAGAGTTCCTAAACTTTGAGGAGGCACTAATTGCCTTTTTCTTGAAAGATCCCATCCTATTTTTCCTCTCCTCCTCCGAATTATCGACATCTAGAGTTCAAAATAAATACCAAAATTCTACAAATAAATATCAATTCAACGAAATTTTTTTAGTTTACACATACCATTTTTGTGAATATGCTCAGTCCCTGACATGGCTTCAGCCATTTTCCCACCTGAATATCGATATCTAAAGAGTAAAACCTCTATAGAAAACTAAAACATGAAACAATTCTAAGTGAATATATATGCACAATTCTAAGTAGAGGAAAGAAAGGAAGATTAACCCGGAGAAATCCAAGATGAACAAGAGCTTTCGATTGCGATAATGTTTGGTACGAGAGGAGAGGAAGACGAGGAAGAAGATTTACCTCAAAAGAGAGCAAATTGATGGTTATTTAGCGAGAGGAGAAAGGGGTGGGATATCGTGTATCCAACCAAGCTATTGCTAGTAAAAATGGTGTGAAATAGAGAAACATGGAAGAATAGATAGAGAAAGCAATGGAATTAGAAGAGTATTTTTAATTTGTTGTAGCCGAAATGTAAGGGACACCATTGCCATTGGCTTCGAATTGTATATGATTAGTTCCATGACAAGTGAGGAGAGTTCTTTAAATAGACAGATGATTATTTAATGGCCCATAAAGAATGCAAAATTATATTTTGAAAGTAAAATAATTTGTAATATTTTATACTTGAGGGGTCAAAATTAAACTTTGATTTTTGAGTCAACGAGGGTCAACATTTATTGAGATGACCATCTTAACCATTTCTTTATCCATAATGACATCCATATCCCTTATGGTTCTTCTTCTATATCTACTAGCTTTTAACCTCTTCTCGCCTTAGCAACACGGCCGGCGATGGCGGCGGCGCATTTCTTCTTCGGCGCCTCCGTTTCCTCCCGAATCCTTCACGATCCCACTCCTTCTGCTCTCTCCGGCACCTCAGCTGAGCCCGAAATAGTCAGGGCTGAGCCCGAAATAGTCAGGGTTTATGGGTACTGGTCGATATCTCTCCAATGGAATAGCTAATAATAGTTACTTAGTACATCAAGTTCTCGTGCATTTCTCATACTACACAGAACATACGATTCTCATTTAAGTTCTTCACCACCTTCGTTTTAGTCACAGAAACTCTGGTTCATGCTGAATCTTTCAATGAGATCTTGTTGCCTAGAAGATGGCAATCATGTACCTTGAGACATCTTATGGATTTGGTTTTATTTCTTGTTGTTTTTTCAAATAATCTATAAGACGATTTATGTCTGCTTTAAATTCTTTAAGTTTCGCAAAGGTAATTGCAATTGTGCAAGGTGAGGATTGCACTGTTCAATACCCTTGCTTTGCTTCGATCTCTTATTTTTCTTTCTGTTTGAAATTTTCCGATAGGTACATCCTCGTGTTGCCACTGGAAATAAAACATTCAAATTTGGTATCCGAAATGAGAAACTTCAATGGTTTTTTGATGCAGTAAAGACACATTCAACTGAAATTAATCTTGTAGGAGTTCATTGCATCTAATTGGATCGACTATTACAAAGGTACTTGGCTACTCACATGGTCTATTCATCAACCATCTCACTGTGGCTAGTGTTCTACATGAACAGTTTGTTTCCTTGTGCTGATGATTTAACAGAGTAGGTATTGATCTGGTGTGCTATAGTTTTATGTGAAATTTACTAGATTATGGGAACTGGTTGCATGCCTTTTGCCTGAAAAGTAGATCATATATATGTGCTCCATTCCATAACTAACAAAGTTTACTTGTGTGTAACTCCATGCTTTGCTGCTTCTTCAGCAAGTCTATTGGAAACGAAGAAACTTTATTTTTTTGCATGCTATGATGTATTACAATATTGGTCAGTCTGATGATTGTAAGCACAAACCGATCGGTATGTGATGAAGTAACATTTGTAAATAATTTTCACAATGTATGAGTCGTTAGATGTCTGATGTTTCTCAGTGCCTATGTTAGCTGGATGGATATATCTAGAGATGCTGCTGTTCTGATGGTGAATTTCATCGACCAAACCAGAGCACAAGGCTTCCAGCTGCAGTACTTGAATATTGGAGGTGGTCTTGGTATTGATGGACCTCATAAACACTGTAAGATAGATAGATCTATGTACTTTAAAAAAAACATATTTTCTTGGTACTTATTGTGGCAATTACATCTAGATCTTCATCTTAAATGTGTTTTCCTGTATTCTATAGCAGTTTTAAAATTTAGAAGAAAAAATTCAATTCACTGGCCAACTCGAGCTCGTCATGGGTTTATCCGTGCGAATTGCAAGCTTAGATGGATGATCCATTTTAAAATGGATTGATAAAGTGCTAACTTAATTCGATTGTTCTTGTTATACAGAAACTCAAAAATTTACATCACATCGTAGCAATTAAATTGTTACAATTTGAATTTAATCAAAATTCAAGTATTTATGGTTGTTGTTGCCATTTGAATGGATCAAAATTTAAGTTTAGCAATTACAATGTAATAACTATTATAACGTAATTTAAATGAAAAACAATTATAGAATGTTTGAAGAATTGCGCACTGTCAAAGGTATCATTTTAATTAAAAATAAATGTGAAACACCCTTTGACTATTTGGAATATAAGAAAAAAAAAGGACACTTTTTTAATTTTTGTCCCATATCTCACTCTTTTAGAGTAAGAAAGAGGTAGAGGTAGGAGATGGTTAGGTTAGATTCTACAAAAATATAACTTTTTTTTTAAAAAAAAATAAAATCTACCACCCTAACCGTCTCACGATTATTTATGAGAAGATAAATAAATATAACTTTTTTTTAAAAAAAATAAAATATGTCACTCTAACGGCCCCATAATTATTTATGAGAAGATAAATCGAGAAGCTGCAGTTGATCACGACGAAAGAGAGTATTATTTCAGCTTTGTTGAAATTTGAATCCTTGTCCTCTTCTGAAATCTATTCCATCGTAACCAACTCAGCTATGTTCGAAGACACGAAAATGTAACCTCTTGATGCATGTTCGTGCCATCAATAAATATTTTTTTTTAAAAATGATAAATCCCAATCAGTCTCATGGACTCAATTTCTGGGGGTGACCGATCCGATCCCACGGAAATTTCCCACCAACCACCGAGTAAATCGGGAAATATTTCAAAAGTCTTATCTACTATGGATTATTAAAAAAATTACTACAAAATTAGTAAAATTTCAAATTAACCCTAGATTGAGCAATAAATAATCTTAAAAATCAGCAACGGAACCAATTGCTGATCAAACGGGAATAATAATTACTCATCAAATCATCGCAACACAAGGTTCTATTTTATCGGAATCATAGCCAACAAACACTATTTCAAATTCTTAAAAATAAATAAAAATAAAAAACATAAAGCAATTAATCTACCTCCTGAAACCGCCTCTCCTTCCGTGGCCTCGACCACCTCTCCGACCGCCTCGGCTCCCGTTTCTGTCGCCCGAGGAGTTACCGGACGGCAAATCAGCTTTCATGTTATCGGGCAATGGCAGTATCTTATCGACACATTTGCGGAAGCTAAAATCGTCAGTACTTCCATCGACGTGAACAAGGAAGAAGCATCGACTCTTCCATGTCGGGTGGTAGCGAACCTGGAACGCCTCGATCCCTACTCCGATCTTCTTTGCGGGTTCAGGATGTCCTTTCTTCAGCAAGTCCAATAATACCAGATGCTCATACTGCAAGATTAAAACAAAAACATTGTGAATTAGCAAGTGTGTATTAATTAGTATTCTAGTTTGATTCCTGAATTGCTGTTTTTGTCGCTTTTGCATCTTCTTGTCCATTACTTGCATAGCTCAATAGCAAGATTAACTTCAAGAAAATCGACTAGAATCAAAGCTACAAAGGTGAATACCATACCAACTACTGTTAAAATCTCCATTATCGTCGTGAAGTAGGTCGAATTTTAGGGTTTACTTCAAAACTAGAATAAGCTGATCGATCAACAGGAGATCATGCGTTAAATCAAAAAAAAATCTCACCTTGTTGAGATTCAGATTGGGCGACCAAGAACGGAGAAGCTTCAGGAAGTATTCGAACATCTCGATTGACGATCCAAATACCTTCGGTCCGACAGTTGCTCCCACCGCTTCGCTCTCCTCTTCGTTTCTTCCCACCTCCATATCTCCTCCGACTTCCTCCTTTCCGTCAAGTCCATCGGTATCTCCTTCTTGTAATGATTCCTCCACCTTGTGCCTCTTCGAATCACTGTTCTCCCCGTTCACCTCCTCTCTTTCCCGTTTGTTTGGGCCTTCGGACTCCGGCGTCATCTCTTCCGCCGCGATCTCGTCGCCCTCGACCAAGTGGGGCTTCTCGGAGACCTCTTCCGCCATATGTCGAAAAAAAACAAAAAACTGGCGACGGAGTAGCGTGCGATGCTGGTTCGAGTAGGCAAAACCCTAACCTTCTCCATTTATTTATAGATATCTTCTATCTGAAGGACGGTTTAGATTGTTATGCCAGCGTGCACGAATCTTGATGCAACCACCTTCAAAAGCCCATTAAGATTTCGGCCTTTACGAGCCCATCAAGCAAATAAATAAATAAATATATATATATATATATATATATATATATATATATATATATAGTGCTTAAAATGTCATGAAATTGAAAAAAAAAAACCAAGGGTCCCCACATATATTATCCACTTTGGACTCACACTCTCATGATTTTATTTTTTAATTTTACTCAAAAGGCTTTATATCAATATAAATATCTCCATCTTATAATTCCAGAATCTTTTTCATGTATTTTCAATGTGAAATTTTGATTATATCCCAACAAAATTTGCATCTTTTCATTCTCTTCTATTATTATCCACATCACACGAGCTATTTGAAGAACTAAATTGTCTCTTACAATTGCCTACATGTATTCTCCTCGGCCTTATGCTCTAAAGTTTGGATTGAAGCCCACAAAGTGGGATTTCACTTTCAAACTCATTCTTTGGAGTCCTTTGATTGGCAAACTACAAAATCCTATATAGGTGTCGATAGTTGGCATGTATTGCCACATTTAGGATATCGTGTAGGGAGTCTACACTAATAAGAATGTGAAAGGTAACATATAACCTAATTGTTATGCCATAAATAAATGATGCAAGGTTAGCAAAAGCAAAGTGGGAATAAACATAGATTCCCACCATGGTTTCTTCTTTAGTTCGTATTGAGCAAACTAGAAGCTTTCAATATTGGTTGGGTCAGGTAAGTACATTAAAGTATTTCAGCCCAGCAAAAGCATTTTGATAGATGCTTCTGAAAAATCAAGAACAATGTTTGCATCTTATACAATGTGGTTTCATCTTCCAACGCTCATCTTAAGTTTAATCGATCAATTTTGTTTCCAGTTCATGGTTTATTAATTTATTGTGATGTGTTTTCAGTTCAATTAAATTATTGTTTTAATCTTCTCCTTTGATAATAATGGTATCGCTAAATTGATAAATAAATAATAAAAGTAAAAAAATTAATTCATAAATAAATAATAAAAGGTACATAAAATAAATAGATAAATAAATAAAGGTTGTTCATTCCATCCGTGTCGTTTCTTGTTGCACCTCGAGGTCTCGTCGACCATGTCCGCCCGCTCGCTTCCCTCCGCCGCGCTCTCCGAAGTCTGAACCCTAGCGAATCCCGCTGCCTCCCTCGCCGCGATGCCGGCGATGCTGGAGTTCCGCTTCCGCACTGCTACCCTCTCTGGAATCCGCACCACAGACGAGGTCTCCGACCACCATCCGCCCCTCTTCGCCGCCAGCGTCCACCTCTTTCTGGATCTCCGATGCGAGCACGAATCACCCACCATTAATCCAAGCCCTAGAAGAAAGCTCGCTCCTTTGGCCGCCATCCTCCCCGGAATCCAGGCCTCTGACCACCCTTTCATCCTCTTCGCCGTCGGAGGGCAGCTCTCTCAGAATCCCCGATGCAAGCCCGAATCTACCATTTCTACACCTCCTCTCCGCTTAAAGCCCGCTCTTTTCGCCGCAATCGGATGGGGATCCCCTGCCGCCGGCCGGAATCCCTTGTCCTCGGTCAGCTTATCGGTGAAGGGGGGCGACGCTTTGGAATCGGTGGCTTCATCGGTGACGGAGGACCAGAAAATGAGTGCTATCCGTAACAGGAACCAAAAGCAGGATACCAATCGCAGAGTCCAGAGGGCAAAAGCCACCGCCATGAACACCACCAAGCACCTCTGGTCTGGCGCCGTCGCCGCCATGGTTTCCAGGTATTGAGGATTATAATTTGGACAAATTTCTTCCCTCGACATCATCCTGAAACAATCCATTCTCGTTGCGTCAGAACCTTCGTTGCTCCTCTCGAGAGGCTGAAGCTGGAATACATCCTTCGCGGCGAACAAAGCCATTTGCTTGCCCTCATCCACAAAATCGCCACCACGCAAGGCCTCAAGGGCTTCTGGAAAGGCAACCTTGTGAACATTCTTCGCACTGCGCCCTTTAAAGCAGTTCACTTCTGCGCCTACGACACTTACCGGAAGCAGCTCCTTCAACTCTCCGGCAGACAAGAGATCACCAACTTCGAGCGGTTCATTGCCGGTGCCGCCGCTGGTATCACTGCCACCGTCCTCGGCATTCCACTGGACACGGTACGGCATAGCGTTCAATCGCGTGCCGCCTTGATTTCTTTGAGAGAGGTAAATAGGAACTCACCTCACAATTCAGTGCTTGTGTTTAGATTCGAACCAAGATGCTGGCGCCAGGAGGGGAAGCTTTAGGCGGCATTGTAGGGGCTTTTCGATACATGGTGCGAACTGAGGGGTTCTTCTCGCTTTACAAGGGGCTCGTGCCGTCCCTTGTGAGCATGGCACCTTCGGGTGCAGTCTTCTACGGTGTTTACGATATGTTGAAGACAGCTTATTTGAGTTCACCTGAAGGGAAGAAGAGGGTGGCTCTGATGAGGCAGCAAGAAGGGAAGCAGGTGAACGCACTGGATCAGCTGGAGCTTGGACCTTTGAGGACGTTGTTGTATGGGGCCGTCGCTGGTTGTTGTGCTGAAGCGGCTACATATCCATTTGAAGTGGTGCGGCGGCAGTTGCAGATGCAGGTTCGTGCAAACAAGATGAGTGCAGCGGCGACGCTCGTGAAGATAGTCGAGCAAGGTGGTCTGCCTGCGCTCTATGCCGGCGTGGTTCCCAGCTTGTTACAGGTACACTAAATAATTGAGCCAAAATGCAGTTTGAAGATGAGAATGATAGAAATACTAACCTTGATCTAATTTGATGGGGGTGTTCATGCTTACATCTCAGGTTCTACCTTCTGCTTCCATTAGTTACTTGGTGTATGAGATCATGAAGATAGTGCTGAAGGTGGAATGAAACAGCTGACAATTCATGCATCTTCCATTCTTTAACCATTTGAGAAAGGATTCAGGCAAATTACTTCTTTCTCTCTCTTTATCTTTGCTCTTACTGCTAATATATTCGAATAAACCAAATCAGAGATATCAAGCTTTGTTACTGTGCCATTTGTAATATGAATCAATTGAATTTGATTCTATGAATTGATTTATGTTAAAGCTAAGGAAAGAAATAGGAATGAGAAAAAAAAGAGGGAATGAACAAACAGTTTTAAAAACTATGCCATCCCACCCAGTAAACAATAAAAAGGCCAAGAAGCTTTTTCCCTCACCCTTTTCTTCCATAGATCTTTCTAGCGTAGGAAACTGATTAGGCGACAACAAATGTTTACTCGCAAATCAATCCACAAGTCTAGTCGAGACATTCCAGTAAAACATTCCAATTCTTTAACAGTGAAATTGCATATCATTGAGAATTCTGATGATAATTCTGAGTTTTTGCATGGTTCTTATGTAAACTAGATGCGATTAAGAGCTAACTGCGAAGTCACTATTCGCCTAAGATGAAAGAAGGCTATTTGTGTCCATGAGATTAGGCGACCAGGTGGTATAATGAAAAAAAAAGGATGAATCAAATGCTACTCATACAAAAATAATCCAATTCTAGATTTCGCAGTAATCACTTACGCTCTGTTTGGGAGGAGGTGAGGGAAAGGGAGGGAAAGGTAAGGTAAAGGATCCTTGAAAGTCACCTGTGGTACAATCCGATTCAGAAATGTTTCAGTGTCATCTTGGACATCCGAGGCACAATTCTCTCGTTTATGGTGAGTGAAGCTCTTGTATGCTGCATTGAACGAGTATTCAACATTCTGGTAAGAATGAACATAAGTAAAATGGAGTGGGAAAAAGGGAAAAAGTCACGATCATAAAAAATATCACTTACGGAAAAGATGAGCAAGGCCGCACTTGAAGTCTGACAAATCTTGTTATATCTCTCTCACGATCTGACGCAACACTAAAGGCATACAAGTTAGGTATTTGATGGAGAATCTAACATGAAAGATACATCTGGCATCCATTGGTAAGAAATATAAGAGATCGACGACAACAAAACTCCATCGAATGATAAGGGTATAATTCAGGCGCCAATTCACATCGATTACTAAGCGAGACAAAATCAAACAATAATCGGAAATAAAGGTGATAGCGTTGGGGGCGATTGAACCTTAGCAGTGATGAGATGGCATCCGCGCCAGTAGGCAGGTATGACGAGCCACAGTGCCAGCAGCGAGCGATGAGTGGGCGAGCGCCCTTCTGAGATCTCAAAATAAGGGATCGCCGGAGAGAAGAGGAACTTGGTGGAGAAGGCAGTCGAAGCAGCTCCCATCGGCAAGGAAGCGAGGGCAAGAAAAAGTAGTTTGGGGTTCCAGAAATTCAGTCTCGACGAACCGAAAGATCTAGAAGCTCCTCACTTAGTCGCCACCAATCATTGAAATACCGAAATATATATAATATACTGACCCCTATTATATATATATATATATATAATATTAAATAATATTATCTATTTATATAATATCACTTAAACCATCTATAAATATCCCACTTAAACTTAAGTAATATGAGACCATATAAATATTCATATTAATTAAAAAATAATTACTAATGATAAAAGAAAATAAATTTTATTTAAATATAAATTATGATATAATAGACTATCAAATCTAACAATATAAAACGATAAATATATAATTGCCTCTGCCTAATGAATAAAAATTTAATTATTGTTATTAAATATAACATAACATAAAGTATCATTTCCCACCTAACCCACCATGAGTTGCTGGCCCATTAAGCCATAGTAAGCCGAAGGCGGTCTCTAAATAAGATCAGGCCGTATGACACTTAATCCATTTTGGACTGTCATCCCAAATTGGAAACAACATTCGATCCATCCTTTGCTAATTAATATATGCAAATTATCATTCGCGTAAATTAATATCCTTGGATATAGTTGAGTTGGTTATAACGGAACAGAGTTGGAGAAAAGGACAAGGGTGCGAATCTCAATGAAGTCAAGATAATATCTTCTTTCGTCGTGGTCAATTACAGTTTCTCAATTTAACTCTTCACAGATAATCGTGAGATCGATCATATGAGACTGTTAGGATAGTAAATTTCACTTTTGTTGCAAAAGATATAAGATCAGTACACTCATGGCCAAGCTCTTTCAGGAGGTCGGATCCGCATTTGGACGCTTCTTTTGAGGTCAACTTCCATCGGGTCAGTCTCGATCGAGTCAGCACTTATCAGGTTCGGCGATTATCAGGTCGGATTTTGTTGGATCAGTCTCTATCGAATTAATTTCAGTTGAGTCAACTTTTTTAGAGTGACGCGAGGACTATGGCAAAGGTAGCCGACATGGACGATTGGAAAAATCAAAGAGAGATTAGAAAGACACTTACACATATATTGACACGTCACATTCGACACTCAACTCAGATTTATAAGGAGAGAGAGGAAGGACAATGTGAAATAAAAAAAATTATAGAACACAATATTTTAGTATGCCTTTTTCTTTATATTGATATTGTTATCTTTAAAAAAATATAATCCTAGTTAGTCGCATTAACTCAATCCCTGAGATGACTGGTCCGATTCTATGAAAATTTCTCACCGACCATAAGGGTAAATCGGGAAGCGCACGCAGTGGCCAACCCAGATGCTCAGCATCCTTTGATTGCGATTTTTATTTGAAGAAAAATTCTTACAAATACGCCGTAGTTGGGGATCGAACTGTGGATGTCTAGGTGACAACCTGAATATCCTACCGTTATCTAATATAGGGAATAGAGAGGTAAGCCAGATTCCTCATAATTGTACCGTTTTGTAACTCGCACCTTCCTATAACCAACATCTTTTCTGTTATGTAACTACAGTGTTTTGTCTAAGCAGCAAAGTTTGGGTGGTGCACAGTAATAAGTCTGGTCAATCGGACTAAACTCGGACATGACTCGGACTAACTCACTTTGAATTTGGATGTTTTATCGAGTTGACTTGAATTAAGTTAGATGAATACTAAGCAGACTGGAGTTGAACTCCGAAGAACTGATCTGACCTGATTCAAGCTTCTCGCGATTAGACTGACTTGATCCGAGTTTCGTCTTGAATCGGACTGATCAGTATTCATGTTAATTGAATCCGGAACTTGTCACATGGCCCCTGCCATTTCCACTATATTATATATCTATATATAACCATTTATTATTAAAATTATTTTTTAATTTTTATTTCTTTTATGTAAGAATTAAAAATCAGATTTAAATAAAATCTCATCTCTAAATTCTAAATTCTAAACTCTGTACTCGACTACTCTTACTTCTTAAACCCGTCGTGCAAAATTATCATTAGAAAAGAAATATCTATCCAAGCACGACAATTTAAAATAAAGGGCCTTAAATTATTTCTTGAAAATAATTAAATTTAAAATAGTAAAATATGAAAGACATACTTTTTTCTAGGGGTGTAAAAAAAAAAGGAAGAGCTATCTCTTTGACAAAATACCTAAAAAGGCATTTATTCTCCTTCAAGCTAAATTTTCAACAAGACCTGGCCCACTCATGACAATTTTTCCAACCAAATTTGAAGTTTGTCTTTGACTTGTTCATTCAAAAGAAATACTTCTATAAACCACTTAACTTTTTAGCTAACTTTCCATTTTAACCCTATAATTTATCGGCTTTATGAAAACAATTTTAGAATTTTAAATATTTGAATTTTTTTCACGTAAAGTGAGCCGATAAACGATACACGACAAATCTTTGGGAGCGAAACAAAATATTTGAAAGTTTTGAAGGCCAATTGGAGTAGATTAGATATGGCCTACACCAAATCAAATCAAATCAAAGTCTAGTTCCAACTTGTCGAGTTGCTTGCAAGGGCAGGCCACCAACCAAGAGCACTCCTTGATTTATGCAAACAAGCAACGAGAACAAGAGCCTTTGAAATTTGACTTTATCACCCATTTTTTATTTTAATTAAAAAACATTTTAGAAAAAGAAAAAAGCATGTTGGTCGTTGTCTTGTTGGTGGTCCTCTAAACTTTTAGCATTATGCAATTTTACCCCTAAAAGTTTAAAAAATATATATATAAATTTATATAAGCTCATGTGGCACAAAAATTAATTTTCATAATTTATGCTATCAAACTGTTATTCTATAAAAAAAAAGTTCAATTTGCCACTTAAAGTTTACTATTTTTTAGATTTGATCTAGAATTTTTATAGTATTATCATTTGGCCTCTAATTCACTTAAATCAATAGTATTAAGTGACAATGTTAACATTAGGAGTTGGAATAATATAAACTGAAAAACACTGAGGAACTTTTAAAGACTTTAATTTCTGAAAATAAAAAAATATTTTGAAAAAGGATGTAAATTGAAATTTATAATTTTAAAATAGAATAATTTATTTATAAAATATTCATCCTTATTCTAATCTTCTTATTTATTTATTTTATTAATATCACAAGAGGAGCAAAACAAAAGGAAAAAAAAATTAAAAAGTTGGGTTGTCGTAGGTTTTTAATTGAAATGGAAAGAACATCACGTTTTGTCTTTTTTTACTCTTGACCTAACCATAATATTATTATTATTATAATTATTATTAAATATTTAATTTTTTCAATTAATTAATTTAGAAAATGATCTATTTGATTTTACAGAAATTTCTCATCGACTATTAAAATAAATCTAGAAGTGTCACAGTACTATATTGGCATATTGACCTTTGTAGTTCTTCCACCATTATAGGATCCAAAATTGATACTTGATCCCTCAATATAATTTTTTCCTCTAAATTAAAAGCCCAAGCATATTCTAGTTATGGATCAAATCAATGTTTAAGTTCTAGAGGCTTGACTCACTTTATTATTATTATTATTATTAATTAAAGGTGGTTTGCTTCCAAATTAATCCAAGATAATAGTTTCACATGTTTTCTACTATTAAATAATTATTGGGGGGAAAAATAAATAAAAGCCTAATCAATAATTTCATCTTTTTGCTTAATTAGAAAGGAAGGAAAAGAAAAGGATTCCCCCTATTTTCCATCCTTTTCTTACATTACAATTTACTTCTTAGAAATAATCTTAGATTACAATTTACTTCTTAGAAATAAATTAAAATTGATTAATTTTTCTTAAGATTGTATTTTCAATGCTAAAGTACATCTATACCAAAAAATGATATATTTTTAATATTTATTTGGTTGATTTTTATTTTTTAGGCAATTAATAGGTACTAATTTGGGCTTCTTTAAAATTATTTCTTTATAATTTAAGCTGAAAAATAATTGAATCAAATTAAATAGTGTCATTAATTGTAGGAAAACAAAATTTTAAATCATCATTTAAGCAAAACAAATAATGTAGTAAATAAATATATTTTTTTGCAAAATGACCCTTATTTTGTGATTATTTAAGCAAAAAGGAGAGAAAGTATATTTCACTTTTTATGGTGGATGAACCTATCACATCAGGCATTTTTAGTACAAATCTTGATGCATAAACAAATCTCGTCCGTAGAGATTATATCAACGAGCAATTTCAAAATAGGCCGCTTATATTAAGGAATCACAAATCAAGCCCTTCGATTTCTTAATGAGATGAGCTTTCATTTGTGAAAATGATGGATTAAAATATTAATTAAGCTTTCTAATTTATAAATAGTTTAACAAACTAAAAAATTGATTGTTTTATTATTTTAATGTAAAAATAACTTGAAAATCAATTAACTTTTTGTTATTATTTTAAAAAATATTTTTAATCTATATATATATAGATATATTTAAAATATGAATTATCTAATTTGAAGATTTTAGATGTAAGGGCTAATTTGAGCATTTGCAATAGTAAAGGTCGTATTTGGAAAATTATTCCTGATTAGGTTTAATTGATATATTATTTTGCCACTGAGCAATTTCGGCGGCTTTATTTTTTTTTTCGGGTGCGAAAAAGGTCGAATTCCAGAGAGAGAAAGGCTTTGGGGAAATTATTAAAGGGGAGAATAATTTCCTCCAATTTATTCCTCTCGTGCTTGGTGCGAAAAGATTTTTTTGGGTGTTTCAGCTCTAGAAGATTACCAGGTCATTACTTTATTTTTTCCCCGACCAAAATCGATATTTTTTTTGGGTTTATTCTCTCATTTCCCGAAATTATCTGTCAAAATCATGTTTTTCAGAGTATTTATGATGGGAAAAAGAAATTTTGAGGATGATTTGGCGATCGGAGTGCAATTTTTTTTTTCTAGTTTGTTTACTTGGCCTTGATTTTCGGTTTACCCTTTCCCTTCTCGATCTGGAACTTGTATTAGGGTTTTATATTCTCTTCGGGTGCGGTTTTCTACAGTATGTAGAATTTTGGGTTTGATTGTTGCAGCTTGTTTCCTTGTTCGAGAAAAAAGAGTTCAAATTTTGGTTTCTAGGGTTATGGGTTTAGGAATTGTTTTGCTGCAGTGATTGAGTTGCGTGGTCGAGTAGGGTTTCAGTGTAAAAGATGCATCTTTCGGTTGATTTCCTGTTTGATCCTCGTCGTTCTTCCTGGAAGTTGCTAAATTTGGAGCCCTTTGAGGGTCTAAAGATTCAAAATTTCTTCATTTCAGTGGAGGTTCTCGACTTCGATTTTACTCCGAAGAGTAGCTCTGCCGTTACTGTTGCTGAAGAGTTAGTATTTTGGTAGGTAGTGTGTTTTGAGCTCTCTTCCTTGCATGGAAGTGAGACCGGATTGGATCATGGCGAGTAGAGAATCCCCCTTCAACATCAGTCTACAGTCCGTGCCGCAGCCGATGCAGAGCGTGCGATTAGCCTACACGGCCGATGGCACGGCAATTTACAAGCCAGTAAGCAGTTCACCTCCTGCTGCTCCTCAACCTCCTCCTACTTATCAAGGAGGAGGTGGAGGTGGAGGTGGAGGAGGAGGGAGTCCTGGAGCTGCTGACGCTGGCTCTGCAGCCCTAACAGCCCACGGCTTGAACATGAACATGAACATGAACATGAACATGAACATGAGCATGGGAGAACCCATCAAAAGGAAGCGAGGACGACCGAGGAAGTATGGTCCTGATGGCCTTGCCTTGACCCCTTTATCAACGGCTGGTCCATTGTCTCCATCTGGGATGGGCAACACAGCACCTTCGAGCTCGACCAATGGTGCAAAGAAACGTGGCCGGCCGCCTGGTTCTACCAATAAGCCGAAGATGAGTCCTCTTGGTAAATCCCTCTGCTTTCCTTGCTTAACAATTAGCAATTTTATGAAGCAGTGAACCAACACCCATGCTTCGGTGGAGTTATGCTCTTCTTGTTGTGTTCTTAAAAACCTAAGTCAGATGGATTCTGTTTCTTGGCATCTTATTCCTCCTATAGGATTGGTTTACTCTATCCAAGATATAAAATAAGGTTGCTGGTTATAGAGATTTACATTTGGTGCATGGTATATTTTTTCTTTTCTTTTCTTTTTTTTGGGTCAAAATTACACCCATGACCTCTTCTTCCTGTTTTATTGTGGTTTGAGTGATTCATAAACAATTAAAATGCAACATTGTAAAAATACAGCTAAAATCCTTGATCGTGTCGTGTAATATTGTACATGGCTTCATTTTTCTTTGGTCTAACAATAATATAATGCATTGATACTTGTTCCTTTTGACTCAATTCCTTTGTTAGCCAGATTTATCTTAATAGTGTCATTCTGAATAAATGCTGAGTTGATACTTTCAGTCGATATATTATCTTGTTGACAAGTTTCCAATTTTCACTTCACATTTGTAAGTATTACGTGTGTGTAACGATTAACATCATTCTTGGATGCACTGTGCAGATTCTTGCAATGTAATTTCTTTTATACATATAACACAATTGGCGTTGAGCCTGTTAACAATAATGTTGTTTTTACTACTCATTTCTTTGTAATTTGACTTGTTTGACAGGACCAGCTGGAACTTCATTCACTCCTCATGTTATTACAGTAATGGCAGGAGAGGTATTCATTTACTTTCTCATCATGTCGAGTTTGTTTTACGGCGCAGACAATGATTGGTTATATCAATGTTTGCTGCATTGGCTTTGTTCATTTATTCTCTTATCGTAATTATTCTAAACTTAAGCGACTGAGTGTGTGTATCTGAGTTTCTCTTGCATTTTTTTTAATAGTTTCATAAGTTATGCACCATGGATATTGTACGCATATCGGTTATCAATGAAAAAAAATTGAATTTCTTGTTACAGGATGTATCTTCCAAAATTATGTCATTTTCTCAGCAAGGATCCCGTGCCATCTGCATTCTTTCAGCTAATGGTGCTATATCTAATGTAACTCTACGTCAGCCTGCAACTTCTGGTGGTAATGTAACTTATGAGGTTTGTAGATCTCACCACCAAACTATGCTTTCAGACGATGTTGCACTTCCGATTTGTGGTCTTCTGTTATTTCATCATATTATCTATTGCTCAGTGTAGATGTAGCCCTCAAACACTTATTCAGCAACTCTTGATAATAGCTTAATTTGCTGTCACTTGTACTTCGTTCCTTGCTTAAGTTTTGAAAGCTAAGCGAATTTCATAAACCGAATAATAGCTTAGGTTTATATTGTTCACTGGTTGCTTTGTTCAACATTGTATTTCAGAGCTACGGCCTCAGCTAGCTCACTTATACATGTACTTGTACAGGGTAAGTTTGAGATCTTATCATTATCGGGTTCATTTATGCTGTCGGAGAGTGGCGGGCAGCGCAGTCGAACAGGTGGATTAAGTGTCTCATTAGCTGGGCCTGATGGGCGTGTTTTGGGTGGGGGAGTAGCAGGGCTTTTACTGGCATCATCGCCGGTTCAGGTCTGTTAAAAGCATCATTAACCAATCGAACTTGTGTGTATCATGTCGCGCGATCTTAATTTCGTCTCGTCTAAACTACATTTTGTCACTAATGCTAATTCCAGTATTTTGAGTTAGATTCATGTCTGCAACCAAAGCTATGATCATGACTTAGTGATTGTTCTATCCAGGTGGTTGTGGGGAGCTTTATACCGGATGGGAAAAAGGAACCAAAACAGGCTAACCTCGCGGAACCTGTTTCCACCACCGGAAAACTTGTTGCAGGCGGGACGACCGGAGCCAGCAGCCCGCTGTCTCGTGGTGCATTGAGCGAATCCTCCGGCGGCCCTGGGAGCCCACTCAACCATAGTGTCGGCGCGTGCAATAACATCAATCTGCACGGTCTCTCGACGATACCCTGGAAATAACTTTTCATTTTGATCGTTAGTAGCAGAAAAGGCGCGATAATTTTAAATCTTTAGATCAAGTGAAGAGGGGAGAACATAGTGAAAGATCCCTGATATTTGTGTTTTAAGTCTTTAGGTATGATCAGTTCTTGCTTCAATGTGATTCTTCTTTGTAGTCTTAAGCTGTTGTATCAACTATCGAAAAGTGTTATTCGATATTGTATTACATTGATGTGCTTCTCTGATCTTAAATGCTTGGGACAAACACTACTTCAGTTATATTATGGATGTCATAATTTGAGAGCATGTGATTCGATATTCAAGTATAATTTTAGATTATAGTTTTTTTTTGTTTTTATCATTATTTCTTTATTTGCCACAATATAAAAACTATTAATATAATATTTAATAAAAAGTTGTTGATGTAATATTTAATAAAAATGAGCAAAAGTGGTCAAAGCCAATAGCTAGTTGTTACACGTAAAAGTTACATATTAGTTTTTATATGTTCTATTGTGATTAAATTATATTCATTTGAAATGTAATGAATGTTATGAAGTCTTTATTGTTTGTTTTGTTCATTGTAATATTATTTTAATTACGTTATCACTTAGAGAAGTAAAATCAAAATGATATAAAGTCATCATTATAAAAGCTAACAACTAACTTTTACATGTTGTACAAATTAGCAGGTAACTGTTATACGTTTGATCGTGATTGAATTATGTTCATTTGAAATATAATAAATATTATGGAGTTCTGTTTTACTTGTTGAAATGTTATTTTAACTATGTTTTTATTTAGAGAAGCAAAATCAAAATAATATAAAGTTACTGTTGTAGAAACTAATTGCACTACGTGTAAAACTAGCATTAACTTCTATACACAATCGAATGATTAGATAATGTAAGGGCATTTCGAGCAATTCAAGTTAAATGAGACGCCCATTTGTTTCGCTCGTTGAAATATTATTTTAACTATGTTATTACTCAAAGAAGCAAAATTAAAATGATATAAAATGACTGTGGTAAAAGTTAACAACTATCTTCTATATACATTGTAGAAGCTAGCAACTAATTTTTACATATTGTAGAAGCAGATTGTGATTGAATTATATTCATTTGAAATGTAATGAATGTTATAGAGTTCTGTTTTACTCATTAAAATATTATTATAATTAAATTTTTATTTAGAGAAATAAAATCAAAATATTATAAAGTTACTAATGTAGCTCTAACTTTTACAACGAGTAGAAGCTAGCAACTAGCTTCTACAACGTCTTAGTTGTTAGCTTTTACATATAAAGCTAGCAATCTTACTTTTACATAGTCGAATGATTATATAATATAAAGGCATTTTGAGCAATTCAAGTCAAATGAAGTGTGCATTTGTTTTGCTCGTTGAAATATTATTTTAATTAGATTATCATTGAGAAAAGTAAAATCAAAATGATATAAAATCATCATTGTAGAAGCTAACAACTAGCTTATATACATTGTAAAAATTAGCATGTAGTTGTTATACGTTGTAGAAACTACATGCTAGTTTTTACACACTTGATCGTGATTGGATTATGCTCATTTGAAATGAAATGAATATTATGGAGTTCTATTTTACTTGTTGAAATGCTATTTTAATTAAGTTATCATTTAGAGTAAAAAGTTAAAATGATATATAGTTATTATGTTAGAAGGTAACAATTAACTTCTAAACATATAAAAATTAATAACTAACTTCTACTATATTTAATTATTATCTTTTACACATGGTAAAAATTAGCATATAACTTTTACACAGACAAATAATTAAATAATATAAAAATATTTTAAACAATTCAAGTTAAATGAGATTTCCATTCGACTTTAATTAGAAATGGATTGTCCATCTCACGAAACATATGCTCTTTTCATTTTTGCCCAATAAAAATTGTATGTGATATTAAATTTAGACCTTATAATATTAAATTTAAATCGGTTCTCTTCATCGAAATTATCTACAATATTAATATATTTTTGAAACTTATCATTAGAATTAAAAGGATTTGAGAAAATCAAAATGCGCCAGAAAAATAATTTTGTAGATTATTTGAAAAAAATATATAATTTTAGTTTTGAATTTTATTTTAATATATATATATATATATATATATATATATATATATATATATATATATATATATATATATATATATATATATATATATATATATATATATATATATATATATATATATATATATATATATATATATATATATATATATATATATATATATATATATATATATATATATATATATATATATATATATATATATATATATATATATATATATATATATATATATATATATATATATATATATATATATATATATATATATATATATATATATATATATATATATATATATATATATATATATATATATATATATATATATATATATATATATATATATATATATATATATATATATATATATATATATATATATATATATATATATATATATATATATATATATATATATATATATATATATATATATATATATATATATATATATATATATATATATATATATATATATATATATATATATATATATATATATATATATATTATATATATATATATATATATATATATATATAATATATATATATATATATATAATTTTGTTTTAGCACCTTATTCCACTTCTCTGCCAAATTCCAATCCCTAACTCAAACCGAAAACGCGCGGCGCCTCCGCCGATTTCCACCGGAAAATTTTATCTCCGGCGGCTGCACCGCTACCCTTCGAGGAGCTAGGCGAAGCGTTCGTAGTCTTCGGATTTTTAGATTTCCCCCTCTGCAGTTTGCAGGCGAGACAGGTTAAAGCGAGGAGCGGCGATGTCGCTGCGGATAAAGGCGGTGGTGGATAAGTTCGTCAAGGAGCTAAAGGAGGCGTTGGATTGGGACATCCAGGACCGGATCATGAAGGAGAGGGAGATGCAGAGCTACATCGAGGAGCGGGAGCGCGAGGTCGCCGAGAGGGAGGCCGCCTGGAAAGCTGAACTATCCCGGCGAGAGGTAATATTCACGATTTCCTCCCAGAAAATGAAGCTCCCTCTTTTTTTTTTTTTCTAGCGCTTGAAAAACTCTGGATGTCCTATGCTATGAAAAAAAAAAGATGTTGATATAGTAAATGCTAATCGATAGATTCGATCGAAGGTTGCTCCAAGTATGTTTGTTATCCATCAAAGTAACTAATATATTGATTTGCCACTCTTCTTTTTAACATTGTAGATACTGTAAATAGGATTCTTCTATGTTTCAGATAACTCTAAAACTTATCACAATTTGGTGCCAACGTATCATCATTTTGTTGTTTTTCTTCTTCTTCTCTTGTTATTTCTCAAATTTGTTGTTTGCATCTAAGGTAGGAGGAAAGTTATCTTGATTTGTTTTAGAAATCAATTTGAGCAATTCGATGTTTGTCATTGTATATTAATTCATTTTCTGTTAATTTTACTATAGTGTTCGATTGTTAAACATGATACAAGGATTGTGTTCGTGCATAATACAACTATGGTGTTCTTTCTTTGTCTTAGGACTTAGATAGATGCATGATTAATCAATACAAGGAAAGATTGATTTTCTTTTAAGCTTTCTTGAAGATGTGTTTAGCCAATTTGAGTTTTTGCATAAATAGATATGCCCAGTGAATTATTACTCGATTGTATTTCGGGATTGTGTTTGTGATGTGAAATAGCTAATGTGTTCTCCATTTTTTTCCTAGCCTGGGAAAATGAATGGATCCTCTTTCTTTTCCTTTCTTTTTCAGTGTCATTATTTATCATTTCGATCTCTTGAATCAAGATGAATTTGTCGTCACCTTTTCTCTCTTGTGTGGCATTTCAAACTTGTACCTTGGTGAAGCTTCTCCACCATCAGTTTTCGGTCACATTCATGGCTACTAAAACTTGTCTTCAAGCTGATTCGCTCGATTGAGTTTAGAGAGCTTTTCCTCGGAACTTTGTCATCTTACCAAAGCCATTTGATTTCAGAAACTCCATTTTGCAGGCTGAGATTGTGCGTCAAGAGGCAAGGCTAAAGATGGAGAAGGAGAACTTGGAGAAGGAGAAGAGTGTTCTCACAGGCACAGCATCGAACCAAGACAACCTAGATGGTGCGTTGGAGATAACTGTTGGCGGGGAGAAGTATCGATGCCTTCGGTTCTCGAAAGCGAAGAAATGACAATGAACAGAGAACTGTAAGCCGCAAAAATCATATTTCTTTAGCGAATTTAGTCATGCTTAGTTTTTTTGGTGTGGTGATCACTACTTGTTCTAACTTGGAAATGATAAATTGAAGATATTTAAATTCTTATCCATGAAAGTTTATCCTTCAAAATATCCACAAAAAAGAGAGAAATTGTTCATAATGTTATGCTCTAAGATCGCCGGCGTGCATTGTGCCCGTCGGCGAGCGGCGTAGGGAACATCGTCTGCCGTAGTCGCTGGTGGCGCGCTCGAGAAGGTGGAAAGTGCCGAAGGCGAGTCATCCTCTTCCAGCAATGCATGCGCCTCGACTCCGTTAAGAAGATGGAAAGAAAAAAAGGGCGGAAAACATCATTCTCTGGAGTGCAATCGACGGCGAAATAGGGTTTCGATCCTAGAAGAGGAGTAAAAAGCGGAGAACGGACCAAAGGAGGCAACTTTCACGGAGGAAAGCAGCGGACACAGCGAATGATTCGCATGGGTAGTCGATCGAGGAGGCGAACACTGGAAAGGGCTGCAGAAGCGGGAACGGCAAGCGGCGGGCAGAAGCAGCAACCGGCGGCGAGTTAGTGGAGGCGTGGTCTGGCCGTGCCCGGTTTCCAGGTAGTGGGCGGTTACGCTGATCGAACACGACGAACAGTTGCAATCATTTCAAATAAAAAAAGAGCACCTGATCTCCACCACTCCACTTCGCCATCAGAACCCAAGCAAAAGATCGAGCGATGAAACTTCTGCTTTTGCTGTGCTTGATGGATTGCTTCCTCGCCATCGGCCAAGCCAGCTCTGGTACCTTCAATGTCCTCAATTATGGCGCCACGGCCGACGGCATCGGCGACGATAGCAAGGTTGATTCCCTACTAGATGCAATTTTTCTCTCCTTCCTTCATACTTTCTCCTACAATTTCATTCCATCTGCTGGTTTTTTTTTTAATCTTTTCAGTGTTGCTTTAGGCTTAGAATGGAAGATGACAACTAAGAACAACATCTTGTGGATCTATGAGCTATAATTTTAAATTTGCAGGCATTCATGGCAGCATGGAAGGCAGCTTGCTCCTTTACTGGTGGTGTTAAGCTTCTGATACCCAAAGGAACTTACCTTGTTGGCCCTGTTAAATTTGATGGTCCTTGCAGAAATGTCAGCTCCATTACTGTATCCATGGAGGTATTAATTCGATAAGCAAGATAACTTAGTGCATGTTCTTCAGTTCTTGCACTTGTCTTGCTCATGTCACCTCGAATTGACCTCAATCCTATGCATCCTGATCTCGAACTTGTATCTATATCATTCTGGACAGAAACTTTGAGCCATGTTATTCACAGTGTCTGTGTTTAACGATATACAAATCTAATCGTGTAGGGATACTTGAAAGCCTCGACGAATTTGAGTAAATATGTGAGCGGTGATGATTGGATACAGTTTGGATGGGTGCATCATCTGACTTTAACAGGAGGAGGGACCTTTGATGGCCAAGGAGCTGTTTCCTGGCCTTTCAATGAGTGCTCCAAGAGAGAAAAATGCAAAGTTCTACCTTCTGTAAGGTTTCATTATCTCTACTTGTGTCAATGAATCTGAATTGGAAGGCGAAGTATGATACTGTTTGTTGTTTGATTGTAGTCGATCAAGTTTGTTTACACTGAACATACTGTGGTGAAGAGCATAAAGTCATTGAACAGCAAGTTCTTCCACATTGTTTTGCTTGGCTGCAAGAACTTTTGGGGAAGCAATATTGTGGCTCAGGCTCCTTCTGACAGCCCTAACACAGATGGGTTTCACATAGAGAGGAGCTCGGGAGTAAGCATTTATAGCTCGGTGATCGCGACCGGGGATGATTGCATCTCCATTGGACAAACTAATGAGCGGGTAGTGATCAGCGGCATCACTTGTGGCCCAGGCCATGGAATCAGGTTAGTCTGTTGAAATTTTAGCAGAAATGTCTCGATATGCATATCATTTCGCACCAAGTTGATCACTCGATCGAATTTAGTTATTTATGAATTTTATACTGTGTTTTTGCTAGTGTCGGAAGCCTAGGAAGGTACGAGAATGAAGGAGACGTCAAGGGGCTCTTGATCAAAGACTGCACTCTATCAGGGACAACAAATGGTTTAAGGATCAAGACATGGCAGAATTCTCCAGGAAAAAGTTCTGTCAGTAACTTGACCTTCCAGAACATCATCCTCAAGAGTGTCGCAAACCCGATCATCATCGACCAGGCATACTGCCCCTATGCTGACTGCTCATCCAAGGTGAGAGATATCACCAAAACTAACAGCATGACGAGATGAAACCTCAAGGGTTCAGACTCAAACAGAGTTATCGTTTACAGGTGCCATCCTGGGTGAGCATTAGGGACATCATCTTCAGTGATATCAGGGGGACATCAACAACGCCGGTGGCGGTTACCCTCAAATGCAGTTCAGGGGTGCCATGTGAGAATGTCAACCTCCACAATGTCGATCTAAGGTATGTCGGTGGAAGTCCAACGATCGCCGAGTGTTTGAATGTTAAAGCCACATACTCAGGCACCCAACTACCTCTGCCATGCAATTAGCTTGTTGCATCCTTCTTAATCCACAATAGAGCTCAGCTAGATTATGGAGTAAGCATTTAGAAATTATGAAAGGTTATCATTCAGTAACAGTTCAAGAACATCTAAAGAATACAGAAGTAATGGCATGCCTCTTACAAAGAAGTTCGAGTGAGACAACATGCCTAGACAGTCAAGGAGGATCTCGTAAACCCGCATTCGGAGAATTTGATACATCGACTGGTGCTCGATGAATAAAAGAGCTTCTTGCTGATCATTTGGATGCAAGAATTAGAAACTAGCAATGACTACAGTTTGAGGCATTGCTTTTAGTTATGTGAAAGCTACCATGAGTTTGTATAGCTGAAGCCATCATATGCTTCCTTCTGTTAGGTGGCCTTGTGAGAAATCAAAACTGAGTCCGACTGATTCAAATAAGTTTAAATTGAAAATTGGATAATATTTAAACGAACTAAGCTTAAGTTAAGATTGAATCAAGTTTAAGTTCATAAAAAAAAATTGAATCGAGTTTGAATAATCATTTCAACGGCTTAATAATTTATTTATTTCAAGTATGGCTTGATTATTTTATTTCAATAAGTTTGAATACTACAAATTGGACTCGGCTGAGATCGTTTACCACCCTAGCAGTTGCTTTGCATGCAAATTATTTGATAAATTGTCAGAGAAAGAAGCATTCTCTCGGAGTTGACTACAAATTAGTTCATACTCAATCTAATAAAGCCAGCAATAGAAATAATTATGAACAAGGTCTAATAATAGATATTGACACTGGTAGCTGATTTCCGGCATCTGGAGGATTCCGGCCACTATATGCGGGGATGTATATATATATCGGGTTGTCATGGATATATATATATATATATATATATATATAACATTTATTATTATAAACAAGTTAATTTTTTTACACCCATTTAATTTTTGGTCAACTTGGAGAAATGCTTCTACCTCTGACAATTTATCAAATAGTTAGCATGCAAATAATTCATTGGAAGATAATTTAATTTAATCAGAGTTAGGACTTAGAGCCTTGCCATTGTTTTCTTTAAATACATAGGAATTAAAATTGGAGAACAAGTCGGCTTGGGTTGAGTTTTCAAAAGGAAACAAAGACTTGATTTTTAAAAGATTAATTTTTAAATGGAAGTTGGTGGGGATATATATATATGCATATAAATATATACTTAATTAAATTTTCTTTAAAAAAATTATATTTGTATATTGATGAATTATTTATTTTAATCTGTTTATAAAAATAATATGATAGATGAATTATTTATTTTAATCTGTTATAAAAATAATATGATGAATACTGATTTGACTTGAATTTTTAATTACTTTATTAATTAATATAAATAAATAAAATTAAAACAATAAGAAGGGCAATTTGGTCCATGTGCTAAGAAACCAACCGGGCCGCCACGGCGCGGTCACCTTACCGGCTGCCGCCTCGCTCCTTATTATTCTCCGCCATTTATATACTTTTTCTCGTATCGATTCCACGTAGTGCAGGCAGCGGGCGATCGGCGATGCGTCGAGGAGGTGGAGCTCCGTTTCGACATTAATGGAGCTTGAAGAGATCGATCGAGGAAGAATCCGTTGCAGTCTCACCGGAGGAGGGAGATCGATCTCGATGGCGGACGAGGCCGCGGAGACCATCAACTCCGGTAACCAACTGCAGCAGCGCCAGCAGAACATGGTCCCCTCCTTCGCCGCCACGCTTCTTCCGTCGTCTTCATCCTCCTCAGCGCAATCGATGCACGGAAGCTTTTCCATGTACTTGATGAACCTTTTCTTTCACTTTTTTTTATTCGTGCCATTTGATGCGCCGTAGATTTCATCTAGGGGTTTTCTTCTTGCGCACGAAATCAACTAGATTTGGGATGTATGTGGAGACGACGATTTGATTTGCTCTTGTTGGTCAGAACTAACTCGATGGATTAGGATGCTTTATTGCTAAAAAATATGAAGAAGAAATTGAAACTTTTGTCTTCTCTGGTGTCGTGTGTTCACACAAAAGTCTTGAATTGGTGAGTCATTTAGGGTTTAGTCTCATTCTCGATGTCTACTTCTGTGCTGCAATAGTTGAATCTTTAGTTACTGGATTGGAGTTATTTAGTTCGAGATAGTTGTAGACAAATCCTGTTTAATTAATTTGAGAAAAAGAAATCTAAACAATTGCTTCTCTCTTTGTTTGAACGATGCATATAGGAAAAGCAAGGAGATTGGAGCTTATGACCTCGGAGAGTTGGATCAAGCTCTATTCATGTACTTAGATGGGCAAGATCATTCAGCATCACCTCAAGAACAAAGACGTGAGTTTTACTAGCTCGATCTCATTAATTTTAGTATGCAATCTTCTTCCAATATTTCTGGTGTCTGAAATTTTGTTCATGGAGAAAGTAGTATGAATCAAGAGTAGGAATCGTATTTCTGTTGCGATTCCTCTGAAAGGAACATTTCTGGGCCATGAGAACATCGTGGGATGGAGACCTTGCCGTACTTCCTATTAATTGATATTTTAGCAGATCAATTCATATACAATCTAATTTCTGTTTGTTTTTCTCTATATTTAGTCTTAATTTGGGGTTAAGGTTTTGTTTTCGTCTTTTCTGGTGGGACTGTGACATGTAACAAACAACTGATGATTACATTGGGAATTACTGTACCAAAGCTGTAAAAGAAAACAAATTCCAAGTCCAACCACCTTTGATTTCTTTTGGATGATTAGCTATCCATGAGGCATCATATCACGCTTCGGAGGGGATCATATATCCGATCATTTCTCCTCTCATGCTTCTGTAGCTCTCTTTCTCTGGCTCTCACACAATCTCCTGCAGCAGTCTGTTCCCCTCTGAAAAGTTTTCATTTTTCTGTCATGCCATTGTCTGGGAAGCGAAAGCTCGTACAGAGAATTCCTCAACAAGAAGTCTTCTCCATTTATGGTCTTTGGTGGGGTGGGGGAGACCATGTTTCATTGTTTTGAGGTGCACTTTGAGGGGTGGGTTTAATTAATGCTTTGCAGGGTTGCTTCGTGTGTGCAGAGACGCTGAACATTTTTCCCTCTCAGCCCATGCATGTACAGCCTTCCACCAAGGTATTGGGAACAAGCTAAGAATTAATTCACCTCCTGCTTTGCTATAAACTTTGCAGCTCTCATACTATTTAATCTATATGATTATATTATAGGGTGGATTAGGCTTGGCTTCTCAAAGAAGTGGTGGCTCCCAAGAATCCTCAGAGTTGGCCATGAACACCACCAACATTAAAGATGATCCTCCATCTGTGTCTGAGCGTGGAAAGGACATCAAAGCCTCAGTGATCAAGGTGAAAGCTTAACATCTCTCTCTACATCTCTCAGTCTCTGGTCCTTATATGTTAATACTTTTATTGCAACAAAAGGAAGGGAGCAGAAAAGGCACAAGCACTGAACACGTAGGACCAAAGATACCAGACCCTAAGGTTGGTTGGCTATAGCTATACAGTTTTTTTCTTCTTTCAAATAGAAATCGCTCTCTTTAACAATGTGTGAAATCGGTCATTGGCAGATATTAAGAAGGCTTGCACAGAATAGGGAGGCAGCTAGGAAAAGCAGGCTTAGAAAAAAGGTGTCTGAGTTTAATATAATAAACTAAGAATAAAATATATATCAAAAAGAAGGGTGAAAAAGAAGACCTTTCTCATGAACTCATACTTTTGCAGGCTTATATACAACAACTAGAGAATAGCAGAATCAAACTTACTCAGCTTGAACATGAGCTTCAAAGAGCAAGAACTCAAGTATTCCATTCATTATATTCGTAATTAATAATATAAATGATTTTCTCAAAAGACAAAAAGAAAGACTTTTATATATATGCTTCTTGTAGGGTTTGCTGTTGAGTGGAGGAGCTGTCCTGGGGGACCAAGGCCTTCCTACAGGCATAAGTGGGCTCAGCTCAGGTAGATATTATCTCTTGTACTATAAATATTTCTTGATGATAGAATTACAAGTTATATATGTTTGCAACAACTTAATTAGGCTTAAAATGTGAGGAAATCATCCATTTGTTAAATATTTGATATGATGATTCAGGTGGTTAATTAAGTTAGAAAACAATCCTGATTTGCGCTAATATTTTATGGAGAAAACGTCAGTTTGTCCTTTGACTTTACAACTATTTTTTTAATGTATGAACTTAGTCATCCAAACATTGGAAAATACCATTTTGTAGTTGACAATCTTTTCCCTTCATGTTAATTGTCATGAACAATTATTGAGCAATGTAAAAATTATTTCATCTCAAATATTGATTAATTTCATAATGATATAAAAAACCATAATAAATCAAAGTAGCATGTACTTAAATGAAATTAGAATAATGATACATGGATAATAGCTTCATATAAATCTTGAAGTCATGTGGCAACTTTAAGAGTTCTACAATTCGGCTTGTTCTATGTGCTTTATCACTGTATATTCCATTTGGTTGATCAGAAGCCGCCATGTTCGACATGGAGTACATGCGATGGCTGGAGGAGCAACAGCAGGCGGCGCGGGAGCTCCGGGCGGCGGTGCAGGAGCACCTGCCGGAGTCAGAGCTGCGGCTGTTCGTCGACGGCTTCCTCGCGCACCTCTACCAGTTGACGCAGCTCAAGGGTCTGGTCATCAAGTCCGACGTCTTCCACCTCATCTCCGGCACCTGGTTGACCCCCGCCGAGCGCTGCTTCATGTGGATCGCCGGCTTCCGCCCCTCCGACCTCATCAAGGTGCATGCCTCCTCGACGAATTCTCTCCATTCCTCATCAAATAATAGAATGTCGTTCTCTAAATATGTTAATTAATTACGTAGATGGTGCTGAGGCACATCGAGCCGTTGACGGAGCAGCAGATAATGGGAGTCTGCGTGCTGCAGCAGTCAGCGCAGGAGACGGAGGAGGCGCTGAGCCATGGCCTCGAGGCCCTCAGCCACTCCGTCTCCAACGCCATCGCCTCCGGCGAATTGAGTTGCACCCTCAACGTGGCCGACTACATGGGGCAGATGGCCGTCGCCATGGACAAGCTCGCCGCCATCGAAGGCTTCGTAAGACAAGTAAAAGCTGCAGCCAAAACAAATTCCATATTTTCGTCTCTTCTAAATCACTCACTCATTGTTTCCCTAATTCCTGTTTTGATATACAGGCCGAGAATTTGAGGCAGCAAACTCTGCAGAGGCTTCAAGAGATGTTGACGATGAGGCAGATGGCACGAAGTTTACTGGCCGTCGCCGAGTACTTCCACCGGCTTCGAGCACTCAGCTCGCTGTGGCTTTCTCGACCAAGGCAGCAAGACTACAACTGATCATGAACACGACGACGATCCATTGATACCCATGTAAGTGTTTATTAATGAAGCTTTCAATTTGCAAAATTAAGAACATGAATATTTAATACATCATCCTAGCTCTATCTGTACGTCTTAATTGTTTAGTGAGGTAGTTTCTTTATTAGGAATAAGCTAATCCTAATCCTAGTTCTCCTTTAGTTTCTTCTTCTAGTCATTATGTTCTTGGAGCTGGATGGTAGAGATTTTAGGAATGGAGTGGAATCAAATAGAATCGGAATGAGATTAGTAATAGATTAGAATGAAATGACAAGGGAATGATTCATTCCCTTTAATTTGTTTGGATATAATAAGTAGAATGGTTTTTATGTTTTCTTCATCTCTTCTTCTTTTATACGGCTTACTAGTGTGGTTGGTCTATGCATTGTGCCTAATTTCATAGGTTAACAATCAGTCCAACAACTGGTAATATCAGTCCAATCAGCTTAATTCAGTCTCGGTCCATTTGACCTAGTCTAAGACCAGTGAATCCAACCTATTTGGTTCAAACCTTGAATCCCGATTTGACCGACCGACCGACCGACCCACCTTGTCTTTCATTATCTATATGAATATGAACTTGAGGTTGATAGCAATGTGGAATTCTAGGGTTGGATTCCCATTTTGAGCTTGAATAGCATGTTAGAGGGTTGAATTGATAAAAAGTTACATCCAATCAAACTCACACACTCTTTTGCAAAAAAGATGAATTCAAAAGGTGTAGATTATCAGGTAAATCGAGAAAGTGCACTCTTATCACATAAATGAGTGTGTTTTAATTACAACTCTTTATAAGAAAACGATAAATCATTAAATATAGATTTCAATTTTATATTTGTTCTATCGACCCAACCAGGCAGCCCAATTGACCCTAAATGCAAATGCAAGTACGATGAGTCAAATAAACGACACAAAGTAAGGTCCCACACTTTACCCAAATGCACTACGATTAAAGTTGCCCTAGCCCTGCCTGAGCAGTTTCTCAGTCCTGCAACCGGCCGGCAGACAGAGTGCAGGCCAACGGATCAAGGACTGAAAATTCTCAGATACAGCCCCCTATTTCAATTATTTGCAAACAAACACCTCATTCGGGATCTCCCAATCTAAAGCCAGTCTCTAATTCTCGAGCTTAGACCCGCAATTGAATTCACACAGACTTGATTACAGCAAACAGTAACACCTAGAGATCAACAATTCAAGTTTTCCGAAAACACCCTCAAAATTTTCAGATTATCCCCTTCCAACCTACCGAGGACCACTTAATTACTAAACCCTAATACCGAGGAAGCTGCTGGCCTGTCAACGAGTTAGATCAAACGGGACGACTCACTGAGTCAGACTCGCCGCTGACACGGTCGAGGCTTTCGGCCACCGCTCGGATGCGGGGCCGCAGGTCCGGGTCCCTGACCGTGCACGCGAGCGCCACGTGGAACACCGCCATCACCTCCTGCTTCGCGTCCACCTCCTGCAGCAGCGCCGGGTCCACCACCTCCGACAACGGCCGCTCCTCCAGGAACGCCGCCCGCACCCACGCCTCCACTTCCGCCCCCGCCGTCCGCCCCGTCACTGCCTCCAGCACCACCAGTCCGAACGCGTACACGTCCGCCTTCTGCGCCGCCTCTCCCACCGCTGCCTGCTTCTTCGGCGCTAACAGTCTGGCGACACCGTAACCGGAGATGTACGGCCGGTGGTCGTCGTCGAGGAGGATCTTCGAGGAGGCGATCCCGCCGTGGGCGTGCCTACGGGGGCTCATCTCGTGGAGGTACGCCAGGCCCCTCGCCGTCCCTCGCAGGATGGCCAACCTCGTCGCCCATGAAAGTGCCGCCGGAGCCATCGGATTCTTCGGCCCGCCTGTATTACCGTGGAGAGCGTCGTGAAGGGTGCCGTTGGGGATGTAGTCGTAGACGAGGAGGCGCTCGTCGGGGGCGTAGTAGTAGGCGAGGAGGCGGACGACATTGGGGTGCTTCGCGCGGCCGATGGCGGCCGCCTCCGTTTCGAACGTTCGCCGCCGCCGCCGCCACTCGTTGCCGGTGGTTCCCTCGGCCACGCCAAGGCGGCGCACCGCCACGGTCGATCCGTCCCGCTCGACCACCACCTTGTACACGATCCCGCTCCGACTTTTCCCCACCACGTACGCCGACGCCCGGAGCAGCTCCTCCAGCTCCAGACCGAAACCCTCCTCCACCACCGCGTACACCTCCGCCTCGCGCCCACTCCGCCGCCGCTCCTCCGAGCCGTCGAAACATGTATCGTCGATGGTACCACTCTTTCTTGTCGGCTTGCTGTCGGCGACGGCGCTCCGGCGGCAGAAGTGCCATTGGAGAAAAGCAATCGACAAGATGGCGACGACGACGATGCCGGCGAGGATCGGAACCGTTCCGAGGGTAGTCCCTCGCCGCTCCGATCTGGAGGCACCACGGGGGGCGGGGGCGCCGCCAGTGTTCAGGCTGAGGCTAGGGTTAGGTTTGGGGATCTTGGCACTCTGCTTCGGCGCCGGACAAGGATTCTTCAGCGGGAACCCACAGAGGCCCGGGTTTCCGGCGAAGGCTGTCGGTCCCTGGATCATGAGCGACCCCATCCTCGGGATCTCGCCCGAGAGATTGTTCTGGCGGAGATCCAGGCTGACAGACGCCTGAATGCCGCCGAACGCCTGCGGAATGCTGCCGGAGAGAAGGTTGAAGGAGAGATTCAGCACGCCGGATAGATGAGGGAGGCCGGCAATGGCAGGAGGCAGATGGCCGGCGAGGCGGTTAGAGGAGAGGTCGAGGCGGGCGAGAGAAGCGAGCCGGCCGAGCTGGGGCGGGATGGAGCCGGAGAGGTTGTTGTTAGACAGATCGAGCTCGACGAGGGCGTGGAGGTGGCCGAGCGCGGCGGGGATCGGACCGTAGAAGCGGTTTCCAGGAAGCTCGAGCTTGCGGAGGGCGGAGAGGAGTGAGAGCTCGGAAGGAAGGTAGCCGTTGAGGGCGCAGTCAGGGAGGGCGATGTCAGCGACGCGGCCGCGTCGGCTGCAGGCCACGCCAGCCCAGCCGCAGGGGGTGGCGTCGAACTCAGACCACGCAGAGAGCGCGGCGGAGGGATCGGCGGAGACGGCAGCCTTGAGAGCGAGAAGAGCGAGGCCGTCGGTGGTCAAACCGGAGACAGGGAAGTAGAAGACGATGGAAGCGAGAAAGAGCAGCAACGAGGAGAGCTCCGCCATGGCACGCCTTCTCCTCTCTTCCACAACGGCTTTGCTTACGATGCCGCCATTACCGCAACGAGGCGCTGCGCTGCGCTGCTGCAGAGAAAGGAGGATATGAAGAAGAGAGAGGGTTTTAGTCAAAAAGACGAGAAAGGACATGGCAGAAGATGGTTCGGAAGGCAAAGAGCGTGATGGCACGATGGTAAATAAAGGGCGCACAGTACCAAAAAGACGGAGACGGACAGGGAACAGGGCCGCGTCGGGCTGCGAGCTTAGCTTTAACAATCTGTGGACTGGGAATCACAAAGAGTAAATTTCTGCTTGCACCTCCAGAGTTTATTGGATTTGCAAACCCATCCTTCATGTTTTCAAATGTCACAGTTTAGCCATCTATTTTATTAAAATTACAATAGATCGCCTCAGGTACTAAACATTTTGTACTATAGCGTTGGAAAAAAAATAAGTATTTAAACATCATTATGGCATAAGTATCATAAAATTATATGTATTAAGTAGAATCAAATTTAAGATTTTGATAGCAAAGCGACAATCGATCACTCACATCGAATACTATCACCATGCTTATCGCCTAAGCTCTCTCTACCTCACTTGACTATTAATCGCAAACTCTTAAACTCATCATTTACAAGACATCAACTGTGGCAAAAAGTCATATGTTGATCCGGGACGCTCCACACAACTAACTCCACAATCATTTGTAAAGAAGTGAATCAGGAAATTAAAGCACGCCTTCATGTGAGAGGATATTTTCATACGATTTCATCAAAATTCGACTTTTACTTACTGCAACAATTCTACTACATGGTGATCGACTCTGCTATGCGCTAGGGGCATTTTGAAGACATCAACTAATGTTAGTATAGCTTGATCATAGTCAGCTCCAAGACTGCCCACCCCCATCAACATGGCAAACACAAGGGCAATCATGCCATTCTATCATCAACCACAATCAGATCAGATCTCATCCATCCAATTTTGGCAAAGGAGATGTTACTCTTAATCACTGCCGTAGAATCTGAACAGCAAATATTTTCTCTCGGTTTGTTGACAAACTAACTAACAAAACACCCTCCAAAATGGAAAATTCATATTATTTCCTCCTTAACTAACGACCAAGCTTATTTACTTTATATATATATATATATATACATATTATTAAACAAACATAAACAAACTTTATCAATCCAAACAACAAGCTTATTCACAAACATTAAATTCATTTACAACCCTATTATTTCCTCCCAAATCACTCAGTAAACACAGCCTTAAGGTAGAAATGCTTAAGTGAACCATATTGAATTTGAAGGGTAGTTTCTTTTTTTACAAAAAGAAGGTGAGTGCCTATTGGTAAAAAATAAATAATAAATACAAGTATATATAATGTCAGAAGAATTAAAGCATAGTAGTAAATGTTGCCAATAAATATTAAATGAAGCAATAAATCTGTCCCTAATAAAAGCTCACTGAAGAAACAGTTGGTCAATCAAACAGATTGCTTCATAAATGGCCATCATATGTGAGAAGTATAGGATAATTAATAACTTACCAAGTTATTGCTGTCCAATGTGAAGAAACCAACTTGTGACCATTCTAAAAAACCCACTTACTTGGTTAGACATTCGACTGTAATTCCCATTGTCAAGGGGTTGATCAGGACTTAAGAAAAGTATAAGGCCATTTTTTGATCCATCTGAGATTTTTTTCCCCCTCTATAAGTAAATTTTACAGAATCAAACATATAATAACTCTTGGGTCATAACTGCACACAGAATTTCATATCACTATATATAACAAGCTTAATGGCCATAACAGAAAGTAGGGGAAAAGAAATGAGAAAAGAGACTACAATGCATAAATTTTGGGTTTTTATTATACTACTCACTTTGTGGGTTCTCTTCGCTGTTAGCATGAATTGATCGGATGAAGCCTCTATTGGTTCTGTCCTTGTGGAAATTACATATATCCATTAAAGAAACAATTTGTCAAAGATAATACATTTGGATATTTATGAAAGGAGATGCAACAGATTCCAGACGAGGCTGATAGATCTCGAGTGTTTTGCAGCATCAAATCACATTTCTCCTAGTCGTAGAATCATGAAACAACAAAATAAATAAATAAATCAAGATAGTTGTCAAATGTATTTCAACTTTTAAATGTAGCGCAAATTTTGTAGCTGCAATAGAAGATACAGTCTGCAGATAAACAGTTTAGTAGCTGCAGTCACAAAAAGCTCTTAAACAATATCATGGCCACTAGCTTTCAAGGATCTTGCATTTTGGTCACTGTCCTCTCCATAATTAACACAACAAATCATGAAGTCTATATCTACTTTCATTTTATGGTTAAATTAAGAAGATGAAGAAGAAAATACATTAATAGGCTTGCAAAGTATATAACTCACCATTCTAAATAGCCACTGTTGAAAACTATAGTCTTGACTTTGAAACTTTTCCTCCAGGAATTTGTAGAGCATCATAATGACCAAAGCCATGGTAAAGAACTTGAATTGGATTTTCCTTCCCATATTCTTGTCCGTACTCAGCTATTGATATTAAACCACCAGCATCGTCATCGAACATGTAAACTGTGATTGGCATTCTGAAAATTAAAGTAACTTCTTAATAGTCTGATCATTAAAGGATAAGTTATATCCGAATGATCTATGTGTATTCATATCAAATGATGCCAAGGTCTCTCTGGATTTGATCAGGAATGCATAAAAAAGCATTATTTGAATCAGTTTCTTCAAACTTAATGAAGAAGAAAAGGCACATAGTGCCTCCATGTTCTAGTATTTCCCTCAGTAATGAAATGGAGGACATGTTTGTTCCTACTTTCTTCTACATGTATCCTCATCCCCGCTAAGAACCTCAATTTTTGGTTGCAGAAAGCTTAGTGTAATAAAAAAGCTTGAAATAGTCGAGCTCAGCTCAACTTGGCTGGTTCACAATCCTACAACTATACTGATTTGGCAACAGATCCAGTTAAAATTATTTCAAAGGATATTACTTAGCTCAAAGATTCATTGAACCAATGAACCTTACATTTCCCAGCTAAAAATATGTTTCCTAGCCATTACCAACATCCTAAGCATTTATTCTCCAAGAAATCCAGAATGGCAGAAAATAAGGTACTTACTGAAGAACATGTGATGCCATGAACAACTCAGGCTCACCTCCCCACACATGTGGCTTCCTAATTTGAGCGACATAGGTATCAAAGTCACCTTCAACAAACCTGCAACAACATTGCTAAGGCATAAATGATATTTATGATAACATTCTTGAGGTTCTCCAAAGCCAAGCTTGTCATCACTAATAAAGAATTACTAAGACTTCACGATGAAATGCAGAATTTCAAATTAGGTACAAAGTGATATTTTCCTTAGAAAAATTGAGTCACCATTCTGTCTCTGCACGCCTCTTAACAAATTCATCTGCAACCTGACCAGTTAATCAATCATAAAAAGTTGGTA